>NC_083223.1:268080895-268680895 GCF_032191835.1 Heteronotia binoei
GGAATTCCCCACCACCACCCTTTTCTCCAAGAGTTACCCAGCAAGCTTCTACAGTAGGATCCAAACTTGAGTGGCCCAGGCAGCGTTCCCTCTAAGCTGAGTTAGCGTGAGCCAGTTCACAGATTTTTAGCCTCCAGCTCACACATGTTTGTCTTAGCTCAGGAAAAATGACCCCAGAGCACAATAATTGATGCAGGAGCTCACAACTTCCATGCCAGTATGTATGTTTGTATGTATGGAAGTAAATTTATATTCTGCCCTTTCCTGCGAGCAGGCTCAGGGCGGATCGCAACAAGAGTTAAAACAATTACAGACTACACGCTGAAACCATAAAATACAATAAAACAAACAACACCTCTATCAAAGGTGGTGATTCCCATTGGGCGCATTCTATATATCAGAGCCCCATGGCGCAGCGTGGTAAAGCTGCAGTACTGCAGTCGGAGCTCTCTGCTCACGACCTGAGTTCGATCCCAACGGAAGCTGGTTTCAGGTAGCCGGCTCCAGGTTGACTCAGCCTTCCGAGGTCGGTAAAAGCTTGCTGGGAGGAAAGTGTAGATCAGGGATGGCCAGCGGTAGCTCTCCGGATGTTTGTTTGTTTGTTTGTTTTGCCTACAACTCCCATCAGCCCCAGCCATTGGCCATGCTGGCTGGGGCTGATGGGAGTTGTAGGCAAAAAAAAACACCTGGAGAGCTACCGTCGGCCACCCCTGGTGTAGATGACTGGGGAAGGCAATGACAAACCACTCTGTAAAAAGTCTGCCGTGAAAACGTTGTGAAAGCAACGTCAACCCAGAGTCGTAAACGACTGGTGTTTGCACAGGGGGACTACCTTTACCTTATATATATATATATATATCAGTACAGCGGTAGGCCGTGTTTGCACAGGGGGACTACCTTTACCTTTATATATATATATATCAGTACAGCGGTAGGCCCAGAGATGAAATAATAAATTAAGACAAAATAATATAGCATTGTGGCAGGCAAGGGAGGCCAAGCAGATAGAAATAAGGATGTCTGCTGCCTCAACCGAAGGCCCGTAGCTCGCAGTTTTAACGCCAGCGGTCCACAAAGTAGAATTTTTGCTCGCAAGACTCTGCAGCTTAGAGGGAACATTGGGCCCTAGCCCGCCATTCTTCCCACAACCCCCGCCAACTCTCCCCTGCAGCCCAGCCCGCCTTTCTTGCGCATCCTGGTGCCTTTAATTGTGCTCTCTCTCTTCCTCTCCCCCGCAGCATCAAGGCCCGGGGCGGCAGCAGCCAACGGCAGCACCAGTCTGCAGCCAAGGACCTGACGCTCTCCCCCGACCTCTCCAGCCCTACCACCATTCAGGTCACCTACCTGCCCTCCAGCCAGAAGAGCAAACGAGCCAAGCACTTCCTGGAGCTCAAGAGCTTTAAGGACAACTACAACACGCTGGAGAGCACCCTGTGACCCCACCCCCCGCGGCCGCAAAGCGACTTGGAGGGGTTCTGCCCGCCGCGTGCCATTGGTTTGCCCACCCAGACCGAGGGGCGTCTTCAGGCCCACGCGCTGGCTGGCGGCGGGTGCCAAAGCCGAAGCAGCTTTTCAAAGCAACAATGTGACGTCGAAGCATGGTGCTTCTTTGCAGGGAAAGGGGGGGGGGCGCCCGAATTCTCCTGCCCGCCCGCCTTTGTGGTTTTTTGTAAATATCGTCATTTGATTACCTCTAAGTTATTTATAAGGACTCCCTCCAGGCATGCTACTCTCTTTCACGCCACCTTTTCAGAAGGAGCCAAGGACAGTTGGGGGAACGCCACTGGTTTCAGTGGGGTTTTTTTTTGTACTTTGGGAACTCATTTCGCCCTGTATCCCCAACCGCACGGTGGGAATGATTCTCCTTTCAGCACTCCCGTCTCGTTCCTTCCGTGGATTCTGCCCTGTTTCCCCTTTCAAAAGTATGGGAGGCGAAAGCAGGCCTGGGGCGGTGCGTTTTTGACGGCCTCTTGTCGGGATCTCTGCCTTTTTGTACGCCGGACGTTCCTCCACTCGGGTCGTGGCGAGGAAGCTTGCCTTCTGCCGTGGGCCGACTCCACACCTGCCCCCTTCACCTGCTGGCCCCTGCAGAGAGCTGGGACAGCCAGGAGCAGTGGGCGGCATTCACTGACTGAGAGCAGCAGAGTTGGGGAGGTCAGTCCCCCGAGCAAGACTTGACCTTTTCCCCTCTTGGAGGACAGCTAAAGCCCGCCCTCCCCTCTCTTTTTAAACAGCTGTTTAATAAAAACGGACATCTGTCCAGCCTCGCACGTTTTTGCATCGGTTTTATTCGTCTGGGACCCCTGGAATGATCTTGGCAAGGGCTGGAGGGGTAAAGATGCCAGGCCGACTTCAGCCTTTTTTTATCCGGCTCTAGGACAGGGGACCGCACCCTTCTCGAACCAGTGGGCACCTTTGGAATTTTTGCAGTGTGGTGGGCGTGGCCACAGAATGGCTACCGCAAAAACAGTTGCCCCACACATAACTGTGATATGTACGGGCTACCATATTTTTACTTACAACTTTCACAAAAGTAGACAGAAAGAAACAATTTTCAACAGAGCTTATTGTTGTTTAGTCATACAGCATCCGATTAACTAGTTACAATAATAATAACATAAGAGAAGCCATGTTGGATCAGGTCAATGGCCCATCCAGTCCAACACTCTGTATCACACAGTGGCCAAAACGAAAATATATATACACACACACACACACACACACACTGTGGCTAATAGCCACTGATGGACCTCTGCTCCATATTTTTATCCAATCCCCTCTTGAAGCTGGCTATGCTTGTAGCCGCCACCACCTCCTGTGGCAGTGAATTCCTCGTGTTAATCACCCTTTGGGTGAAGGAGGACTTCCTTCTATCCATTTTAACCTGACTGCTCAGCAATTTCATTGAATGCCCATGAGTTCTTGTATTGTGAGAAAGGGAGAAAAGGACTTCTTTCTCTACTTTCTCCATCCCATGCATAATCTTGTAAACTATCATGTCACCCCGCAGTCGACGTTTCTCCAAGCTAAAGAGCCCCAAGCGTTTTAACCTTTCTTCATAGGGAAGGTGTTCCAACCCTTTAATCATTCTAGTTGCCCTTTTCTGCGCTTTTTCCAATGCTATACTGTCCTCCTTGAGGTGCGGTGACCAGAATTGTACACAGTATTCCAAATGGGACCGCACCATCGATTTATACAGGGGCATTATGATACTGGCTGATACATTTTCAATTCCCTTCCTAGACGCGTTTCGCGTCGCCACTTTATCAGTATTGTTAATGTCTTCTCCTTCTTGGGCTGTTCGTAGTGAAGGAGTAAGCCAGTATCTTTTTTAAAAAACGTGCAAAGCCATCTAACGACTGGCCAAAACGCTTTCCATGAAGGAACCACCCATTGCCGCAATATAATTTTCTGTGTGGAGCAGCCAGCCCATTCTCTCTTATTTGGTGCAAAACCTTTAGTTCTGAAGTTGGCATAATGCTCTCAAAATGCAGCAACGAGACCCCGCGGACAAAAATATTTGTGAATTTCTTATAAGCCATTCTTCATTTTAAGCAGGAACAAAGCCTTTTCTTATTAATGGCCAAAAAGCTTCAGTCACACAGTACTGTGGTGGAAGCAGCTGTCCAAGTACCATTTTTTTAAAAATCCACACAACCAATTAAATCTCCAGTGCCCAATCAAAAGCCTTGCTAGCCAAAGGACCCTCCTGGCCCTGCCCACTTTCTACACCAGAGGTGGCCAAACTTGCTTATTGTAAGAGCCACATAGAATAAATGCCACGTGTTTGAGAGGTGGAAGGCAGGCAAATAGACTGGTGGGGGAGAGGTGGAAAGAAAGCAACTTTAAATGCCTTCTTCAAGCCAACCGATGGGGCAGTGGGGGTTTCAAGAGCCACACGATATGTATGAAAGAGCCACATTTGGTTCCTGAGCCACAGTTTGGCCACGCCTGCTCTCTACCATGGTACCCACGAGCACCACGTTGGAGATGTCTGCTCTAGGGCTTTGAGTAACACTTATGAGAAAGCTCCTGGCCTGTGCGGCCTCTAGCGCAGGTTGTCTAATCTGGTCTCGTGGGGGGCGGACTGCCCAACAAAAGGAGCCGAGCCAGCTGAGTTGCTGATAAGTAGCCTGTTCCAGCGGTTTACCATTCAGCTGCTTGAACAAAACCTAGCTGAGCTGAGCGAAACATGTTCTTCTGCCTGCGTGGGTGGCATAGTTCATGTCGGTGTCCCTTTAGAAGGGACAGGCCTGCCCTTCCTGTTCTTGAGGAGAGAAAAGGCAGGCATGGAATTCTAGAACGTTCCGTCTGGAGAAGAGGAGACTGAGGAGGGACAAGATGGCTCTCTTGAGGTATCCAGAGGGGTGTCAGAGGAGGGCAGGGAGCTGTTGTACTTGGCAGCAGCAGAAGATATTGGATTTATATTCTCCCCTCCACTCTGAATCTCAGTCTCATAGCGGCTTACAACCGCCTTTATCTTCCTCCCCCACAATAGACACCCTGTGAGGCAGGTGGGGCTGAGAGAGCTCTCCCAGATGCTGCCCTTTCAAGTACAGCTCTGCAAGAGCTATGGCTGACCCAAGGCCTTTCCAGCAGTTGCAAGTGGAGAAGTGGGGAATCAAACCCGGTTCTCCCAGATAAGAGTCCGTGCACTTAACCACTACACCAAACTGGCTCTCAGAGGAGAGGACTTGCAAGAATTGGTCAAAATTAAAGATGGGAAGGTACCGGCTGGATATCAGGAAGAACTTTCTTACAGTAAGAGTTGTTTCAACAGTGGAATCGGCTACCTAGGGACATGGTGAGTTTCCTCTCACTGGCAGTCTTGAGGCATAAGAACATAATAGAAGCCATGTTGGATCAGGCCAGTGGCCCATCCAGTCCAACCCTCTGTCACACAGTGGACAAAAAAAACAGGTGCCATCAGGAGGTCCACCAGTGGGACCAGGACACTAGAAGCCCTCCTACTGCTACCACCCCAAAACACCAAGAATACAGACACAGAGTTCCAACAATACGCTGTAGCTAATAGTCACTGATGGACCTCTGCTCCATGTTTATCCAGTCCCCTCTTGAAGCAGCCTATGCTTGCAGCGAGTCCCATGTGTTAATCACCCTTTGGGGGAAGAAGTACTTCCTTTTATCCTTTCTGGACAAATCCTTGTTTGGAGAGCCAGTTTGGTGTAGTGGTTAAGTGGTGTAGTGGTTAAGTGTGCAGACTCTTATCTGGGAGAACCGGGTTTGATTCCCCACTCCTGCACTTGCACCTGCTAGCATGGCCTTGGGTCAGCCATAGCTCTGGCAGAGGTTGTCCTTGAAAGGGCAGCTGCTGTGAGAGCCCTCTCAGCCCACCCACCTCACAGGGTGTCTGTTGTTGGGGAGGAAGGTAAAGGAGATTGTGAGCTGCTCTGAGACTCTTCGGAGTGGAGGGCGGGATATAAATCCAATATCTTCATCTACCTCACAGGGTGTCTGTTGTGGGGGAGGAAGGTAAAGGAGATTGTGAGCCGCTCTGAGACTCTTTGGAGTGGAGGGCGGGATATAAATCCAATATCTTCATCTACCTCACAGGGTGTCTGTTGTGGGGGAGAAAGGGAAAGGAAATTGTGAGCCGCTCTGAGACTCTTCTTGAAAGGGCAGCTTCTGTGAGAGCCCTCTCAGCCCCACCCACCTCACAGGGTGTCTGTTGTGGGGGAGGAAGGTAAAAGAGATTGTGAGCCGCTCTGAGACTCTTTGGATTGGAGGGCGGGATATAAATCCAATATCTTCATCTACCTCACAGGGTGTCTGTTGTGGGGGAGGAAGGTAAAAGAGATTGTGAGCCGCTCTGAGACTCTTTGGATTGGAGGGCGGGATATAAATCCAATATCTTCATCTACCTCACAGGGTGTCTGTTGTGGGGGAGGAAGGTAAAGGAGATTGTGAGCCGCTCTGAGACTCTTTGGAGTGGAGGGCGGGATATAAATCCAATATCTTCATCTACCTCACAGGGTGTCTGTTGTTGGGGAGGAAGGTAAAGGAGATTGTGAGCTGCTCTGAGACTCTCCTTGAAAGGGCAGCTTCTGTGACAGCCCTCTCAGCCCCACCTACCTCACAGGGTGTCTGTTGTGGGGGAGGAAGGTAAAAGAGATTGTGAGACGCTCTGGGACTCTTCGGAGTGGAGGGCGGGATATAAATCCAATATCTTCAACTACCTCACAGGGTGTCTGTTGTAGGGGAGGAAGGGAAAGGAGATTGTGAGCCGCTCTGAGATTCTTTGGAGTGGAGGGCGGGATATAAATCCAATATCATCATCTTGTCAGGGATGTTCTAGGCTGATCCTGCACTGAGCAGGGGGTGGCCTAGATGACCTGTATGGCCCCCTTTCGATTCCATTATTCTATTATTCATGGAGGCTGCTAGTGAGAGGGTGACTTAAAACTACCTATTGGAATTGGGGCTGTGGTAAGATTCCAACGGGAAGCTTCGCTCATGGGCAACATCTGCAGCTGTTTCAGACAGCAGCCGTGTCGGCGTGAAGTAGAACACCTAGATTTAAGCCCAGGAACATCTGAAAGACCAAAGAGATGCTATGGGTGGAATCTTTCAAGAGTGAAAGCTCCTTTTGACTGATCTGTACCTGAGCCTGCTTTCGCAGGGAGGGTGGGATACAATTTAAAGATTATTATTATTAGGTATGTTGGGGTTTTGTGGGAGAGTGTTTAAAATCTCCCACCAAACTGAAATATCAACACATGTAGCGGCCTAAGTTCACAGAATCAGCCTTGCTGTCCCATGGCCATCGAAAAGGTAAAGGTAGTCCCCTGTGCAAGTATTTTCGACTCTGTGTCACGACGTTTTCACGGCAGACTTTTTACGGGGTGGCCTGCCGTTGCCTTCCCCAGTCATCTACGCTTTCCCCCCAGCAAGCTGGGGACTTCTTTTACCCACCTTGGAAGGATGGAAGGCTGAGTCAACCTTGAGCTGGCAAACCTGAACCCAGCTTCTGCCAGGATCAAACTCAGGTCGTGTGCAGTACTGCAGCTTTACCGCTCTGTGCCAAGGGGCTCTCTCATGGCCATCTAGCCTCTGTTTAAAAAACTCCCAAGGAAGAAGAGCCCACCACCTCCTGAGGAAGCTACAGCCTATTGTTGGAACTCTCTGTCTGGGGTAGTGATGCTCTGTATTCTTGGTGCTTGGGTGGGGCATAGTGGGAGGGCTTCTAGCCTCACTGGTGGACCTCCTGATGGCACTTGGGTATTTTGGCCACTGTGTGACACAGAGTGTTGGACTGGATGGGCCATTGGCCTGATCCAACATGGCTTCTCTTATGTTCTTATGGCCACTGTGTGACACAGAGTGTTAGACTGGATGGGCCATTGGCCTGATCCAACATGGCTTCTCTTATGTTCTTATGGCCACTGTGTGACACAGAGTGTTGGACTGGATGGGCCATTGGCCTGATCCAACATGGCTTCTCTTATGTTCTTATAAGCCTGTTCCACTGAGGGACTGCTCTGTCAGGAAGGTCTTCCTAATGTTTAGCCCTCTGATCGTTTCCATCAACCCCTAGATGTTTGGCTATATCTGTGACCCTGCTGTGGTGAAAATACAGCTCAAGCCCTCCCTCCCTCTTCAGGACAGCCCCTCCTCTTCAAGCCGGCCCACCCACCCCCAATGTCTAAAACTCTAGTCCCCTGCCTGCAGTGACCTTGGTGCCTCCAGCCTTCAGGGTCCATCATCTCCTTAGCGTGATCTGGTTATTGACAAGGCTCAGCCGGCGGGAGGCAGACCGGCTTCCTCCCTGATTAACCAGCCTGTCACCGTGACTCACGTCAAAGCACCACGTGCCATAGGCAAAAAGCGCCGTGGTACCGCATCAGCCAGAAAGCCTGCCAATCAGACCCAGCAAACCCTTGTTGCTGGGGGTCGTTTTGTAGAAAAAGAGGTGCCGGAGCTCGTGAGCACAACTCATTTGCATATGCCACACACCTCTGACCTCACCAGAAGATGTACTACATTACATCAGCTCAGCATCTACCTTAAAATGCTTCTTGAATTATACTTGTCGTAATAAAACCTTCCTCCCATCGTATTTTTAAAATTACTTTCTCCTACACGGCCACAGTGGCAGGATGAAGATTTCCATCTGTCTGCTTTATACATTTTGGTTATTTTCCCATTTTTTTGTGGGGGGAAATATTAGAAAATTTGTCCAATCTTAAGAGTTCAGCAAAATTCTCACAGGAGGGCTGAACCATGGAGCTCAGAAGCAAAGATTTTTTTTTGAGGGCGGGTGTTAAAAAAAGAAAGAGGACAATAAAATTTAGAGGTTCCAGAGTTCCGCTCCTGTGAGCTCCTGTCCAAAATGAGGCCTGTTTGTTGCTATCCAAAGTGTGGGATCAAAATTAACCTGACATACAAACTAAGAGGCACTAGCTTAAATTGTTATTTGATAAAAAGATTTTTTTTGGGGGGGGGCTTGCGACGTGAAAGCTGCAGAGGGGAGCGGGGGGGTGCTGATCGAACTTCCAGTGGCAGGGAGTTCCACAGACAGGCTACCACCACAGATAACACCCAAGGTTTTTGTTGTAACTGGTAGGGACAAGCACTTGTGAAAAGGCTTCCTGGGCAATCTTGAGGGACTCGTTTCTGTGCTGACATATGTTAAGGAGCAACAGTTCCAGGCCCTGAATCTAGGACAGGGGTGGCCAATGTAACAGCCACATAGAATAAATGTCAGATGTTTGAGAGCTGGATTGAGAGCTGGGAGGAAGGAAGGAAGGGAAATAGAGGTGGAAAGAAAGCAACTTTAACTGCATTCGCCAAGCCACTGGTTGGCTTGGTTTGGAGAAGTGATTTAGAGAGCTGCCTTCTTCAAGCTGGCCCACAGGGGAGGGGCTTCAAGAGTCACACAGTATGTGTGAAAAAGCCACATGCGGCTCCTGAGCCACAGTTTGGCCACCCCTGTTCTAGCTGTATCTAAAGAAGTGAGCAGTGACTTATAAAAGCTCACCCTGTGCCACAACTTTTTTTGGTCTTGAAGGTGCTACTACGCTCCTTTCTCCTGCGACATCCTTACATGTAAGACTATTTTTGAGTTCTTTCATGGCTGCTCTTCCCAAACTCAGTCTCCTGATTTCTTGGTATGTATGTGTGTGTGTGTGTGTATACACACACACACATATTGGCCACTGTGACACAGAGTGTTGGACTGGATGGGCCATTGGCCTGATCCAACATGGCTTCTCTTATGTTCTTAGGACAATTATAATTCAAGAATTCAATTATAATTCAAGAAGCATTTAAGGTAGATGCTGAGCTGATATAATTTAGTCCACCTTCCGGCGATGTCAGGGGTGTGTGGCATATGCAAATGAGTTGCACTAATGAGCTCTGACTCCTCTTTTTCTACAAAATGACCCCAAAGTGTACATATTTGTATCTGAATATAAAATGGCTCCTCCTTTTTCTTCATGGAACAATTGTAAGGGGGGAGGGACTAGCCCTTTGGGTAAGTACAGTACTTGTTAGTCTCCATAAAACATCTTTCTTGGTTTATTGACATCCCCTGACTTGTCAAGATGTTGATACCAGGGGGTCACTAGGCAAACATTTTTTGGGCCGCTGTGTGACAGAGTGTTGGACTGGATGGGCCATTGGCCTGATCCAACATGGCTTCTCTTATGTTCTTATTTTCATCTCCCATGGAGACCCAGTGCTGGTTGGAGGTCTCTCCTTTCCTCATGCTCGGGGAGGGAGGGGGGGGACAGGACAGCCCCTCTGTTCTGTGACTGTTGTCCATACATGTACCCAGCTGTTCCCTTCCCAAGGTCGCACAAGTGCCCACCCAAGCGTGCCATAGCTGCAGGGGAATCTCCATCACCAGATGGGCCGAGGGATCGATAGGCTCACGTCAACAAGCAGAACATGGTGGGGGAGAGAGTGGGTCCATGAGGGTGCTAATGGGATGCACTCATGCTGGGGAACACACACAGCCTTCACTGTCTGAGGTTCAGTGTGGGACAAAGCGGTGTTCAGCCTGTAGTTGAGCATTAGCACTTAGTCACGTACAGAGGAACATGAGCGAAAGCCCGGACTAATCCTGCACTGGGCTTCTGAACCAGAAGGTACTCAGATGACCTTCATGATTCCACCCCCCCCCCCCCCACACACACACCTATTTAAAAAAGTTTAATTGTGGAGGAGGAAGCGAAGAAGTAGAAGTTGGATTTATCCCCCACACTTCACTCAGAGTGGTTTGCAATCTCTTTTCCTTCCTCCCCCCACAACAGACACCCTGTGAGGCAGGTGGGGCTGAGAGAACTCAGAGATCTGCTTTTGAGAGAACAGCTCTGAGACAACTTGTGACTGACCCAAAGTCACCCAGCTGGCTGCATGTGGAGGTGTGGAGAATCAAACCTAGTTCTCCCAGATTAGAGTCCACGCATTTAACCACTACACCAGGGGTGGGCAAACTGTAGCTCTTTCACACGTATTGTGTGGCTCTTGAAGCCTCCACTGCATTTGTCTCTTTAAATCACTTCTCCAAGCCAAGCCAACTGGTGCCTTGGGGAATGCATTTAAAGTTGCTTGCTTTCTACCTCTACCTCCCTCCTCTCACCCATTTCTTTGACTTCCTTCCTTCCTTCCTTCCTTCCTTCCTTCCTTCCTTCCTTCCTTCCTTCCTTCCTTCCTTCCTTCCTTCCTGTCTTGTGGCTCTCAAACATCTGATGTTTATTCTATGTGGCTCTTACATGAAGCATGTTTGGCCACCACTGCACTACACCAAACTGCCTAGAGCAGCTATGACTCAGGTTGTCAGCTTTGGAGGGTGGACTCTATGACTCTGAACCCCACTGAGGTCCCTGTCTTCCTCAGGTTCCACCCTCAAATCTCCAGTAGTTCAGTAGCCATGGAGAACCTAGCAACCTTATCACTGGAGATTTGATTGGCTGTGTAGATTTTTTAAATGTGTTCCTTCGGCAGCAGCTGCCCTCACAGCACAAGGACCTTCAGGTGTGTGATTTAATGTAAGCTGCGGCAGCCATTTTGTGGCTGGCTCTGCCTCCTTGGCAGCCATTTTGTGCCTGTGCCCACCACACTGTTATCAGAATTCCAAAGGTGTCCTCAGGCTCCAATAGTGTGGGGAACCCTGGTGTGGAGAAGAGGTAAAAAGGTGGTTTTCTCTGCTTTCCCTGAGCATTGGTAAATAGTGTTACAAACCTCTCCTTGCCGTTCCTACTTTCCTTCCTCTCAGACTTCCACAGTGCTTTTCCGCTTTGTACCCAGGCCAGTCTTTTGAATACCCTTGCACAAAGAGCTAGCCAGTGGCACCCTCTGTT
Organism: Heteronotia binoei; assembly: GCF_032191835.1. Classification (NCBI taxonomy): domain Eukaryota; kingdom Metazoa; phylum Chordata; class Lepidosauria; order Squamata; family Gekkonidae; genus Heteronotia; species Heteronotia binoei. Next base: position 268,092,223 of record NC_083223.1, read on the forward strand.
GTGAAACTGTTTTCAGGAAACCTGGAGTTATTGCTCAAGTACCTTTTTGGGTCTGCTTTTCTTGTTCAAGACTCCTCCCACGTCTTCCTTCTATATCTGGCAGCGCTTCGGTCCAGCATTCACTGCAAAACCAAACGCAAGCCAACAAAAGCAAATCGTTGTCCTGAATCCTAACCCTAATTCCCCCCCCCCCAAAAAAAAGTTTGCCTGTACTGCAGATAGGGTTGCCAAGTCCAATTCAAGAAATATCTGGGGACTTTGGGGGTGGAGTCAGGAGACTTTGGGGGTGGAGCCAGGAGACATTAGGGGTGGAGCCAAGATCAAGGCTGTGACAAGCATAATTGAACTCCAAGGGAGTTCTGGCCATCACATTTAAAGGGACGGCGCACCTTTTCAATGCCTTCCTTCCATAGGAAATGATGAAGGATAGGGGCACCTTCTTTTGGGGCTCATAGAATTGGACTCCCTGGTCCAATCTTTTTGAAACTTGGGGGGTATTTTGGGGAGAGGCACTAGATGCTATACTGAAAATTTGGTGCTTCTACCCCAAAACACAGCCCGCCCAGAGCCCCAGATACCCTTGGATCAATTCTCCATGATTTTCTAAGGGAATAAATCTCCACAGGGAATAACAGAGTTCCCAGCAGACACTTCCCTCCCCTCCTCCCGCTTTCTGATGACCCTGAAGCGGGGGAAGGGTCTCCAAACCGGGGGATCCCCTGCCCCCACCTGGGGATTGGCAACCCTAACTGCAGAGCTTAAAATAACTATTCCGTATGATTCTTATGATTGCAGAACATACGGCTGCCCAGCTCCAGGTGGTGGCTGGAGTCATCTTGCCTAGAGATCAGCTGTCATGTTTGGAGATCTCCATAAGAATATAAGAGAAGCCATGTTGGATCAGGCCAGTGGCCCATGCAGTCCAGCTAGGGTTGCCAATCCCCAGGTGGGGGCAGGGGATCCCCCAGTTTGGAGGCCTTTCCCCCGCCTCAGGGTCATCAGAAAGCAGGGGAGGGGCAGGAAATGTCTGCTGGACCCTTCATTATTCCCTAGGGAGACCGATTCCCATAGGATATAATGATTAATTAATCTGCAGATACCTCAGGCTCGGGGGGGGGGCTGTTTTTCGAGGTAGAGGCACCAAGTTTTCAGCATTGCATCTGGTGCCTCTCTTCAAAACACCCTCCAAGTTTCAAAAAGATTGGACCAGGGGGTCCAATTCTATAGGCCCCCAAAAGAAAGTGCCCCTATCCTTCATTATTCCTAATGGAGGGAAGGCATTTAAAAGGTGTGCACTCCTTTAAAATGTGATGGCCAGAACTCCTTTTGGAGTTCAATTATGCTTATCACAACCTTGCTCCTGGCTCCATCTCCAAAGTCTCCTGGCTTCATCCCCAAAGTCCCCAGATATTTCTTGAATCGAACTTGGCACCCTAAGTCCGTCACATACCGAGGTGGCCAAAAAACCCAGTTGCCATCAGGAGGTCCACCAATGGGGCCAGACACTAGAAGCTTTCCCACTGTTGCCCCCCCCTACAAGCACCAAGAATACAGAGCATCACTGCCCCAGACAGAGAGTTCCATCCATACTCTGTGGCGAATAGCCACTGATGGATCTCTGCTCCATATGTTTAGCCAATCTCCTCTTGAAGCTGTCTCTGCTTGTAGCTGCCACCACCTCCTGTGGCTGTGAATTCCACGTGTTAATCACCCTTTGGGTGAAGAAATACTTCCTTTTATCCGTTCTAGCACGACTGCTCAGCAATTTCATGGAGTGCCCACGAGTTCTTGTATTGTGAGAAAGAGAAATGTGCTTCTTTCTCTGCCTTCTTCATCTGAGACATAATCTTGTAAGTCTCTATTATGTCAGCTGAGGTTTCTCCAAGCTAAAGACTCCCAAGCGTTTTAACCTTTCTCCAGCTACCAGCTGGAGGCGGGCCACACTACCTATAATGGAAACAACTGTTTTCAAATGTGGACTCCCCGCAGACGTCAAGGTGAGATACCTCCCATGAGGACTAGCTTTGGAGAAAGGATGCTTGGGGGAAGAAGGAAGCGGTGGGTCTCAGACACTAATCCTTCCTAGTATTTCAGCCCCCATTTGCATCCTTAGCAATCAACTCGCCAGATCTTAAGCAACTGGGCAAAACAGTCCTGGAAGGAAAGACTCACAAATGAATGTGGGTATACAAAGGTCTGTGGCTACAGTTGCCAACTCTGGATTGGGAAATTCCTGGAGGTGTGGGTATGGAGCCTGGGGAAGGACTTCAGCGGCCTTGATGCACTTAATGGCACTTGGTTTTTTCGGCCACTGTGTGACACAGAGTGTTGGACTGGATGGGCCACTGGCCTGATCCAACATGGCTTCTCTTATGTTCTTATGGCCACTGCGTGAGACAGAGTGTTGGACTAGATGGGCCACTGGCCTGATCCAACATGGCTTCTCTTATGTTCTTATGGCCACTGCGTGAGACAGAGTGTTGGACTGGATGGGCCACTGGCCTGATCCAGCATGGCTTCTCTTATGTTCTTATGGCCACAGTGTGACACAGAGTGTTGGACTGGATGGGCCACTGGCCTGATCCAACATGGTTTCTCTTATGTTCTTATGGCCACTGTGTGACCCAGAGTGTTGGACTGGATGGGCCACTGGCCTGATCCAACATGGCTTCTCTTATGTTCTTATGACCACAGTGTGAGACAGACTTGTAATGTACCAGACTTGGAGACGAGCGTAGGGCAACATGGTTTATTGTAAGGTACAAAACAAGATGGAGACTGGAGAACATGCGGTCCGGGGCCGCCTATATACAGTGCCGGAACTATTCGCCCTGCTGGCCGGTCCTATGACGGCCAGCCATATTTCCCGCCACGGGCTGTGATTGGTGGCTGACCCTGGCTCAGTGCGGAGGCTTCTGGATGTCCCCAGTAGCCTCCGCTGTTTGGGCGGACTTATGCTATTACGATATATCGTTATAACGAAATGGTTACGTTATAACGAAATGGTGGCGTTCGGCGAACGCCATATGTAACACTCCTCCCCCCTTAGTTCGTGCACATAGTCCTGCAGGTAGGCGGGAGGTCGGCGCTCCCTCGTTGAGCGCCTTGGGGTTGCTTGTGGCGTCGGGGTGGCTTCTGCTTCTGGGGGGTCGCCGGCGGCCTGAGTCTCCGGGGGCGGCGGTGCTGGTTCCGAGGGTAGGTTCACATCTGCAGGGGGAGGCAGGATTGGTGTCGGCTCGGCGATTGTGGGCTGCTCCCCGGACCCCGGCTGTTCCCCTATTTCGGTGGGCACTTCTGGTAGGGTCCGGCGGCGCAGCTGATCGATGTGCCGGCGCAGGATCTGGCCCCCCTCGGTTGACACCTCGTAGTGTCGGGAACCCACCACCCGTAGTACCCGCCCAGCTAGCCACTGGGGGCCCGATGCGTAGATGCGGGCAAATACTGGTTCCCCTGCAAAGAACCCCCTAGCCGCGTCTCGTACCTCCGGGGACCCTCGTACGTCCGAGGTGCGGTCGGGGTGTAGCCTGTCACGAGCTGGGGCCAGGCCAGGCGAAGTCCAGGGGCAGTCCAAGGTCTGTAACCGGTGAGCAAGAGTGTCCAAGGTGCCAAAGCCAAATCGTTGTCCAGGTATCGTAGGTCAGAGGTTCAGAAGCCGTAGGCAGGGGGTCCAGAAGTCAAGCCAAGGTCAGGAGGTCCAAAGTCAAAAGCCGAAGTGGATGCTAGGACGTCAGGTAGATGACTAGTTGCTTCCACAAAGCCTCCTCCCAAAGCCTACAGCTATATAGCCCTCTGCTGGCTGTTGCCCATTTGGGCTAATTGCTGGCTCAGAGAGGCAGCCAGGATCCTGTTGCAACTCAAGCATCCTTGCTCTTAGAAGGGCCAGAATCCTCTCAAAACTCAGGGCTCAGGGAGCGTCTTGCTTGTGAGCGTGCCGCCCTCCTCCGATCCCTGAGGTCCTGACGGAGGCGGTCACGCACACGCGCCACCCGAGAGGGCGAGGCAGGGGGGCTGGGATCTTCTCCAGCAGGAGGCAGGGGCACTGGTGCAGGTGGCAGGGGCACAGTTTCTGCTGCAGGCTCAACTTCCTCTACAGGGTCCCCAGCACCCATGACATAGCCGGTCTAGCCTAGTGGTCAGCTTGCGCCCCATGAGGAGTTCAGCGGGGCTGACCCCGGTGACTGGGTTAGGGATGACCCGGTTGTCAAAGAGGAACGCGGCCAGCCGGTGGTCCCAATCGCCCTGCACTATCCTGCCCAGTGCTTCCTTGGTTGTCCGGACCATCCGCTCCGCCTGGCCGTTGGTGGCCGGATGGAAGGGAGCGGACCTAATGTGCCTTATTAGGTACCTTTGTAAGAATGCCTGAAACTCCCCCGAAGTGAAGGCTGCCCCATTGTCCGAGACCAGGGTGTCAGGGATGCCGTGCGTGCACAAAACCCTGCGTAAAGCTCGGATTGCGGCTGCTGACGATGTGGACCCTACCGGAATGACCTCTAGCCATTTTGTGTAGGCGTCAACAATTATTAGGAAGATCTGTCCCTGAAATGGCCCTGCGAAGTCTATGTGGAGCCGGGACCACGGTTTCCTTGTAGATTCCCATCTGGTAGCCGGGGCGCTGGGTGGGTCCGGCCTCGATTCCTGGCAGGCGCTGCATCTCCGGACCCAGTCTTCTATTTCCCCGTCCATTCCCGGCCACCACACATAGCTCCTGGCTAGGGCCTTCATTCTTACTATGCCCGGGTGTGTTTCGTGTAGTGACTGCAGGACTCGTTTCTGTAGAGGGGGGGGGGGGGACCACCACCCGGCTCCCCCATAGCAGGCACCCCTTGTGGGCTGCGAGTTCTTCCCGTCTCATTTTGTAGGGCTTGAACTCTTCCCCCATGTTCCCTTCAGGCCACCCCCTCACCACCCAGTCGAGCACCCTCGCCAACGTTTTGTTTTTTCCTGTGGCCTTAGCTACTTCCGCAGCGTGGAGAGGCTGGTCAGGGAGAGACTCTACTGACATGACGTGGTGTGCTGGTGCAGGATCGGGGCCCGTGTCTGGAAGCGGTAAGCGGCTGAGTGCGTCCGCGTGGCCCATTGCTTTGCCCGCCCTGTGTACTAAGGTGTAGGTATATGAATTGAGGAATTGGTTCCACCTCAACACCCTTTGGGACAAGATTTGGGGAGTTTGCCGGTCTGGGGCCAGCAGACCCAAGAGCGGTTTGTGGTCGGTCGCTATGGTGAACCGGCGCCCGTACAAATAATCATTGAATTTATGGACCCCCGCTACGATTGCCAGGGCTTCCTTATCAATTTGAGCGTAGTTACGCTCTGCCGATGTGAGAGTCCGGGAATAATAAGCGACTGGCACCTCCCGGCCGTCTGGTAGTTGGTGCCCCAGGACGGCGCCCACCCCGTACGGCGATGCATCGCATGCAAGGATGACTGGGAGGCGCTCATCAAAGTGGTGCAGCACCGCATTCGAGACCAGAACGTCCTTCACTGCCTGAAAGGCGGCCGCTTGCTTCTTCCCCCACACCCATGGAGCTTTTTTGTCCAATAGCCGGTGCAGGGGTTCCGCAATGGCCGCCTTATGGGGGATGAACGAATGATAAAAATTGAGCACCCCGAGAAAACTCTGGAGTTCCGCTTTGCACGTGGGGGCCGGGGCTTGCACTATGGCCCTGGTTTTCTCTTCAGTCGGGTGGATTCCCTCCGCGTCCACTGCGAAGCCCAGGAACTCCACCCGTGGCACCCCCAGCAGACACTTCTCCCTTTTTACTTTTAATCCGGCAGCCTGAAAACGACGAAGCACCTCCCTGAGGCGGTTGCTGAACTCCTCAGGGTCTGGGGCGGCGATTAAAACATCGTCGAAAAATGGCTGGACTCCGGGGATCCCTTTAAGAAGAGCGTCCATTATGCTCTGAAAGATTCCCGGGGCCACGCTCACCCCGAATTGTAGCCGGCGCACCCTGAACGCCCCCCTGTGGGTTACAATCGTTTGGGCCTCAGCTGTTTTCTCATCTACTGGAAGCTGCTGGTAGGCTTGTGCCAGATCCAGCTTCCCGAATATCTTTGACCCCGCCAGGGCGGCCAGGACATGGCTGACTACAGGCACTGGGTAAGGGTTGTCTTGGAGCGCCTTGTTGATCGTGCACTTATAGTCGGCACATATCCTCACGTCTCCATTTGGTTTGACCGGGGTCACTATGGGGGTCTCCCACATGGCGTAGTCCACCGGCTCAAGGACCCCTTGTGCTACCAGGTGGTCCAACTCCGCCTCGATTTTGGGCTTCAAGGCGAAGGGGACTCTCCTGGCCTTCAGCCGGATCGGTCTGACCGTTGGGTCGAGCGGTAGGGAGATGGCCGGGCCCTTATAGCTGCCCAGCGATCCATCAAATACCTCGGGGAACTCCCCGCACACCTCCCCGAATCCCCCAGCTGAGGCCTTTTGTGCCACCTCTATGCGGATTCCAAGGGGCCCGAACCACGTGAGGCCCAACAGGGTGGAAAGCTTTGGCTTCACCACTAGGATGTCTAGCGGGCCCCTGAACGCTCCCCGCTCCACTTGCACCTGGGTCCACCCCGCAACCTGTACTGGGTTCCGCTGAAAGTCCCGTAGGATTAGGTTGGCCGGCCGCAATGGTACCCTCCGGTTGGGGCACAACCTTCTCAGGGTCTCCTCCGAAATTATCGAAATGGAGGAGCCTGAGTCCACCTCCATGGTGCATGGGGCCCCTTCTATCTGGACCACCATCTCAATCTTATTGGGGGTGGAACTGGGCAAGTTCAGTACCTGGAGCTCGGTGGAGGCGGTGGAGTGGAACTCTGCAGCCTCGTGGTGCGCGGTTGGTCGGCTGCGGCTGGACTTGGCTCGGCAAGCCCGTGCTATATGGCTGGTCTTCCCGCAGTTCCGGCAGTCCCAGGTCCTGTAATGGCAGTCGCGGCGGTCGTGGAAGTCGCCGCAGCTGGCGCATTTCACTTTCTTGTTGTTGCGCTGGTTCGGTCTTTCGTTCGCTCGGGGGCGCGGTGGAGCTCTGGCGGCGGGTCCTGCGGAGCGGTGCATCTGGAATGCTTCTCCCTCGTCCTGGTGATGGAGGTCCAGCTCCTCGTGGTGGACGGCTTCTGACTTTGCCCTCGGGAAGGTCCGGGACGTGCGCTCGAAGGCCACGGCCTCGCTGAAGGCGGCCTGTAGGGTAAGCTCTTCCTTAGCGAAGAGCTTTTGCTGAAGCCTCTCGTCGCGGAGGCCCCAGGCAAAGCGATCGGCCAGGGTTTCTTCCAAGTTCGGGAAGTTGCAGCTCCCGGCGATCTGGCGTAGGGCGGCCAGGTAGTCTGCGGCTGATTCTCCCTGGGCCTGGTCCCTCTTGTGAAAGAGGAACCGACGGGCCACCCGCGATGGCTGTGGCAGGAAATGGCCCGTGAGGAGTCGGACGACCTCCCCGTAAGTCTTCTCCGTGAGGCGGTCGGGGGCAGAGAGACCCTTTGGGATCTCAAAGGTGGCGGCCCCACAGACGCTCAGAAGCACGTCCCGCTTCATGCTGTCCTCGGTTACGCGATTCGCCCTCAGGTAGCAATCGACTCTCTCCGAATAGGACTCCCATCCCTCGGGATTCGTGTGGTCGAAGGCTTCAATGTGACCGGTGTTTCCGCTGGGGCTGGCCATGCCGGCGGTCGTTGCGAAGTAGCGATGAGGCGATGTAGCGATGTAGCGGGGTGATGCTCGGTTGCCCGTGAGTCTCCTCCGTAGCCCTGTGATCGTCGGGCTAGAATCCCATCCTCGTCGCCACTGTAATGTACCAGACTTGGAGACGAGCGTAGGGCAACATGGTTTATTGTAAGGTACAAAACAAGATGGAGACTGGAGAACATGCGGTCCGGGGCCGCCTATATACAGTGCCGGAACTATTCGCCCTGCTGGCCGGTCCTATGACGGCCAGCCATATTTCCCGCCACGGGCTGTGATTGGTGGCTGACCCTGGCTCAGTGCGGAGGCTTCTGGGTGTCCCCAGTAGCCTCCACTGTTTGGGCGGACTTATGCTATTACGATATATCGTTATAACGAAATGGTTACGTTATAACGAAATGGTGGCGTTCGGCGAACGCCATATGTAACAAGAGTGTTGGACTGGATGGGCCACTGGCCTGATCCAACATGGCTTTTCTTATGTTCTTATGGCAACTCTGTGACCCAGAGTGTTGGACTGGATGGGCCACTGGCCTGACCCAACATGGCTTCTCTTATGTTCTTATGGCCACTGTGTGAGACAGAGTGTTGGACTGGATGGGCCACTGGCCTGACCCAACATGGTTTCTCTTATGTTCTTATGGCCACTGTGTGAGACAGAGTGTTGGGCTGGATGGGTCATTGGCCTGACCCAACATGGCTTTTCTTATGTTCTTATGGCCACTGTGTGAGACAGAGTGTTGGACTGGATGGGCCATTGGCCTGACCCAACATGGCTTCTCTTATGTTCTTATGGTCACTGTGTGACACAGCGTGTTGGACTGGATGGGCCACTGGCCTGATCCAGCATGGCTTCTCTTATGGCCACTGTGTGACACTGGATGGGCCATTTGGCCTGATCCAACATGGCTTCTCTTATGTTCTTATGGCCACTGTGTGACACAGAGTGTTGGACTGGATGGGCCACTGGCCTGATCCACCATGGCTTCTCTTATGTTCTTATGGCCACTGTGTGACACAGAGTGTTGGACTGGATGGGCCATTGGCCTGATCCAACATGGCTTCTCTTATGTTCTTATGGCCACTGTGTGACACAGAGTGTTAGACTGAATGGGCCACTGGCCTGATCCAACATGGCTTCTCTTATGTTCTTATGGCCACTGTGTGACACAGAGTGTTGGACTGGATGGGCCACTGGCCTGATCCAACATGGCTTCTCTTATGTTCTTATGGCCACTGTGTGACCCAGAGTGTTGGACTGGATGGGCCACTGGCCTGATCTAACATGGCTTCTCTTATGTTCTTATGGCCACTGTGTGACATAGAGTGTTGGACTGGATGGGCCACTGGCCTGATCCAACATGGCTTCTCTTATGTTCTTATGGCCACTGTGTGACCCAGAGTGTTGGACTGGATGGGCCATTGGCCTGATCCAACATGGCTTCTCTTATGTTCTTATGGCCACAGTGTGACACAGAGTGTTGGACTGGATGGGCCATTGGCCTGATCCAACATGGCTTCTCTTATGTTCTTATGGCCACTGTGTGACACAGAGTGTTGGAGTGGATGGGCCACTGGCCTGATCCAACATGGCTTCTCTTATGTTCTTATGGCCACTGTGTGACACAGAGTGTTGGACTGGTTGGGCCATTGGCCTGACCCAACATGGCTTCTCTTATGTTCTTATGGCCACTGCATCACACAGAGTGTTGGACTGGATGGGCCATTGGCCTGACCCAACATGGCTTCTCTTATGTTCTTATGGCCACTGTGTGACACAGAGTGTTGGACTGGATGGGCCATTGGCCTGACCCAACATGGCTTCTCATGTTCTTATGGCCACTGTGTGACACAGAGTGTTGGGCTGGATGGGTCATTGGCCTGATCCAACATGGCTTCTCTTATGTTCTTTAGGTTCACCTTCCAAAGCAGCTGACCTGGATAGCCCAGGCAAGCCCAATCTCATCAGATCTTGGACACTAAGCAGGGTCAACTCTAGCAAGTGCTTGGATGGGAGACCTCCTTAGAATACCAGCAGTTAGGAGGCGGGGGAGGGATTTATTCAACCATCTCTCTGAATATCCACCAGGCCCCCAGTAGGGTTCATGCACCAGAGGTCTCCATGACTTTCATACTTGCTCTCTCTTATACACTCTCTCTCATACACTCTCTCTCCCTCACCCTCTCCCTCTCTCTCACTCACTCACCCATACACACACAGATATTATCAAATGCAAAAAAATACCAAAAAGCAAACAACCTCCCCCCCAAAAAACCCCCCCAAAGTAGCTGTTTTATCCACAGGGATTTATCTCTGTAATCTGTTCAGTCATAATTCTGGGAGATCCCCAGGCCCCCCTGTGGAGGCTGAGAGCCAGTTTGGTGTAGTGGTTAAGTGTGTGGACTCTTATCTGGGACAACGGGGTTTGATTCCCCCACTCCACCACTTGCAGCTGCTGGAATGGCCTCGGGTCAGCCATTGCTCTGGCAGAGTTGTCCCTGAAATGGCAGCTTTTGTGAGAGCTCTCCCCGGTTTGGTGTAGCGGTTAAGTGTGCGGATTCTTATCTGGGAGAACCGGGTTTGATTCCCCACTCCTCCACTTGCACCTGCTGGAATGGCCTTGGGTCAGCCATAGCCCTGGCAGAGGTTGTCCTTGAAAGGGCAGCTGCTGTGAGAGCCCTCTCCAGCCCCACCCACCTCACAGGGTGTCTGTTGTGGGGGAGGAAGGTAAAGGAGATTGTGAGCCGCTCTGAGACTCTTCGGAGTGGAGGGCGGGATATAAATCCAATATCATCTTCTTCTTCTTCTTCTCAGCTCCACCTGCCTCACAGGGTGTCTGTTGTGGGGGAGGAAGATATTAATTAATTCATTCATTCATTTCAATTTTTAGCCGTAGAACAGGCTCAGGGTGCGTAACATCATAAAAACAGTCAACCCTAAAACCACAGAGGCCAGATGGACGTCTCTGGGGCTGGGCAATACCAAAAGTTGTTGGGTTGCTGATCATAAGGACCTACGGGGCTCATACAGGGAGAGGCGGTCCCGAAGTTCTCACAGTCACTGGCCCCTGGCCGTAGGGCTTTAAAGGTAAAGGAGATTGTGAGTCCCTCTGAGACTCTGAGATTTGGAGAGGAGAGTGGAATATAAATCCAATATCATCATCTTCTTCTATAACCAGCCATCCCCTAGTTCCTTAAACCCAGGGATAACGCCAGGATAATGAGAGAAAATGTTAACATTTTCAGGTTCAAAAACCAAGGCCCTCTTTGTCCGATTCACCGGGGTGTGTCCTTGATCAGAGAGGACATCAAGGCAATATCGCCCAGCCCCTGAGAAGACCCCTAGCACACACCCACACCGTCCTCCTCACCCACCCCTGCCCCTGATGGAGGAATGCCATAGCTATGCGGGCAAACGAGCACGGTATTGATGGGGAAATCGACAAGGCCCGGGGGCTAGCAGGCAGCCAGGGAGAAAGGGGGATCGAATGCTATTGATTGGGACAATTTGACTCCAAGGACGTAAGGGGGAGGAAGTAATTAATGGGAACGCGGCCACGTGTGTGGGGCTGAGGCCCCTCGACTGTGAGAACTGGCCTGTCCCTTTATGGGATGGGAGGGAGGGGACAGTATAGGGTTATAAAGTGCGTTCATCACTCGACGGCCCTCAGAATGCCAGGATGTCTGGGGCCAGCTTCCTGTCCACACAGGTAAGGCCTTGGAGAGATGTGGATGATTTGGGCTGGTGGGGATGGTTTTCCCTCCAAAGTGGGGTCCAAAAAATTAGAACCAGGGTTACCCCCTTTTTGAAAACAGAGGCAGAGCCATAAATCCCAAGAGTTGCCATGGAAATTTTCAAATAACCAAGAGTTTTGTGGCATCCAGAAGACTAATGCGTTGATGGAAGGGGGGACCAAAATTTCAGGGGTGGCCAAACTGTGGCTCAGGAGCCACATGTGGCTTTTTGACACATATTCTGTGGCTCTTGAAGCCCTCACCACCCCCATCAGCCGGCTTGGAGAATGCATTTAAAGTTAAAGTGGCTTTCTTTCTACCTTTCCCCCCTTCCTGCCCGCTTGCCGTCCTGTCCAGCGGCTCTTGAACACCTGACGTTCATGTTTTGCGGCTCTCAAACATTTGATGTCTATCTATGTGGCTCTTACATTAAGCAAATCTGGCCACCCTTGTCATAGTGGTTAAGTGTGCGGACTCTTATCTGGGAGAACCAGGTTCAATTACCCACTCCTCCACTTGCACCTGCTAGCATGGCCTTGGGTCAGCCATAGCTCTGGCAGAGGTTGTCCTTGAAAGGGCAGCTGCTGTGAGAGCCCTCTCCAGCCCCACCCACCTCACAGAGTGTCTGTTGAAGATAAAGGAGATTGTGAGCCGCTCTGAGACTCTTCGGAGTGGAGGGCGGGATATAAATCCAATATCTTCATCTACCTCACAGGGTGTCTGTTGGGGAGGAAGGGAAAGGAGATTGTGAGCTGCTCTGAGACTCTTCGGAGTGGAGGGCGGGATATAAATCCAATATCATCATCTACCTCACAGGGTGTCTGTTGGGGAGGAAGGGAAAGGAGATTGTGAGCCACTCTGAGACTCTTCGGAGTGGAGGGCGGGATATAAATCCAATATCTTCATCTACCTCACAGGGTGTCTGTTGTGGGGGAGGAAGGGAAAGGAGATTGTGAGCCGCTCTGAGACTCTTCGGAGTGGAGGGCGGGATATAAATCCAATATCTTCATCTACCTCACAGGGTGTCTGTTGTGGGGGAGGAAGGGAAAGGCGATTGTGAGCCGCTCTGAGACTCTTCGGAGTGGAGGGCGGGATATAAATCCAATATCATCATCTACCTCACAGGGTGTCTGTTGGGGAGGAAGGGAAAGGAGATTGTGAGCCACTCCGAGACTCTTCGGAGTGGAGGGCGGGATATAAATCCAATATCATCATCGTCCATGCAGACCAATTGGGATGGAGCAGGCCATAGTTTCCCAAACCTCACAACCACAGGGAATCTTTGGCTCCCTCTATGTCGTTAGGTTGTTTTTAAATTTATTATTTTTATTATTCAAAATATAATCCCTCGAGGAAAAGGGAATGGGGGGGGAAAGGTAGAGGGTAGTTTGGAAAAGTCCAGAGTGGCTAGGCTAGCAGGCAATTAATGTTTCAGATACTGTGTCAGGAGAAAAGCTGGCTGGAAAGTGTTTTAAATAAATTAGATTTATATTTAAAAATGTTAAAACACCACAGCAGAGGCAGCGAGTGTTGCCAGAGGAGATCACGCTAGAAGAAACAGAGCTGGATTTTTACCCCACACTTCACTCTAAGTTTTGGAGAGGCTTACAATCTCCTTCCCTTCCTCTTCGCACAGCAGCCACCCTGTGAGGAAGGCGGGGCTGAAATAGCTCTGAGGGAACTGCTCTTGAGAGAACAGTTCTGAGGGGAGAACTGGGGCTGACCCAAGGTCACCCAGTCGGCTGCATGTGGAGGAGGAGTGGGGAATCAAACCCGGGTCTCCCAGATTAGAGTTTGCCACTCTTAACCACTACACCACACTGGCCAGAGTGGTGAGAATGATCGACTAGGATCTTGGAGGCCCATGTTCAAATCCCCACTCTGCCATGGAAGCTTGCTGGGTGACCTTGGGCCAGTCACACAGCCTCACCTACCTTTCAGGGTTGTTGTGAGGATAAGACGAAGGAGAGGAGAATGATGTGAGTTGCTCTGGGCCCCCGTTGGAGAGAAATTTTAAACGGCGTTTAAAAAATAAAGACTAAATATCTTCCAGAATTATAGTGGATCTCCATACTACAGTGATCAGCTTCTCTAGAGAAAATAGCTGCTTTAGAAGGTGGACTCTCTGGCATTATACCCTACTGAGGTCTCTTCCTTCCCTAAACCCAGACCCCTCTAGGCTGCACCCCCAAAGCTCTAGGAATTTCCCAGTCTAGAGTTGGCAACCCTAGGGCAGGAGGAGCATAAAGAGAAGCAATTAAAGGGAAAAGAAGAGGTAATTTTGGATTTATGAGGGTATTATGGAGTCCAGGAAATGATTGGGCTTAGGCAGCAACACAAGAGGGGGGAAAACACTCTAGACCGGGCGGGGGGGGGCGGGGCAAACTGCGGCTTGGGAGCCACATGTGGATCTTTCATATGTATAGTGTGGCTCTTGAAGCCCCCACCACCCTGTATTCTTGGTGCTTGGGGGGCAACAGAGGGAGGGCTTCTAGTGTCCTGGCCCCACTTGTTGACTTCCTGATGGCACTAGGTTTTTTGGCCACTGTGTGACACAGAGTGTTGGACTGGATGGGCCATTGGCCTGATCCAAGATGGCTTCTCTTATGTTCTTATGGCCACTGCGTGACACAGAGTGTTGGACTGAATGGGCCATTGGCCTGATCCAAGATGGCTTCTCTTATGTTCTTATGGCCACTGTGTGACACAGAGTGTTGGACTGGATGGGCCATTGGCCTGATCCAAGATGGCTTCTCTTATGTTCTTACCCTGTCAGTCAGCTTGGAGAGGGCATTTCTCTCTTTAAATCACTTCTCCATGTCAAGCTTGAAAAATGCATTTAAAGTTAAAGTTGCTTTCTTTCCACCTCTCTCTTTCCCCCATCTATTAGCCTTCCTTCCTTCCCTCCCTCCCTCCCTCTCTTCCTTGCAGCTCTCAAACATTTAACGTTCATGTCTTGCGGCTCTCTGACTTTATTCTATGTGGCTCTTACTTTAAGCAAGTTGGGCTCACCCCTGCTCTAGACAGATTTGAAGGGTTTTTTTGTACCTGACAGCCATACATCAATTTAATCTCCTGCCTAGAATCTTGGGTAGTTTAGTTGGAAGAGGAAACTGAGAATGCTACCACTTTGATTTCTTGTCCTTTTTATTTTGTTTGTATATTGGTGGGTGTGTCTGTACCTGGAAGTCATGGCGACCTCTGGTGACTGACCCCATTAGGGGCCTGGAGGATATTCAGAGAGGTGGCTGAATAAATCCTGCCCCTGCCTCTTGACTGGGTATTTCAAGGACAGTCTCCCATCCAAATACTGACCAGAGTCGACCCTTCTTAGTTTCCAAGAACTCTGAGAAAACGGGGACTGCCCCAAGGTCACCCAGCTGGCTGCATGTGGAGAAGGAGTGGAAAATCAAACCCAGTTCTCCCAGCTTAGAGTCCACCACTCCTAACCACTACGCCAGGGGTGGCCAAACTGCGGCTCGGGAGGCACACGTGGCTCTTTCACACATATTGTGTGGCTCTCAAAGCCCCCACTGTCCCGTCGGCCTGCTTGAAGAAGGCATTTAAAGAATCACTTTTCCAAGCTGGCTTGGAGAATTCATTTACACTTAAAGTTGCTTCTTTCCCTCTTCTCCTTCCCCCATCTATTTAAGGCGCTGCTGGACTCCTTTTTTTCTACTGCTACAGACGGAATAACGCAACTACCCACCTTGGAAATCAATTGTCATTTGGGGAAATCGCCAGCCCCCACCGAGAAGTTGGGAACCCCACCTCCCGCCCCTCCATTAATTTAATTTCGTCTGCCCACCTGCCTGTCTTCCCCAGTCTATCTATCTGTCTTTTCGGTCATCCATCCACTCTGGTGTGACCGAGAACAAAGAAATGCATGCAACTGGCCGAGCCAATTAGGGATCCCAGTCGCTGAAGGAATCGCTTCCAATGAATCGCTTTTTGATGTCTCTGCCAGGGCAAATTGATCCACGGCTAAATGGGCATGAAATTGCGCCTCCTTTTAGCTTTCCATTAACTGTGGCGGAAAAGCATAAGGTCAATGGACAGTCCTTTCCCCCTTTCGTTTGTCCTGAGAAACAGTCATCGGGATGCAAAGACTCAGCCAGGGACTGGTTGGTTGTAGGGTTGCCAATCTCCAGTTGGGGGCAGCAGATCCACTGGTTTGGAGCCCCCACCCCTGCTTCAGAGTTATCAGAAAGTGTGGGGGGGAATGTCCGCTGAGCACTCAATTATACCCTATTGGGACTGGTTCCCTGTAGGGTATAACGGAGAATTGATCTGTGGGTATCTGGGGCTCTGGAGGGGCTATTTTTTTTTTTTAGTTAGAGGCACCACATTTTCAGCATAGCATCTTGTGCCTCACCTGAACACCTCCCCCAAGTTTCAAAAGTATTGGACCAGGGGATCCAATTCTATGAGCCCTCCAAGAAGGTGCCCCTATCCTTTATTATTTCCAGTGGAGGGAAAACATTTAAAAGGTGTGAGGTCCCTTTAAATGTGATGGCCAGGACTCCTTTTGGAGTTCAATTATGCCTGTCACAACCTTTCTCCTGGCTCCACCCCACTAAGTCTCCTGGCCCCACCCCCAAAGTCCCCAGATATTTCTTAAATTGGACTTGGCAACCCTACTCGACATTAGGCGATATAATAATTGAGTCCCACACTGCAATGTGTCTCAGCACAAGCAATCCATACGAAGTCCCCAGGGTTTTATTACTTGGTTTCAATTTTTCAGTCTTCCACACAGTGGTGTGGGCTCTTCGATCAGTCATCAGTTGGATAGAATGCTGACTTGATCCCATTGATTATATTGATTTGGATAAGTTGTAATATAAAGGGGGAAAAATCAGGAAATTAGGAGGAACGGTTTTTGGAGGTTCACACATAACTTGATTAAAGAGATTCATAAGTAAAACTGAAATTAATTTGGCATCCGAATTAACTTGATTGAAGAGCCCATACCACTGTAGAACAGGGGTGTGCTGGATGGGGCTGATGGGAGTTGTAGGCAAAAAAAACATCTGGAGAACTACCGTTGGCCACCCCTGCTGTAGAAGACTGAAAAATTGAAACTAAGTAATTAAAACTTGGGGTCATAAGAACATAAGAGAAGCCATGTTGGATCAGGTCAATGGCCTATCCAGTCCAACACTCTGTGTCACACGGTGGCCAAAAAACCCAAGTGCCATCAAGAGGTCCACCAGTGGGGCTAGAAGCCCTTCCACTGTGCCCTCCAAGTAGTCTTTGTATGGACTACTTGGGCTGAGACACATTGCAGCGTGGGACTCAATTATTATATTGCCTAGTGTCAGGTTGTTTATTGTTCAAACCATCACTCCATATTTTGCATTATATAACCCTACTACAGTATCAGATGAAGTCAGTATCAGATGAAGTCAGCCATCTCATACAGCATCCTATTTCCCACTGGCTAACCAGATAGCTCTGGGAAGCCCACAAATGGGACACGGAGGCAATAGTCTCCCTCTTTCCTTGGTTTCCTGGATACAAATTGAACACCAGACTCATGCAGAGACGCAAGAGGGACCCTCTTCTGAGGGTAAAGCATTCTATTACGATTCTAACTACCCTGCCTAGGAGGCTGATTGGGAAGGGACCATACCAGAGCAGCCACTCAAGTAAAGAGGCAACAGGCAGCCTCCTTGAAGGGTGGGCAAGTTCTACAGCATTTCCATGCCACAAAAGGTGTGTGTGTGCGTGAAGTGTCAATCGCTTCCAATTTATGGCAGCCCTATGAATTAATTACCTCCAAAATGTCTAGCCTGGAGAGGAGGCGGCTGAGAGGTGATATGATCACCATCTTCAAGTCCTTAAAGGGCTGTCCTATAGAGGATGGGGTGGAATTGTTTTCTGTGGCCCCGGAAGTTAGGGCAAGAACCAACAGGTTGAAATTAAATCAAGAGTTTCCGGCTCAACATTAGGAAGAACTTCCTGACCATTAGAGTGATTCCTCAGTGGAACAGGCTTTCTTGGGAGGTGGTGGGCTCTCCTTCTTTGGAGGTTTTTAAACAGAGGCTAGATGGCCATCTGACAGCAATGAAGATCCTGTGAATTTAGGGGGAGGTGTTTGTGAGTTTCCTGCATTGTGCAGGGGGTTGGACTAGATGACCCTAGAGATTCCTTCCAACTCTATGATTCTGTGTCCAGTCGTTAAGAAGAAGACCGCAGATTTATACTCTGCCCTTCTCTCTGAATCAGAGTCTCAGAGTGGTCACAATCTCCTTTACCTTCTCCCCCCACAACAGGCACCCTGTGAGATAGCTGGAGCTGAGAGGACTCTCACAGCAGCTGCCCTTTCAAGGACAACTCTGTGAGAGCTATGGCTGACCCAAGGCCATTCCAGCAGCTGCAAGTGGAGGAGTGGGGAATCAAACCCGGTTCTCCCAGATAAGAGTTTGTGCACTTAACCGCTACAGCAGACTGGCTCTCTTAACAACTTTACTCAAGGCTGTGGCTTCCTTTACAGAGTCGATCCATACGTTGTCTCTTCCTCTTTTCATGCTGAACATAAGAACCTCACAGAAGCCATATTGGATCAAGCTAATGACCTTTCCAGTCCAACACTCTGTGTCACACAGCGGAACCCCTTACAGCAGGTAAAACACCTTTGGGTGAAGAAGGATTTCCCTTTATCCATTCTAAACCTACTGCCCAGTTCCATTGAGTGTCCACAAAAGTTCTTGTCTTGTGGGAAAGGGAGAGAAAAAAGTCATTCTTTCTCTACCTTCTTTATCCCATGCATAATTTTGTAAACCTCTGTCACGTCTCTTCTCAGAGCCCTAACCGCTTTAACCTTCTTCAGAGGGAAAGTGTTCCATCCCCTTAATAATTTTATTTGCCCTTTTTTTTGCATCGTTTCCGGTGCTATAATATCTTCTTTGAAGTGCGGTGACCAGAACTGTACACAGTATTCCAAATGGGGCCGCGCCATCAAAATATATAGGGCGATTACGATACTGGCTGATACGTTTTCAATTCCCTTCCTAATAACCCCCAGCAAATTGTCGGCCTTTTTTATTACAGTCACACACTGCCTCGACTCCTTCAGTGAGTTATCTACCATGACTCCAAGATCTCTCTCCTGGTCAGTTACCACCAGTTCAAACCCCATCAACATGTTCTTATAGTTAGGATTTTTGACTCCAATGTGCATCACTTTTCACTTGCCCACATAGAACCTCATTTGCCACATTGATGCCCACTTGTCCAGCCTCAACAGATCCCTCTAGAGCAAGGGTCCCTAACTCCCGGGCCGTGGACCAGTACCGGTCCATAGCCTGTTAGCAACCAGGCCATGAGTTGTATAATTATTTCATTATATATTACAATGTAATAATAATAACAAGACGAAGACATTGGGATTATATCCTGGCCTCCACTTTGAATTTCAGAGTCTCAGAGCAGCTCACAATCTCCTTTACCTTCCTCTCCCACAACAGACACCCTGTGAGGTAGATGAAGATATTGGATTTATATCCCGCCCTACACTCTGAAGAGTCTCAGAGCGGCTCACAATCTCCTTTCTCTTCCTCCCCCCACAACAGACACCCTGTGAGGTAGATGAAGATATTAGATTTATATCCTGCCCTCCACTCCGAAGAGTCTCAGAGCGGCTCACAATCTCCTTTCCCTTCCTCCCCCACAACAGACACCCTGTGAGGTAGATGAAGATATTGGATTTATATCCCGCCCTCCACTCCGAAGAGTCTCAGAGCGGCTCACAATCTCCTTTCCCTTCCTCCCCCACAACAGACACCCTGTGAGGTAGATGAAGATATTGGATTTATATCCCGCCCTCCACTCCGAAGAGTCTCAGAGCGGCTCACAATCTCCTTTACCTTCCTCTCCCACAACAGACACCCCGTGAGGTAGGTAGGTGGGGCTGAGAGAGCTCTCCCCAGAAGCTGCCCTTTCAAGGACAGAGTCTCAGAGCGGCTCACAATTTCCTTTCCCTTCCTCCCTCACAACAGACACCCTGTGAGGTAGGTGGGGCTGAGAGAGCTCTCCCAGAAGCTGCCCTTTCAAGGACAGAGTCTCAGAGTGGCTCACAATCTCCTTTACCTTCCTCCCTCACAACAGACACCCTGTGAGGTAGATGAAGATATTGGATTTATATCCCGCCCTCCACTCTGAAGAGTCTCAGAGCGGCTCACAATCTCCTTTCTCTTCCTCCCCCCACAACAGACACCCTGTGAGGTAGATGAAGATATTGGATTTATATCCCGCCCTCCACTCCGAAGAGTCTCAGAGCGGCTCACAATCTCCTTTCCCTTCCTCCCCCACAACAGACACCCTGTGAGGTAGATGAAGATATTGGATTTATATCCCGCCCTCCACTCCGAAGAGTCTCAGAGCGGCTCACAATCTCCTTTACCTTCCTCTCCCACAACAGACACCCCGTGAGGTAGGTAGGTGGGGCTGAGAGAGCTCTCCCCAGAAGCTGCCCTTTCAAGGACAGAGTCTCAGAGCGGCTCACAATTTCCTTTCCCTTCCTCCCTCACAACAGACACCCTGTGAGGTAGGTGGGGCTGAGAGAGCTCTCCCAGAAGCTGCCCTTTCAAGGACAGAGTCTCAGAGTGGCTCACAATCTCCTTTACCTTCCTCCCTCACAACAGACACCCTGTGAGGTAGATGAAGATATTGGATTTATATCCCGCCCTCCACTCTGAAGAGTCTCAGAGTGGCTCACAATCTCCTTTCCCTTCCTCCCTCACAACAGACACCCTATGAGGTAGGTGGGGCTGAGAGAGCTCTCCCAGAAGCTGCCCTTTCAAGGACAGAGTCTCAGAGCAGCTCACAATCTCCTTTAGCTTCCTCCCTCACAACAGACACCCTGTGAGGTAGGTGGGGCTGAGAGAGCTCTCCCAGAAGCTGCCCTTTCAAGGACAGTCTCAGAGCAGCTCACAATCTCCTTTACCTTCCTCCCTCACAACAGACACCCTGTGAGGTAGGTGGGGCTGAGAGAGCTCTCCCAGAAGCTGCCCTTTCAAGGACAGAGTCTCAGAGCAGCTCACAATCTCCTTTACCTTCCTCCCTCACAACAGACACCCTGTGAGGTAGGTGGGGCTGAGAGAGCTCTCCCAGAAGCTGCCCTTTCAAGGACAGAGTCTCAGAGCAGCTCACAATCTCCTTTACCTTCCTCCCTCACAACAGACACCCTGTGAGGTAGGTGGGGCTGAGAGAGCTCTCCCAGAAGCTGCCCTTTCAAGGACAGAGCAGCTCACAACCTCCTTTACCTTCCTCCCTCACAACAGACACCCTGTGAGGTAGGTGGGGCTGAGAGAGCTCTCCCAGAAGCTGCCCTTTCAAGGATAGAGTCTCAGAGTGGCTCACAATCTCCTTTACCTTCCTCCCCCACAACAGACACCCTGTGAGGTGGGTGGGGCTGGAGAGGGCTCTCACAGCAGCTGCCCTTTCAAGGACAACCTCTGCCAGAGCTATGGCTGACCCAAGGCCATTCCAGCAGGTGCAAGTGGAGGAGTGAGGAATCAAACCCGGTTCTTCCAGATAAGAGTCCGCACACTTAACCACCACACCAAACTAATAGAAATAAAGTGCACAATTGTATAATCCCAAAATCATTACTCCCCCACCCCACCCCACCCCCAGTCCATGGAAAAATTGTCTTCCACAAAACTGGTCCCTGGTCCTAAAAAGGTTTGGGACCACTGCTCTAGAGTGCTTCATAGTCCTCCCTGGTTCTCACCGCCCTGAACAACTTAGTGTCATCTGCAAACTTAGCTACTTCACTGCTTCCTCCCAACTCCAAATCATAAATGAACAAGTTTAAAAGCACCGGCTCTAGTACTGAGCCCTGCTTACCACCTTCCACTGTGAAAACTGCCCATTTATACTCACTGCCTGTCTCCTGTTAATTAACTGGATTTTAATCCGCAAGAGGAGTTGTCCTCTTATCCCCTGGCTGCTGAGTTTACTTGATAAAGTTCTTGACGAAGAACTTTATCAAAAGCTTTCTGGAAGTCCAGGTAAACAACATGTATTGATCAGCCTTGTCCACATATTTGTTCACCCCCTCAAAGATTACAGGTTAGTGAGAGAAGATCTTCCTTTACAGAATCCATGCTGATTCTTCCTCAATAGCTTTTGTTCATCCATGTGCCTGCTAATTCTTTCCTTAATAACAGGTTCCACCAATTTAACCAGTATCAATGTTAGACTGACTAGCCTGTAATCTAGGATTGCCAATCCCCATTGGGGGGCAGGTTTGGAGGCCCATCTCCCACTTAAGGGTTATCAGAAAGCGGGAGGGGGGAAATATCCACGAGACACTCCATTATTTCCTATGGAGAACAAACATGTGGACAAGGGAGACCCGATAGATATTGTTTACCTTGATTTCCAGAAAGCTTTTCCATAAAGTTCCTCATCAAAGGCTCCTTAGTAAGCTCGAGAGTCATGGAGTAAAAGGACAGGTCCTCTTGTGGATCAAAAACTGGCTAATTAATAGGAAGCAGAGAGTGAGAATAAATGGAAGGTCTTCGTAGTGGAGGACGGTAAGCAGTGGAGCGCCGCAGGGCTCAGTACTGGGTCCCATGCTCTTTAACTTGTCCATAAATGATTTGGAGTTGAGAGTAAGCAGTGAAGTGGCCAGGTTTGCAGATGACACTAAATTGTTCAGGGTGGTGAGAACCAGAGAGGATTGTGAGGAACTCCAAAGGGATCTGTTGAGGCTGGGTGAGTGGGCGTCAACGTTGCAGATGAGGTTCAATGTGGCCAAGTGCAAAGTAATGCACATTGGGGCCAAGAATCCCAGCTGCAAATACAAGTTGATGGGGTGTGAACTGGCAGAGACTGACCGAGAGAGAGATCTTGGGGTCGTGGTAGATAACTCACTGAAAATGTCAAGACAGTGTGCGATTGCAATAAAAAAGGCCAACGCCATGCTGGGAATTATTAGGAAGGGAATTGAAAACAAATCAGCCAGTATCATAATGCCCCTGTATAAATCGATGGTGTGGTCTCATTTGGAATACTGTGTGCATTTCTGGTCACCGCACCTCAAAAAGGATATTATAGCATTGGAAAATGTGCAGAAAAGGGCAACTAGAATGATTAAAGGTTTGGAACACTTTCCCTACGAAGAAAGGTTAAAACGCTTGGGGCTCTTTAGCTTGGAGAAAAGTCGACTGCGGGGTGACATGATAGAGGTTTACAAGCTTATGCATGGGATGGAGAAAGTAGAGAAAGAAGTCGTTTCCTCCCTTTCTCACAATACAAGAACTCGTGGGCATTCAATTAAATTGCTGAGCAGTCAGGTTAAAATGGATAAAAGGAAATGCATCTTCACCCAACGGGTGATTAACATGTGGAATTCACTGCCACAGGAGGTGGCGGCTACAAGCATAGCCAGCTTGGCGTTGGCCTTTTTTAATTGCAATCGCACACTGTCTTGACATTTTCAGTGAGTTATCTGCCATGACCCCAAGATCTCTCTCTTAGGGTATAATGGAGAATTGATCTGTGGTGGCTGTTTTTTGAGGTAGAGGCACCAAATTTTCAGCATAGCATCTGATGCCTCTCCTCAAACCCCACCCCCAAGTTTCAAAAAGATTGGACCAGGGAGTCCAATTTTATGAGCCCCTAAAGAAGGTGCCCCATCCTTCATTATTTCCAATGGAAGGAAGGCATTTAAAAGGTGTGTGGTCCATTTAAATGTGATGGCCAGAACTCCCTTTGGAGTTCAATTATGCTTGTCACACCCTTGCACTTGGCTCCACCCCCAATGTCTACTGGCTCCACTCCCAAAGTCCCCAGATATTTCTTCGGTTGGACCTGGCAACCCTAAATTTCTCAGATCTCTCTGGAACCTTTTTAAAAAGATGGGGGTTACATTAGCTTCCTTCCAGTCCTCAGGAATGGAGGCAGATTTCAGCGACAGACTGCATATTTTTGTTGAAAGATCCACACGTTCACCTTTGAGTTCTTTCAGAACTCTTGGATGTATGTCATCTGGGCCTGGTGATTTGTCAGTTTTTAATCGGTCCATCTCTCATCACCTCAATCCGACGCAGGTCTTTCAATAAGCCTCCCAAAAATCAGCAGTTCTGGAGTGGGCAAACACTTTTCATCTTCCACAGTGAAGACACTTTTCATCTTCCACAGTATTCAATGCCTCTTCCATTTCACTATCATTGCTAAAGGATTGCTTCCTTCAGCTTTTCCGTCCACAAAGGACAGAACGATCGAACTGCACAGATATGGCAGAGCTGCCCCCCCGTAGAGGAGGCTGGTTGGAAAGAGGCAAAACCAGAGCAATAACTCATGCAGAGATCCAGCAGGCAACCTCTTTGGATGGCTAAGCACTCCGAGCTCTTGAGAGCTTTTCATGAGCACGTGAAATGATGTCTTGTGGAAGGCTGTTTCAACTGACTGCATTTGAACCCGGCACTCACTCTGTCTCTCTTTTTGCAGGCTTCCCACAACCGCAGCGCGATTGTCACACCACAGCCCCCCCTGGGTAGCCGCTGCTTCCCCTGCTTCTGTCTGATATGTTTGATATTAGGTTGTTCTATTGGGTATCCAACTAAATATCAAACATATTCTGACGGCGTCAGGTTTGTGTCGACGGCCACCTCCCAGCTGGGACCCATCTCTGGACCGACACTGAAGGCATCCCATCATCTGAAACCTCGGCGTCATGACCTCTCACTCTTCCCAGCACTAGGAGTTTATCAAAGGATCAGAGATGGGGGCGGGAGGGAGATGCAGCTGTGTAACCTTTCAAACCATGGTGCTTCCCAGAAGTTCAAGTCAAGTTGCACCTTTAAGACCAATGAAGTTTTATTCAGAATGTAAGGTTTGGTGTGCTCTAAGCACACTTCATCAGACGAGGAATCAGGTACAGTGAGCAGAGC
This sequence comes from Heteronotia binoei, assembly GCF_032191835.1. Classification (NCBI taxonomy): domain Eukaryota; kingdom Metazoa; phylum Chordata; class Lepidosauria; order Squamata; family Gekkonidae; genus Heteronotia; species Heteronotia binoei. Next base: position 268,116,529 of record NC_083223.1, read on the forward strand.
AACATATAACAGGGGAGGGACGGTGGCTCAGTGGTAGAGCATCTGCTTGGTAAGCAGAAGGTTCCAGGTTCAATCCCCGGCATCTCCAAAAAGGGGTCCAGGCAAAATGGTGTGAAAAACCTCAGCTTGAGACCCTGGAGAGCCGCTGCCAGTCTGAGTAGACAATACTGACTTTGATGGACCTTTGAGGGTCTGATTCAGTAGAAGGCAGCTTCATATGTTCATAGCTGGTAGGCAGCGGTTTAGAATGCAAAATGGTACAAATTTTGGCTAATTAATAGGAAACAGAGAGTGAGTATAAATGGGCAGTCTTCGCAGTGGAGGACGGTAAGCAGTGGGGTGCCGCAGGGCTCAGTACTGGGTCCCATGCTCTTTAACTTGTCCATAAATGATTTGGAGTTGAGAGTAAGCAGTGAAGTGGCCAAGTTTGCAGATGACACCAAATTGTTCAGGGTGGTGAGAACCAGAGAGGATTGTGAGGGAGTCCGAAGGGATCTGTTGAGGCTGGGTGAGTGGGCGTCAACGTTGCAGATGAGGTTCAATGTGGCCAAGTGCAAAGTAATGCACATTGGGGCCAAGAATCCCAGCTACAAATACAAGTTGATGGGGTGTGAACTGGCAGAGACGGATCAAGAGAGAGATCTTGGGGTCGTTGTAGATAACTTACTGAAAATGTCAAGACAGTGTGCGTTTGCAATAAAAAAAGGCCAACGGCATGCTGGAAATTATTAGGAAGGGAATTGAAAACAAATCAGCCAGTATCATAATGCCCCTGTATAAATCGATGGTGTGGTCTCATTTGGAATACTGTGTACAGTTCTGGTCATCGCACCTCAAAAAGGATATTATAGCATTGGAAAAAGTGCAGAAAAGGGCAACTAGAATGATTAAAGGTTTGGAACACTTTCCCTATGAATAAAGGTTAAAACGCTTGGGGCTCTTTAGCTTGGAGAAACGTCGACTGCGGGGTGACATGATAGAGGTTTATAAGATTATGCAAGGGATGGAGAAAGTAGAGAAAGAAGTACTTTTCTCCCTTTCTCACAATACAAGAACTCGTGGGCTTTCAATTAAATTGCTGAGCAGTTGGGTTGGAACGGACAAAAGGAAGTACTTCTTCACCCACCAGGTGATTAACATGTGGAATTCACTGCCACAGGAGGTGGCGGCGGCTACAAGCATAGCCAACTTCAAGAGGGTTTTGGATAAAAATATGGAGCAGAGGTCCATCAGTGGCTATTCTCCACAGCATATTATTGGAACTGTCTGGGGCAGTGATGCTCAGTATTCTTGGTGCTTTGCGGGGGTGGGCAAAGTGGAAGAGCTTCTAGCCCCACTTGTGAACCTCCTTTCTTTTTTGGCCACTGTGTGACCCAGAGTGTTGGACTGGATGGGCCACTGGCCTGACCCAAATGGCTTCTCTTATGTTCTTAATGACAGAATAGTGAAATTAACAAACTGAGCAAACCTTTGACCTGGGTAACATGAGCGTGAGAAACCAATAAAACAGTAACAGGTCAAATTGTGAGAATGCCCACTTGGATCTACTTCCCGGAAGTGTTCTCAGTGAGTGACCTGCACTCAGTGCTTGAGTCTGCCCTAGCTAGGGTTGCCAAGTCTAATTCAAGAAATATCTGGGGACTTTGGGGGTGGAGCCAGGAGACTTTGGGGGTGGAGCCAGGAGACTTTGGGGGTGGAGCCAGGAGATGTTGGGGGTGGAGCCAGGAGGTGGTGGTGGTGGAGCCAGGAGACTTTGGGGGTGGAGCCAGGAGACTTTGGGGGTGGAGCCAGGAGCAAGGTTGTGATAAGCGTCGTTGAACTCCAAAGGGCGTTCTGGCCATCACATTTAAAGGGACCACTCACCTTTTAAATGCTTTCCCTCCACTGGAAAGAATGAAGGATAGGGGCACCTTCCCTTGGGGCTCATAGAAATTGACCCTCTGGCCCAAAGTTTTTGAAACTTGGAGGATGTTTTGAGGAGAGGCATCGGATGCTATGCGGAAAGTTTGCTGCCTCTACCTCAAGAAACAGGCCTCCCCACGGATCAATTCTCCGTTATACCCTATGGGAATCGGCCTCCACAGAGAATAATGGAGTGCCCAGCAGACATTTCCCTCCCACTCCTGCTTCCTGATGACCCCAAAGCGGGGGGAGGGCCTCCAAACCAGGGGATCCCCTGCCCCCACCTGGGGGTTGACAGGAGAAACCCCTACGGTCCCGTGACATAAAGAGAAATTCTTAAACGCAGAATGAAAATATTAATAATATTTCAAAACCCTCTCATACAACAGATATATTCAATAAACATACCCCGATGTGCAAAACACCCATACTAAGTGCAGCGGAAGGACATAAATGAAATCATTTAAAGACACACAGTCTTAACATGTATCCTTCCGCTTTTGAAGAATCCTCGGTCCGGGAGCTCCTGAGGAGACCACGTGCTAGTTCAAGAGCCAGTATTTTCAATAAGTCTTGTACACGGCAGTCTTGAAACACAGCGACAAGGTAGTACTTTGAATCCCCTCATTTCACTAGAAGCTTTGACCAGCTTTCCAATAGTAAACCAAATAGGGTTGCCAATCCCCAGGTGGGGGCAGGGGATCCCCCGGTTAGGAGGCCCTCCCCCCACTTCATGTTCATCAGAAAGGGGCGGGGGGAGGGAAATGTCTGCTGGGAACTCTATTATTCCCTATGGAGACCCGTTCCGAGAGGAAATAATGGCAAATTGATCCGCAGGTATCTGGGGCTCTGGGGGTGGGGTGCTGTTTTTTGAGGTAGAGACACCAAATTTTCATCACAGCATCCAGTGCCTCTCCACAAAATAATCCTCAAGTTTCAAAAAGATTGGACCGGGGGATCCAATTCTATGAGCCCCCAAAGAAGGTGCCCCTATCCATTATTTCCTATGGAAGGAATTTAAAACGTGCGCAGTCCCTTTCAATGTGATGGCCAGAACTCCCTTTGGAGTTCAGTTATGCTTGTCACACCCTTGCTCCTGGCTCCACCCCCAATGTCACTTGGCTCCACCCCCAAAGTCTCCTGGCTCCACTTCCAAAGTCAGAGCATGACAAGATTCCAACATTTTCACACACAATCAAGTTACCATCTCCAAGGTCTTCCTGCCAAGTAGATACTCTCCCTACTCAGCCACAGGCCCTTGGGCTTTAAATTCCAGCCTGAAGGGGGCATGAAGCAAGCGGGGCTCGGACAGCATTGTCTAAACAAATGAACGTTTTGGGCAGAGGGAGAATCAGGGCCTCACCACCTGTCCAGATTTAGGAACAGAATGCAGCCGGCCTTGGATGAATGCTCACTCTCCTTCCCTGGGCACAGCGGGTGGGCGGAGGTGCGGAATTGTTCTGGAGCTATTTAAAGAAGTGGAGGACGTGTCGGCAGGACAGGGACCTGGGTGGGTTTTGCAGCCGAGGGTTTCGGCACTAGGGGCACAGACACAGACTGCTAACTTTAGCAGTCCAACCCTGCAGTCATGGGCTAGGCCAGGGGTGGCCAAACTTGCTTAATGTAGGAGCCACGTAGAATAAATGTCAGATGACTGAGAGCCACAAGACACGAATGTCAGATGTCTGAGAGCCATAAGACACGAATGTCAGATGTCCGAGAGCCACAAGACACGAATGTCAGATGTCCGAGAGCCTCAAGACACGAATGTCAGATGTCCGAGAGCCACAAGACATGAATGTCAGATGTCCGAGAGCCACAAGACACGAATGTCAGATGTCTGAGAGCCTCAAGACACGAATGTCAGATGTCTGAGAGCCACGAGACACGAATGTCAGATGTCTGAGAGTCACGAGACACGAATGTCAGATGTCTGAGAGCCTCAAGACACGAATGTCAGATGTCCGAGAGCCTCAAGACACGAATGTCAGATGTCCGAGAGCCACAAGACACGAATGTCAGATGTCCGAGAGCCACAAGACACGAATGTCAGATGTCCGAGAGCCTCAAGACACGAATGTCAGATGTCTGAGAGCCACAAGACACGAATGTCAGATGTCTGAGAGCCTCAAGACACGAATGTCAGATGTCTGAGAGCCACGAGACACGAATGTCAGATGTCTGAGAGCCACGAGACACGAATGTCAGATGTCTGAGAGCCACAAGACACGAATGTCAGATGTCTGAGAGCCTCAAGACATGAACGTCAGATGTTTGAGAGCGGCAAGACAGGAAGGAAGAGAGGGAGGGAGGGGGGGAAGCAAATAGATGGAGGAGGGAGAGGTAGAAAGAAAGCAACTTTAACTGTATAAATGCACTCTCCAAACTGCCGGCTGGTTTGGCTTGGACAAGGGGTTTGAAGAGACAAATGCCTTCTCCAAGCTGGCTGACAGGGCAGTGGGGGCTTCAAGAGCCACGCAATATGTGTGAAAGAGCTACATGTGGCTCCCGAGCCACAGTTTGGCCACCCCTGGGCTAGACTGACACAGCAGAACAAGGCGGTACAGTCCTCAGGGGTGGACTGTACCACTTCAGACGGCAGTGTGGGGAAGCGTTGTGCCAAACTATCCCTTACGTTTAAAAGCCCTCACATGTCGAAAACCAGAGAGAAGGCTGTGATGGGCCTTTTGTCAGAAGAACAGACTGGTGATGTCTCTTGCTAAGTCCTCCAAGACTACAAACACCATAGAGCAGAGGTGCCAAACTGATCGGTTATGAGGGCCGGATCTGACATAAATGTGACCTTGTCGGGCCGGGCCATGTGTGTCATAAAATGTCATGCCAGGTAGGGGAGGTAGAAACTTTATAAAGGACACAGACAAACACACACACTCGACCTAATCCACCTCACTGGCTTGTTGAGCCTCAGACAACAGAAGGAAGAGAGGCTCGGCTCAGTAGCTCTGCTGTACAATTGAGAAAGCCTGGCAAAGCTAATTCTCCTTCCCTCACATCCTCCCCCAAGGGAGGATCTTTGCTCTGAAGCGCCTGTGCAATTGAGCAAGTCTGTGATGCAGAAGGAAGCAAGAGAAGGAGAAGGAAGCAGACAACAGTGAGTGGCTCACGGGCCTGGTAGGAGCCTTCCGGGGGCCTGATTTGGCCCTCGGGCCACATGTTTGACATCTCTGCCATAGAGCAAGCTAGATAGCTAGCTTCATATCAATTTCCTTCCTGTTCTGTTGTCACTCACCCTCTCTGATTGGTAGGATGTAATCGCAGGGAACTTCCTTCTTCCTGTTCTCCTTTCTTCTTCTTTCTTCTCTTCATGCATCAGGAGAAATAGCATGGTGTCTCTCATCTTCAACTGAGCTAAGCAGATGGCCTACTACAATCCAAAGCCATCCAGTTAGCTAGAATAGTTTGGACACTCTTTCTCTCCACTACAGATATATGTTATGTTTTCTTTTTACAATTACACCAGCATTGGTTTCTTAATGTAAAGCAAGAGCTCTCTGTGCAGTTTGTGAGATAGTGTGGTAACCATTAAACTAAGCCACGCTGTGTTGAAGGAGCTGGGCATGTTTAGCCTGTAGAGGAAGTGACTGACAGATGATATGATCACCATCTTCAAGTACTTGAAGGGCTGTCATCTAGAGGATGGTGTGGAATTGTTTTCTGTGGCCCCAGAAGGTAGGACCAGAACCAGCGGGTTGAAATTAAATCAGAAGAGTTTCCGGCTCAACATTAGGAAGAACTTCCTGACCGTTAGAGCGATTCCTCAGTGGAACAGGCTTCCTCGGGAGGTGGTGGGCTCTCCTTCCTTGGAGGTTTTTAAACAGAGGCTAGGTGGTCATCTGACAGCAATGCGGATCCTGTGAATTTAGGGGGAGGTGTTTGTGAGTTTCCTGCATTGTGCAGGGGGTTGGACTAGATGACCCTGGAGGTCCCTTCCAACTCTATGATTCTGTGACCTTCCTGACAGAGTGGTTCCTCAGTGGAACAGGCTTCCTCGGGAGGTGGTGGGCTCTCCTTCCTTGGAGGTTTTTCAACAGAGGCTAGATGGCCATCTGACAGCAATGCGGATCCTTTGAATTTAGGGGGAGGTATTTGTGAGTTTCCTGCATTTTGCAGGGGTTTGGACTAGATGACCCTGGAGGTCCCTTCCAACTCTATGATTCTATGCTGTGCTGAAGCTCAGAAAGGAGCACTCCACTAACTGAAGGTAAGGACGGCTGCCTGACCCGTCCAGCCATCCTAAAACTTTTCTCCTTGCTTTGCTAGTTTTTTACTTGTGGGGTTGACACTGTTTTCAAAGGACGGCTGCCTGACCCGTCCAGCCATCCTAAAACTTTTCTCCTTGCTTTGCTAGTTTTTTACTTGTGGGGTTGACACTGTTTTCAAAAATGTTGCCTTCCACCTGTACACACCTGCAGTCTGAAGTGGTACAGTCCATTCTCAGGCTTCTACCACCTGCTGCATGGGTAGATGCAGCTATCCCCAATACACTGGACCTCAAAGCAAAGAATAGGCTACCTAATGGTTTCATGCATTCATGTGTACCTGCAATCTGAAATCAGAAAAGAGAATGCCGGGCAGCAGGAGTTTGAGAAGCAATATAGTCAAAGGCCACACAAAGCTCAAATGGTGAGGAAAGGCATATCAGTAGGTTAAGGTTGCCAAGTCCAATTAAAAATATATCTGGGGGCTTTGGGGGTGGAGTCAGGAGGCTTTGGGGGTGGAGCCAGAAGCAAGATTGTGATAAGCATAACTGAACTCCAAAGGGAGCTCTGGCCATCACATTTAAAGGGACCGCACACGTTTTAGTCGCCTTCCCGCCACTGGAAATAATAAAGGATAGGGGCACCTTCGTTTGGGGCTCATAGAATTGGACCCCCTTGTCCAATCCTTTGGAAACTTGGAGGGTGTTTTGAAGAAAGGCACCAGATGCTATGTTGCAAATTTGGTGCCTCTACCTCAAAAAACCAGCCCCCACAGAGTCCCAGATACCTTCAGATCAATTCTCCATTATTCCCTATGGGAATCGGTCTTGATAGGGAATAATGGAGTGCCCAGCAGACAGTTCACTCCCCACCCCCCTGCTTTCTGATGACCCTGAAGCGGGGGAATGGCCTCCAAATCGGGGGATCCCCTGCCCCCACCTGGGATTGGCAACCCTACAGTGGGTGCTAGAATTGTGCAGGGGGTGGACTAGATGATCCTGGAGGTCTTTTCTGACTCTATGATTCTATTCATGTGCTTCTGGGAGAAATAAAGACACATGAGAGCCATGAACGCAGTTCACCTGCTTCCATCCAGAGCAGCTCCTGTTTCCTTGAAAAATGCCATCTGAGTGGCATGGTTGTATGGACGCAAGGTTGTTTTATTGTCTCCTACGCCACTGGAAAGGTCATTGGAGGGTGTGTGTGATCAGGTGACCTCATGTGACCCTCCTCAGCTGATGCCAAGAATAGCCTGACCCTTCCCAGGGCAGCTGGGGTTTCCCCACTCTGGAAATGCCACGAGAATTGAGCCGAGCACGCCACACCAGGACCAGGCCCGGCCGGTCGCTTTCCAGGGTCCTAGGACGACAACAGAGAACAAGGAGGTCTTTGGCACATGTATCCATCTTTTTGTCTCCACATGCAAACTGCAAGGACGGAGGGGAGCCCGACTCAGAGACGAAAGCAGAAATACAAGCAAGAGACCTGGATTGCCAACTATGCGCCAGTCCCCGCTGCCAAAACCCATACGTAAGATGTGAAAAGGGAGGTGCCACCAGAAGTCCCGCCCTCTCATTCCAGATGTGTGGGAACTGGCCAGTGCCTTGGAGAACAGCCCTAGAGATTCCCTATGTCCCCCCTTGGCACCCAACTCAATGTAGTGGTAGTGCCCAGTTATATGGGGGTGACCAAGGCCTCTGGAATTTTGTTTCCCTGGTCCACAGTCTCTTAAATGCTGCAGCAACACATTTGGAAGGAAAGGTTCTTCCTCCACTGTTCACAGCGGAGAGAGCTAACAGCAGTAACCATGGGGATTTTTGTAGAAAAAGCCCAGCAAGAACTCATTTGCATATTAGGCCACACCCTTGACATCACCATTGTTTCACACAGGGCTTTTTGGTAGAAAAAGTCCAGCAAGAACTCATTTGCATATTAGGCCACACCCTTGGCATCACCATTGTTTCACACAGGGCTTTTTGGTAGAAAAAGTCCAGCAAGAACGCATTTGCGTATTAGGCCACACTCTCTGACATCACCATTGTTTCACACAGGGCTTTTTGGTAGAGAAAGTCCAGCAAGAATGCATTTGCATATTAGGCCACACCCTTGACATCACCATTGTTTCACACAGGGCTTTTTGGTAGAGAAAGTCCAGCAAGAATGCATTTGCATATTAGGCCACACCCTTGACATCACCATTGATTCACACAGGGCTTTTTGGTAGAGAAAGTCCAGCAAGAACTCTTTTGCATATTGGACCACCCCCTTGACATCACCATTGTTTCACACAAGGCTTTTTGGTAGAGAAAGTCCAGCAAGAACTCATTTGCATATTAGGCTACACTCTATGATGTCACCATTGTTTCACACAGGGGTTTTTGGTAGAGAAAGTACAGCAATAACTCATTTGCATATTAGGCCACACCCTTGATATCACCATTGATTCACACAAGGCTTTTTGGTAGAGAAAGTCCAGCAAGAACTCATTTGCATATTAGGCCACACTCTCTGACATCACCATTGTTTCACACAGGGCTTTTTGGTACCATCGCTCTGACTATACCGACTTTTGTTGGCAGGGTGACGTCTCTACTTTTTATTGTACAGCCCAGGTTCGCCATAGCGGTCCTCCCAAGGAGCAAACGTCTTTTGATTTCATGACTGCTGCTCAGGCCGAGCTCTGTTTCCCTCACTAGTCTTGGAGGACAAGACTGGCTGGGCATGTGTTAACAGAACCGCAGGGCTTAAGCCACCTGGCAGGCTGCGAAAAGATGGGAGGGGACGGAGCTCTTTGCTGGAACAAAGCAACGCCCCCCCCTCCCGCTCCCAGCCCTGGCCAACTTCTCCAGCCTGGGGCTTTCTATAAGTGGCTCCCAGCTGCTCCCCGGGGAGCCCAAATATGGCCACGGCCCTGGAGTCGCTCTGCAAGCATCCTCCACACCCGCAGGCCGGCGCTGGGACAATAGGTCCCTGCGGAGGGACATTTTGGGAGCACAGGGAGGTGAGACGCTCCACCCCCAGTGGCCCAAGAAAGGCAAAGCCCCCTATAAAGGGCACTATAAAGGGCAGAGAGGCAGCGAGGAAGTCGCTCACTCCTCGGCCGGCTCTTGCTCTCCCGTGCCCCGCACGGACAGTTCTCTCCGGTCGCGTCTTTCGCACCCGCACCCGCCGCCATGGAGGCCATCAAGAAGAAGATGCAGATGCTCAAGCTGGACAAAGAGAATGCCCTGGACCGGGCAGAGCAGGCTGAGTCCGAACAGAAGCAAGCTGAAGAGAGGAGCAAGCAGGTAGGGGCGGGGCCGGCTCTGCCACGAGGCGAGCTAGGTGACTGTCTAGGGCGCCGGCCTTCTGGGGGCGCCGTATTGGAGGTCCCCCGTGTGACTCGGTGACATTATCGGTGTGGGGGGCACCAGAAGTTAGCCTTGCCTAGCGTGCCAGACAGTCTAGGGCTAGCTCTGGGGAGGGGTTTACTGGATTAGGGCCGCTGGGCTGAGCTGGAACTAGAGCCCTGGAGAATGGGGTGGGGGCAAGGGAGGTTTCCATACGAAGGGTCCGTTGCCTTTGCAAGAGGCACCACGGCTCAGTGGTAGAGCGTGCAGAAGGTCTCAGGTTCACTCCCTGGCATCTTCAGTTGAAAGGAAGAGGCAGCAGGTGACGCAGAAGACCTCTGCGGGAGCCCTGGAGAGCAGCTGCCTGCCTGAGTAGGGGCTGCGGCTCAGTGACAGAACTCTTACTTTGCGCGCAGAAGGTCCCAGGTTCAATCCCCGGCATCTCCAGATGAAAATCACCAAGTGGTAGGTGACGTGACAGAACTCTGAGACTCTGGAGCGCTGCTGAGTAGGGCTCAGTAGTAGAGCATCTGTTGGCATACATGTTTTGGGGAGGGATGGTGGCTCAGTGGCAGAGCATCTGCTTGGGAAGCAGAAGGTCCCACGTTCAATCCCTGGCATCTCCAACTAAAAAGGGTCCAGGCAAATAGGTGTGAAAAGCCTCAGCTTGAGACCCTGGAGAGCCGCTGCCAGTCTGAGAAGACAATACTGACTTCGATGGACCGAGGGTCTGATTCAGTATAAGGCAGCTTCATATGTTCGTATGTTCATGGTTCAATCCCCATCATCCCCAGTTAAAAAGGACCAGGCAGTAGGTGATGAGAAAGACCTCTCCTGAGACCCTGGAGAGCTGCTGCCAGTCTGAGCAGGGTTCAGTGGTAGAGTGCTCAGTGCTTGGCATGCAAAAAGTCCCAAGTTCAACCCCTGGTAGGGTTGCCAATCCCCAGGTGGAGGCAGGGGCTCCCCCAGTTTGGAGGGCCTCCCCCCACTTCAAGGTCATCTGGAAGTGGGGAGGGGGGAGGGAAATGTCTGCTGGGCACTCCATTATTCCCTATGGAGGCTGATTCCCCTAGGGCAGGGGTGGCCAAACTGTGGCTCGGGAGCCACGTGTGGCCCTTTCACACGTATTGTGCGGCTCTTGAAGCCTCCATCGCTCTGTCAGCCAGCTTGGAGAAGGCACTTGGTTGGTTGGCTTGGAGAATGCATTTAAAGTTAAAGTTGCTTTCTTTCCACTTCTCCCTCCCCCATCTATTTGCCTGCCTGCCTTCTGCCCTTCCAGCCTTCCTGATTTCCTGTCTTGTGGCTCTCAAACATTTGACATTCGTGTCTTACGGCTCTCAAACATCTGACAGTGTGGCTCTTACACTAAGCAAGTTTGGCCACCCCTGCCCTAGGGTATTATGAATTGATCCACGGGCATCTGGGTTCTGGAGGAGCTGTTTTTTGAGGCAGAGGCACCAAATTTGCAACACGGCATCCAGAACCGCTTCTCAAAACATCCCCCAAGTTTCAAAAAGATTGGACCGGGGGGTCCCATTCTATGAGCCCCCAAAAGAAGATGCCCCTATCCATTATTTCCAACATAGGGAAGGCATATAAAAGGTGTGCGGTCCCTTTAAATGTGAAGGCCTTTGGAGTTCTATCGTGCTTCTCACACCCTTGCTCCTGGTCCCACCCCCAAAGTCTCCTGGCTCCACCCCCTACGTCCCCAGATATTTCTTGAATTAGACTTGGCAACCCTAACCCCTGGAGTCTCCAGTTAAAAGATCCAGGCAGTAAGTGAAGGGAAAGACTTCCACATGAAATCCTGCATAGACACAGTCCTCTGATGGAGATACATGCTGCCCTTTCTAAGACGATTCCATCACCCCACCCCCAGGCCCCCAACCACTGTATTCAGAGATTTAACTTTTTGAGTTTCTGGGGAGGGAGTCCAGCCATGGGGAATAACAATACTAGCAATTCATGCTTACATTCCATTATACCCTATGGAGACTGATTCCCGTAGGGTATAATGGAGAATTGATCCACAGTTATCTGGGAGAGCTGTTCCTTGAGTTAGATGCACCAAATTTGCAGCATAGCATCTGGTGCCTCTCCTCAAAGGACCTTCCAAGTTTCAAAAGGATTGGACCAGGGGGTCCTATTCTAAGAGCCCCCCAAAAGGTGCCCCTAGCCATTATTTTCAATGGAGGGAAGGCATTTAAAAGGTGTGTGATCGCTTTAAATGTGATGGCCAGAACTCCCTTTGGAGTTCAGTGATGCTTGTCACACCCTGGCTCTTGGCTTCACCCTCAATGTCTCCTGGCTCCACCCCCAAAGTATCCTGGCTCCACCTCCAAAGTCTCTAGATATTTCTTGAATGGGACTTGGCATCCGTACCCCCCAAGCACCAAGAATACAGGGCATCACTGCCCCAGATAGAGAGTTCCAATAAAAAATAAGAACTGCCTCCAGTCACCCAGGATAGCTATAGCATACAGTATGAGCTTGAAGCTTTGAAGAGCAAAATGCCTATGCTCAGAGGCCTCCTTGATGATTCACAGCAACCAGCACTAGAACTCAGAACAGAAAGCTGATTTTCCCAGGACTCCTGATGGCAAGTCCTGGTTTAGATTAAACCAGGGCTCTTTTTTTGTAGAAAAAGTCCAGCAGTGACTCAGTTGCATATTAGGCCACACCCCCTGACGTCACCATTGTTTCACACAGGGCTTTTTGTAGAAAAAGCCCAACAGGAACTCAGTTGCATATTAGGCCACACCCCCTGAAGTCACCATTGTTTCACACGGGGCTTTTTGTAGAAAAAGCCCAACAGGAACTCAGTTGCCTATTAGGCCACACACCCCTGACGTCACCGTTGTTTCACACGGGGTTTTTTGTAGAAAAAGCCCAACAGGAACTCAGTTGCATATTAGGCCACACCCCCTGACATCACCATTGTTTCACACGGGGCTTTTTGTAGAAAAAGCCCAACAGGAACTCAGTTGCATATTAGGCCACACCCCCTGACATCACCATTGTTTCACACGGGGCTTTTTGTAGAAAAAGCCCAACAGGAACTCAGTTGCATATTAGGCCACACCCCCTGACATCACCATTGTTTCACACGAGGTTTTTTGTAGAAAAAGCCCAACAGGAACTCAGTTGCATATTAGGCCACACCCCCTGACGTCACCATTGTTTCACACGGGGCTTTTTGTAGAAAAAGCCCAACAGGAACTCAGTTGCATATTAGGACACACCCCCTGACGTCACCATTGTTTCACACGGGGCTTTTTGTAGAAAAAGCCCAACAGGGACTCAGTTGCCTATTAGGCCACACCCCCTGACATCACCATTGTTTCACACGGGGCTTTTTGTAGAAAAAGTCCAACAGGGACTCAGTTGCCTATTAGGCCACACCCCCTGACGTCACCATTGTTTCACACGAGGCTTTTTCAGGGCCGTAGCCAGGATTTCATGTTTGGTGGCGCTCACTGTAGGATTTGTTGTTGGGGGCGGGGGGGCCACCTGGTTTGGCAGCCCAGGTTTCTCCACACTGTAAGCTGCCTTGAATCCCACAGGCTAACCCCCCCTTTGTGTCTGGGCAGTCACAGCAGCTCTGCTCCCTCCACCCCTTTCTTATGTGCCCCTCTCTCGGAGAGACAGAGACCTCTTGACTCTCTCTCCTGCTCCCCTTTGCTCTGCACCCTGTGTTAGAGAAGGGGAGGGGGGGAAAGCGGAAAGACCATCAGCAATGCTACTACTTGTTCAGAGCGGTGGTAAGCAAAGGGGACAGATTGGGGGCCCTCCAGTGGAGGGGCCATATAGTTGGAAGGGGGGTTGAAAGGATGGGCCTGGCCCCTCCCAGGCCCCACAGTAGCTACTGTAGCAGGTAAATAACGAAGCCCCACACATTGCTTGCTTTGAAGCGAGGTATTTTACTTTGACATCAAAGCAGAACTTGTCAGCATAAGCTCAAGATGACTAAGTTCAAATCATCAGCCTTCTGACCATTTTTATTCATCCCCAAAACAAGCAGACAAAGCCCCCTCTTATCTAATTCAAATGCTCCACCTCCTGCTTTCCTTCCAGTAATTTCTTGTCGTTTTCCCCTGCTCTGTCCCTCTGTGTTATCAGCAAGAAGCTCCTTCTCTGTGGGGCCCCTGTTATCCTGGAGTCACACCCTCAGCCTGTCTGGTTTTAACAGTTTAGCAGAAGCTCCTCTTAGAGGCCTCTCAACAGTCACTCTAAATGTTGCGTCAGACATTCTCTTTTGAAGGCACAACCATATTTTCCATTATTATTATTATTATTGAGGTATTCATTAATTATTCAGGGGTCCCTCTTCATTACGGGCCTGGGTTTTTTGCATATTAGGCCACACCCCCTGACACCAAGCCAGCCGGAACTGTGTTCCTGTGTGCTCCTGTTTAAAAAACAAAACCCTGGGTCAAACTGTCCAGCTCCCCTCTTTCCTGGTTGTGGGTCCGAGGAGAGGCAGGGAGAGGAGGCTGAAAGAATCTGCGTGCGAGCCGGGTCCCTCGCTTCTCCAACGGGTTCCAGTTTCACATTCCTCGAGGCTGACAAAGGGATGGCAAACAACAGAGGGAAAGGCCAGTGCGGCTGTGCTCCGGATGACTCCAGAGTGACCAAAGTGCTGACAATAGGACAGGAAGGGGCATAGGAGGCTCAGCGTTCTGTATTTCCAGTCAGGCCTGGTTTATTTTGAGCTGGGTATTCAAGAACTCGGGTCAGCCCTTCCTGAACTGCACAAGCCGAGGGTTTGAAGACAGTAGGGATCGAAGAAGAACATTTATGCTCCCCACTTTTCACCCTCAAAGATTTCCAGGTAGCTTACAAGGTGTTAAGGAGCCCCGTGGCACAGAGTGATAAAGCTGCAGTACTGCTGTCCTAAGCTCTGCTCATGACCTGAGTTCGATCCCGGTGGAAGCTGGGTTCAGGTAGCCGGCTCGAGGTTGACTCAGCCTTCCATCATTCCGAGGTCGGTACCCAGCTTGCGGGGGGGGGGGGAAGCGTAGATGACTGGGGAAGGCAAGGGCAAACTAGCCCGTAAAAAAAAAAAGTCTGCCGTGAAAACATCGTGATGCCACGTAACCCCAAAGGGTAGCACAGGGGATTACCTTTTTACCTTTTACAACTTGTTAAAATTGTATCAAAGATTGACAATAGCTAATAAATCAGACTTCACAAAGGATTTTATTCATTCATGTATACCTTGCCTTTCTCCCCAGTGGGAACCAGAAATGGCTTGCAGTAGGGGTGGCCAAACTTGCTTAATGTAAGAGTCACGTAGAATAATTGTTTGAGAGCTGTAAGATATGAATGTCAGATGTTTGAGAGCTGAGAGGGAGGGAGGGAGGGAGGGAGGGAGGGAAGGAAGGAAGGAAGGAAGGAAGGAAGGAAGGAAGGAAGGAAGGAAGGAAGGAAGGAAGGAAGGAAGGAAGGAAGGGAGGGAGGGAGGGAGGGAAGGAAGGAAGGAAGGAAGGAAGGAAGGAAGGAAGGAAGGAAGGAAGGAAGGAAGGAAGGAAGAAAAATAGATGGGAAGGAGGAGAGAGGGAGAGATGGAAAGAAAGCAGCTTTAACTGTAAATGCATTCTCCAAGCCACCAGGCAGCATGGCTTGGAGAAGTTATTTAAAGAGAGAGATGCCTTCTCCAAGCCAGGTGACGGGGTGGTGGTGGCTTTGAGAGCTACACAATAATAGAGGCACATGTGGCTCCCGAGCCGCACTTTGGCCACCCTGTTTACATTGTTCTCTCTCCCATTTTATAACTGTTGTTTTGTCAGCTGCTTTGAGTTTTGCAAGGCAGAAAGGTGGCTTGTACATGTTTTAAATCAGTATCTTCCTAGCAAACTTGTGAGGTAGGCTAAGCTGAGATCTGCTGCCCCATACTCTACCTTTCCCAGGGTCCACCTCCAAACCTCCAGGAATTCCTGTACCCTGAATTCCCAACCCTACATGGCAGTAGGGCAGTTCTTTATGTTCTTATTGCATACTTTGCATTGGTTCTGGTTGATCCATTTCAGTTCTGTAAATGTGTAGGATCCACTGTGGGTTGACACACCTTGCAGTTTTGGGTCAGGCGGCTGAGAAGCACTGACCCATTGGAACTCTCTAAAATGCCCTAAAAGCTCAAATGAAGACAAAAATCTCCGTGCCGCACCCCCAGCCCCTCTTTAGGCTGGTGCACTTCTGTATTTACATTGCTAGATTTCGAAACGTTAAATAGAAAATGAACAACTGTGACAACTTGACTTAAACAAATGAGAAAGGAGGCTGAACATCCCCAACCCCCCCCCAGACATTATGGACAGTCTTAAGTCAATGCCACAGGTAGGGTTGCCAATCGCCAGGTGGGGGCAGGGGATCCCCCAGTTTGGAGGCCCTCCCCCTGCTTCAGGGCCATCAGAAAGCAGGGGGGGAGGGAAATGTCTCCTGGGCACTCCATTATTCCCTATGGAGACCAATTTCCATACTTAATAATGGATAATTGATCCGCAGGTATCTGGAGCTCTGCGGGGGCTGCTTTTTCAGGTCGAGGCACCAAATTTGCAAATTTCGAAAAGGTTGGTCCAGGGGTTCCAATTCTATGAGCCCCAAAAGAAGGTGCCCCTATCCTTCATTATTCCCAGTGAAGGGAAGGCATGAAAAGGTATGTGGTCTCTTTCAATGTGATGGCCAGAACTCCCTCTAGAGTTCAATTATGCTTGTCACAACCTTGTTCCTGGCTCCACCCCCAATGTCTCCTGGCTCCACCCCCAAAGTCCCCAGATATTTCTTGAATTGAACCTGGCAACCCTAACCAAATTCCTGCTTCCCTGGACCAATTGCCAGCCCCCTGATGGTTTGAATGACCCAATGACGTTCTAGCACAAGAATATAGTAGGCCCTACTGGGCCAGCTCCTCAGTCTTGGTTTGCCTATTACCATGTTGTAATCACTATTAAAGAGCTGTAATCAACTGCAACTAAGCCTCCCCATGTATCGAACCCACTATTTAACACTATGCTTTCTTCAAGACTGCTTATTATGCCATGTGAGCCAAAACCCACTTCATCACATGCGTGAAGTGCTGTTGGCACAGATATATATACCCAGGGCTTTTTTTTGAGCAGGAATGCAGTTCTGGCTGGCTTGGTGTTAGGGGGTGTGGCCTAGGGTTGCCAATCCCCAGGTGGGGGCAGGGGATCCCCCGGTTTGGAGGCCCTCCCCCTGCTTCAGGGTCATCAGAAAGCGGGGGGAGGGGAGGGAAATGTCTGCTGGGAACTCTGTTATTCCCTATGGAGATTTATTCCCATAGAAAATAATGGAGAATTGATCCGCGGGTATCTGGGGCTCTGGGGGGGGGGTTGTTTTTTTAGATAGAGGCACCAAATTTTCAGTACAGCATCTAGTGCCTCTCCCCAATATATCCCCTAAGTTTCAAAACGATTGGACCAGGGGGTCCAATTCTATGAGCCTCAAAAGAAGGTGCCCTTATCCTTCATTATTTCCTATGGAAGGAAGGCATTGAAAAGGTGTGCCGTCCCATTAAATGTGATGGCCAGAATTCCCTTCGGAGGTCAATTATGCATGTCACAGCCCTGATCTTGGCTCCACCCCTAATGTCTCCTGGCTCCACCCCCAAAGTCTCCTGGCTCCACCCCCAAAGCCCCCAGATATTTCTTGAATTGGACTTGGCAACCCTAGTGTGGCCTAATATGCAAATAATTTGGCGCTTGGGGGTCACAACAGCAGGGCTTCTAGTGCCCTGGTCCCACTCGTGGACCTCCTGATGGCACTTGGGGTTTTTTTGACTACTGTGTGACAGAGTGTTGGACTGGATGAGCCATTGGCCTGATTCAACATGACTTCTCATGTTCTTATGTCTGGGGCAAGTGATGCTCTGTATTCTTGGTGCTTGGCGGGGCGGCAACAGGGGGAGGGCTTCTAGTGTCCTGGTCCCACTGGTGGACCTCCTGATGGCACTTGGGGGTTTTTGGCCACTGTGTGACACAGAGTGTTGGACTGGATGGGCCGCTGGCCTGATCCAACATGGCTTCTCTTATGCTCTTATGGCCACTGTGTGACACAGAGTGTTGGACTGGAGGGGCCATTGGCCGGATCCAACATGGCTTCTCTTGTGTTCTTATGTGACACAGAGTGTTGGACTGGATGGGCCATTGGCCTGATCCAACATGGCTTCTCTTATGTTCTTATGGCCACTGTGTGACACAGAGTATTGGACTGGAGAGGCCATTGGCCTGATCCAACATGGCTTCTCTTGTGTTCTTATGTGACACAGAGTGTTGGACTGGATGGGCCATTGGCCTGATCCAACATGGCTTCTCTTATATTCTTATGGCCACTGTGTGACACAGAGTGTTGGACTGGATGGGCTATTGGCCTGATCCAACATGGCTTCTCTTATGTTCTTATGGCCACTGTGTGACACAGAGTGTTGGACTGGATGGGCCATTGGCCTGATCCAACATGGCTTCTCTTATGTTCTTATGGCCACTGTGTGACACAGAGTGTTGGACTGGAAGGGCCATTGGCCTGATCCAACATGGCTTCTCTTATGTTCTTATGCCCACTGTGTGACACAGAGTATTGGACTGGAGAGGCCATTGGCCGGATCCAACATGGCTTCTCTTGTGTTCTTATGTGACACAGAGTGTTGGACTGGATGGGCCACTGGCCTGATCCAACATGGCTTCTCTTATGTTCTTATGGCCACTGTGTGACACAGAGTATTGGACTGGAGAGGCCATTGGCCTGATCCAACATGGCTTCTCTTGTGTTCTTATGTGACACAGAGTGTTGGACTGGATGGGCCATTGGCCTGATCCAACATGGCTTCTCTTATGTTCCTATGGCCACTGTGTGACACAGAGTGTTGGACTGGATGGGCCATTGGCCTGATCCAACATGGCTTCTCTTATGTTCTTATGGCCACTGTGTGAGACAGAGTGTTGGACTGGATGGGCCATTGGCCTGATCCAACATGGCTTCTCTTATGTTCTTATGGCCACTGTGTGAGACAGAGTGTTGGACTGGATGGGCCATTGGCCTGATCCAACATGGCTTCTCTTATGTTCTTATGGCCACTGTGTGACACAGAGTGTTGGACTGGATGGGCCATTGGCCTGATCCAACATGGCTTCTCTTATGTTCTTATGCCCACTGTGTGACACAGAGTATTGGACTGGAGAGGCCATTGGCCGGATCCAACATGGCTTCTCTTGTGTTCTTATGTGACACAGAGTGTTGGACTGGATGGGCCATTGGCCTGATCCAACATGGCTTCTCTCATGTTCTTATGGCCACTGTGTGACACAGAGTGTTGGACTGGATGGGCCATTGGCCTGATCCAACATGGCTTCTCTCATGCTCTTATGGCCACTGTGTGACACAGAGTGTTGGACTGGATGGGCCATTGGCCTGATCCAACATGCCTTCTCTTATGCTCTTATGGCCACTGTGTGACACAGAGTATTGGACTGGAGAGGCCATTGGCCTGATCCAACATGGCTTCTCTTGTGTTCTTATGTGACACAGAGTATTGGACTGGAGAGGCCATTGGCCTGATCCAACATGGCTTCTCTTGTGTTCTTATGTGACACAGAGTATTGGACTGGAGAGGCCATTGGCCTGATCCAACATGGCTTCTCTTGTGTTCTTATGTGACACAGAGTATTGGACTGGAGAGGCCATTGGCCTGATCCAACATGGCTTCTCTTGTGTTCTTATGTGACACAGAGTATTGGACTGGAGAGGCCATTGGCCTGATCCAACATGGCTTCTCTTGTGTTCTTATGTGACACAGAGTGTTGGACTGGATGGGCCATTGGCCTGATCCAACATGGCTTCTCTTCTGTTCTTATGTGACACAGAGTGTTGGACTGGATGGGCCATTGGCCTGATCCAACATGGCTTCTCTTCTGTTCTTATGTGACACAGAGTGTTGGACTGGATGGGCCATTGGCCTGATCCAACATGGCTTCTCTTATGTTCTTATGTGACACAGAGTATTGGACTGGAGAGGCCATTGGCCTGATCCTACATGGCTTCTCTTGTGTTCTTATGTGACACAGAGTGTTGGACTGGAGGGGCCACTGGCCTGATCCAACATGGCTTCTCTTCTGTTCTTATGTGACACAGAGTATTGGACTGGAGAGGCCATTGGCCTGATCCTACATGGCTTCTCTTGTGTTCTTATGTGACACAGAGTGTTGGACTGGAGGGGCCACTGGCCTGATCCAACATGGCTTCTCTTCTGTTCTTATGTGACACAGAGTGTTGGACTGGATGGGCCATTGGCCTGATCCAACATGGCTTCTCTTATGTTCTTATGAATTCCTGCTGGGCTTTTTCTGCAAAAAAAAAAAAAAAAAGCCCTGAATATACCCAAACCTACAAACCTAAGAAGAGGGGTTTGTTGTTTCAAAGACATGCCTGAAGTTTCCCAAGAAAAGGTGTGTGACTTTACAATGCACACCACAAATGCAAATGAGATCCAGTCAATCCACTCAGAGCGGGTGTGGGCCAGCCCCAACAGCTGAATTAACAAACTGGGATGAACAGGAAACCATGTACATAGGGAGGGACAATTATTTTCTCTAGAGAACGAACCACTCCAGTCCTGTTGAGACAGTCCAGGTCTAAGAATATAAAATCTGCACTTGAATTCCTAATCAAGCAGCTTCTTGCTGGCACCTCCCTTTTGAAATCTGTGTGATACTAAGGGAGGATTTAATCAGGGGTGTTGAACAGAGGGCCGGATCTGACATAAATGAGACCTTGTCGGGCCGGACCATGTGTGTACCTATTTAAGTTTAAGTATCAGAGATACAAGCTTTTTAAAGGACACAGACAAACACGACTAAATATATATATATATTTAAAAACTGAAAACATGCTTAAAACATTAGCACTTGTCAGTCTTAAATGTGCTTTCTTTGTATTTCTCCCATGGGATCCAGGGAACTGGGCAAAGGAAGCTCGGGCTCTTTCCCTTCCTCCTCCCCAGAGGAACCAGGAGGAGGAGCCTCAACCAATGGAGAAAACTGAGGTTTTGCTCTGTAGCTCCTGTGCGGTTGAGCAAGCCTTGCAAAGCAAGCTGTGATGCAGAAGGAAGCAAGAGAGAGGGAGAAGGAAGCAGACAAGAGCCAGTAGCTTGGGGGCCTGATAGGAGTAGTTTGGGGGCCTAAATCAGCCCCCAGGCCTCATGTTTGACACCCCTGGTTTAAATATTAGGATACATCTGAGGAGTATGGAAAGAAAGTGAACAGGTATTCTATGCTGTGTCAATGCCCTCTTTCTATCTTTCTTGCTCATCCTGTAGTTGGAAGATGAACTGGCTGCCATGCAGAAGAAGCTGAAGGGGACAGAGGATGAACTGGACAAATATTCTGAGGCTCTCAAAGACGCACAGGAGAAGCTGGAGGTGGCTGAGAAGAAGGCCGCAGATGTACGTACCGCGGGAGGGGGGGTTGACAGCTATGTCTGAGAGGCACATGCGATAATTCACTAATTCACTTTTTAGGTGGGAGTTGGGGTACTGCTGTTGGGGTGATGGTAACGTGCTCCATATGGAGAGGGGCCTAGAAAAGGTGGCCTAAACAAAGCTCGTCTCGTCCCCCCCCAGTTGGCTAGCCGCGGTCAACGGGCATCCTTAAGAATCATACTGCTACAGCACCAACCCCAAATCAGACTTTTCCCTGCAGCCACTGTGGCCGGACCTGCCTGTCCCGCATTGGTCTTGTCAGCCACCAGCGAGCCTGCAGCAGACATGGACTACTGCACCTTTCTTAAATCTTCGTTCGCGTAGTCAAGCCGAGAGAGAGAGAATGTGGTATATTAGAACAGGGTCCCCATTGCCTTTCTGAGCCTGTGGACACCTTTGGAATCTGATGGTGGGTGCAAATACAAAATGGCTGCCACAGGAGGTGGGGCTAGTAACAAAATGGCTACCACAGGAGACATGGCCAATTACAAAATGGCTGCCACAGGAGGCAAGGCCAATCACAAAATGGCCACCACAGAAGACATGGCCGATCACAAAATGGCTGCCACAGAAGGTGAGGCCAATCGCAAAATTGCTGCCAGAGGAGTTGGTGTGCAACCACAGAGGAGGTGCAGTGTACCCACAAAATGGCTGCCAGAGGAGGCAGAACTAACTTGAAGTATGGAAACAAATCAGCAAGCAGAGAAACCCCCCCCCCCACCAAAGGCAGTACAAACAGTCCAATAATATTCAATTGAATATTAACTTGAATAGGAACTCACCGTTTGAGGCACAAGCTCTGTTAAACATGATACTTTTGAAAATGAAGATATTATTTAAAAATAATTTCTTGCATACAGACAGCTTGTTACTAGTCACACGGTGAAGACCCTTTTGCTGTGGTAGCAGCTGCTGCCGAAACCACTTAAAAAAAAATCTGCACAGCTAATGAAATCTCCAACAATCAATTAGAAGGCTTGCTGGATAAAAGCCCTACCTGGCTCCACCCCTCTTCTAAAAGCACTTGGCAGGTGCCGGAAAAGATATTGCTGGGCACCATGTGGGGACCTCTTGTATTAGGGTTGCCAGCCTCCAGGTGGGGCCTGGAGATCTCCAGCTTTTACAACTGATCTCCAGCTGGCAGAGATCAGCTCCCCTGGAGAAAATGGCTGTTTTGAAGGATCGACTCTATGACGGGCCAGCAATGGGAAGCTGAGAGGTGGGTTAGGCTGAGAGATAATGTCTGTCTGGCCTTTAGTCACACATGTTCAAAAAAGGGGATGCTGATTGCTGAATTTATAACAATATACCAGCCATGTTTTAACTGGATCTTTGGTCACTCAGCACAATGGGTCCATGAAAATTTTGTTCCCCTAGTTCTCGCCACCCCCCACTCCAAGGTGGAGAGCCAGTTTGGTGCGTAGAGAGCCAGTTTGGTGCAGTGGTTAAGTGTGTGGACTCTTATCTGGGAGAACCGGGTTTGATTCCCCACTCCTCCACTTACAGCTGCTGGAATGGCCTTGGGTCGGCCATAGCTTTCACAAGAGTTGTCCTTGAAAGGGCAGCTTTTGTGAAAGCTCTCTCAGCCCCACCTGCCTCACAGGGCGTCTGTTGTGGGGGAAGAAGATTTAGGAGATTGTAAGCCGTTCTGATTCTCTGATTCAGAGAGACGGGAGGGGTATAAATCTGCAGTCTTCTTGTTCTTCTTGTTGTTCTTCAATTCTTTGTTAGTTAATTAATGCAGAAAAAGAGAGAAAAGGATCAAACAACTGTCCTAAAGTCCTGTGGTGTTTTGGATGGAGCAAGCGGGTCACATCCTTCCATACCCTGACCTCTGTGGCCAGAAAAATGGAAAGTGCTGGAAGCTCCAGCCAAGGGAAAGGAAATGCTCTTGTTCTGAAAATAGCCTTATCTTTTCCAACAAACTTTGCGGTCAGGCCGATGACTGAAGCCTCACCAAACGGCCGCTGAACTTTTGCACAAGACTAACGTAGCCCCAGCTCCACCCCACTATCTTTAGATGGGGTTTCTCCTTGAAAACTCTGCGCTCTCACTTCAACTTTCCATGTCAATGCAAACTGACTAACTCGGCTAATAACCACAGTGAACACAGAACACTTGCTTGCATGCCTCGACTTTGCCAGTCGCCTGTGGCAAACTGTTGCCAGCTTCTGGGGGGGGGGGGGGGGCGGGCTGAAGATTTCCCAGAATAAGAATTACGGTACATCTTCCTTCCAGATCCCAGAGATCAGTTTCCCTGAAGAGAATGGCACTTTTGAAGGGTAGACCCCCCCACACACACATACACTGAGGTCCCTCTATGGGTGTCAAACTTGTTTGTTATGAGGGCTGGATCTGACATAAATGAGAACTTGGCTGGGCCCTGTGTGTACTTATTTAAGATTAGGTAGCAGAGATATAAACTTTATCAAAGACACAGACAAACATGACTAAGGATTATTTAAAAAAAAAAACCCTTAAAATGAAACATGCTTAAAACATTTAGCACTTGTTGGTCTTAAAGGTGCTTCTTTGTATTTCTCCCATGGGATCCTGAGAAATGGGTAAAGGAAGAGAGAAAGCCCCCAGATATTTCTTGAGTCGAACTTGGCAACCCTAGTTTTGGGGTCCTTCCTCAGGGGACCAGGAGGGGGAGGAGCCTCAACCAATGGAGAAAACCAAGGTTTTGCTCTGTTGCTCCTGTGCGATTGAGCGAACCCTGTAAAGCAAGAAGGAAGCAAGAAAGAGGGAGAAGGAAGCAGACAAGAGCCATTTGCTCGGGGTCCTGATAGGAGCCCTCCGGGGGACTGATTCGTCCCCCGAGCTGCGTGTTTGACACCCTTGGTCTAGGATTACCAACCTCCAGGTGGGACCTGGAGATTCCCCACTATTACAGTTGATCTCCAGATGGCCGAGATCAGTTCCCCTGGAGAAAATGGCTGCTTCGGAGGGTGGACTCTAGGCCACTGTACCCTGCTGAGGTCTCCCCTCCCCTCCTCAAACCCTGGTGTCCACAGGCTTCACCCCCAAAATCTCCAGGTATATTCTCCACCCAGAGCTCATTGGTAAAGCATGCATTTTGCACGCAGAAGGTCCCAGGTACAACTGGCATGACCTCCGGCTTAAGCATTTCAGGCTGAGGAAATTGTCTCCGAATACCAGGAGCGGCTGTCAGTCAGTGAAGATAGTCTGGAGCAGGTTAGCGCTGCTGAAGTGGAGAGGAGTTTCCTTTTCCAGTCAGTCAGTGAGTCTTGAGGTACCTTCAAGCAGGGCCAGTTCCAGGTTTTGGGTAGGGTTGCCAATCCCCAGGTGGGGGCAGGGGACCCCCCAGTTTGGAGGCCCTCCCCCTGCTTCAGAGTCATCAGAAAGATGGGAGGGAGGGAAATGTCTGCTGGGCATTCCCTTATTCCCTATGGAGATTGATTCCCTTAGGGTTAGGGTTGCCAAGTCCAATTTAAGAAATATCTGGGGACTTTGGGGGTGGAGCCAGGAGACATTGGGGCGGAGCCGAGAGCAAGGGTGTGACAAGCATAATTGAACTTCAAGGGAGTTCTGGCCATCACATTTAAAGGGACTGCACAAATTTTTAAATGCTGTCCTTCCATAGGAAATAATGGATTGGGGCACCTTCTTTTGGGGCTCATAGACTTGGACCCCCTGGTCCAATCTTTTTGAAACTTGGAAGGTATTTTGGGGAGAGGCACTAGATGCTATACTGAAAATTTGGTGCCTCTATCTCAAAAAACAGCCCCCCCCAGAGCCCCCGATACCCGCGGATCAATTCCCCATCATTCCCTATGGGAATCGTTCATAGAGGTGCATGATGGCTCTGGGGGCGGGTCTTCCTGTTCATAGAGGTGCATGATGGCTCTGGGGGTGGGGAGGGGGGAAGGCTGTAAAACCGTGGGATCCCCCTCTGGGACGTGGGGATTGGGAAGCCTACTTAGGGTATAATGGAGAATGGATCTGTAGGTATCTGGGACTTGTGGGGGGCTGTTCTTTGAGGTAGAGGC
This sequence comes from Heteronotia binoei, assembly GCF_032191835.1. Lineage (NCBI taxonomy): Eukaryota > Metazoa > Chordata > Lepidosauria > Squamata > Gekkonidae > Heteronotia > Heteronotia binoei. The sequence goes on from NC_083223.1 coordinate 268,141,484, forward strand.
ACCAAATTCACAGCACAGCATCCAAAGCCTCTCCCCAACAGACTCTCCAAGTTTCAAACAGATTGGACCAAGGGGTCCAATTCTATGAGCTCCCAAAGAAGCCACCCTTATCCTTCATTCTTTCCAACAGAGGGAAGGCATTTTAAAAGTGTGCGGTCCCTTTAAATGTGATGGCCAGAACTCCCTTTGGAGTTCAGCCATATTTGTCACAACCTTGCTCCTGGCTCCACCCCCAAAGCCCCCAGATATTTCTTGAGTCGAACTTGGCAACCCTAGTTTTGGGGTCCCCCTGGAGCAGAGAGTTCACAGGACCCCACCTCCCCACCACCAAGCACCGCTGGGGCCCTCCTTTCTTAACTCTCACTCGCCTGCCTGTGTGTCCTTTTCCTGCCGGCTAGCGTTGCCAGCTCTGGGATGTAGGGTTGCCAAGTACCTCTGTTAGGGTTGCCAATCCCCAGGTAGGGGCAGGGGATCCCCCGGTTTGGAGGCCCTCCCCCCGCTTCAGGGTCATCAGAAAGCAGGGGAAGAGAAGGGAAATGTCTGCTGGGAACTCTGTTATTCCCTATGGAGATTTATTCCCATAGAAAATCATGGAGAATTGATCCGTGGGTATCTGGGGCTCGGGGGGGGGCTGTTTTGGGGGGTAGAGGCACCAAATTTTCAGTATACCATCTAGTGCCTCTCCCCAAAATACCCCCCAAGTTTCAAAAAGATTGGACCTGGGGGTCCAATTCTATGAGCCCCAAAAGAAGGTGCCCCTATCCTTCATGATTTCCTATGGATGGAAGGAATTGAAAAGGTGTGCCGTCCCTTTAAATGTGATGGCCAGAACTCCCTTTGGAGTTCAATTATGCTTGTCACAGCCTTGATCTTGACTCCACCCCTAATGTCTCCTGGCTCCACCCCCAAAGCCCCCAGATATTTCTTGAATTGGACTTGGCAACCCTAACCTCTGTGTCTCAAGTGGGGGACTATCTTTGCGCGCGCATTGCATGCTTGGCACAATGACGTCACCTGGAAGTGACATTGTCGCGCTAGAAAACATTGCGCCGGCGTCCACTCTAGGCGTTTCCAGGAAAACTCTATGGTCTTCCCCGGACGCTTTAGCCATTTGGGACGGAGAAAACCCTATGGTACCTATTGTACCATAAAGCTTTCCCTCCCAAATGGCTATAGCATCCGGGAAAACCATCGTTTTCCTGGAAACACCTAGAGTGGACGCCGTGCAGTGTCGCTGGCATGATGACGTCACTCCCGGGTGATGTCATCGTGCATGATGACGTCACTTCCGGGTGAGGTCCCCCCCACCGGCTCAATGTGGGCCAGCGGGTTGGGAACCTCCCAGGCAGGGGAACCCCCGCCCGGACTGGAGGGTTGGCAGCCTTACTGGGGTGGGAACTACCTGGAGCAGGAGTGTCAAACATACGGCCCGTGGGCAGGATCTGGCCCCCACAGGGTTCCAATCAGCCCCTCCAACAACTGGTTGTTGTCTGCTTCATTCTCTCTTGCCTGCTTTGTCTGGTTGCCATTTTGTGTTTCTCTCCTGCACTAAGCAGCCAGTAAAGCAACCTCTCCCTGCTCTTTCCCTCTTCCCCCTCCCTTTTCCCAAAGGGAGAAGGAGGGAGGAGGAGCATCAGCCAATGAAGGAGCTTGGCTCTATAGCTCTGCTGTATTGATTAAGTTTGCCATACTCAACCAATCATCCTGCAGAGTTACTGAGCCTAGCCTCTCTTCCTTTTAGTGAATGAAGCTCCTCCCTCTCCTTGTCCCTTGGGAAAGGAAGGAAAGAGCTCCAGCTTCCTTTTCCTAGTCTTTACCATCAGGAGAGATACAAAGAAAGCACTTTTAAGGCTAGCGACGTTTTATTGAAGGTATGAGCTTTTTGCCTTGCTACACACACAGAAAGAGTGACTTTTGTTGGGCTTGTTATGGGTACAACTGGGTTCCCCTTCTCTTTTTCACTGTATTCATGCCCTCCAGTCTTTCTCAGTAGGAAAGCACGTGAACTATTTAGAAGAACAAGAACAAGTCAGCATTAGGCTGAGAGTGTGTGTGCAGCCCAAGTTTACTCAGCAAATTTCCCTTAATTTTTCTTTGACATTTTCCTATGATTGGTGATCTTGAACTTAGACCACCCAGATAGTAAGTAGGCAGATACTGAGCACTGTACATGGCTGTCTCTCTGTTCTTGCACTGCCACATAGGAGTTGTAGTTATTTTTCTGGGGAAGACTACAGTTTTGTAGACAAGCACATAGCCCTCAGTCTGTGCCATGGTGCCTTCCCATGTTCTTGACTAGCACATGAAACAGCTTCTGCACAAAAACTTACAATGCCCAGCTGCTTCATATTTTCCTCTGGGTCTTAGGCTCAAAGCATTGACGATGAGATCTTTGTATTGAATGTCCATAAATCAAAAGTAGGCTTGCAACTTACAAATGTGCACACCTGAACAACATATTCAAGATTGGTACGGCACAGACATTGTCTGCAGTTTTTGATGCAATAATTCGTAGCAAGAGGTGACATTTATCAGAGGCTGTAAAACAAAATATTGCAAGCGTGCTAATGTTTTAAGCACGTTCTATTTTAAGTTAAAAAATATCTTTAATTGTGTTTGTGCCCTTTATAAAGTTTATATGTCCGCTACACACACGGCCCGGTCCAACAATGTCTCATTTATGTCAAATCTGGCCCTCATAACAAATGAGATTGACATCCCTGACCTGGAGGGTTTTTCTTTGGGGGTGGGGGTGGAGCCTGGGGACTGCAGGCTTTGAGGAGGGATCTCAGGCAGAGGACAATGCCAGTGTCCAAAGCAGGGGAACTGATAGGGTTGCCAATCCCCAGTTGAGGGCAGGGGATCCCCTGGTTTGGGGACCCTCCTCCCACTTCAGTGTTATCAGAAAGCGAGGGGGGAGGGAAATGTCTGCTGAGCACTCCACTATACCCTATGGAGACCAATTTCCATAGAGCAGGGGTGGCCAACGGTAGCTCTTCGGATGTTTTTTTTGCCTACAACTCCCATCAGCCCCAGTCATCAGCCATGCTGGCTGGGGCTGATGGGAGTTGTAGGCAAAAAACATCCGGAGAGCTACCGTTGGCCGCCCCTGCCATAGAGTATAACAGAGAATTGATCCATGGGTATCTGGGGCTGGGCTGGCAGTGCCACGAGGCAAACTAAGTGATAGCCTAGGCCACTGGTCTCCTGGAGGTGCCAAACTGAGCTACCCCCGTGTGACTCAGTGATGTTATCGGTGTGGTGAGGGGGGCACCAGAATTTAGCCTTGCCTAGTGTTCCAGACAGTGTAGGGCTGGTCCTGGCTCGGGAGGGGGGGGGGGACTGTTTTTTGAGGCAGAGGCACCAGATTTTCAGCATAGCATCTGGTGCCTCTCCTCAAGAACCCCCCTTCCCCAAAGTTTCAAAAAGATTTGACCAAGGGGTCCAGTTCTACGAACCGCAAAATAAGGCACCCTCATCCTACATTATTTCTAATGGATGGAAGGCATTTCTAATGAAGGGAGTGCGGTCCCTTTAAATGTGATGGGCGGAACTCCCTTCAGAGTTCAGTTGTGATTGTCGCCTTGCCTCTGGCTCCACCCCAGAGTCTCCTGGCTCCACCCCCAAAATGCCCAGATTTTCCCTCAGTCAGACCCGGCAACCTTAGGAACTGATCTTTGTTGTCTAGAGATCAGTCATGACAGCAGAACAGTTATTTGTGTTAACATATTTTGCAGAAAATGCCTTCTGTATAGGAATTGGACTCTCAGTGGTGAGCTTTATATTCTGTGACACAGGAAAGTTTTTTCCATGTGGAACTGCTGCGTGTGAAGAATTAATTACGAATGCTATGCTAGTACTAAATATTGATTTAATGAGCACATATATAAAATAATAACCGTGGGATGGAATTAATACAAAAACAATGATTGATTAGTTTATTAAGAAGATTTTGGAAGAAGGTTTTGGATTTATATCCCGCCCTGTACCCTGAATCTCAGAGTCTCAGAGCAGTCACAATCTCCTCTACCTTCCCCTCGCCCCCCACAACAAATACCCTGTGAGGTAGGTGGGGCTGAGAGTGCTTTTACAGCAGCTGTCTTTTCAAGGACAGCTTCTATGGAAGCTATGGCTGACCCAAGGCCATCTCAGCAAGTGCAAGTGGAGGAGTGGGGAATCAAACCCGGTTCTCCCAGATAAGAGTCTACACACTTAACCACTACACCATTCAGAAGAAGAAGGTACTAGATTTATACCCTGCTCTTCACTTTAAATCTCAGAGTCTCAGAACGGTCACGGTCTCCTTTACCTTCCTCCCCCACAACAGACACCCTGTGAGGTAGATGAAGATATTGGATTTATATCCCGCCCTCCACTCCGAAGAGTCTCAGAGCGGCTCACAATCTCCTTTACCTTCCTCCTCCACAACAGACACCCTGTGAGGTAGATTAAGATATTGGATTTATATCCCGCCCTCCACTCCAAAGAGCCTCAGAGCGGCTCACAATCTCCTTTACCTTCCTCTCCCAAAACAGACACCCTGTGAGGTAGATGAAGATATTGGATTTATATCCTGCCCTCCACTCCGAAGAGTCTCAGAGCAGCTCACAATCTCCTTTACCTTCTTCCCCCACAACAGACACCCTGTGAGGTAAATGGGGCTGGGGGAGCTCTTAATAGCAGCTGCCCTTTCAAGGACAACCTCTGCCAGAGCTATGGCTGACCCGAGGCCATTCCAGCACCTGCAGGTGGAGGAGTGGGGACTCAAACCCCATTCTTCCACATAAGGGTCTATGCACTTAGCCACTACACCAAATTGGCTCTGGGCACAGTGTTTTTCCTATATCTTGTTGAGCCCACCTGGAGGTTTAGCAGTCCTATTGCCAGGTCGTGAGCCCTGTCAGCCAATGCTTACACCTGTCTGCAGTCCTACCTCAGGAGCAATGGGGAGAGTGTCCAGCAGGGAGCACGGCTAGTGAAGTGCTGGTGAGTGGGGCAATCAGCAGCTGTGGGCCCTGTCATAACCCTGGGCCCTTGGCAACTGCCCCTCCTCAGTGTACGCCCTGCCATCAAGTTTTTATTCTAGGATCACCTTTTGTGGGCTTCATGCTAGTCAAAGAACTTGGGTGCCTTGCAAGAGCCATGAAACTCAGGTACACGTTTTGCTGCAACAGGTGAACATGTCTACTCTTTGGAAATTCCTCCAAAGCAGCTATTTTCTCCAGGGGACCTGATCTCTATCATCTGTAGGTTTGCTGGGTCCACTTTGGAAAATGTGGGTGGATTCAGGAGAGGGTGGGGCTTGGTGAGGGGAGGGGCCTCAACATAGTACAGTGCCATAGACTCCACCCCTCAATGCAGCCATTTTCTCCAGGGGAGCTGATCTCGGCCAGCTGGAGTTCAGTTGTAAAAGCAGATCTCCAGGCTCCACCTGGAGGCTGAGAATACAATCCGAGCGAGGTCACTATAATGGATAACACAACAAAAAATGCAAGCTAGTGACCAGTTTACTAAGAAGTATATAGAAATCAGCACTGCCTTCGCACCATCCTCAACATCCACTGGAGTGACTTTGTGACCAACACTGAAGTCCTCAAGCGGGCAGAGGTTACAAGCATCGAGGCACTGCTGTTGAAGACACAGCTGCGCTGGGCAGGGCATATCTCCAGGATGGAAAACCACCGCCTTCCCAAGATTGCTCTGTATGGCGAACTCTCCACCGGCCATCGAAATAGAGGGGCACCAAAGAAGAGGTACAAGGACTCCTTGAAGAAATCCCTTGGCACCTGTTGCATTAACCATCACCAGTGGTCTGACCTAGCCTCAGATCGCAAAGCATGGAGGCACACCATCCACCAGGCTGTCTCTTCCTTTGAGAACGCACGCATAGCTGGTCTTGAGGACAAAAGGAGATTGAGGAAGAATCGTACTGCTGCAGCACCAACCCCAAATCAGACTTTTCCCTGCAGCCACTGTGGCCGGACCTGCCTGTCCCGCATTGGTCTTGTCAGCCACCAGCGAGCCTGCAGCAGACGTGGACTACTGCACCTTTCTTAAATCTTCGTTCGCGAAGTCAAGCCGAGAGATATAGAAATCATTCCAAATGTCCAAAACATGTGTATTCAAGTCCCAAAGTAGTGTGGTGACAAGCCAATATATTAAGTACTTGTTTCTTTCCAGTCTTCATCAGACCTGGGACCAATATTGATTAAGTTATATAGATTCTTTACACAATTTTCAAAAAAGAGGGACACAGAGCGTCTCCAGCAGCAATTTCACATCGGCTACAGCTCAATATGTGGCTTCTTGCGCTGTAGCCGATGTGAAATTGCTGCTGGAGACGCTCTGCGTCCCTCTTTTTTGAAAATAATAATAATAATAAATTTTATTTATACCCCGCCCTCCCCGCCGAGGCAATTGTGTAAAGAATCTATATAACTTAATCAATATTTGGACTGATTTCTATATACTTCTTAGTAAATTGGTCACTAGGTTGCATTTTTTGTTGTGTTATCCACCTGGAGGCTGGCATCTGGAGATCAGTTCCTTCCATTTTGCGTGTAACTGCTTGGGGTCACACAAAGCCCCTGCTACTGAAGGAAGCTTTGAGTCACCCATACCTCGGAGTTCAGCAAAGAACGAAACCTTGGGACTGCTCAGAGATTGACGCTCTGGTGTTCGGCCTAAGCAGACTCCAAATCGGTGCTGTCCCGATGCCTGGGCTGGGATGGGAAAGGTACGCCATGCCCCCCCACCCCCGCTCCCTCCCAAACCCACAATTCTTGTATTGATGACAGTGGTCTCTAGGAAAACAGTGGCATTGGGTTTCTCTTGGCATGAGGGCTGCCCCATTCATCAAATGGCAAAGGGCTGTCAGCGCCCTGCGCAGCTGTTGCCTGGCATTAAGAGGGGATTATCTGTACAGATTTATCGCCTGGAAATATTTGACAGACATCTGAGTGCTGGCCACCTCTGAAGAGCCCTCCCTTCCGGGGCCTGTTCGATTGAGCTGGAAAAAGCACAGAGGAGGGCGATTAGGGTTGCCAAGTCCGATTCAAGAAATATCTGGGGACTTTGGGGAAGGAGCCAGGAGATATTGGGGGTGGAGCCAGGGGCATAATTGAACTCTAAAGGGAGTGACGAGCTTAAGTGAACTCCAAAGGGAGTTCTGGCCGTCACATTTTAAGGGACCGCATACCTTTTAAACATCTTCTGTCTGCTGGAAATAACGGATAGGGGCACCTTCTTTGGGGGCTCATAGGATTGGACCCCCTGGTCCAATCTTTTTGAAACTTGGAGGGTGTTTTGGGGAGAGGCACTGGATGCTATGCTGCAAATGTGGTGCCTCTACCTCAAAAACAGCCCTCCTGAGTCCCAGATACCCATGGATCAATTCTCCATTATACCTTATGGGAATCAGCCCAACAGACATTTCCCTCCCTCCCCGCGTTTTTTGGTGACCGTGAAGTGGGGGGAAGGCCTCCAAACGGAGGGATCTCCTGCCCCCACCTGGGGATTGCGCAACCCGCAAAAAAAGAATCACGGCAATTATAGGCCGAGAAATCCAAAGCGCAAGGCTTTCCGTGAAAGCCAGCCTCCGTGCAACCAACAAACTCACTAAACAATATAAGAATTAACAAAAGCGTATATTAGTTCACGAAAGACCGTACAATTAGTCCTTAACAAAATAGGGAACGTGTTCGCCAAGAATCAATCCAGTCTTTATAGCAATCATCGTTCAGGGTTCCAGTACGACCTTGTTCTTTTCGGCCTTCTGGATCGCTGGCTGCATATATTGAGAGGCATTGATCATCTGCTACTGTTTGCTGATGATGCTGCACTTGTCTCCCACTCGGTATCAGCTCTGCAGCATATGACGTCCTATTCGGCCTAGAAGTTAGTCCGAAGAAGACAGAAGTTCTCCACCAGCCTGCACCCCAGGAAGATTATCACCCTCCTTGCATCACTGTGGGTGAATCAGTTTTGAAGACAGTCCAGCAGTTCAGCTACCTGGGGTGCATCATCTCCTCAGACGCCAAGATCGACAAGGAGATTGACAACAGGCTGGCAAAGGCAAACCGTGCATTTGGCCGACTGCATAAAAGAGTGCGGAGCAACAAGCATCTGAAAAAAGGCACAAAGATCAATGTTTACAAAGCGGTTGTGATGACAACCCTCATCTACGGCTCCGAATTGTGGGTGTTATACCGTCATCACCTGCGACTCCTTGAGTGCTTTCATCAGCGCTGCCTTCGCACCATCCTCAACATCCACTGGAGTGACTTTGTGACCAACACTGAAGTCCTCAAGCGGGCGGAGGTTACAAGCATCGAGGCATTGCTGTTGAAGACACAGCTGCACTGGGCAGGGCATATCTCCAGGATGGAAAACCACCGCCCTCCCAAGATTGCCCTGTATGGCGAACTTTCCACCGGCCATCGAAATAGAGGGGCACCAAAGAAGAGGTTCAAGGACTCCTTGAAGAAATCCCTTGGTACCCGTTGCATTAACCATCACCAGTGGTCTGACCTAGCCTCAGATCGCAAAGCATGGAGGCACACCATCCACCAGGCTGTCTCTTCCTTTGGTCTTGAGGACAAAAGGAGATTGAGGAAGAATCGCACTGCTACAGCACCAACCCCAAATCAGACTTTTCCCTGCAGCCACTGTGGCCGGACCTGCCTGTCCCGCATTGGTCTTGTCAGCCACCAGCGAGCCTGCAGCAGACGTGGACTACTGCACCTTTCTTAAATCTTCGTTCGCGAAGTCAAGCCGAGAGAGAGAGATCATCTGCGCAACTATTTCACCAGGATTCCTTGGAATGAACTGAGCAATGATTGCTATAAAGACTGGATTGATTCTTGGTGAACACGCTCCCTGTTTTGTTAAGGTCTAATTGTATGGTCTTTCATGAACTAATATACGCTTTTTTAATTCTTATAACGTTTAGTGAGTTTGTTGGTTGCACGGAGGCTGGTTTTCACGGAAAGCCTTGCGCTTTGGATTTCTCTGCCCGCTTGGGAATTGGCAACCTAAGGTCAACCAAGATGACGAGGGGTTTGGAGCACCTTCCACATGAGGAAAGACTGAAGGGACTGGGATTCTTCAGTTTAGAAAAGAGATGACCAAGGGGGGGGGGGGGAGGATACGATAGACATTTATAAAATAATGCACAGGCTAGAGAACGCTGACAAAGAAGAACTGTTTCTCCCTCTCTCAAAATATTAGAACTCGAGGGCATCCGATGGCACTGATGGGCAGTAGGTTCAGGAGCGACAAAAGGAAATCCTGCTTTACAAAGAGAGTACAAAGCAGTAGACAAGTGCACCTTTAAGACCAACAAAGTTTTATTCAGAATGTAAGCTTTCGTATGCTCTTAAGCAGACTTCATCAGACAGAATGGGAATGGCAAACAGCAGTTCTTAATATAAGTGGGCAGTGAGTTGGTACGTAGAATCATGGGAATGTTTTTAGCAGATCAAAAGAATCACAAATAGGGATCTGTGTTTGTTAGAACAAAGCAGGGCTGAAACAACACTGGAGGGTGATCAAAAGCGGACTGCTGTTGTAGGTGCGAAGTGCCATAAATCAAGGTAACATTCAGGCTTTGTTTAAATAGAAACCATGCCCTCTGTATGGCTCACAATTTTCTTTACCACAGGAATAAACAATTTAAGAAAGGGGATTAGACAGATTCGTGGTGGTAAGTCAGTCAACAGCCCTCATTAAAACTGCAGTTGCCAACTTCCAGGTGATGCAGGGAAATTAGCTAAAAACCTCTGTGAAGACCAGCCTCCTATCATATACAAAATACAAATTTACTTACAAGTGAGAAATGGCACAATTATACACAGTTGATGATACAAATAATTGATGCCAAATAAGGAACCTCAATGGCCCTGCCCGCAGTCATTTACGAGACGTATCAATGTCCACAATTCCTTATCAGTTGGGGGCAGGTCACGATTCCGATGTTGCAGTTTCCCACGGAGACCGAGGCGCCTATCGTTGGAATCATCTCTGTTCATCTAAGGATTTCCATGTGTCCTGAAGCCGGCCAGGAGAGGGGGCCAGAGAACACATTCCTTTCCCAGAAGACCAACGTTTTTTCCCTCTTGTTAATACAACAGTTGGCTGAAGAATGTAAGAAGCGCCCTGCTGGATTAGACAAAAAGTCAAGGGAGGCCAGCCTCCGGGTGGAATGTGGGAATCACCAAGAATCAGGGCTTTTTTTGAGCAGGAACACAGTTCTGGCTGGCAAGGCATCAGAGGGTGTGGCCTAATATGCAAACGGAACAGTGGCGACATCATGGGGTGTGGCCTAAGATGCAAATGAGTTCCTGCTGGACTTTTTCTACCAAAAAAGCCCTGCCAGGAATTATAGCTCCTTCCCAGACTACAGAGATCAGTTCCCTTGGAGAAGGTGGATGTATTGGAAGGTGGACTCTATGTAGGGTTTCCAATCCCCAGACGGGGGCAGGGGATCTCCCGTTTTGGAGGCCCTCCAGCACTTCCGGGTCATCGGAAAGCGAAGCGGGGGGGGGGGGGAGGAAATGTTTGCTGGGCGCCTACTATTCCTATGGAGATTGATTTCCATAGGGTGTCATGGAGAATTGATCTGCGGGTATCTGGGGCTCTGGGGGTGCTGTTTTTTTGAGGTAGAGGCACCAAATTTGCAGCATAGCATCCAGTGCCTCTCCCCAAAACACCCTCCAAGTTTCAAAAGGGTTGGATGAGGAGGTCCAATTCTACGAGCCCCCAAAGAAGGTGCCCCTATCCCTCATTCTTTCCAGTGGAGGGAAGGCGTTTAAAAGGTGTGCGGTCCCTTTCGATGTGATGGCCAGAACTCCCTTTGGAGTTCAATTCTGCTTGTCACAACCTTGCTCCGTCCACCCCCAGTGTCTCCTGGCTCCACCCTCAATGTCTCCTGGCTCCACCCCCAGTGTCTCCTGGCTCCACCCTCAATGTCTCCTGGCTCCACCCTCAATGTCTCCTGGCTCCACCCCCAGTGTCTCCTGGCTCCACGCTCAATGTCTCCTGGCTCCACCCTCAATGTCCCCAGATATTTCTTGAATTGGACTTGGCAGCCCTAGCTCTATGGCACTCCTTGTCCTCTCCAGGAATTTCCCAGCCTGGATCTGGCAACCCGACTTCCCCACCCCTCACTGGTGGCCAGGTAGCAACCCACTGAGGCTTTTTTTTGCAGCAGGAACTCCTTTGCATATTAGGCATATTGCATATTTGCATGTAGCCCGTCCTCTGTCCTGGCCCCTACCTGGTGGAACAAGCTCCCATTGGAGATTAGGGCCCTGCAGGGACTGTTGCCGTTCCGCAGGGCCTGTCAGACAGAGCTGTTCCGCCAGGCATTCAACTGAGGTGGTGGACATTTTGTTATCCTGTGGCTTCCCTGCTGAGGGCCCCATGGCTTCCCAATCCCCAGGTGGGGACAGGGGATCCCCCGGTTTGGGGGCCCTCCTCCCGCTTCAGGGTCATCAGAAAGTGTGTGTGGGGGGGAAAATGACTGTCGGGCACTCCATTATTTCCTATGGAGGCCAATTCCCATAGGGAATAATGGAGAATGAATCTGTGGGTATCTGGGGCTCTGGGGGGGGGCTGTTTTTTGAGGTAAAGGCACCAAATTTGCAGCACAGCATCCAACACCTCTCCTCAAAAGACCCCCCCTCCCCAAGTTTCAAAAAGATTCGACCAGGGGGTCCAATTCTATGAGCCCCAAAAGAAGGTGCCCCTATCCTTCATTATTTCCAATGGAGGGGAGGCATTTAAAAGGCGTGCGGTCCCTTTCGATGTGATGGCCAGAACTCCCTTTGGAGTCCCATGATGCTTGTCACAACCTCGCTCCTGGCTCCACCCCCAAAGTCTCCTGGCTCCACCCCCCAACGTCCTCAGATTTTTCTTGAATTGGACTTGGCAACCCTAAGTGCCCCCGATGAAATTTGTCAGCCCATTTATCTTATACCAGCTGGGGGGTGTATGGAAGGAGTGGAGGCAACTGATACCACCAACTGCAGAATTGGAGTTCGTTTTTAGACTGCTGTATTGTTTTTAGATTGTATACTGTTTTATTATATGTATCTGATTTTAACCTTGGCTTATCGACTGTTGTGACCCGCTCAGAGCCCATGCGGGAAAGGCTGGGCCATACATCAATAATAATAAATAAATAAATTGCTAGCTAGCTTACAGGGCTTTTCATACAGGGCCTAATGTAAGCTCCAGGAGGACTGGCTACATCAGGGGTGTGCCCCAGGGATGGAATTCTAGCAGGAGCTCTTTTGCCTATTAGGCCACGCCCCCTGGTGTAGCCAATCCTCCAAGAGCTTACAAAAATATGCAAAGGAGTTCTGACTAGAAAAATCTGGGGACTTTGGGGGTGGAGCCAGGAGACTTTGGGGGTGGAGCCAGGAGCAAGCTTGTAAAATCTTGGAGGATTGGCTACCTCAGGGTTGTGTGGCCTGAAATGCAAAGGAGCTCCTGCTAGAATTCCACCCCTGGTGTGGCCTAATATGCAAAGGATATTCCTGCTACAAGAAAAGCCCAGTGATTCAAATGTTAAGCCAGAGAGACCCATTTCCCACAGCCGGATGCTTCTGCGAAGCCCACGATCAGGGCACGAAAGCCAAGCCCTCCCCTAGCAACCGGAAGTCACCGATTGACTGAGTGCTTCCCCAAGTTGTTTCATTTCTCCCTCCCCCATCACAAAGAAAGGAAGAGACCTCTGGACGAAAGGGGAATGTTCCCACGGCTCGGGGTTCATTCCAAGTACTGTTCCCGAGGATTTCCCCATTAATGTGTGGAGGGGGGAAAAATCTCGTTTTTCTTACGATTGAAGGGGAATCTTTGGAGTGGCTGCGGGAGGGGAGTGTGGCTGTGTGGAAACTGTCTCTCCACAGACACTTTGGGGAGGGGAACAGAGCTAAATGCCGCTTTAAAAAAAATGTCCATAGGGCAGCTTACAGGGTTGCCATCCTCCAGGTGGCCGAGGACCGAATCTACATGTTTTTTGAGGGGGCAAAATTAAAAAATGGTGCCCTCTCAGGGGCCTATTCTACCTTATGGGCTTACAGAATAGAATGGACTCCATACCCAATTTGGCGCCCCCCCCCCCACTTCCAGTGGCGCCCAGGACAAGCACCCCCTTCTGCCCTCACCCAGATCCACCCCTGAGGTGGCGCCTGGAGACGGTAACAGAGATCAGTTCCTCTTAGGGCTACCAAGTTTCTCCTGCCCAGGAGGTTCCCAACCCGCCGGCGCAATGTGGACCGGCGGGGGGAACCTCCCCCGAAATCGCCAGCGTGATGACGTCAACCGCGAGTGATGTCATTGTGCCAGCGATGTCACACGCCAGCCGCTCTAGGCATTCCGGGAAAACTCTATGGTTTTCTCAGACGCTCTAGTATTTTGGAAGGGAAAACTCTATGGTACCATAGACTTGGCAACCCTAGTTCCTCTGGAGAAAATGGCTGCTTTGAAGGTGGACTCTATGGCGTTATACCGTGCTCGGGTCCCTCCCCTCCCCAAACCCCACCCTCTGCAGCAGGGCTGGCCCTAAACTGTCTGGCACCTTAGGAAAGGCTAACTTCTGGCGTCCCCCCCGTTCACTGATAACGTCACTGAGTCACATGGGGGTGTGCCCAATTTTCAGCCCAGAAGGTTGGCGCCCTAGGCATTCTCCTACTTTGCCTAATGGCAGGGCCTGCCGTTCCGTGGGCTCCACATCCAAAACCTCCAGGTGTCCCCCCACGTACAGCTGGCAGCACTGTGCTCATCTCCACACCGCTGACTACTGCTGCCACGTTTTGGTGCTATTGTGTGAAGGCAACCACTGTTGGAACACCAGGGCTTTTTTTTTGTAACAGGAACTCCTTTGCATATTAGGCCACACCCCTCTTATGTAGCCAATCCTCCAAGAGTTTACAGGAGTCTTCTTACAGGGCCTACTATAAGCTCTTGGAGGATTGGCTACATCAGGGGTGTGTGGCCTAATATGCAAAGGAGTTCTGACTACAAAAAAAGCCCTAGGACATGGGCGGCCAACGGTAGCTCTCCCCTTCGGCGGGGAGGGCGGGATATAAATAAAATGATGAATGAATGACTGATGAGATGTTTTTTGCCTACAACTCCCATCAGCCCCAGCCAGCATGGCCAATGGCTGGGGCTGATGGGAGTTGTAGGCAAAAAAAAACTTCTGGAGAGCTACCGTTGGCCACCCCTGCCCTCGGAGGACCTATTTAGTCATCTGGGTAATAGCCACTGATAGAATCTACATTAATTTTTTCCGACCCCCAGTTCAAATGTGGATTGCAGATTTGGGAAAGGGCTCCCAGCCTCAGGCTGGGAAATACTTGGAGATTTCAGGGGTGGAATGTGACAAGGGCAAGGTCTGGGGCATAATCAAAGAAAGAGAAGAGATAAATAAATAACGCCATGGAGTCCAACTTTCATTTTCTCTAGGGGAACTGAGAGTCACCTGGAGATCAGTTGTAACAGTGGGAGATCTCCAGCCACCACCTGGAGGTTGGCAACTCTAATTTGGGAGCAGGAAAAGAACTAGCAATACGTTGAATAAACTGAGTAGGGCCAATATGGACATGTGTGCACCTGAGGGAGTAGTGCAATTAGTGGATGACAGGACTTTTTTGCAGCAGGAACTCCTTACATATTAGGCCACACACCCCTGATGTAGCCAATCCTCCTGGAGCTTACAGGGCTCTTTGTACAGTAAGCTCCAGGAGGATTGGCTACAGCAGGGGTGTGCGGCCTAATATGCAAACGAGTCCCTGCTACAAAAAAGCCCTGAGGCCTCCTGCCCTTGAAACCTGGAGCCGGCCCTGATAATAAACAGGGAAACCTTTCTGCATTGATCCATTCACATGATACACACATGGGATTGAGGTAGGGTTGCCAAGTCTTTCCCCCCTGCCCCGGCCACTGGTAGGGGATGGGGGGGTGAAGTTGCCATTTCCAGGTGGGAAAACGCTTGGAGATTTGGGGGGGGGGGAGCCTGGGGAGGCCACAAAGTCCACCTCCTAAAGCATCCATTTTCTCCAGGGGAACTGATCTTTGTAGTCTGGAGATGAGCTGGAACAGATTTTGAGTCCAGTGGCACCTTTAAGACTCACAAAAGTTTACTCATGAAAACTCATACCTCGAATAAGCTTTTGTCGGTCTTCATTCATTCATTCATTCATTCATTCATTCATTCATTCATTTATTTAATGGACTTATATCCCGCCCTTCTCACCGAAGTGTCTCAGGGCGGCTTACAGCATAATAATTCACATAATTCAATTAAAACGTTTACAAGTACAATTAAAACCATAATTAATAAAACAAGATAAAATAAAACCAGCGGTCTGTAGTAGCATTTTGTTCCACCCAGAGATGTTCTCATTATCAGTTATAGGCCTGCCGGAAGAGGGCTGTCTTACAGGCCCTGCGGAACTGGCCTAGGTCCCGCAGGGCCCGCACCTCCTCCGGCAGCTGGTTCCACCAATAAGGTGCCGCTATTGAGAAGGCCCGGTCCTATTTATTTCAAGGTGCCACTGGGCTCAAAATCCATTCTGCGGCTTCAGACCAACGAGCTGCCCACCTGGAGACAAACTGTGATTCCAGAGGCTCCCCAGGTCCCACCTGGAGGCTGGCATTCCCAGCTTGGGAACAGGGCTCTAGGAGCTTCCGTGGGCTATGAGGAAACTCCCGCTTCACCATTTATTTCTGTGAAGCCCCACCAAGCTAGCCTTCGCTAACAAGGCATGCTGGGAAAAGTCCGGCCAAGTTTGACCCTGGCACAATGGGATGAGTCATGAAGGAAGCTTGGCAAGGTCTGTATCGATTACCCAGTGCCGGATTAAACCTTGTGGAAGCCCCGAGGCCAGGGGTGGGGAACAGTGGCGCTCCAGATGTTTTTTGCCTACAACTCCCATCAGCACCAGCCATTGGCCATGCTGGCTGGGGCTGATGGGAGTTGTAGGGGGGGGGGAAACGTCTGGAGAGCCACTGTTCCCACCCCTGCCCTAGGCGGTCGAAATCTTGGGGGCCCCCTCACAAATTATCTCAGAGTCAGAGCGCCTGCCCTACCACCCACGGCCCCCCACTGCAGCCTACAGGCACTTTTCTTAAAAGCCTCTTTTACTAAGCTGGGGGTGGGGGGAGAGGCAGAGAGTAGGGTTGCCAATCCCCAGGTGGGGGCAGGGGATCCCCCAGTTTGGAGGCCCTCCCCCCGTTTCAGGGTCGTCAGAAAGCGGGGGGAGGGGAGGGAAATGTCTGCTGGGAACTCTGTTATTCCCTATGGAGATTTATTCCCATAGAAAATCATGAAGAATTGATCTGTGGGTATCTGGGGCTCTGGGGGGACTGTTTTTTGGGGTAGAGGCACCAAATGTTCAGTATAGCATCTAGTGCCTCTCCCAAAAAATACCCCCCAAGTTTCAAAAAGAATTCTATGAGCCAATTCTATGAGCCCCAAAAGAAGGTGCCCCTATCCTTCATTATTTCCTATGGAAGGAAGGAAGGAATTGAAAAGGTGTGCGGTCCCTTTAAATGTGATGGCCAGAACTCCCTTTGGAGTTCAATTATGCTTGTCACAGCCCTGATCTTGGCTCCACCCCTAATGTTTCCTGGCTCCACCCCTAATGTTTCCTGGCTCCACCCCCAAAGTCTCCTGGCTCCACCCCCAAAGCCCCCAGATATTTCTTGAATTGGACTTGACAACCCTAGCAGAGAGAGGCAAACTTGGCAACAACGCCAGCAGCAGCCACACAAAGCAAATTGGGAAAACTGGGAGGGGGAAGCCAGCCCAGGGCCCCTAAAGGTGTAAGGACCCATAGGCCAATGCCTACATGGCCTAATTGTTAATCCAGCTCTGCGATCACCCCAGTATTGACCACGAGGTATAATATAGTTTGATGGGTCAGATCGTTAAAAACTGGTAGGTTAGCAACGCTGGAGGCACGGGAGTCAGGAGAGAACTTCGCAGCTTGCTCCTTGAGCATTTGAACCGTTTTAGACAGCGAGACGCTCCTCCTCGAGGACTCCAGGCCGGCCCGTGCCAAGGAATGTGTTACTAGCTGGTGCTAATTGCAAAGTCAGGCGAAGGATTGCTGTGCTGACCGCAGCAAGGAAGGAATAAGACTTGACAGATGCGAGGGCTTTACGGGAGACATTCAGCCGGCTTCCTCCGGGCCTGTCCAGATGGCAGCTCCTCTCCACCCCCCACCGCACGGCTGTATTTATTACCACAGTGCTAAGTCCAGAGTCGGGGGAAGAGAACTCAAGGAAGAGATACCAAGCGATATGCGTCACCCTGGCTGAGCATAACGCAGCCAGAGATTACTTGTCTCGAGTGTTTTTAATAAGTCGATATTTTGTCTTATTCTGCAGTTTTTGGCGTTTGGGGGGGGGGGTATTCCAGTTTGAGCCAGTTTGGTGTAGTGGTTAAGAGCGGTGGACTCTAATCGGGAGAACTGGGTTGGTTCCCCACTTCTCCACATGCAGCCAGTTGGGTGACCTTGGGCCAGTCACAAGTTCTCTCAAGAGCAGCTCTCTCGGCCTCACCTACTTCACAGGGTGTCTGCCGTAGGGAGAGGAAAGGAAGGAGAGGAAAGCAAGCCGCACTGAGATTCTGAGTGAAGGGTGGGGTATAAACCCAATCTCCTTCTCTTCCTCCTCTTCTTCCTTTATGTGTAGTACCAAAACCTCTTTAAACTGAGGCCTTTTCTCAACAGTTCTATGGGCTTTGCCGCAGATTTGCCTGTGATCACAAACAGGAAGGCTAGAAGAGCTAGATTGGAGTCCAATACCACCTTAAGAGGCCAGCAAAATATTGGGGTGTAGCTTTTAAAAGCCAAAGGTCCATTTGACAGATACTTGCTTTACCCTCGAAAGTTTATACTGCTCAGATCTTGTTAGTATCTATGGTGCTACAGGACTCAGTTCTAGCTTTTCTACTGTAGACTGATTATGTTGTTAGCCGCCCTGAGCCTGCTTCGGCGGGGAGGGCGGGATACAAATAAAAATTGATTGATTGATTGATTGACTGACATGGTTACCCTCTTCGTGAAGGCTAGAAATTCTTTTATAGAACCGAATGATTTTCAGGAGGCTGGATTCTGCAGTTTTCCTGCTTGCCTACAGAACGGGGACATGGACAGAACTTCGGACAATCTCTCCTTTTTTGGACTAGCGCAGGGGTGGCGAACCCATGAGGGCCGGATCTGACATAAATGAGACCTTGAGGGCCTTGTCAGGTTAGGCCGAGCCATATCGAGTTGGGCCATGTGTGTACCTTTTAAACATTAAGTAGCAGATTTATACATTTTATAAAGAACACAGACAAACACAAATATTTTTTTAAAAAAAAACGTAAAGCATGCTTAAAATGTTAGCACTCATTGGTCTTAAGGATGCTTTCTTTGTGTTTCTCCCATGGGGTTCAGGGAACTGGGCAAAGGAAGCTCTGGCTCAGGGGACTGGGGGGGGGGAGCCTCAGCCAATGGAGAAAATAGAGGTTTTGCTCAGTAGCTCCTGAGCAATTGAACAAGCCTTGCAAAACGAGCTGTGGTGCAGAAGGAAGCAAGAGAGAGGGAGAAAGAAGCAGATGACAGCCGGTTGCTTGGGGGCCTGATAGGAGCCCTCCGGAGGCCTGATTCAGGCCCCGAACTGCATGCTTGACACTGCTGGACTAGTGCAAAGCCTCTTTACATCTCGGGGTGTGGGGTGTGCATGCCAGCAATACTGGTCAATGTATCTGACCCTTGAGAAAACTCTCAGAGGGGAGGACGTCCAGGTTTTCCAAGATGACTTCTAGAAGCAGGAGTGGTTGCGAGAGGAAACATGAACTGATTCAACAAACCAGGAGTGTGGGGGGAAAAGGAGAAGGAACCATGCTGCTGTTTGAACAAGCTCTGTTTCTTTTTCTGCCGGCTTCGCTTCAGCAGTCAAATTCTTGTGTGTCTTCACACTGACCTGTCAGCGACTGCTGTTCCTCTCTGCTGCGCCCTCCTCTTGAGAAGAATACTCGTGCCCAGTTCAGTGTCGTTCTGCAGACAGTGAAAGATGAGGGAAGGTCAAAAAGGGCTCTCAGTCCCGACTGCATCTGGGTTGCCATCTGCCAGCTGTGAACTGGCAGAGACTGACCAAGAGAGAGATCTTGGGGTCGTGGTAGAGAACTCACTGAAAATGTCAAGACAGTGTGCGATTGCAATAAAAAAGGCCAACGCCAAGCTGCGAATTATTAGGAAGGGCACTGAAAACAAATCAGCCAGTATCATAATGCCCCTGTATAAATCGATGGTGCGGTCTCATTTGGAGTACTGTGTGCAGTTCTGGTCGCCGCACCTCAAAAAGGATATTATAACATTGTAAAAAGTCCAGAAAAGGGCAACTAGAATGATTAAAGGGTTGGAACACTTTCCCTACGAAGAAAGGTTAAAACGCTTGGGGCTCTTTAGCTTGGAGAAACGTCGACTACGGGGTGACATGATAGAGGTTGACAAGATTATGCATGGGATGGAGAAAGTAGAGAAAGAAGGACTTTTCTCCCTTTCTCACAATACAAGAACTCGTGGGCACTCGATGAAATTGCTGAGCAGTCGGGTTAGAACGGATAAAAGGAAGTACTTCTTCACCCAAAGGGTGATTAACATGTGGAATTCACTGCCACAGGAGGTAGTGGCGGCTACAGGCATAGCCAGCTTCAAGAGGGGGTTAGATAAAAATATGGAGCAGAGGTCCATCAGTGGCTATTAGCCACAGTGTGTGTGTGTGTGTGTGTATGTATATGTATGCCACTGTGTGACACAGAGTGTTGGACTGGATGGGCCATTGGCCTGATCCAACATGGCTTCTCTTATGTTCTTATACATTCCTGGAGATTTGAGGGAGGCATGGAGGAGGGGAAAGACGTGGACCTTATGGATGTAATCGGGGGGGGTTTTGTAGCAGGAACTCCTTTGCATATTAGGCCACACATGTAGCCAATCCTCCAAGAGCTGACAGGGCTCTTAGTACAGGACCTACTGTAAGCTCTTGGAGGATTGGCTACATCAGGGGTGTGTGGCCTAATATGCAAAGGAGTTCCAGCTACAAGAAAAGCCCTGGATGTAATGCCATAAAGTCCATCGGAGAACTGATCTCTGTAGACTGGAGATGAGGTGTGATTCTGGGGAATCTCCAGGCCCCACCTGGAAGTTGGTAACCCTAGTCCAGAAATTAGGGTTGCCAGCCTCAAGGTGGGGCCTGGAGATCTCATGCTTTTACAACTGATCTCCAGCTGGCAGAGATCAGCTCCCTGGGAGAAAATGGCTGCTTTAAAGGGTGACGTTGTACTATGCTGAGCCCCCTCCCCTCCCCAAACCCCTCCCTGAAGTCTCCAGTTATTTTCCAACACAGACCTGACAACTCTACAGACGGAGCTACACACAGCTCTGAATCAGGCTGCGTTCTCTCTTTTGAGCACTCCAAGAGAAGGAGCAAGTGAACTACCGCTGGATCTTCCAGGAGTAACGTAATACCACCGAACTCTTGCTTGCGAAATGAGAATCCCACACAGTAACTCAGGCGGGAAAGCATCAGAAACTGATTTCTCAGCTTTCCGCTGCAGAAAGGAAAGCGACAGGCCTACGGAGGGGCGTGTGTGCGCATTTGTGTGTTTTGCGTGTGCGCAGTGCGGGCAGGACCTCACTGGAATGGAATGTTACCCAGCCCGGCTCCTTCCCCCAGCAAAAGCCCCAGATGATACTTTGCAAAGGTTAATTCTGCTTCTCTTGCCCATATATGTACCTAATTGCTCTCCAAGCACTTCAGGCTTCACTTCCTATCTGGAGTTCTCAGTCAGTTGCTGGTTAACAGGCAACCTGCCCCATTCGGAGCCAAACAGCGCAAGAATAGGAAAGATCTGAAAAGTGGCTCAAAAACGAGACGATTAGGGGGCCGAGTAACTGAGGTTACAAAAGGTGGTCGGTGAAGATGGGAAGCCGTGTCAATCTGTCCACAGCAGTAGAAGAGAGCGACCGTCCAGAAGTTTAAATACTACTAAAATTTGTGGCAGAGGATGAACTTTCGTGAGTCACCACCAACCACCATCGCCAACAGTGGCCCTGTAAAGGCCGATGCTGGGAGAAGATCCGTCAGCCTTCACGGCTTTCAGCCCACAGTTTCACAATGACGGTGCACCGACTCGTTCCTTCAAGTGGCGTGAACAGCAATCCTGCTGACGCCCTGAAGTATTTTGCTGCCCTAGTGACACTAATGATTTATTTTGACCTCCATTAAGATCGTTTGCAGAGATGTGCCTTCCTAATGATGGCTGCTAGGCAGAGCCTCTTCTGTTGTGGTGCCTCTGCTTTAGAACTGTCTCCTCACAGTCCTTTGCCCGGTTTATCTAGCTCCAGCTGTATGAGTTAAGAGAGACATCAAGTGGTTCCCCACTTATGGCGACCTTACTAGCCATGGTGACTAAGAGGAATCTCCACATTCAGGGGCATTGCGCCTCTGAATCCCAGAGCCAGGAGGCAACATCAGGGGAAGGCCTCAGCCTCCATGCCCTGTTATTGGCCTCCAGAGGAACTGGTTGAGGCCACTGTGTGAGGCAGGAGGCTGGACTGGATGGACCCTCACTGGTCTGATCCAGCAGGGCTCTTCTGATGTTCTTATGAGGGGAAGGCCTTGGACTCTCTGCCCTGTGGTTGTCCCTCCAGAGGAACTGGTTGAGGCCACTGTGTGAGACAGGATGCTGGACTCGATGGACCACTGGTCTGATCCAGCAGGGCTCTTCTGATGTTCTTATAAGGGGAAGGCCTCGGCCTCTACACCCTGTTGTTGGCCTTCCAGAAGAACTGCCTGGCCTCTGTGTGAGGAAGGATGCTGGACTGGATGGACCACTGGTCTGATCCAGCAGGGCTCTTCTGATGTTCTTCTGTCCTCTCATTAACAGCCTTGTTCAGGTCTTGCAAACTGAGGGCTGTGGCTTCCTTCAGTGAGTCAACCCATCTAATGTTGGAACTCTTTTCCTGCTGCCTTTAACCTTTTCTAGCATGACTGGCTTTCACAATGACTCTTGTCTTCTCATAATGTGACCAAAATACAATAGCCTCAGTTTGGTCATTTCAGCTTCCAAGGAGAGCTCAGGCTTGGTTTGGTCTAGATCCCACTGATTGGTCTTGTTGGCAATCCATGATACCCATAAATCTCTCCTCTAAGACCACATTTCAGATGAATCTTCTTCCTGCCAGCTTTCTTCATTGTCCAACTTTCACACACATACATAGTAACGGGGAATCCTATCGTTTGAATTATCTTGATCGTCAACAAGCTATCCTTAAGAATCTTTTCTAAGTCTTTCATGGCTGCCTAACCCAGTTTCAATCTACTTCTGATTTCTTGGCTGCATGACTGAACCAAGAAACAGAAAATCTTAATCTCAGTTTCTTCATTATCAACCTTTAGATTGTATAATTCTCCAAGTCATTACTTTTGTCCTCTTGATGTTCAGCATTGGCATTCAACTTTCAGCAGTCTTCATTTCAAGTTGTCATGTTTTCTGCCAGTAATGAAGTGTCACCTGCATATCTCAGTTTGTTGATGTTCCTTCCACCAATTCTCACTCCACCTTCGTCCAAATTTGAATCCAGTTTTCCTTATGATCTGTTTTGCATATAAATTGAAGAGATAGGGAGATAAAATACATCCTGGTCTAACACCTTTGCTGAATTGAAACATTCTCTTTCTCTGGTGTGGAGAGCCAGTTTGGTGCAGTGATTAAGTGTGAGGACTCTTTTCTGGGAGAACCGGGTTTAATTCCCCACTCCTCCACTTGTACCTACTGGAATGGCCTTGGGTCAGCCATAGCTCTGGCAGAGGTTGTCCTTGAAAGGGCAGTTTATGTGAGAACCTCTCCAGCCCCACCCACCTCACAGGGTGTCTGTTGTGGGGGAGGAAGGGAAAGGAGATTGTGAGCCGCTCTGAGATTCTTCAGAGTGGAGGGTGGGATATAATCCATCTACCTCACAGGATGTCTGTTGTGGGGGAGGAAGGGAAAGGAGATTGTGAGCCACTCTGAGACTCTTCGGAGTGGAGGGTGGGATATAAATCCAATATCTTCTTCTTATTTCTCCATATTCTTTCCTAGCAGTAGCTTCTTGTCCAGAGTACAGGCTGCACATCAAAACAATCAGATGCCATGGCACCATCATTTCTTTTAAAACCGAGCATAGCTTTTCATGATCCACACAGTCCAAAACTTTGGTGTAATCTGTGTAACTTTTTTTCTTCTGAAATTCTCTGCAGCAGCAACCAACATAAATCTGAAACATGGTTTCTAGTGCTTCTTCCTTTTCTGAATCCACTTGAAAACCTGGCATATCTCATTGTGTATATGGTAGCAGTCTATGTTGTAAGATTTTGAGCAGCACGTTAATTGCATGCAAAATTAATGTGATGGCTCGATAGTTGCTGCAGTCTTTGATGTCTCCCTTTTTTTCTGAATCGGAACGTCCAGTGATCGTTTCCAATCTGTGAGCCATTATTTTATTTTCCTTATTTATTGATGTATTCTTGTTAAGATTTTGATGGAGTTTCTTTTGTCTTGGAATAGCTCTATTGATATCCCATCTACTCCTGGTGATTTGTTTGTTTGCTGTGGAGCTTTTATCTAACAAAAATTGCAGGTTCTTTTTTCCAAAAGAATTGTGTCTATTAATTCTATGTTTGTTCTGTTTTTATGACCAGATGTTTTATTATATGTTGTAAATTTACAACAAATTGTTTTATTATATGTTATAAATAAATTTAATTATAATAACAGTCTTCTTTAGCATTAGCTTTCAAGAAAAAAAAATGCTTCTCCCCTCTTAGGAGTGCTCCTCTTTAGTGCGGCTCTGACTACAATTTCCTTGTAGTTTTTAAAAATAGACTTTATTGTGGCGTTTGGTTTCAGGCCTTCTCATTTTATTCTTTTATTCCTTTATTTCCCTACAATACATTTTATTGTTCAGCTGAGGCATCTTGCATCTGAGGGGACGTCAGCAGGACATAAGTAGTTTCACAGAAACTTCGGTGCCTAAAGATTGCAGGTTCTTCCCAGCGCAGTTCCTCATGTGTGTTCACTATGAAGTTAAGAGCCCCGTGGCACAGAGTGGTAAAACTGCAGTACTGCAGTCGGAGCCCTCTGCTCACGACCTGCGTTCGATCCCAGCGGAAGGTGGTTCAGGTAGCTGGCTCCAGGTTGACTCAGCCTTCCATCCTTCCGAGGTCAGTCAAATGAGTACCCAGCTTGCTCGGGGGAAAGTGTAGATGACTGGGGAAGGCAATGGCAAACCACCCCGTAAAAAGTCTGCCGTGAAAACGTTGTGAAAGCAACATCACCCCAGAGTTGACAATGACTGGTGCTTGCACAGGGGGACTACCTTGACCTTTTTAAACCTCTGTAATCTCAATGGGTTTTCCCCTCACTGGTCAACAGGTGGTAGCAGCCCCTCCTTCCTTTTCTAGCTCCATTCTTTCCTCAAGCACCACCTTGTAATCAAACCTCCTCGTTGCTTGCAATAGGGCCTGTTCCCAGGTCAGCTTGCAACAGGCAGGGCACGCAGGTTTACTCAAAAGAAGTAAACCGCTTTATCCAAGGGGGCTTACTCCCAGGCAGGGGTCATTTTGTAGAAAAAGAGGTGCTGGAGCTCATTGGCACAACCCATTGGCGTATGCCACATACCCCCTAGCATCACCGGAAGGTGTACTAAATTCTGTCAGCTCAGCATCTATCTTAAAACGCTTCTTGAAATATAATAGTCATAATAAGATGTTCCTCCCATCATACTTTTTACATTTCTTTCTCCTATGTGGCTATGGTGGTCTGATGAAGATTTCCACCTGTCTGCGTTATATGTTTTGGTTATTTTCTCATTTTTTGTGGGGAGAAATATTAGAAAGTTTGCCAGATCTTAAGAGCAGTGTTCCCTCTAGGCCGAGTTAGCGTGAGCTAGCTCACAGACTTTTAGCCTCCGGCTCACAAATTTTTGTCTTTTTTGTTCAGTTGCAGTCGATTCTGACTCTTTGCGACCCCATGGACAAAGTCACGCCAGGCCCTCCTGTCTTCCACCATCCTTTGCTTAGAGAAAATGGCCCCACAGCACAATAATTTATGCAGTAGCTCACAACTTTTATACCAGTAGCTCACAAAGCGGAATTTTTTTGCTCACAAGACTCTGCAGCTTAGAAGGAACATTCCTTGAAGAGTTCAATAATTTATGCCGTAGCTCACAACTTTTATACCAGTAGCTCACAAAGTGGAATTTTTTTGCTCACAAGACTCTGCAGCTTAGAAGGAATATTCCTTTAAGAGTTCAATAATTTATGCCGTAGCTCACAACTTTTATACCAGTAGCTCACAAAGCAGAATTTTTTGCTCACAAGACTCTGCAGCTTAGAAGGAACATTCCTTTAAGAGTTCAGCAAAATTCTCACAGGGGGTTTGAACAATGGAGCCCAGAAGCAAGTATTTGGGGGAATAAGAACATAAGAGAAGCCATGTTAGATCAGGCCATTGGCCCATCCAGATATTTGGGGGAAGATATTTGGGGGAATAAGAACATAAGAGAAGCCATGTTAGATCAGGCCATTGGCCCATCCAGTCCAACATTCTGTGTCACACAGCGGCCAAATATATATATATATATATATATACACACACACACACACACTGTGGCTAATAGCCACTGATGGACCTCTGCTCCATATTTTTATCTAACCCCCTCTTGAAGGTGGCTATGCTTGTGGCTAAGAAAGAAAGAGTACAATAAAAGAGTGGGTAAGAAAGAAAGAGTACAATAAAATTTAGAGATTCTGGAGCTCTGCTCTGCTCCTGTGAGCTCCTGCCCAAAAGGAGGCCTGCTCCCAGGTAAGAGAATGTAAGGTGTGATCCTCAGCGCCACAGAGGCGAAGCTACCATCTTGCAGCACTGGAGATGGGAAGAATGTCATTGGCTCCAGGAGGCCGGCGCCCGCCCCCATAGCAACCCCGCGTTCGGGCCCTGAGCCGAGGGAGCCGCCCTCATCCGGGGCTTTCGCGCGGGGCGGCGTGACGTCACCGGGCGGGGCCCTGCGGGGCGGTGCCGGGACTGGGGGGGAGGGGCGGGTTCCGGTATTTCAGGGCGGGGCGCGAGGGTTGTCGGGAGAGGCGGCGGCGCGGACAGACTCGAGCGGGCAGAGAGCAGCAGCAGTCATGGCCGGGGCGACCACCATCGAGGCGGTGAAGCGCAAGATCCAGGTGCTGCAGCAGCACGCCGACGAGGCGGACGAGCGAGCCGAGAGGCTGCAGCGGGAAGCCGAGGCCGAGCGCCGCGCCCGGGAGCAGGTAAGGGAGGCGGCAGCCGAGGAGAGGAGCGCCCCGTCGAAAGGAAGGAGAAAAGCGGAGGGGGTTGGTTGGCGGGAGGGAGCCTCTTCGCCTGCTCCCAGAATCCTTTGCGCTTGGCCGGAGCGTGGCTTCTTGCTCTGCCCAAAGAATCCTTTGGCGGGGTAGCCTCGCCTGCCCCCAGAATCCTTTGCGGTTGGCCTGAGTGAGGCTTCCCTCCCTGCTCCCAGAGTCCTTTCTGCTGGTTCTAAGTGTTTGCCAGCCCCCAGACTCCTTTGTGTTTGGCCTAATGTGGCTTTTCTCTCTGTGCCCAGAATCCTTTGGTGGGGCAGCATTGCCTTTACCCAGAATCCTTTGCGCTTGGGTGGAATGTGGCTTCTTGACCTGCCTTCAGAATCCTTTGGCGGGGTAGCATTGCCTGTCCCCAGAATCCTTCACGGTTGGCCTGTGTTAGGTTTTCCTCTCTGCTCCCAGAGTCCTTTGGGGGTGTCTTTGCCAGCCTCCAGATGCCTTTGTGTGTGGCCTTCTGAGCCCAGAATACTTCGGCGGGGCAGCATTGCTTTTACCCGGAATCCTTTGTGCTTGGCCTGAGTTTGGTTCCCTTTCCTGCCCCTGAGAGTCCTTTGGGGGTGGCCTTGCCTGCCCCCAAAAGCCTTTGTGCTTGGCCTGAGTTTTGGTTTCCCTGTACTAGGCCTGAGTTTCAGCCCTTGGGGTCTGATCCAAAGTTTCTTTAATCTTCAGTTCGACGCCAGCCATTCTGCAGTTTCCTCCTCCATGCTGTGTCGTTCACTCTCAAGTTTCCTTTTCTCCCCTGCCCCAGAGGTCTTTAGTGTGGTTCACGAGGTCTTTAGTGTGGTTCACGACTGTTGAACATGGAGGTTCTTTTCTTGGATGCTGTGTGTTTGTTGCTTGTGATAGACCTTCTTGCTGTAGCTTTTTTTGCTTTTTTTCAGTGAGGATTCTCTGATTAGGTCAAGCCAAATATCTGACTCTCGGTTTCTGGTTTTCAGCAGCAGGGTGTGAATCCATTTTGCTGTACTCTTGTTTGTTCTGGTGTGTGGAGGCAGATGTTGGCTGAATGTTATTAGTCACAAAGGTTGATAGTACTTGCCCAACTGGTTGCTGTAAATGTAACCTAATTCTTTATAAGAATTGCCCCTTCTGGCTCAGACCAAAGGTTCGTCTTGCCCACGGAGGCCCACCAAAAGACCTGAAGCATTGCACAAAGGCCTGTTCATCTCCTCCGGTGGAGGTCTTTCCCCTCCCCTTCTGTGTATCTGTCAGGGGCTTAGCAATGTCCCTGTAATGCTCACAAGCAGTGCCCCCCAAAAAAGTAGCAGCATTCCCCATCCCAATATCTGATCAGGGGTATGCTGCTTCTAGGCATGAAGGTTCCCTCTAGTTATATTTAATTATAGCCTTTTGTGCTCTTCTCCAAGAACTTGTGTAATGCCTTTGCGTTTTTAAAAAAGGCTACGTAGCCAGTGGCTATTCCAACACTGTAATAGTGAAATCTTGAACTTAATTATGTGCTGTTTGAACGTGAGGGCCTGTGAGATCTGATAGGCAAGATGGGGAAATGGCTGAAGGATGGGTGGGGCACCACCGAAAGGGGAGTGCCTCTGGGTCAAGGGCAGGCAGAACAGCCTGGCACTCCAATCGGGGTGTTCTGGGGCCAGAGAAATCATGCAGAAACTGACTTGGAACCAGCAGAATGTAGTAATGGGGAGGGGAGGTTAATGCTAAAGAGAGGGCTCAGGACCATTTTTTTGTATGCAGAAGATCCCAGGTTAAGAAGACTGCAGATTTATACCCTGCCCTGCGGCTTACAATCTCCTAGATCTTCTCCCCCCACAACAGACACCCTCTGAGGGAAGTGGGGCTGAAAGGGCTTTCACAGCAGCTGCCCTTTCAAGGACAACTCCTGCGAGAGCAACGGCTGACTCAAGGCCATGCCAGCAGCTGCAAGTGGAGGAGTGGGGGATCAAACCCTGTTCTCCCAGATAAGAGTCCGCACACTTAACCAATACACCAGACTGGCTCTCTAAGCACGCTTCCTGTTACCAGACAAAGGAGGTGTTGGCCTGAATCTGTACAAACGGCTTCGTTCTGGGGGTTCTCTAAATGGGGTGATTATTCGAGGGGGCGGGGAGGAGATGTCTGCTCTTGGCGTCTCATCGCGTGGTCATTTGAGGCACTCGCCCTCTTAATGGCGTTGGGCAGTTCACAGTAACAGCAGTTAGTGGGGACTGTGGGGTGGGGCTGCGTTCAAACTGGCTGCAGGGACCTCGAGGGAGGGACTTCCTGATGACACCATCAGGAAGGAAGGGGGGCGGTCAGGGAGAGAACAGTGCTAGCTAGCATGGGGCTCTCTTTGTTCATGATGCCTTGGGGAAAGAGACATCCCTTAACATCAGTGTGTGTGTAGGGAGGGGGGGGGATGAGGCCAAGAGTGAGGGGTTTCTCAGCGCCCTTGGAAAGGCGCTTCCGGGAAAAGTGAGCTCCTCGAACGGATCTGGGTTGCAACTGGTGGCTTTCCTGCTGCCTGTTCAGGAAATGAAGTGGCGGTTGAGGTTGGAAGCCAGGGAGGGATGGGCGGGGATGAGAGAGAGGCGCTGACCCTGGCTGCTTGGTTAGAAGGAACTTGGGAGAGGGGCAGGGAAGATAGGCTGAGTTGCTTTTTCCTGCTGCTGCTGCACCCCGTTTCCCATGGAGTGCAATCCTGGTGGGTGGCCCCTGGGCTCCGAATTGGGAAATCAGGAGAACTTGTTGGGCAAGGAGGCATTTTGCCGTTGAGTGGGGGGGGCGGGGCCAAGGCTCAGCAGCAGAGCATCTGCTTGGCATGCAGAAGGTCCCTGCTTTTGTCCCTGGCAGTTCCAGTTTTTTAAAATGGATCTGGCTCGGTGTGTGTGAGAGAGATCTGGCTCTGTGTCCGTGCGAAGTGCCCTCAAGTGGTTTCCAGCTCAGAGTGAGCCTATGAATGAATGTTTTCTGAAGCCTCCTATCATTCACAGCCTTGCTCAAGTCTTGCAAGCCGAGGGCTGTGGCTTCCTTCATTAAGGCAATCTATCTTGGCCGTCGTCTTTTCCTGCTGCCTTTGACTTCTCCGAATGTTATTGGCTTTTTCATTGACTCTTGCTTTCTCATACTGTGCCCTTGGTTGAAACATTTTAGCTTCTTGGGAGCGTTCAGGCTTGATTTCATCTACAACAGGGGTAACTAAACTGCTTCGGGAGCCGCATGTGGCTCTGTCAGCTCTCTCTGTTGGCCGGCTTGGAGAAGTTGTTTGTCTTTTTAAATCCCTTATCCAAGCCCAGCCAGCCAGCAGCTTGGAGAATGCCGTTAAAGTTGCTTTCTTTCTACCTCTCTGCCCCCCATCTATTTGCCTCCATTCCTCCCTCCCTCAAACATCTGACATTCTATGTGGCGCTTACGTTACATAAGAGAAGCCATGTTGGATCAAGCCTATGGCTCGTCCAGTCCAACACTCTTGTCACACAGTGGCCAAAAAACCCAGGAGGTCCACCAGTGGGGCCAGGACATTAGAAGCCCTCACATTGTTGTCCCTCCCAAGCAACAAGAATCCAGAGCATCACTGCCCCAGACAGAGAGCTCCAACAATACGCTGTGGCTAATAGTCACTAATGGACCTCTGCTCCATAGGTTTATCGAATCCCCTTTTGAAGCTGGTTATGCTTATAGCCGCCACCCCTGTGAGTTTGATCAGCCCTGTTCTAGAATGCACTGATTTGTCTTTTGGGCAGTATATGGAATCCGTAAAACTCTCCTGCGACACATTTCAAATGAATCCGCTTTCTTTCTGTCTGCTTTCTTCATTGTCCAACTTTCACATCCATACATAGTGATGTGGAACACCATGGCATGAATTAACTTGATGTTGGTTGCCAGTGACACATCCTTACATAAGAATCTTTTCTAGCTCTTTCATGGCTGGCAGTAGGGGATGTGAAAGAGTAGGAGTATGCTAAATTTAATGGGCTAGTGCAGGGGCGTTGAACTCATTTGTTATGAGGGCTGGATTTGACATAAATGAGACCTTGTGGGGCCGAGCCATGTGTATCATAAAATGTAATGCCAGGTAGTCGACATATAAACTTTATAAAGGGCACAGACACACAACTAAAGATATTTTTTTTTGCTTAAAATAAAACATGCTTAAAATATTAGCCCACTTGCAATGTTTTGCTTTACAGTCTCTGATAAATGTTACCTCTTGCTATGAATTATTGCATCAAAAACTGCAGACAGTGTCTGTGCTGTACCAGTCTTGAATATGTGCTGTTCAGGTGTGCACATCTGTAAGTTACAAACCTACTTTTGATTCATTGACATACATTACCGACATCTCATGGTCAATGCTTTGAGCCTAAGACCCAGAGGAACATGAAGCGGCTGGGCATTGTGATCTTTTGTACAGAAGTTGCTTCATGTACTAGTCAAGAACATGCGAAGGCACCATGGCACAGACTGAGGGCTATGTGCTTGTCTACAAAACTATAATTTCCCCCAGAAAAATGACTACATCTAAAAAAACCCAAAACTTCCCCCCAAAAACCAACTACAAGAACAGAGAGACAGCCATGTACAGTGGTCAGTGTCAGCCTACTATCTGGGAAGTCTAAATTCAAGACCCCCAATCAAAGGAAAATGTGAAAGAAAAAAATAAGGAAAATTTGCAGGGGAAACCTGGGGTGGAACACACTCTCAGCCTAATGCTGATCTCTCTCTTCTAAATAGTTCACATGCTTTCCTATCGAGAAAGACTGGAGGGCATGAGTGCAGTGACAAAGAGGAGGGGAACCCAGTTACAAGCCCAACAAAACTCTCTCTCTAGCAAGGCAAAAAGCTCATACCTTCACTAAAATGTTGATAGTCTTAAAAGCACTCGTAGCTCTTCTGATGTTGCTAGTCTTAAAAGCACTCGTAGCTCTCCTGAACTGGGCAAAGGAAGCTCTGACTTTTTCTTTTCTTCCCTGGGGCACGAGGAGGGGGAGGAGCCTCAGCCATTCATTAGAAGGAAGAGAGGCTTGTCTCAGTAGCTCTGCAGTGATTAATTGAGCCTGGCAAACTTAATCACCCAGCAGAGCTATAGAGCCAAGCTCCCTCGTTGGCTGAGGCTGCTCCTCCCTTTGGGAAAAGGGTGTGGGGGGGGGGGGAGAGGGAAAGACTGCTTTGCTGCTCTGGCTTATCTGGGGAGAAACTCAAAATGGCGGCCGAAAAAAGCAGGCAAGGGAAAATGAAGCGGATGACCGCCAGTTGCTGGAGGGCCTGATTGGAGCCCTCTGCGGGCCTGATCCGGCATGCGGGCCGTATGCTTGACACCCCTGGGCAAGTGGTCTGGTTCAGTATAAGGCAGCTTCATGTTTTCTTGCGTGGCAAGTTCCAAACATGAAAGGGAGACAAAAACTTGTTTGCTGCTTCAGCCATCTGAGTCTTTGGTGTTTGATGGGCCAGCTTTTCCCATGAGTCTTGTCCAGAGAGATGAGATGGAGTTCTGGATAAGCAAAATTCGGCTTCATTTACTTTCTTATATGTACGTTCCTATATATATTGAGCAGAGGTCTATTGGTGGCTGTTAGCCACAACATATAGATGGGCCGCTGTGTCTAAGGCGGTGATATTCAGTATTCTTGGTGCTTGGGGGGCAACAGCAGAGAGGGCTTCTGGAGTTCCGGCCCTGCTGTTGGACCTCCTAATGGCCCTCGGGTTTTGGCCACTGTGTGACACACAGAGTTGGACTGGGTGGGGCTGTTGGCCTGATCCAGCATGGCTTCTCTTATGTTCTAACTTTAACTGTGGTTCAAGCAGGTGCTGCTTGGGAGTAAGGAATGCTGTGTGGAAACCACCGGTCAGCCTTTTCCTGCCTTCTTTCTCTCCCGGCAAAGCAGCGAACCCAGTATCACCAGTCTGGCCTCCCAAGAACTACAGGTGTAGATTTGCTTCATGGGCGCAGTTCACAATTTGATACTTTATCACCTGCCATTGGGCTCTCGGTTCAGGAGCTGCTCGGCAGGAAATCGTGTTTTTGCTTAGCAGCTGATCTGACACCTGATTACCTGCGAGGCGAAGCGTTGAGACTTAAGGAGCTGTATGTTTGCAGTCTCTAAGGTGTGGATCTGAAGCACTTTGGTCTCATTCCACAACCTTGGCTGAACTGCCTTACCTGTCTTTTTTAAGATTCAGAACACTAGTTTCCTGCATGCCACCAGTCTCTAATCGGAGTAGTATGTGATCGGTGCATGTTTGCTGTCTGCTGAACTTACTAAAAAATCAAACAAATGCATATCACTTTGAAGATGATAGTGGATTTATATCCCGCCCTCCACTCTGAATTTCAGAGGGGCTCACAATCTCCTCTACCTTCCTCCCCCACAACAGACACCCTGTGAGGTGAGTGGGGCTGAGAGAGCTCTCCCAGAAGCTGCCCTTTCAAGGACAACCCCTGCCAGAGCTATGGCTGGCCCAAGGCCATTCCAGCAGCTGCAAGCGGAGGAGTGGGGAATCAAACCCGGTTCTCCCAGATAAGAGTCCGCACATTTAACCACTACACCAAACATGCCAAATATTGTTTCTTGTGTGCATTTGGCAGCGCCCTTCCAGTTTCAGACCTGCCTGTTCAAATAGCTCCAGAAACAAAAAAAAAAAAATCTGGTTTCTGTATTTATCCTCACTGTGATTCCCCTGTTTATACTATGCTCAAATAGCTCAGCTTAGGGCTTGGCTTGTCAGCATTTGGGAACTGAGAATGGCTGGCCACAGTCAGAACTTGGTTGGGAGACACACACACACCCCAAACCAAAAGGTTTTAATAGATGTTACCTTGAAGCAGCCTGGTTAGTCCCCGTTTAGCCAGAGCTCATCAGATCTCAGCAGGGTTGGATGGGAGACCACCAAGTAAGGCCTGGGTTGGGATGTGGAAGGAAATGGCAAGCTACCCCAGCTTATCTCTTGCTTGAAATGCTCTATGGCAAGGGTGGCCAAAATGCAGCTGCTGGAATGGCCTTGGGTTAGCCATAGCTATGGCAGGGGTTGTCCTTGAAAGGGCAGCTTCTGGAAGAGCTCTCTCGGCCCCGCACATTTTGTGTGGCTCTCGAAGCCCTCACTGTCCCATCGGCCCGCTTAGAGAAGGCATTTGTCTCTCGAAATCACTTCTGCGCGCCAAGCCAGCCAGAGTCTTGATGAATGTGTTTAAAGTCAAAAGCTGCTTTCTTTCCACCTCCTCCTTCTTCCCCCGTCTATTTGCTTTCTTTACACCTACCTTCCTTCCTGTCTTGTGGCTCTCAAACATTTGACGTTCGTTCTGTGTGCATTTGAACAAGTTTGGCCACCCTTGCTCTACGGTTTGGGGTCCCCCTGAGTTGGTTGTGATCTGTTGGCGTGTCCTCCTTCTGCCTTTTCCCCTCATGAGGCTGGAAAGTTGCCTTGAGAAAAGGGACTTCCCTTTTGGGATGAGGGAGCCATCTACGTTTGACTTCCAAGTCCCAACTGGATGGGACTGGTCTTTACAGAAAGAGAGCAGATCAGCATTCTCCGGTATGATGAAAATGAGTTGGGCTGGGCATAAAACAGAAAACATTGCTCTGGGATGGCCCCGGCTAGCCGAATAAAGTCTTGGAAGCTAAGCAGGGTCAGCCCTGGATGGTACTTGGATGGAAGACTATCTAGGACTGGGGTGTTGCACTCATTTGTTATGAAGAAGATATTGGATTTATATCCCGCCCTCCACTCCGAAGAGTCTCAGAGCGGCTCACAATCTCCTTTCCCTTCCTCCCCCGCAACAGACACCCTGTGAGGTAGATGAAGATACTGGATTTATATCCCGCCCTCCACTCCGAAGAGTCTCCGAGCGGCTCACAATCTCCTTTACCTTCCTCCCCCACAACAGACACCCTGTGAGGTGGGTGGGGCTGGAGAGGGCTCTCACAGCAGCTGCCCTTTCAAGGACAACCTATGCCAGAGCTATGGCTGACCCAAGGCCATTCCAGCAGCTGCAAGTGGAGGAGTGGGGAATCAAACCCGCTTCTCCCAGATAAGAGTCTGCACACTTAACCACTACACCAAACTGGCTCTCCTGAATGAGGGCTGAATCTGACATAAATGTGGCCTTGTCGGGCTGGGCCACGTGTGTCATAAAATGTAAAGGCAGGTAGCAGAGAGAGAAACTTTATAAAGGACACGGACAAACACAATTAAAGATTTTTACAGAAACTTCTTAAAACGTTATTAAAACGTTGGCACTCGTTCATCTTAAAGGTGCTTTCTTTGCATCTCTCCCATGCAATCCAGGGAACTGGGCAAAGGCAGCTCTGGCTCTTTCCTTTCTTCCCCAGGGGACCAGGAGGGGTAGGAGCCTCAGCCAATAGAAGGAAGGGAGGCTTGGCTCAATAGTTCTGCTCTGTGATTGAGAGAGTCTGGCAAAGCAAGCTCTCTCTCTCTCCTCCCCAAGGGAGGAGCCTCAGCCAATGGAGAAAATAGAGGCTTTGCTCTGTAGCTGCTGTGCGTTTGAACAAGCTGTGCTGCAGAAAGAAGCAGAGAGGGAGAAGGGAGCAGATGACAGCCAGTTGCTCTTGGGCCTGATAGGAGCCCTCTGGGGGCCTGATTTGGCCCCCGGGCCACATGTTTGACGCCCCTGGCTAGGAAGTCTGGCGCTGTTATGCAGAGGCAAGAAATAATGAAGCACAGCTCTTTGTCCCTTGACTTGAAAACCCTTGAAGGGTTGCTGTAAGTTAGCTGTGAGTTGAAGAGGTTTTCCATCCCCAGCCTTAAAAAGATAGGTCGGGTTTTAGATTGCGCCGCTTTACACTGAATGATTGAAAGGTGGAATGCATTGCCGGAGGATATAGCGATGGCCACAGGAATAAGCAGATTCAAAAGAGGATTAGATAGGCTTATCCGCCATTAATCTATCACTGGCTACTGGCCATGGTAACTGAGTGGAACTTCACATTCAGAGGCACTAAGCCTTTAAGTCCCAGAGCCTTGAGGCAACCTCAGGAGAAGGCCTCGGCCTCTCTGCCCTGTTGTTGGCCCTCCAGAGGAACTGGTTGAGGCCACTGTGTGAGGCAGGAGGCTGGACTAGATGGACCCTCACTGGTCTGATCCAGCAGGGCTCTTCTGATGTTCTTATGAGGAGAAGGCCTCAGCCTCTCTGCCCTGTTGGCCCTCCAGAGGAACTGGTTGAGGCCACTGTGGGAGACAGGAGGCTGGACTAGATGGACCCTCACTGGTCTGATCCAGCAGGGCTCTTTTGATGTTCTTATGAGGGGAAGGCCTCGGCCTCTCTGCCCTGTTGTTGGCCCTCCAGAGGAACTGGTTGAGGCCACTGTGTGAGGCAGGAGGCTGGACTAGATGGACCCTCACTGGTCTGATCCAGCAGGGCTCTTTTGATGTTCTTATGAGGGGAAGGCCTCGGCCTCTCTGCCCTGTTGTTGGCCCTCCAGAGGAACTGGTTGAGGCCACTGTGTGAGACACGATGCTGAACTAGATGGACCCTCACTGGTCTGATCCAGCAGGGCTCTTTTGATGTTCTTATGAGGCGAAGGCCTCGGCCTCCATATCCTGTTGTCGGCCCTCCAGAGGAACTGGTTGAGGGCATTGTTTGAGGCAGGATGCTGGACTAGATGGAGCCTCACTGATCTGATCCAGCAGGGCTCTTCTGAAGCTCTTATGAGGGGAAGGCCTCGGCCTCTCTGCCCTGTTGTTGGCCCTCCAGAGGAACTGGTTGAGGCCATTGTGTGAGGCAGGATGCTGGACTAGATGGAGCCTCACTGATCTGATCCAGCAGGGCTCTTCTGAAGCTCTTATGAGGGAAAGGCCTCGGCCTCTCTGCCCTGTTGTCGGCCCTCCAGAGGAACTGGTTGAGGCCTCTGTGTGAGGCAGGAGGCTGGACTAGATGGCCCCTCACTGGTCTGATCCAGCAGGGCTCTTCTGATGTTCTTATGAGGGAAAGGCCTCGGCCTCTCTGCCCTGTTGTTGGCCCTCCAGAGGAACTGGTTGGCTACTGTGTGAGACAGGAAGCTGAACTAGATAGTCCGTTCCAGCTGGGCTCTTTATGTTCTTATTCTCCTTCCGCAAATGCAAACTGCTGAAAGATCTGGGTTAAAATACATGTTTTTTAGCTCAGAGTTGGCTCCTGAAATGAGATGCAAGAATCAGAGGTGCCAGAAATGGTAACTGAAAATTGCACAAATGTTTAAGGAGCAAAGTCTTGGTTTCCTCTGGTCCAGAGGTGGCCAGACTGCAGTTCGGGAGCCACAGGTGGCTCTTTCACACAGATTGTGTGGCTTCTGAAGCCCCCACTACCCCTTTGGCTGGCTTGGAGAAGGCATTTGTCTCTTGAAATCATTTCTCCAAGGCAGCCGGTGGCTTGGAGAATGCATTTAAAGTTGCTTTCTTTCCAACTCTCTCCCCATCTGTTTTCCTGCTTACTTTCAAACAGCTGACGTTCATGTTTTCTGGCAATCGAAAACTGACGTTTATTCTATGTGGCTCTTAAATTAAGCAAGTTTCGGCATCTCTGCTCCGAGGCGTGCTTGCTAGGGTCTCTCAGTGCCGGGGGCTGGGACCGAGAGTAGATGCTCGCTTCTCTTTGGATGAAGGCTGACCTACTCCTATTGAATCCAGCCCAATGTTAATAATTAAAAAGTACAGAATACACAGTCAATAGTCAAGTATCGGTGAGGTTGGCCGGGCCAGACAAAGGAAATCTAATCGATTTACCTGTCAAGTAGAAAAGAGCAGGAGTCCAGTAGCACCTTAAAGACTCAACAAAATTCGTGGCAGGGTGTGAGCTTTTGTGAGTCACCGCAGCTGTATCTGAAGAAGTAAGCAGTGACTCACGAAAGCTCATCCCCCTGGGCCAAATTTTTTCATTTTTGGGGTGCTGCTGGTCTCAGTGGTCTTGTGACCACTCTGGGATTCAGAGTATAGGGCAGGATTTAAATCCAATATCATCATTTTCTTCTTTTCCACTGCTGCAGACAGACTAACGTGGTTCCCTGTCGAGTATTTTTGAAGCAAGGAATGTCAACAGGGCCGCTGCTTATGCCATTTGAAGAAACAAGTCGGTGCACCTCTGTTATGAAACTGTAGACTGAAAGCCATGAGCACTGGTGAAACTTCCCCCAGCATCAGCCTTTAGAGCAGGGTTGTCAAACATCTGGCCTGGGGGCCAAATCAAGCCCTCGGAAGGCTCCTATCAGGCCCAGGAGCAACTGACTGTCATCTGCTTCCTTCTTCCTCTCTTGCTTCCTTCTGTGTCACAACTTCCTTAGCAAATCCTCTATTTTCTCCGTTGGCTGAGGCTCCTCCCTTGAGGAGGAAGAGCTTGCATTGCCAGGCTCTCTCAATGGCACAGCAGAGCTAATGAGCCAAGCTTCTCTTCCTTCTATTGGCTGAGGCTCCTCCTCCTGGTCCCCTGGGGAAGGAAGGAAAGAGCCAGAGCTTCCTTTGCCCAGTGCCCTGGATCCCGTGAGAGAAATACAAAGGAAACACCTTTAAGACCAGTGAGTGCTAATATTTTAAACATGGTTTAGAGCAGGGGTCCTCAAACTTTTTAAATAGGGGGCCAGTTCACTGTCCCTCAGACTGTTGGAGGGCCGGACTGCCGTTACTGTACAAGGCCGTGGGCCGTCAGTTCGCCGTCTTCTGCATCTCTCTTCCTTCCCCACACCACACACCCCGGCCTGGGAACTCACCTCACCTCGGTATCACCTCACACTGTCTCCGCCACCTCAGCCCAGTGCTGGAAGTGTGCGTTGCTAACGCGAGTTTAGGTCGAATGTCACTTCCAGTCTGATTTTGCCATAACCCGGCGGGCCGCATAAACGTCCTCAGCGGGCCGCAGCTTGAGGACCCCTGGTTTAGAGGGTTTAAAAAAAAAAAAATCTTGAATTGTGTTTGTCTGTATCCTTTATAAAGCTTATATCCCTACTACCTAATCTTAAATAAATACACATATGGCCCAGCCCAATATGGCCCGCCCTGCCAAGGTCTCATTTATATCAGATCCGGCCCTCATAACAAATGAATTTGACGCCCCTGCTTTAGAGAAGAAGGAGATATTGGTATATCCTGCCCTCCACTCCGAAGAGTCTCAGAGCGGCTCACAATCTCCTTTCCCTTCCTCCCCCACAACAGACACCCTGTGAGGTAGATAAAAATATTGGATTTATATCCTGCCCTCCACTCCGAAGAGTATCAGAGCAGCTCACAATCTCCTTTACCTTCCTCCCCCACAACAGACACCCTGTGAGGCAGATGAAGATATTGGATTTATATCCCGCCCTCCACTCTGAGTCTCAGAGCAGCTCACAATCTCCTTTCCCTTCCTCCCCCACAACAGATACCCTGTGAGGTGGGTGGGGCTGAGAGGGCTCTCACAGCAGCTGCCCTTTCAAGGACAACCTCTGAACATATGAACATATGAAGCTGCCTTATACTGAATCAGACCCTCGGTCCATCAAGTCAGTATTGTCTACTCAGACTGGCAATGGCTCTCCAGGGTCTCAAGCTGAGGTTTTCCACACCTATTTGCCTGGACCCTTTTTAGTGGAGATGCCGGGGATTGAACCTGGGACCTTCTGCTTACCAAGCAGATGCTCTGCCACTGAGCCACTGTCCCTCCCCTCTGCTAGAGCTATGGCTGACCGAAGGCCATTCCAGCAGCTGCAAGTGGAGGAGTGGGGAATCAAACCCGGTTCTCCCACATAAGAGTCCATGCACTTAACCACTACACCAAACTGGCCACGGGGGTGGGTGGGGGGTGGGGTGAGGTGGATCAAGTCCCCGTGAATCAGGGAAGGTCCACGATCCCCCTCCCTTGCCTCTGCTTTCTGGTGGGAGGAGTGGAAGGCGGGGAAAGGTCTGCCCCTGTTTTGTGGGATCCCAACCCCCTCGTTGCTCAAGAGCAGGTTGCCAGCTCTGGAGTCATTCGAGCAACGCCTAATAGAGTGATACGAATACAGCATTGACGACTCTTCATGACACATGCAGAAATGGCAGCGAGTCACTAAAGATCTTTCAGGATAAGAACGAGTCATAAAACCTGCAGACCGTAGGCCTCCACTTGGGGCATATATTTAAGTGGAAGGAAAGCCCAAGTCGGTGATTAAGAAAAGCAAACGTTCAGCATTTAAATGCAGCTGATTCTGCCGGCTGGTTTCTTCCTGCCTGGAGAAGCAAGCAGCTTTATGAAGCCAAGAGGAAAAGCTGCACTCTGCTGCAATGCTTGGTGTGTGTGTGTGTGTGTGTGTGTGTGTGTGTGTGTGTGTTAAGGAGGCCTTGCCTTTGCTGACAAATGACACCACCATGGGGTGGGGAGCCACCACCTGTGCAGGGGCACCTTTAGTTGGACTGTAGCCACATAGTGGCTTGATATGCCAACGTCAAATGCCGGGTGAATTGGTTACCCACGGTTCTGGTTCTCTTCCAGCTTCGTTGAGGGCCGACGCCGAAAGCAAAGAACCACTCCTGGAAAAAATGCTCTGCCTCAGCCTTCTTCAGCTGTAGGCTCTAATCCAGAGGTTAAACCTGCTTTTACTAGTTTAGCGTCGCTGACGTGCGGCAGGATGTTCGTTTTGTAGCTCTAAAGATGCTGGTGATGGTACATAGAGCAGACCTGGCCTGGTTTTCTCGCAGCCCTTCAGACACCCCCCAGCCAGCTGCGCTGTACGTCTAAGAACATAAGAGAAGCCATGTTGGGAGCAGGCCAGTGTGCCGCACCGTGGCCAAAACCCAGGTGCCGTCAGGAGGTCCAGCCGTGGTCCTGGAGGTCCGTTCTTGCCCCCGAGCACCAAGAATGCAGAGCATCACTGCACCACACAGGATGTTCCATCTAGACCAGGAGTGTCAAATATGTAGTCTGGGGGCCGAATTGGCCCCCCCAGAGGGTTCCTATCAGGCCCCCGATGACTGGCTGTCACCTGCTTCCTTCTCCGTCTCTCTTGCTTCCTTCTGCATCACAGCTTGCTTTGCCAGGCTTGCTCAATCACACAGGAGCTACAAAGCAAAGCCTCTGTCTTCTCCATTGGCTGAGGCGCCTTCCTTGGGGAAGAAGCGGGGAGGGATAGCTTGCTTCACCAGGCTCTTTCAGTTGCACAGAAAGGCTACTGAGCCAAGGCTCTCTTCCTTCTATTGGCTGAGGCTCCTTCCCCTCCTGG
This sequence comes from Heteronotia binoei, assembly GCF_032191835.1. NCBI lineage: Eukaryota > Metazoa > Chordata > Lepidosauria > Squamata > Gekkonidae > Heteronotia > Heteronotia binoei. Next base: position 268,182,025 of record NC_083223.1, read on the forward strand.
TCCCCTGGGGAAGGAAGGAAAGAGCCAGAGCTTCCTTTGCCTGGTTCCCTCAATCCCACAGGAGAGATACAAAGAAAGCACCTCTAAGACGAACGAGTGCTAACGTTTTCAGCGTGTTTTAAGTTTTTTTTAAAAAGCAACACTTTAATTGTGTTTGTGCCCATTATAAAGTTTATATCTCTGCTGCCTGATCTTACATAGGTACACACATGGCTCAGCCCGACATGGCCTGGCCCAACAAGGCCGCATTTATGTCAGATCTGGCCCTCATTGAGAGCCAGTTTGGTGCAGTGGTTAAGTGTATAGACTCTTATCTGGGAGAACCGGGTTTGATTCCCCACTCTTCCACTTGTAGCTGCTGGAATGGCCTTGGGTCAGCCATAGCTCTGGCAGGGTTGTCCTTGAAAAGGCAGCTGCTGTAAGAGCCCTCTCAGCCCCACCTACCTCACAGGGTGTGTGTTTTGGGGGGGAGAAGATATAGGAGATTGTAAGCGGCTCTGAGTCTGATTCAGAGAGAAGGGCGGGGTATAAATCTGCAAACTTCTTCATCATAACAAATGGGTTCAACACCCCTGATTCTAGACCTTGTGGCTAACAGCCACTGATGGACCTCTGCCCCATATTTTCATCCGATCCCCTCTTGAAGCTGTTTATGCTTACAGCCGCCACCCCTTCTCCTGGCAGTAGGTTCCATGTATTAATTGTCCAGAAGCCCTTTGGGGGTAGGGAGTACAAAAGAGGCACACAAAAGAACCAGGGAACGGAACAGATGCTGGGACTCCTGGTCGTGAGTCTTCTGTGCGAAACCTGGTAGCCTTTCTTGAGTCTGAATGATGTCATTTATTCTCTCCCCCCCCCCCCCCGCCGCCTTTTGGGGGAGTGGGCGGGGAGAGGGGGAAGCCTATTCCTGTGGGGTGATTAGCAATTCTGTGCTTAGGGGAAGCATAAGATGGCCAAGCAGCTTGGAGTGGATTAAGAGGCGGGCGAGGCTTCAATTCCCAAGTCGTTAATTTTTTTTTTCTTGGAAAAGCTTTTGACCTGTGTGCCCCTGACTTGGCCGATGCTGGCACAGAAGGCTTCTGTGTTCATGGAGTCTCAGTTCCCTTTTATTCTTCTGCGAGTACAGTAAGAAGGGGATAAGATTTAACCCCCCCTCCCAACGGCTTTAAGCCAGGAGTTCCCAACCCCTGATCCATGGACCAGTACTGGTCTCTGACCTGTTAGCAACTGGGCTGTGAGTTGTAGAATTATTCCATTATATATTACAATGTAGTAATAACAATAAGACACTAGATTTATATCTTTCCCTCCACTCCAAATCTCAGAGTGGCTCACAGTCTCTTTTATCTTCCTCCCCCGCAACAGACACCCTGTGAGGTAGGTGGGGGCTGAGAGAGCTCTGACAGAAGCTGTCCTTTCAAGCACAACCTACTGCAATAGCTATGGCTGACCCAAGGCCATTCCAGCAGGTGCAAGTGGAGGAGTGGGGGAATCAAACCCGGTTCTCCCAGATAAGAGTCCGCACGCTTAACCACCAACACCAAAATGAAGTGCACAGTTGTATCGTCCCAAAACCGACGTCGCGCCCCCCCCCCCCAAAGTGGAAAAATTGTCTTCCACAAAACTGGTCCCTGGTGCCAAAAAGATTGGGGACCACTGCTTTAAGCCATCTAGAACAAAGCAGGAGTGAAGTATCGCCTTTAAGGCCTTTAAGAATGGAAGCTTCCGTGCGCTCTAAGCACGCTTTATCAGACAATAGAGTTGAATGGCAACCAGTCCTAAATATAGAGGCTGTGGGTTAGTATGTAGAGTCATGGAAATGTTTTTAACAGATTAAAAGAATCACGAGTTGGGGTCTGGTGTTTGCTAGTTAGTGCTAACTGGGCTGAAACGACAACAAAAGGCAATACAAAGTGGATTGATGTCCATGTACTAAACCCATTAGTTATCCTGAGGCGAAGTGGAACAAAAGAGAATCCGCCGTGATGTTTCCGTTGCTCAGTCTCTGGGTTAAAATGAAGGCATGGGTTACTTAGAGGTTGGATTTGAACACGAAACGCACATATAAACATAATTCTAGTTTGCCATTAGGAAAAAAAAGAATACATTAAAATATAGCGGAAGATGGGTTAGCATGTGTAACGAGATAAACAGCCAGTATCCCTATTTGAATATGTCAATACAAAGAACATTATAATGATACACTATTCTAAAAGAGAGCTACATTGGAATGCTGTGGATATGTAGCTATATCTGGTGAAAGTTTAACCCCAACTGTCAACTCTCGCCCTGGGCCTCGGGGAAGGTGGCAAAAACCCTTAAACCGGGTAGCGAATATATCTAATCCGTCTCTTCCCTTCCCCCCTCTGGGTTGGGAAGGACGGCCTCCGCTCTTCTGGGAAAAGGAGCCCCGTCAGCAGACCCTTTAGCCAAGAAGGAAGATTTATAGCGAGCTCTCCTTCGGCTGTGCGAGGGAGACAGGGAGTCTAGAGAAGGAGGCAATCTGTCCATCTCCTTCGCTCTTCGGTCCCTCCTCCTCCAAAAAATTCCCTTTCAGGCTTTTTGAGAGCCCTCCAGTTGCACACGGGCTGATCCCTGGGAGTCTTGAATGGCTGTATGAAAGTGCGTGTGGGGGTGGGGCAAGTACAAAGCGGAGGGGGGGGGGTTTCCTGAAACTGTGAGCAGTGCAGGACTCCCTTGACCCACAGCTTCATGAGAGCACCGGGTCGTTAAAGCACATATCCAGCTGGGCCAGCTTCTCCTTCAGTGGCAGGCCGTCTGCTCTTGAGAAGCCCATATGAAGCTGCCTCATTCTGAATCTTAAGAGCCCCGTGGCGCAGAGTGCTAAAGCTGCAGCATTGCAGTCCTGAGCTCTGCTCACGACCCGAGTTCGATCCCTGGCGGAAGCTGGGTTTTCAGGTAGCCGGCTCGAGGTTGACTCAGCCTTTCCATCCTTTCGAGGTCGGTCAAATGAGTACCCAGCTTGCTGGGGGGAAAGTGTAGATGAAGAAGAAGATATTGGATTTATATCCCGCCCTCCACTCCGAAGAGGCTCAGAGCGGCTCACAATTTCCTTTCCCTTCCTCCCCCACAACAGACACCCTGTGAGGTGGGTGGGGCTGGAGAGGGCTCTCACAGCAGCTGCCCTTTCAAGGACAACCTCTGCCAGAGCTATGGCTGACCCAAGGCCATGCTAGTAGCTGCAAGTGGAGGAGTGGGGAATCAAACCTGGTTCTCCCAGATAAGAGTCCGCACACTTAACCACTACACCAAACTGGCTCTCCTAGTTTGACTGGGGAAGGCAATGGCAAACCACCCCGTAAAAAAGTCTGCCGTGAAAATGTTGTGAAAGCAATGTCACCCCAGAGTCAGAAACGACTGGTGCTTGCACAGGGGACCTTTGCTTTCCTATAATGAATCAGACCCTAGGTCCATTGAAGTCAGTATTGTCTACTCAGACTGGCAGCGGCTCTCCAGGGCCTCAAGCTGAGATTTTTCACACCTGTTTGCCTGGACCCTTTTTAGTTGGAGATGTCGAGGATTGAACCTTGGGACCTTCTGCTTACCAAGCAGATTCTCTACCACTGAGCCACTGTCCCTCCCCAAGTGCAGTGTGAAGACAATAGCGCACCCTCCCAGGAATCATAGAGTTGGAAGAGGCCATACAAGCCACCTAGTCCAACCCCCTGCTCAATGCAGGATCAGCCTAAAGCTGGGGTGTCGAACTCATTTGTTATGAGGGCCGGATCTGACATAAATGAGGGCTTGTCAGGCCTGGGCCATGTGTGTTTCTATTTAAGATTAGGTAGCAGAGATATACACTTTATAAAGGGCACAGACAAAACACAAAGATTTTTAAAAACCCTTAAAATGAAACGTGTTTAAAACATTAGCACTTGTTAGTCTTAGAGGTACTTTCTTTATATTACTCCCATGTGATCCAGGGAACTGGGCAGAGGAAGCTCTGGCTTTTTCTTTTGGTCCCCAGGGGACCAGGAGGGAGGAGTCTCAGTCAAAAGAAGGAAGAGAGGTTTGGCTTAGTAGTTCTACTGTGTGATTGAGGGAGCCTGGCAAAGCAAGTACTCCCTCCCCTTCCTTACAGGAGGTGCCTCAGCCAGTGGACAAACAGCAGTTTTGGTCTGTAGTTCCTGTGCGATTGAGCAAGCCTGGCAAAGCAAGCTGTTACGCAGACGAAAGCAAGAGAGAGGGAGAAGAAAGCAGATGACAGGCAGTTGCTCAGGGGCCTGATCAGAGCCCTCCAGGTGCTGAATCCAGCCCCCATGCCGCATGTTTGACACCCCAGACCTAAAGCATCACTCTTTTATTTCAGCCTCCCTGGCAACCAGAATTAAACGCTGCAGTAAACTGAGGTTCTATCTAGCATTTATTTTATTTACTTCATGTGTACCCTGACTTTTCCCCAGTGGGGACTGAAAGCAGATAAGAAATTTTTCTCCCATTTTATTCCCACAACAACCCAGTGAGGAAGAGCGGGTGGACTCAAGTTCAGCAGCACCTTGAGAATCAACAAGATTTTCAGGGTGTAAGCTTTCCAGAGTCAAAGAACCTTTTGTCATGGTCTGAAAATTTAGTGGGTTTTTTAAGGTGCTACAGGGCTTGAAACTAACCGTTCCAACCCTCTGAACTTCTGAGGTAGGCAAGGCTGAGATCGTGTGACTGGCCCAAGATCACTGCAAGCCTCCATGGCAGAGTGAGGATTCGAACCTGGGCTTTCCAGATAGTAGTCCAACACTGTACTACACTTGCTCTTTAGTGTTGACTTTATAGCCATACTAAAGAGAGCGCCAGTTTGGTGTAGTGGTTAAGAATGGCGGACTCTGCTCTGAAGAACTGGGTTTGATTCCCCACTCTTCCACATGCAGCTGCTGGTGTGACCTTGGGTTAGTCACAGTTCTCTCAAGAGCAGTTCTCAGAGCTCCCTCAGCCTTGCCTACCTCACAAGGTGTCTCTTGTGGGGAGAAGGAAAGGAAGGCGATCCTAAGCTGCTCTGAGACTCAGTGAACGGCGGGGTATAAATGTAGTCTCTTCTTCCAGCCATTGGTAGACTTTTTTTGCTTGCTGTTTCCTTCTTGAAAGCTATTGGCGATCACCATAACTTCTGGTGGTAGACCGCAGCTACGATAAATAAGTGGTTTTGGTACAGGGGTTAGTCTTTTGTGAAAGCATCTTTAAAAGAGCTGGGGGTAGGACCATGGTAAATCATGGTCATACCATGTCTTGTTAGCCTCCCTGAGCCTGCTTCGGCGGGGAGGGCGGGATACAAATAAAATTTATTATTATTATTATTATTGGAGAAGGGAAGAAAATGGCTTCTTTTCGTCCCCTTTCCTCCTCGCTCCCCGTTCTTTACTTGCTAGAGCAGTGGTGACCTGCCTTTTTGGAGCCTGTCAGCACATTTGGAACTCTGACAGGAAATGGCGCCTCCTCCAAAATGGCTGCCACAGGAGGCGGAACCCAGTGCAATACCTTCGTCCTTTTGCCAAAGCATCTCATGGCAGCTGTGTTTTGAACAGGTGTGTTTGTGTTAAGGGCTGTCATGAAGCTGCCTTATTCAGAATCTGATTTTTGGCATTATTTATACCTGTCCTCCTTATCTGCTAGTGGCTGGGATTGTCATGGAACAAGCCCCGCCTTACAGTGGCTCCACCTACTTCCTGAAAAGCTTGTTGGGCGCCACCTTGAGGAACCTTGTGCAGTGCCAAGCTTTATGGGGCAAGAAGCCAAATTCCTTTGTCTTTGCGGGGGGGGGGGGAGTCAAAAATAACACATCACTGCCTGGGGTTTCCTTGATGATGGTTCAAGCAATCTGGTTTATTACGGTCATAAGACCAGCCAGGATAAAAACAGATAAAAAGTCAGTTGATACATAAAAAGTAAAATCACATAAAAAGGAGATTTTTAAAACTCTGATTCATTTTTCAGCAGTTAGCACAAGGGTAGTCAAACTTTGGCTTGGGAACCACATGTGGCTCTTTCGTACATATTGTGTGGCTCTCAAAGCCCCTACTGCCTTGTCAGCTGGCTTGAAGAAGGCATTTCTCTTTTTAAATCACTTTTCCATGCCAAGCCAGCTGGCATATTTGGAAAATTTATTTCAAGTGGCTTTCTTTCAACCTCTTCCCCCATCTATTTGCTTTCTTTTCTTCCTTCCTTCCTTCCTTCCTTCCTTCCTTCCTTCCTTCCTTCCTTCCTTCCTTCCTTCCTTCCTTCCTTCCTTCCTTCCTTCCTTCCTTCCTTCCTTCCTTCCTTCCTTCCTTCCTTCCTTCCTTCCTTCCTCTGATGTTCATGTCTTGTGGCTCTCAAACATCTGATGTTTATACTCTATTGCTCTTATGTTAAGCAAGTTTGGCCACCCCTGCCACCTGGATTTAGTATTTCCTTAAACAATTTTGCTTTCTGAGAGCTAGCACACAAAATTTTGCTACCTCCTAAGATACACATTTCTGACTATTTTCTGACAGGATTTCAGGGCTGAAGTCAATGTAATATTTTAGTGGCTTAAATCTGGAGAGTAATCGGCTAAGTATTGTGTTTTTTTTTCTTGATAATATTCAGTCTTAAGACAGGGGTGGCCAAGCTCATTCACACATATTGGGGGGCTCTTGAAGCCCCCACTGCCTGTTTGCCTGTCTTGGAAAAGGCATATGTCTCTTTAAATCACCAAACCAAGCCAGCTGGGGGCTTGGAGAATGCATTTAAAGTTGCTTTCTTTGCCCCTTTCCCTCTGTCTCCCCATCTTATCTGCTTTCCTTCCTTCTGGATCTCAAACATCAGATGTCTTGTGGCTCTCAAACGTATGACATTTATTCTCTGTGGCTCTCACATTGAGCAAGTTTGGCCACCGCTGTTCTAAGAGTATATGTGTAATAGACTCAACCACATCACAAGGATAACAGGCGCTGCTGCATAGGCAGGTGAGAAAAATCCACCCTGTAAAACAGTGGAGGGAAATGCATTGGGTCGTGCTCTTGAAAAGGCTCATCTGTATCTTTCATAAGTAATATCTGAAAGATATTTCAAACTCCCGTAACTTAGAGAAGTATTGCCTCATCGTTTTGGGACTGTATATCAGTTAATCAAGATGGGAGAACATCCCTTAACTCAGTGCCTTCTATGCTGGTCTGAGTGGCTGCTGGATCTACTCTGGTTTCTCTTCAGATTGCGTAAATCTTTTTTGGGGTGGCTGCCGGCAAGCCTGATTTGTGGATGGAAGCTGCTTGTGGAATGGCAGGACACTGGGGTGCTTCGAAGAGGCTCAGCATAAGCAGTTCGTGAATAACTTGTAGGCACTTCCTTCGGATCACACACGTCGTTGTCCTCTCTGCAGCTTCTGGCGTTCAAATGTAACCAGCTGCCGTTGAGTCAGGCACCCGGGAGGTATCTGGTTCACAGTGCCGGAGGGCCTCCGATCGGACCGACAAGCAGTCTGGTTTCTGGTCAGGCCCTGTGGTCAGGGAGGGTGATTCCCTTATCTCCCGCCCTCCCTGAGGGCTTGTGGCTTTGCATTGACCTGTGAGCTGTACTTGCGTGTTGCGACACAAGGCAGAGAACCTCGGAGCAACCTTCTCTCTGGATGCCTCGTTGGTGCTGTCTGGGGCTTAACGGCAGGAGGAGATGGTATCAATGTGGTTATGCCAGGAATTGGGCAATTGAAACAGGGCTGTGCATGTTCTCGACTAGAAATTCTGTGTTTGAGCAGCTCAGATTGGTGTAACAGTTACAGAATGCTGGAGGAGGGCTTGGGAGATCTGGGTTCGAATCCCCGTTCTATCACGAAAGCTTGCTGGATGATCGTGGGCTGGTCACACACTTTCAGCCTAAGCTACCTCACCGGGCTGTAACATTGAGAGGGGAGAATGATTTAAGGCGCTTTGAGCCTCTGTTGAAGTGAGACGTGGGGTATAAATGAAGTAAAAGTAAATTCTACGAACAGGAAAGCTCTCCGTTATCACCAGCTAGGTTTGGTGATTTTGCCAGCAGGGAAGGGGAACTACAGAGTAGAAGATGACAAAGAGTTGGATTTATAACCCACCCTTCGCTTGGCATCTCAGAGCAGCTTACAGTCTCCTTTCCCTTCCCGCAACAGTCACCCTGTGAGGTTGGCGGAGCTGAGAGAGCTCTGAGAGAACTGCTGTTGAGAGCACGGCTGTGAGAGAACTGGGACTGACCCAGGGTCACCCAGCAGCTGCAAGTGGAGAATCAACCCTGGTTCTCCAGATTAGAGTTTGCTGCTCTTAACCACTACATTAAACTGGCTCTAGTATAGAACTACACTAGAAACACACACCCCCGCCCCCAACCACTAGGCAGTTTTACAGCCGGTATTGAGGGCATATGTTCAAGCCTCCCTTTGTGTAGGTGTTCTTTGGAAACTTTAAAGCCATGGAAAAAATAAAATTCATCAAGTAGTTACTCATTAAACCAGGGTATGGAAACAAAGGCCAAGATTGCCATCTCCTGGAGATTTGGGGATGGAATCTAAGGAGGGAGGGACTTCAACGGGATATGATGCCATAGAGTCCGCCTCCTAAAGCAGCCATTTTCTCTAAGGCAGGGGTGGCCAAATTTGCTTCACGTATGAGCCACGTAGAATAAATGTCAGCTGTTTGAGACCCGCAAGACATGAATGTAAGACGTTTGAGAGCCATAAAGACATGAACGAAGGAAGGTAGAAAGGCAGGCAAATAGGTGAGGCGACGGAGAGGTGGAAAGAAAGCAACTGTAACTTTGCATTCTTCGAGCTGCCTGCTGGCTTGGAGAAGTGCTTTAAAAAGACGAATGCCTTCCCCAAGCCAGCTGACAGGGCGGTGGGGGCTTTGAGAGCCACATGTGGCTCCCGAGCTGCAGTTTGGCCACCCCTGCTCTAAGGGAACTGATCTGTTCTCTGGGGATCTGTTGTAATTCCGGTAGATCTTCCGGGCCTACCAGGAGGCCTTGCTGTGGTATTGCCACCTGGCACTGGTAGTCAGAGGTTGACTGCCTGAATATGGAGGTTCCCTTCAGTCACCGTGACCAGTAGCCACTAATGGGCCTCATCCTCCATGCATGATCCGTAGGCCCTCAGCCGAACCTTCCGGCACAGAACAGCCGCGATAAAACGGGACAACCCTCAGCTCCTTTGAGGAAGAGAAGACTGCAGATTTATACCCCGCCCTTCTCTCTGAATCAGAGACTCAGAGCTGCTTACAGTCTCCTATATCTTCTCCTCCCCATCAACAGACACCCTGTGAGGTGGGTGGGGCTGAGAGGGCTCTCCCAGCAGCTGCCCTTTCGAGGACAACTCCTGCAATAGCTATGACTAACCCAAGGCCATTCCAGCAGCTGCAAGAGAAGGAGTGGGGAATCAAACCCGGTTCTCCCAGATAAGACTTAAGCACTACACCAAACTGGCTCGTAAGCAGAAGGCGTTTGGTCCTCGGGATTCCACAGCCAGGGCATGACCATGCAGCTGAACCATCCATTTCGCTCCCATCCAGCTTGCCCGCCTTCTGCGTGGTAGCAGCTGGACATGACGTGAAACTGAAGCTGATGCAGATCGTGCACGGGAGAGGGAGAGACACCCCCCCCCTCTCTCCCGCCCATTCCACTTGCCCGTCTTGGAGACAGCGGCACCGAACCAGCTGCGGCTCCGACTGGCACCCTGGTACAGAATCCCGGAGGGCGAACTGTGGGGGCCCTGTTAGAACATCTGCGGGCGAGCCGGCACTTTCCATGACCTCAGCTCGAAGCTATTTGCACCAAAGCGGAGTCTCCTTGTCTAGAATTTGGCTGGGTGGGGGGGATGGGGTGGGGTCTGCCTTCTGGGCTGAAACGCGGAGCTGACTAATGCTGCCTTGCTGAGTCCAGTCTTCCCCAGAGAAGGTTGTGTCGGTCCGTTAACAGAGAAAGCACCAGCCGCGCAATACCTTTCTGTTCCAACCGATGAAGCTGCCACAAATTGCAGAATAGCGGGGGTCGTTTTGTAGAAAAAGAGGTGCCGGGGCTCGTTCGCACAACTTATTTCCATATGTCACACACCCTTGACATCGCTGGAAGGTGTACTAAATTATATCAGCTCAGCATCTGCCTCGAAGTGTAATTGTCATAATAAAGCCTTACTCCCATCTTACTTTTTAAATTACTTTCTCCAATGTGGCCACAGTGGCTTGATGATGATTTCAGTCTGTCTGCTTTATATGTTTTGGTTATTTTCCCATTTTTGTGCGTGGGGGGGGGGAAATAGAAAGTTTGCCAAATCTTAAGAGTTCAGTAGAATTCTCACACAGGGAGTTTGAACAATGGAGCCCAGAAGCAAGTATTTTGGGGGGGGAGTAAGAAAGAAAGAGCACAATAAAATTTAGAGGTTCCGGAGCTCTGCTCCGGCCCAAAATGAGGTCTGCAGAACAGACTGTTGAGTTCCTTAGGGCTCTTCAGTAGGTTGGATGTTCACTTTAAAGGGGGAGGAGAGATCCAGGTGGGTCGCCGTGTTGAACGGAAGCAACAGAACAAAGTAGGAGTCCAATAAGCACCTTTAAGGCCAACAAAGTTTTTTTCAGAAAGTAAGCTTTTGTATGCATGGATACCCCATTCCATTGTCTGAAGAAGACCATGGATTTATAACCAGAGTCTAAGAGCGGCTTACAATCTCCTTTATCCTCTTTCCCCACAACAGACACCCTGTGAGGCGGGTGGGGCTGAGAGGGCTCTCACAGCAGCTGCCCTTTCAAGGACAACTCCTGCGAGAGCTATGGCTGGCCCAAGGCCATTCCAGCAGGTGCAAGTGGAGGAGTGGGGAATCGAACCCGGTTCTCCCAGGTTAGAGTCTGCACACCTAACCACTACACCAAACTGACCTGAAGTATGCATGCATACAAAAGCTTACATTCTGAATAAAACTTTGTGTTGGTCTTAAAGGTGCTACTGGACTCCTACTTTGTTCTAAAGAGTGAGGGGAGAGATTGGGCTTTTGCAAAGTACCCTACAATCAGCAAGTCAGCAGCTTTCCTCTTCCTCGAAATGGTGACCAGGAAGGTTTGCAGACCTAATTAGATTAAATGGCGCTCCGTGTAAAATAGACTCCCATGATGGATGGAAGGCTGATGGAGCAGAGAAGCAAAAAAAAAAAAAAAGACCTCTTTTCCCCTCGGAGAATATGAAAAGCCCACAGTTAATCATGTCCCTCCCTGGCAGTAATTGGAACTCGCAAGCCCCTTGTAAGGAAGGGACAGAGCAGCGGATAGCGTTGATGAAGCTGCATGAATTTCCAGCCGAAGGAAGCATTCTGGGGAACTTGAACCAGCAGTGGGCAAATTGTGTCCCTCTGGTTCTAAGAGTCTCTCGGACCATTCCTGTGTACAATTTGGGAACAAATCTCTTTGCTGTCAAGCCTGCTTTGTTCCAAGGTGCAGAAGATGCTCTATTAGCCGTTGCAAAATACCCATTTGTCACTTTAACGAAGCCACACGTGCTCGGATATTACCAAATAGCCTTTGTAAGTTCTGCCAGGGGTCCTCAACCTTTTTGAGGCCGTGAGCACCATTGGAATTCTGACCCAGGGTGGTGGGCACAGTCACAAAATGGCCGCCACGGGAGGCAGCGTCGCGTACCAAGAGAAAGCCGAAGTTCAGTAGAGGGGGGGGAACGTAAAAAAATACTCCGAGAAAGATAGAAGACCGTAGATTTATACCCCGCCCTTCTCTCAGAGTGGCTTACAATCTCCTTTATCCTCTTCACCCACAACAGACACCCTGTGAGGCGGGTGGTGTTGAGAGGGCTCTTCCAGCAGCTGCCCTTTCAAGGACAACTCCTACGAGAGCTATGGCTGACCCAAGGCCATTCCAGCAGCTGCAAGTGGAGGAGTGAACATTAGAGAAGCCATGTTGGATCAGGCCAATGGCCCATCCAGTCCAACACTGTATCACACAGTGGCCAAAATACGCGCATGCGCTAATAGCCACTGATGGACCTCTGCTCCATATTTTTATCCGATCCCCTCTTGAAGTTGGCTATTTTATCCAGTCCCCTCTTGAAGCGGGGAATCAAACCTGGTTCTCCCAGATAAGAGTCTGCACACTTAACCGCTTCACCAAACTGGGAGATAAGGGAGAAAGAATAGAACTCTGTGGTAGCTGGTACTGCTCAAACGTTATTTTAATCTGTACAACCAAAATGCTTGGTGGGCACCAAGAAAGGTGTTGGCAGCTATCTCAACGGAGCTAGCCACCGCAAATTTGAGATGATTGGAGGGAAAGGGAATGAAATAGCTGAACTGACAGGGATGCTGTCCAGTCAGCAGTTACACAGATCTTGCCGTCTTCCTAGCTTGTGTTAATAGACCTGCCTAATGAGGAAAGCAGACGGAGCTAACCAGAAGCAGGGCGGTGACCGGCTTCAGAGTTTTGAAGTTGGCAGAAGAAGGATTGTGTGGTAGTTCCAACAAGAATGAACTAAAAAGAGCAGCAAGCCAGTTAAGGACATTGGCAGGAAGAATGTGGATTATAAATTGCAAAGGTTCCAGTTGAGCAGCGATGGTGGGGCTCCACCCGTTAATTCCTCAGAAGCAACACATGCATTTGTGCCCAATCATTCGTGCTTCCTGAGCCCTGGAACAAGCAAGCCACAAATTGGCGGCTGCCTGTCTTGGGTAGCAAGTGGAAACGCCGGCCCTCGCTCTCCGTGCTGCCCTTCCTCTGGGGTACCAGATGTATCCTGCCTTCTTTCCTTCTGGGGTGCCAAACACTTCCCTGTCGCTGTTCTGCCACTGAAAAACTTCCTGGCCTGTAAAACCAGTTCTTTATGTTGCCCACCCATCTGAAATGTGGGAGGGAGGATTCCATGTGCGAATGGCACACGGTTCTGAAGATGAAGATGATACTGGAATTATCTCCTGTCCTCCACTCCGAGGAGTCTCAGAGCGGCTCACAATTTCCTTTCCCTCCCTCCCCCACAACAGACAGCTTGTGAGGTAGATGAAGATTTATATCCTGCCCTCTACTCCGAGGAGTCTCAGAGCCGCTCACAATCTCCTTTACCTTCCTCCCCCACAACAGACACCCTGTGAGGTAGATGAAGATATTGGATTCATATCCCGCCCTCCACTCCGAAGAGTCTCAGAGCAACTCACAATCTCCTTTACCTCCCTCCCCCACAACAGACACCCTGTGAGGTAGATGAAGATATTGGATTCATATCCCGCCCTCCACTCCGAGGAGTCTCAAAGCGGCTCACAATCTCCTTTCCCTTCCCCCCCCCACAACAGACAGCCTGTGAGGTAAATGAAGATATTGGATTTATATCCCGCCCTCCACTCCGAAGTGTCTCAGAGCGGCTCACAATCTCTTTACCTTCCTCCCCCACAACAGACAGCCTGTGAGGTAGATGAAGATATTGGATTTATATCCCGCCCTCTACTCCAAAGAGTCTCAGAGCCGCTCACAATCTCCTTTACCTTCCTCCCCCACAACAGACACCCTGTGAGGTAGATGAAGATATAATAATAATAATACCTTTTATTTATATCCCGCCCTCCCCGCCGAGGCAGGCTCAGGACGGCTAACAACATTAATCAATATAACAAATGATACAATACTTTAACAGTAGATAAAAATATTGGATTTATATCCCGCCCTCCACTCCGAAGAATCTCAGAGCCGCTCACAATCTCCTTTCCCTTCTTCCCCCACAACAGACACCCTGTGAGGTAGATGAAGGTGTTGGATTTATATCCCGCCCTCCACTCCGAAGAGTCTCAGAGCCGCTCACAATCTCCTTTACCTTCCTCCCCCACAACAGACAGCCTGTGAAGTGGGTGGAGCTGAGAGAGCTCTCACAGCAGCTGCCCTTTCAAGGGCTCTGCCTTGGGCTATGGCTGACCCAAGGCCATGCCAGCAGGTGCAAGTGGAGGAGTGGGGATTCAAACCCGGTTCTCCCAGATAAGAGTCTGCACACTTAACCACTACGCCAAACTGGCTCTTCTGATTGCTTCCCTCCTGGTTTTCATGAGACAAGAGGTTACAGTGGGGAAAACCCTTCTGGTTTCCAGTTTCTAATGGGAAATGAATGCTGTGGTGGAAAAGCGCGCTCCCCGAACTTGGGTTATAGTTTACGTACTTTGCAGCTGCATTCTAGTGGCAAAGATGTAGTTAAGAGGTTGTGAGCAGCTAGCTCAGGGGTGGCTAGGCTGCGGCTCAGGAGCCACGTATAGTTTTTTTGCACAAAGTGTGGGGCTCTCAAAAAACCCCAGCACCCCGTCGGCTGACTTGGAGAAGGCATTTTTCCTCTTTAAATCACTTCTCCAAGTCAGCTGGCCGCTTGGAAAATGCATTAAAAAGTTTCTTTCTTTCCACTTCTCTTTCTCTCATCCCTCCCCATCTATTTTCTTTCCCTCTTTCTTCTGTGTGGCTCTTACATTAAGCACGTTTGGCCATCCCTGTGGCAGCACTAACTGTCCTTGTAATCTGGGGGGGAAATCATAGTAAAAATAGATGAAATATTTTCAAGGTTGAGAGCCAGCATGGTTGTAGTGGTTAGTGTTGGACTAGGACCTGGGAAGACCCAGATTCGAATTGCTGCTCTGCCAGAGAAACTTGCTGGGTGACCTTGAGCCAGTCACACACTCTCAGCCTAACCTACCATACAGAGTTGTCATGTGGATAAAACAGGAGAGGAGGACAGGGTAAGCTGCTGAGGGGGGCCCCCCCCTTGGGGAGAAATGCAGGGTATAGTTTAAGTGAAATAAAAATAAAGATTTGGAAACATTTCCTGCCTGGTTACCTAGAGGCCGTTTCTGTTCACCATAGGCGAGTGACTCATCATAAGTCAGCACTAATACGGCTTTTGGTTTTGGGTGCAGAGGCTTCTGTCCCCTCAGGAATTCCAGCTTACAAAGCCGTCACAAACGCACCCTCCTTTCTTGCATCAGTGAATTTTTTTTATTTCTCCTTTCCCTTTGCCAGCAGAACTGGGAAGAATGTAGATCAGGGGTGACAAGCTCATTTGTTATGAGGGCCGGATCTGAGATAAATGAGGTCTTGTCGGGCCAGGCCGTGTGTATACCTATTTAAGATTAGGTAGCAGTGATAAAAACTTTATAAAGGACATAGATAAACGCAATTTAAAAAACAAACAAACGTAAAACATGCTTAAAACATTCGCTCTTGTTGGTCTTAAAGGTACTTTCTTTGTATTTCTCCCATGGGATCGAGGGAACTGGGCAAAGGAAGCTCTGGCTCGTTCCTTTCTTCCCCAGGAGCGGGAGGAGCCTCAGCCAATAGAAGGAAGAGAGACTTGGCTCAGTAGCTCTGCTGACTGATTGAGAGAGCCTGGAAAAACAAGCTCTGCCTTCTCCCAAGGGAGGAGGCTCAGCCAATGGAGAAAATAGAGGCTTTGCTCTATAGCTGCTGTGCGATTGAGCAAGCCTTGCAAAGCACGCTCTTGTGCAGAAGGAAGCAGATGACAGCCAATTGCTCAGGGGCCTGATAGGAGCCCTCTCAGGGCCTGATTTGGCCCCTGGGCTGCATGTTCGACACCTCTGGTGTAGATGCAACCCTGGCCCTTGTGCTGTGGCTGATTGCTGTGACTTGCCTGGATAATCTTGGGAAAGCTGAACGGCTGCCCATGCATGGTCGGAAGGTTGGCGTTTCACCTCCTTTGCAGACTGGTGGCTGTTTATTGGCTCCTTAAAACTATGGTTTGTAGACCTTGAAAAAGGGCTCATAAAGGGCTGAGTAACTTTCCTGTGTTGATTGCACGGCGATGGGTGTGACCGGATCATTCATCGTACTTGGAGGTGCTGCAGATCAGCTCTTTCAAGGAGAGCCCCATGCTGTGTCTCTGCATGAGTTGCTGATCAAGAAAGTATGCCCGGATCGTGGCGTTTTGTGGTCGAGAGATGACTGGCTGTCTCACCGGCTCAAGCAGCTGTGCAGCTGGTTGTTTATGTATTAAAAACCTTATTCACACTCTGCTTTACTCCGTGGGGGCCCAAAGCAGATTACACCATCTTTGCCTTCTCTCCCTTTAGCCTCGCAACATCGCCACTCTTAACCGCTATACCAAACTGGTTCTTTGCGAACGAGAGCGGCACGTGCTTCGAATTTTACTCCAGGCCAGCTTCGTGCTCCGGCAGTCGGAAATCTGGGGGACCCAAAATGGAGTCATTGATTGGTCTCATAGGGTAATAACCAGTGTTCCCTCTAAGCTGCGGAGCCTTGTGAGCAAAAATTCTGCTTTGTGAGCTATTGGCGTTCAACTCGTGAGCTGCTGCATAAATTAGAGTGCTCTGGGGTCATCCTTTCTGAGCAAAGACAAAAACGTGTGAGCTGGAGGTTAAAAATCTGTGAGCTGGCTCACACGGACTCAGCTTAGTGGGGACGCTGGTCATCCCCTGCTAAAGAAACAGGCCAACTGTCTGATGTTGAGAGATCCGGGTGGGCAGCCGTGTTGGTCTGAAGCAGTAGAACAAAGCAAGAGTCAAAGCTGCACCTCTAAGACCAAAGAAGTTTTATTCAGAATGTAAGCTTTTGTGTGCTAGAAGCACGCTTCATCAGACAGTGGGATGGAACAGCAAGCAGTTAACATAAGCGAACAAACACCAGACCCCAACTTGTGACTGTTAATCTGCTAAAAACATTTCCATGACTCTGCGTACTAACTCACTGCCCACTTTATATTTAGGACTGCTTGCCATTCCATACTTTTGCCTGACGAAGTGTGCTTCTAGCGCACGAAAGCTTACGTTCTGAATAAAACAGCTGTTCTACTGCAAAACGGATAAAAGGAAGTACTTCTTCACCCAAAGGGTGATTAGCATGTGGAATTCGCTGCCACGGGGTGGCGGCGGCTACAGGCATAGCCAGCTTCAAGAGGGGGTTAGATAAAAATATGGAGCAGAGGTCCATCAGTGGCTATTAGCCACTGTGTGTGTGTGTGTGTGTGTGTATATATATAAATTTTGGCCACTGTGTGACACAGAGTGTTGGACTGGATGGGCCATTTGCCTGATCCAACATGGCTTCTCTTATGTTCAAAAGAACTTCAAGAACAGGATGGAGAGAGAAATTGCTGAATTACAAATTATTATGAAACTTGGAACAAACACCTTCCCAGGATTGAACAGGGATGTGGGTTTTTTTATCTCATTGCATGTGCTAAACCCACTCTCACTGACTATAGCTATACATCCGCAGTATTCTAATGTATTTCTCTTTTAGAGTAGCGTATCGGAATAATGTGGTTTTTTTGCATTGTCATACTCAAATAAGGGATATCGGGGCCCTGTTCACACAGTGTGTTGAGTCCGTGTTAAACTGACCTGGTTCTGTTCCGAATATCTTTGTTCCGGATATTATCGATCAGACTGTCATACTGCAATTCAAATCGTTCTGCGGTGAAACCGTCTTCACCATGCAGTTCTTTTCCCCCCCTCCATTATTATGCACATGCATGCATGTGCACATAGGTTAAACCATTATGCGGTTATGCGCACATCGCTAAGTAGTAGGGAAAAAATGGTGACGGTAAACCGGATGTCTGAGGCTCCTTTTGCTCTGGGAAAGCCTTCAGACATCCGGAAGTTGGTTAATATCGCAGCAGAACTATCCAGACGGAGAAAACTACAAAGTGAAAACAGAGAACTCAAAAAACACCGCAAAGGAGCAGGTACCAAAATCTGGTTCTGAGAAGAATTGGGTAGGGGGTGGGGACCACGAGTTAATACCGGGAGGCAGAGGTTTCTATCTGATCAGCCGCTTTAAATCCAGAAGGAAACAGCAGCGACATCTGATTATACTGTGCGTCTGAACATGGCCTGGCTGTTTATTTCGTTACATATACTAACCCATCTTCCACTGTATTTCAATGTATCTTTTTTTTATAATGGCAAACTATATGATGTTTAAAGCTCTTGAGAAACTATTGCCCTCAAGTTAAGAAGAAGATGATGATATTGAATTTATATCCCGCCCTCCACTCCGAAGAGTCTCAGAGCGGCTCACAATCTCCTTTATTTAAAATGTATTTTAATGTTTATGTTGTGTTTATTGTTGCATCATGGTGTGACCCGCCATGTCCTGTAAGCCACCCTGAGCCTGCTTCGGCGGGGAGGGCGGGGTATAAATAAAAACTTATTATTATTATCTTCCTCCCCTACAACAGTCACCCTGTGAGGTGGGTAGGGCTGAGAGGGCTCTCACAGCACTGCCCTTTCAAGGATAACCTCTGCCAGGGCTATGGCTGACCCAAGGCCATGCCAGCAGGTGCAAGTGGAGGAGTGGGGAATCAAACCCCAGTTCTCCCAGATAAGAGTCTGCACACTTAACCACTACACCAAACTGGCTCTTCAGAACAACAAACTCTTACTTATGGCACTTTACACCTAATGCCTTCAGTCTGCTCTTTGTCACCCTTGGTTGTTGTTTCAGCCCACTTTAACAACACTGACAAACAGATCCCAATTTGTGATTCTTTTAACCTTCTAAGAAACATTTCCGTGACTCTGCAAACTAACTCACTGCCCGCTTTCTCTATATTTAGGACCGTATTGCCATTGCATATTTTTGTCCTACGAAGCATGCTTAGAGCACACGAAAGCTTCCATTCTGAATAAAACTTAGTCGGTCTTAAAAGGCGCCACTTGTCTACTCCTTGGTGGAATAAAACTTTGCTGGTCTTAAAGGTGCAACTTGACGCCTGATGTTGAAATCAGCAGCGGGGGTTGCTTAACTTCCACACGGCCCCCCTGGGGTGCATTCCATGCCTTCGGAAACTCCTCCTCCTGTGGAGCTTGGAGAAAGGCGGGCCTGGCGGTGGCTCCCCTCCCCCCAACCTCCTTACCCTTTCTGTGTAACTTGGCCTGTTCTGCTGATGAAACTGGGTGAGGTTTGCTGAAGGAGGAGGGAGCTCAGGAGACACAGCCTTGCCCCAAGGTAAACAGCTCCCGTCCCTGGTTTTGCAAACACCAGGAGGAGGGCGAGGCCCTGCAGTCTCTGCCGCTGTATGGGAACAAGGAGTTACGATCCACTTCTTTTCTCTCCCTGGGGGGAAGCCCTGTCCCCTTTCCCACGCCTGCCTGCACAAGACCATCGCTCTCTCTTCCTGCGTTCTTTGTGGCCAGAGTTCCCCTCCTGCTGGGAAGGGGGGGGGGGGGTTAGCTGTTGCTTGGACCAGCGGAAACGGCAGTGGGAATCCGGGAAGCGATCTTGGAGAGCCAGCTTTGCTTTGGGATAGGGTTGCCAAGGAATATCTGGGGACTTTGGGGGTGGGGCCAGGAGACATTGGGGGCGGGGCCAGGAGCGAGGGTGTGATGAGCATCACTGAACTCCAAAGGGAGTTCTGGCCAGCAAATTTAGAGGGACTGTACACCTTTTAAATGCCTGGAAATAATGAAGGATAGGGACACCTTTGGGGGCTCATAGAATTGGACCTTCTGGTCCAGTCCTTTTGAAACTTGGGGGGTATTTTGAGGAGAGGCATTGGATGCTGTGCTAAAAATTTGGTGCTTCTACCTAAAAAAAAGCCCCGCCCTCCCCCCAGATAACCGTAGATCAATTCTCCATTATATTCTATGAGAATCGGTCTCCATAGGGAATAATGGAATGCCCAGCAGACAGTTTCCTTCCCCCACCCCCTGCTTTCAGATGACCCTGAAACAGGGGGAGTGCCTCCAAACGGGGGATCCTCTGCCCCCACCTGGGGATTGGCAACCCTGCTTTTGGAGCTCAGTGGGGAACTTATAGTGGTCTCTTTGCAGTGACCACCGGACTTCAGGGCCTGTCCCTGCCGTATATGGCTTTGCGGGCACCACTGTCACTCCCCCTCTTTGGGGCTTTGTAGCCAAAACAGCAGCTTTCAGTTCACTGCTGGAATTGCCTCTCCCAAGTCTTTGCGGTTGAACAGGATGCGTCTCCTCTTCCCTCCCCCCAGTCTCCAGGAAATGACTGCAAGCATTTTCCCCTAAGTTTTCTCCCTTTCTCACGATACAGGAATTCATGGGCACTCAATGAAATTGCTGAGCAGTTGGGTTAGAACTGATAAAAGGAAGTACTTCTTCACCCAAAGGGTGATTAACATGTGGACTTCACTGCCACAGGAGGTGGCGGCGGCTGCAAGCATAGCCAGCTTCAAGAGGGGAGTGGAGAAACATATGGAGCAGAGGTCCATCAGTGGCTATTAGCCACAGCGTATTGTTGGAACTCTCTGTCTGGGGCAGTGATGCTCTTTATTCTTGGTGCTGGGTGGGGGCAACAGTGTGAGGGATTCTAGTATTCTGGCCCCACTGATGGACCTCCTGATGGCACCTGGGTTTTTTGTGACAGAGTGTTGGACTGGATGGGGCATTGGCATGGCTTCTCTTACATTCTTATGAGGGTGTCTTCCTCAAAGCCCCTTTTCCTCATCAGCCTGTCCTTGGGTGGTGTTGGCTTCCCATCTCTCATCCAGAGGGAGTTCCCTCGGGAACCGGAGCTGGAGGGGCATGGAGATTTCCCTCAACGGCAGTTCCCTCTGTTCATTGGCCGTCCTTCCTCTTCTGTCCCTTCCCCGGGGGAGGGGGGGAAGTTCCATCTCATTTGCATTTCTTGGACCTTGCTGCAATTCAGGGAAGCCCCTGTTGTGGAGGAAGGAAAAGGATCCAGAGGAGGCAGCCAGCCCAGAAGCAGAGAATGCTTCCTTGATCTTTAAGAGAACATAAGAGAAGCCATGTTGAATCAGGCCAGTGGCCCATCCAGTCCAACACTCTGTCACACAGTGACCAAAACCCCCCAAGTGCCATCAGGAAGTCCACCAGTGGGGCCAGGACACGAGAAGCCCTCCCCCTCCCAAGCACCAAGAATACAGAGCATCACTTGCCCCAGACATAAGAACATAAGAGAAGCCATGTTGGATCAGGCCAATGGCCCATCCAGTCCAACAGTCTGCATCACACAGTGGCCAAAAAACCCAGGTGCCATCAGGAGGTCCATAAACAATATCAGTGCACAGTCCAAGTCCACCGGTGGGGCCAGGACACTAGAAGCCCTCCCACTGTTGCCCGTCCCAGGCACCCAGAATACAGAGCATCACTGCCCCAGACAGAGACTACCAATGATAAGCTGTGGCTAATACCCACTGATGGACCTCTGCTCCAGATCTTTATCCAGTCCCCTCTTGAAGCTGGCTATGCTTGTAGCTGCCGCCACCTCCTCTGGCAGTGAATTCCATGTGTTAATCGCCCTTTGGGTGAAGAAGGGCTTCCTTCTATCTGTTCTAACCTGTCTCGCTCAGCAATTTCATGGAGTGCCCATGAATTTTCATATTGCGAGAAAGGGAGTAAAACCGTTCGAATATCCTGGGAGGCTGTTGCTGCCACCCCTTATTGGGGCACTGCGGCTCGAAGAGCGGCAGGGCGGACAGTCTTTCTGCAAGCGAATCTCCGCCAGCTTTTTGAGATCCAGCCGCGTCAGTCGGTTCTCCTCCCTGCCTGCGCGTTAGGGGGGAATCCTACAACAAAAGCCTTTTGCTTGGCAGGAGAGGTTTCTGCATTGGAAGATGATTTTTTTTCTTAGATCTTTGCGGCAAGCTGAACTCTGACTGGGGCGGGACCGTGGACGAGGCCTGCGTGGCTTGGCAGAACTGACACGAGGCAGTGCCACGTCTCTAATAAGAAATGTCATTACAGCAGTGTTTTAGCAGTAAGCGTAGTGCAAAAGCAGCAGCAGCAGCTGCCCAGGGAGGTGGAGAGCTCCTCTTCACTAGCCGTCTTTGAGCACCGGCTCGACTAACACTTGTCGGGGATGCTCTGTATCGGGTGGCCAGACTGCAGCTCAGGAGCCAAATGTGGCTCTTTCGCACATACTGTGTGATTCTCAGTCTCAGAGCGGCTCACAATCTCCTTTCCCTTCCTCCCCCACAGCAGTCACCCTGTGAGGTGGGTGGGGCTGAGAGAGCTCTCCCAGAAGCTGCCCTTTCAAGGAAAGAACGGCCTACAATCTTCTTTACCTTCCTCCCCCATAACAGACACCCTGTGAGGTGGGTGGGGCTGAGAGAGCTCTCCCAGAAGCTGCCCTTCCAAGGGCAACTCTGCAAGAGCTACGGCTGACCCAAGGCCATTCCAGCAGGTGCAAGTGGAGGAGTGGGGAATCAAACCTTGGTTCTCCCAGATAAGAGAGCTATGGCTGACCCAAGGCCATTCCAGCAGGTGCAAGTGGAGGAGTGGGGGATCGAACCTCGGTTCTCCCAGATCAGAGAGCTATGGCTGACCCAAGGCCATTCCAGCAGGTGCAAGTGAAGGAGTGGGGAATCAAACCCGGTTCTCCCAGATAAGAGAGCTATGGCTGACCCAAGGCCATTCCAGCAGCTGCAAGTGAAGGAGTGGGGAATCAAACCCGGTTCTCCCAGATAAGAGAGCTATGGCTGACCCACAGCCATTCCAGCAGCTGCAAGTGAAGGAGTGGGGGATCGAACCTCGGTTCTCCCAGATCAGAGAGCTATGGCTGACCCAAGGCCATTCCAGCAGGTGCAAGTGGAGGAGTGGGGGATCGAACCTCGGTTCTCCCAGATCAGAGAGCTATGGCTGACCCAAGGCCATTCCAGCAGGTGCAAGTGAAGGAGTGGGGAATCAAACCCGGTTCTCCCAGATAAGAGAGTTATGGCTGACCCAAGGCCATTCCAGCAGCTGCAAGTGAAGGAGTGGGGAATCAAACCCGGTTCTCCCAGATAAGAGAGCTATGGCTGACCCTGGCCATTCCAGCAGGTGCAAGTGGAGGAGTGGAGAATCAAATCCGGTTCTCCCAGATAAGAGAGCTATGGCTGACCCAAGGCCATTCCAGCAGGTGCAAGTGGAGGAGTGGGGGATCGAACCTTGGTTCTCCCAGATCAGAGAGCTATGGCTGACCCAAGGCCATTCCAGCAGGTGCAAGTGGAGGAGTGGGGAATCAAACCTTGGTTCTCCCAGATAAGAGAGCTATGGCTGACCCAAGGCCATTCCAGCAGGTGCAAGTGGAGGAGTGGGGGATCGAACCTCGGTTCTCCCAGATCAGAGAGCTATGGCTGACCCAAGGCCATTCCAGCAGGTGCAAGTGAAGGAGTGGGGAATCAAACCCGGTTCTCCCAGATAAGAGAGTTATGGCTGACCCAAGGCCATTCCAGCAGCTGCAAGTGAAGGAGTGGGGAATCAAACCCGGTTCTCCCAGATAAGAGAGCTATGGCTGACCCTGGCCATTCCAGCAGGTGCAAGTGGAGGAGTGGGGAATCAAACCTTGGTTCTCCCAGATAAGAGAGCTATGGCTGACCCAAGGCCATTCCAGCAGGTGCAAGTGGAGGAGTGGGGAATCAAACCCCAGTTCTCCCAGGTAAGAGTCTGCGCGCTTAACCACTACACCAAACTGGCTCTCGTTAAGGGCAATGGGCGACTTCCTTCTTGGCCTAATTTAGCAGCAGGGTAGTGTGTGTGTGTGTGTGGGGCTCATTTGAATACTTCTCTGCAGGGATGGAATTCTAGCAAGAGCTCCTTTGCATATTAGGCCACACACCCCTGATGCAGCCAATCCTCCCGAGAGCTTGCAAGGCTCTTTTTTGTAAGCTCTTGGAGGATTGGCTACATCATGGGGGTGTGGTCTAATATGCAAAGGAGCTCCTGCTGGAATTCCAACCCTGCTTCTTTCCCACCTGTGCCTGGTGGCACCTGTCAAAAGGAGTCAAACCAGACCAGGAAGCAGATTCCAGTCTCCCGACTGGCCTTGAAGAGCCTCGGAGAGCTCTGGCGCTTCGGCTCCTGGGGTGTTCTGTCACATTTGATCGATGGCCGTGACTTTCTCCTGCTGTTTCCTCTTCTGTGTCTGCCGGCTGCCCCAGTTGTCAGGGTTGGGCACCATGTTTAAAGTCTGCGCTTGGGTAGTCCTGCACCTGGAACAGCTGAACTCAGCAGCTTGTGTACTCAAACATGCAGATTGGCTCAGCAATTCTGCATAATTCTGTTTCCTGGTTTGGGGAGGCGGGTGAATTGTAATATAGCCCCAAGCGGGACCTGACTTGGCCCAGTTTTGGGGTCCTGCGAGGTTGGTCATGTGGGCTGGGTGAGGGGTGTGGCCTGAGTTGGCCGCTGTTGCGGTGAGGGGGTGGTTGCTGTGCCCCACCCCCATGCCTCCTTTTCCCAGTTTGGTGTAGTGGTTAAGTGCGTGGACTCTTATCTGGGAGAACCGGGTTTGATTCCCCACTCCTCCACTTGCAGCTGCTGGCATGGCCTTGGGTCAGCCGTCGCTCTTGCAGAGTTGTCCTTGAAAGGGCAGCTTCTGTCAGAGCTCTTTCAGGCCTGCGTTCCTCACAGGGTGTCTGTTGTGGGGAAGGGAAGGTAAAGGAGATTGTGAGCCGTTCAGAGACTCCTTTGGGTGGTGAAGGGTGGGGTGTGTGTGTAAACTCAGTCTCCTCTTCTCTTTCTGCTAGTGGCCTTCAAAGATCCTCCCAGTATGTTGATAAAGTGGTAGCCCTGTGACTGGATCTCTCTACTTGTAGGCCCCGGTATCTTGCCTCAAAAAGTCAGGCCGGATCTGATGGTGACTCTCCGAAACAGAAACCCATGAGGAAATAATCCTGCTAAATTAAAGGTCTGATCCGTGCCCGGCTTGCTGAAGACCCTCTGCCCCAACAAGAAGTGTTTAAGCCAGTTCTCTGGCTTACAAAAATCTAGAAATATAGAGCGGGAAGGGGTAATCTAGTCCAATCTCTTCCACAGTGCAAGAAATTCAGAGCTGCCTCTCCCCTCTCCAGTGTCCTCCTTGTATCCTCAGAGGAAGGCAACCCCCCCCCCCCTCCCAGAAACACTAGGCCAGGGGGGTGGCCAGACTGTGGCTCAGGAGCCACATGTGGCTCTTTCACTCACATTCTGTGGCACTTGAAGCCAAAGCATCCATCGGCTGGCTTGGAGAAGGCATTTCTCTCTTTAAATCACTTCTCGACACCAAGCCGCCCAGTGGCTTGGAGAACGCATTTAAAGTTGCTTTCTTTCCATCTCCCTCCCCCATCTATTTTCCTTCCTTCCCTTCCTCCCTCAAACATCTGACATTCATCTCTTGCGGCTCTCAAACATCTAATGTTTATTCTGTGTGGCTCTTACGTTAAGTGAGTTTGGCCACCCCTGCGCTAGGCCAATCTGACCTGCAGGACAATTCATTCCTGATCCCAAAGCTCATCTGTTCCTGTCCCTTCCGCAGGGTCGGCCTAAATTCCCAGGATCGGCGTTGCCGTCAGGTGGCTTTCCAGCTTCTGCTTCAAAACCTCTGAAGAATCAATGTGCTTTAGAGACATGAGATCAAGAAACTTTATTTGAGGGAAAGGGCAGGGGAAACATGCCAGTGAGATAATTAAACTATAGCTAACAAAACATTTCGTGTGATAAGATACGCAGGAAACTTGGTTACAAAATTCTATCCAATTGTACTGTTATAAATAAAATATATATATCTCAGGTTTCCATTAATCGATTTCATACCCGTCTGTGAGAATCAACTATCACTCGAAATTCTTAGCACTTCCTCGTCTGGTTTAATTAGGGCTGCCAGTCATAAGAACATAAGGGAAGCCATGTTGGATCAGGCCAATGGCCTATCCAGTCCAACACTCTGAGTCACACAGTGGCCATAAGAACATAAGAGAAGCCATGTTGGATCAGGCCAAAGGCCCGTCCAGTCAAACACTCTGTGTCACACAGTGGCCATAAGAACATAAGAGAAGCCATGTTGGATCAGGCCAATGGCCCGTCCAGTCCAACACTCTGTGTCACACAGTGGCCATAAGAACATAAGAGAAGCCATGTTGGATCAGGCCAATGGCCCGTCCAGTCCAACACTCTGTGTCACACAGTGGCCATAAGAGAAGCCATGTTGGATCAGGCCAATGGCCCGTCCAGTCCAACACTCTGTGTCACACAGTGGCCATAAGAACATAAGAGAAGCCATGTTGGATCAGGCCAATGGCCTATCCAGTCCAACACTCTGTGTCACACAGTGGCCAAAAAACCCAGGTGCCATCAGGAGGTCTATCAGTGGGGCCAGGACACTAGAAGCCCTCTCACTGTTGCCCCCTCCAAGCACCAAGAATACAGAGCATCACTTGCCTCAGACAGAATTCCAACGATAAGCTGTGGCTAATAGCCACTGATGGACCTCTGCTCCATATGCTTATCCAATCCCCTCTTGAAGCTGGCAATGCTTGTAGCCGCCACCACCTCCTGTGGCAGAAAGTTCCATGTGTTCGTCACCCTTTGGGTGAAGAAGTCCTTCCTTTTATCTGTTCTAACCCGACTGTTGGAAAACACCTGGAGATTTGGGGGTGGAGCCAAGAGAGGGCGGGGTTTGGAGCAGGGAGCGGTCTCAGCATGGTCCAATGCCATACCATAGAGTCCACCCTTCAAAGCAGCCATTTTCTCCAAGGGAAATGCCATTTTTACCAGCCATTTTCTCCGGCTGGAGATTGGTTTTAAAAGCAGGAGATTCCCAGACCCCACCTGGAGGCCGGCAACCCTAGGTTTAATCTTATTCCAGTATACAAATAAGGATGCTATGCCTGTTACATGGTTCCGTGACCGTCCCAACATTTCTTGCATTCCAGTATCTTCATTTTTAACAATTTCTTTTTAACGGTGGACTTAAAGGGAAGCCACGTCCCCTCCTGTGTGACAAGTTCTCTCCTCCTCTTCCCTCAGGCTGAAGCAGAAGTGGCTTCCCTGAACCGCCGCATCCAACTGGTGGAGGAGGAGCTGGACCGAGCTCAGGAGCGCCTTGCGACGGCCTTGCAGAAGCTGGAGGAAGCTGAGAAAGCTGCAGACGAGAGCGAGAGGTAAGGGCTGGGGAAGAACGGGAGCTGCTTGTGCCTGGTTTCAACGGAGAGGATAAATTGCTTGCTACACCGCATCACCCTCCAGGTAGTAGTTCACATAATGGAAGGTTCCTCTACAATTAAAAAGAATCCTTGCATGCAGAAAACTGGCATGTCGGAGAGAAGGGTTTTGGCCCACCGTTCGTGACACGCTAGCTTTCTGTGCAGGGGTTTTGGTTCACCTTTCCTGACACACTAGCTTTCTGCATGCAGGAGTTTTGGCTCCTCTCTGCAATTAAGAAAAGTCCTCACCTGTAGAAACCTGCTGTTCTGTGTGCAGGGAATTTGGTTCGCCTTTCCTGACACACTAGCTTTCTGCATGCAGGAGTTTTGGCTCCTCTCTGCAATTAAGAAAAGTCCTCACCTGTAGAAACCTGCTGTTCTTTGTGCAGGGAATTTGGTTCGCCTTTCCTGACACACTAGCTTTCTGCATGCAGGTGTTTTGCCTCCTCCATGCAATTAAGAAAAGTCCTCACCTGTAGAAACCTGCTGTTCTGTGTGCAGGGAATTTGGTTCGCCTTTCCTGACACACTAGCTTCTGCATGCAGGAGTTTTGGCTCCTCTCTGCAATTAAAAAAAGTCCTCACCTGTAGAAACCTGCTGTTCTGTGTGCAGGGAATTTGGTTTGCCTTTCCTGACACACTAGCTTTCTGCATGCAGGAGTTTGCCTCCTCCATGCAATTAAGAAAAGTCCTCACCTGTAGAAACCTGCTGTTCTGTGTGCAGGGAATTTGGTTCGCCTTTCCTGACACACTAGCTTTCTGCATGCAGGAGTTTTGCCTCCTCCATGCAATTAAGAAAAGTCCTCATCTGTAGAAACCTGCTGTTCTGTGTGCAGGGAATTTGGTTCGCCTTTCCTGACACACTAGCTTTCTGCATGCAGGAGTTTTGCCACCTCCATGCAACTAAGAAAAGTCCTCACCTGTAGAAACCTGCTGTTCTGTGTGCAGGGAATTTGGTTCACCTTTCCTGACACACTAGCTTTCTGCGTGCCGGAGTTTTGGCTCCTCCCTGCAATTAAGGAATCCTCACATGTGGAAAACTGCATTTGGAAAAAAGGATTTCGGTTAGTTCACCTTTCCTGACGCACCAGCTTTCTGTGAGCGGGAATTCTTAAAATTTGCTCACCTGCAGTCACTCAAGCCATTTTGAAAAGCAGTACGGCTGAAATAAAGGGTTTTACTAGTTAGATACCGCCCTTGAGCTCTACAGCCTATCAGGCCCTTTAAAAAAAAAAAGAAAGAAATCCCTTTTTGTGCATTCTGAACTTGCAGAAAGCCTCGTTTTGCATCTGCCCTTCTGTCAGTCTCAGAGGGACGATGCACCTCTGACAGCACTGAAGCATTGTGTGCTTCCCTTAACCTCTAGCAGGAGCTTGCTATGCTGCCTCTTGAAAGTCCCACGCGGATTTCTCACAGCCCTTTCTGAGTTCTCGGCCATCAAGAGTAGGTGCTCTAAGGTTCCATTGCAGCTTAGCTTTTAGTATCCCGGTTATGAGGCTGTGGAATAATGTGGCCTTGAACTCGCAATGCCTCGTTGAATTTCAGAGGACGGTGCTTGATTTGGGACTAGGGGGAGGTACTGGTAATGACTGAGGAGAACCTCCACATTCAGAGGCACTCAGCCTCTGAATCCCACAGCCAGGAGGCGACGTCAGGGCCTCTCTGCCCTGTTGTTGGTCCTCCAGAGGAACTGGTTGAGGCCACTGTGAGGCAGGAGGCTGGACTAGATGGACCCTCACTGGTCTGATCCAGCAGGTCTCTTCTGATGTTCTTCTGAGGGGAAGGCCTCCGCCTTTCTGCCCTGTTGTTGGCCCTCCGGAGGAACTGGTCGAGGCCATTGTGTGAGGCAGGATGCTGGACTAGATGGACCCTCACTGGTCTGATCCAGCAGGGCTCTTCTGATGTTCTTCTGAGGGAAGTCCTTGACCTCTCTGCCCTGTTGTTGGCCCTCCAGAGGAAATGGCTGAGGCCAATGTGTGAGACAGGATGCTGGACTAGATGGACCCCCACTGGTCTGATCCAGCAGGGCTCTTCTGATGTTCTTCTGAGGGGAAGACCTTGACCTCTCTGCCCTGTTGTTGGCGCTCCAGAGGAACTGGTTGAGGCCACTGTGTGAGACAGGATGCTGGACTAGATGGACCCTCACTGGTCTGAAAACAGCAGGGCTGTTATTCTTATGAAGGCCTCAGCCTCTCTGCCCTGTTGTTGGCGCTCCAGAGGAATTGGTTGAGGCTACTTTGTGAGGCAGGATGCTGGACTAAATAAACCCTCACTGGTCTGATCCAGCAGGGCTCTTCTGATGTTCTTCTGAGGGAAGTCCTTGACCTCTCTGCCCTGTTGTTGGCCCTGCAGAGGAAATTGCTGAGGCCAATGTGTGAGACAGGATGCTGGACTAGATGGACCCCCACTGGTCTGATCCAGCAGGGCTTTTCTGATGTTCTTCTGAGGGGAAGACCTTGACCTCTCTGTCCTGTTGTTGGCGCTCCAGAGGAACTGGTTGAGGCCACTGTGTGAGACAGGATGCTGGACTAGATGGACCCTCACTGGTCTGATCCACCAGGGCTCTTCTGATGTTCTTATGAGGGGAAGGCGTCAGCCTCTCTGCCCAATTGTTGGCCCTCCAGAGGAACTGGTCGAGACCGCTGTGTGAGACAGGATGCTGGACGAGATGGACCACTTGCCTGATCTAGCAGGGCTGCTGTTATGTACTGACTGTACTCTGAGCTGCCTTTGAATCGAATGCCTCTACAGCAGGAGGAAGTTCCGTACTGTTGATATTTGCCTCCAGCCAGAGCTGGGACTCCTTGGCATGTTCTGATACTAGTAGGCGGGGCTTTCCCAGAAGCCCTGCAGTAGAGGTGAAGTTCTCCCCACCTCAAAGAAACTGGGAACAATGGTCATCTTGGAACCGGCCACTTAATTGGAGCAGCATAGCGGCCAAGGGGCTTCTTGTAGGAATGTTTGGTAGTCTAGAAAGGAGGGAGCAGAAAACTGCCTTCTCTCAGTCTAGAAAGGAGAGAGCAGAAAACTACCTTCTCTCTTTTCATCTTAATGTGACCGAAGATGCCTGGGACCAGTGTTCCCTCTAAGCTGAGTTATGTGAGCTAAAAAGGTAAAGGTAGTCCCTCTGTGCAAGCACCAGTTGTTTCCGACTCTGGGGTGACGTCGCATCACGACGTTTTCACGGCAGACTTTTTACGGGGTGGTTTGCCACTGCCTTCCCCAGTCATCTACGCTTTCCCCCCCAGCAAGCTGGACACTCATTTTACCGACCTCGGAAGGATGGAAGGCTGAGTCGACCTTGAGCCGGCTACCTGAGCCCAGCTTCTGCCGGGATTGAACTCAGGTCGTGGGCAGAGAGCTTGGACTGCTGTACTGCAGCTTTACCACTCTGTACCACGGGGCTCCTAGCGTGAGCTAGCTCACAGTTTTTTAGTCTCCGGCTCACACATTTTGTCTTTGCGCAGGAAAAATGGCCCCAGAGCAACATAAGTTGTGCAGTAGCTCACAGCTTTAATGCCAGTAGGTCATAAAGTAGAACTTTTGCTCACAAGACCCCACAGCTTACAAGGGAGTGTTGCCTGGGACCTTCATACCAATGGGACTACCTAGGCCCCCATACTCCTTAGGCCATCCTCTTGGGGCTTTTGGCAGGTGCCCAGCCCCTAGATGGTTCAGTTAGCTGTTACCAGGGGAAGGGCCTTCTCTGTCAAGGCCCCCTGTCCTGTGGAATGCAGTTTGCGGTGACTCGCATCCTGTGGGATTCACTTAGTTTCCCACAGGGCTTGCATGGCCACATTGTTTAGGTTGGTCCTTTGGAGGGTAATTAGATGTTTCCAGCCGGTTGGATAGCGGCATGATGCAGAGTTAAATAGCTAAATATCTTTACTTATTATCTGATTTTGGTGATCCACTACATGGGGCTATCCTTGACCCTGACTCGGAAACGTCAGCTAGTGCAGAACACTGCAGCGCAGCTGTTAATGGGGCTCCCTCAATGGGGGCACATTCAACCAGTGCTGAAAGAGCTGTACTGGCTACCTATTGTGTTCGAGTCTGTTTCAAGGTGTTGGTATTGACTTTTAAAGCCCTATATGATCGGGGGCTGCCTTTCTCCATATGTTCCCCAGAGAGCACTGCATTCAGGGACACAACATCAATTGTCTATCCCCGGACCAAGGGAGGCCAGGCTGTGTTCCACAGGGGCCAGGGCCTTCTCAGTGGTAGCACCAGAAATGTGGAATGCCCTTTCAGAGGCCATAAGGGCCCTGCGGGATCTCTCCCAATTCCACAAGGCCTGCAAAACTGAACTATTTTGACAGGCCTTTAACACCTAAACCGGGAGAGGACTGCCACCCTACACTGCTGAGGAATTACGATCATTACGGGATCACTGTTAGAAAAGGAAGAACAAGCTGACTATCCCTGGGCCAAAGGAGGCGAAACTGCAGAACACCCGCGCACGGGCCTTCTCTGTTGCAGCTCCGTGCCTGTGGAACCAGCTCCCGGAAGAGGTGCGGGCCCTGCGGAGCCTAGACCAATTCCGCAGGGCCTGCAAGACCATCCTTTTTAGGCAGGCCTTTGCGGACTGCTGACAAAGGATGGCCGATCAATCCATCAAAATGATTCTATTTAGTGACCCTGCCACTATACAAATGGACGGAATAGCGCCAGGAACATCATTGCTGCTGTTAAATTATTAACCGGAATGGTTTAGATATTGCTGATTTAAATTATTATATCATTTTAATGCTGTTTTAAAAACTTACTCTATACTGTATAACTGTTTTAAACATTTACCGTATTCTGTATAATTTTTTATTTGAATCTGTTGTGAGCCACCCTGAGCCTGCTTAGGCGGGATATAAATAAAATTTATTATTATAAGATCCCGCCTATGCCGTAGTCGAACGGCACCTTAAAATGTTTTAATTGTATTTTATTGTTTTTAAACTGTAATTATAGATGTTTGAACTGATCGTCAGCCGCCCTGAGTCCTCTTGCAGAGAGGGCGGGATAAAAGTCTAAAGTAATAAAGAAATACATTCCGTTGGTTTTTAACTTAAGTTTTTGACGTTGCTGTGAAACCCTTCGGGTGAACGGTGGCTAAAAGAATGAAAATGAGCAGGCAGCAAGATACTCCCGCTGTAGGCCAGCTGGCGTACCCAAGATGCTTGGCTGCCTGCGTGGCCACGCCCAGGGTTTGCATTGCATTGCAAACTCGGGAGGCCGTGCCACTTGCGCGCGCAGCCTTGGGCGGCGTCCCTCGCTAGGGCAGACGTTCAACGGTCTCCACTCTTGTCTCGGGCAGGGGCATGAAGGTCATTGAGAACAGAGCCCTGAAAGATGAGGAGAAGATGGAGCTGCAGGAGATCCAGCTGAAGGAGGCCAAGCACATTGCCGAGGAGGCTGACAGGAAGTACGAGGAGGTGAGCGTCTCGAACCCTGTGCGCCCGCCTGGGGGACGTGGGACCCTCTACCATGCTAGCAGCTCAGTTTGTGCACTGGCGATTGGGATTGGCGCTAGCATGCCATGAGGGTGGGGCAGCTGCCACCCCCGGACTTCCCCGGCGCCTGCCTGCGCCTGTGCTTTCAGTTGCCCGCCGTCGTTGAGGAAGGGCATACGTGAGTGAGGCACACAGTGGCCCTCCTGGTGCCCACAGCGGCAGCACTCCTGGCTGCACGCGTCGGCTGGTACTGTTGGGGAAAGGGTACCCAAGGACCTGAGCTAGATGGTGGGAAGGCTTGCAAGCTGGGAAAGGAGGCACAAGCAGATGGGGGCCTGCAGGTGTAGGGGTGGAAGACGGGGCATGCAGGGAGACCTGGTGGTGGGCAGGGCGGGGAGGCCATGGGTGCTGTCTTCCCAGGGTCCCAAAACACCAGGGCCACAATGGCAGTCAATTCTAGCTGATTGTGGGTCCAACCATCAGACTTTCAGTGGGTTCTTCCAGTCAAGGGACCTGTCCTGCCCAGGGGAGAGAGAGAGAAAGCGTGAGAGAGTAGGCCTCTTAAATATCTCCAGCCAGTTTGGTGTAGTGGTTAAGCGGGCGGACTCTTATCTGGGAGAACCGGGTTTGATTCCCCCACTCCTCCACTTGTACCTGCTGGAATGGCCTTGGGTCAGCCATAGCTCTTGCAGAGTTGTCCTTGAAAGGGCAGCTTCTGGGCTCTCTCAGGCCTGCCTACCTCCCGGGTTGTCTGTTGTGGGGTGGGAAAGGAAAGTAAAGGAGATTGTCGGCTGCTCTGAGACTCTGTCCTTGAAAGGGCAGCTTCTGGGAGAGCTCTCTCAGCCCCACCTACCTCACAGGGTGTCTGTTGTGGGGGGGGAGGAAAGTAAAGGAGATTGTCGGCTGCTCTGAGACTCTGTCCTTGAAAGGGCAGCTTCTGGGAGAGCTCTCTCAGCCCCACCTACCTCACAAGGTGTCTCTTTTGGGTGGGGGGGGGGGAAGATAAAGGAGATTGTGAGCTGCTCTGAGATTCTGAGTGAAGGGTAAGATATAAATCCAATATCATCATCATCTTGTTCTTCTTCCCTACTGCCATTGAGTGCTGGCTGGGAGGCACGTTCAGAAAACTTACTGGACTGAACGCTCGGCTCACAAAGCCCTGTGCGGCGGCCTAGCCTACCGTGGCTCACGGAGCTGCCTCAGCCGTACGCCCAAGGTGCGCGTGTGTCTCCCCTGGCTGACCTTTCCTCCGCCTTCCTCAGGTTGCCCGTAAACTGGTGATCATCGAGGGAGACCTGGAGCGTACCGAGGAGAGGGCCGAGCTGGCAGAGTCGTGAGTATCCTAGTGCTCGGAGTTCCTTCCCTCTCTCGTGGGGCGTCTCTCGGCTGCATGGAAGCTGACGTCGGGCGGCTGTGCTTGCAAACCCGGTGAAACAAGGCCTGAAGCGTGGGGCGCCTGGGCTTTAGAAGCTGTGCCACCCCCTCCTCCTCCCCTCCCCCAAAGGGTTGTGGCGGTTTTGACTTTCCCAGTCGTTTCTTGTGGGGCGAATTCTTTCTCTCAGCTCGCCTTTTTTGAGGCACGGAGGATGCGGCCTCCTGGCAACATTCCCGGCTGGGTGAGCTTGAATGCTTTTTTGGCAAGCCTGGCGGGGGTACGCACACACGGATTGGATTTCTGCGACTCGCCACCAGCTCCGCGCTGAAGACTTGAAAGCAATCCTCTGAATTCAGAAAATCCTCTTAATTTCCTCCTAACTTCAGAAAATCCTCCTAATTTCAGAAAATTGTCCTCCTTTTTTTTTTCCTTTCCCCTTTCTTGGGTTGGTGATAACGAAAAGCCAACTGACAGATTTGGAAAGGGATGCTAAAATCACTCTCTGAAGGGTGCAAAATGAAGCAATGGCGCTGTGGAATGTTCCACTATTTCAGATGAGGGGGAGACGCACACACACATGCCCTGCGTGAAATCCATGGCGGGCAAGGCAGAGCTTTCTTTAGGGCTGGGTTAGTTCTCCCCCCCACCCCCGGTGAAGGCGTGTCCTCCATGGAGGTGGGGATGGTGTTTAAGAACGGTTGTGGTTACCACCACACCAACAGTGGTACTGTCCAGGGCTTTTTGTTGTAGCAGGGACTCCTTTGCTTATTAGGCCACGCCCTCCTGATGTAGCCAATCCCCCAAGAGCTTACAGTAAGCCCTGTATGCTCTTGGAGGATTGGCTACATCAGGGGTGTGTGGCCCAGGGATGGAATTCTAGCAGGAGCTCCTTTGCATATTAGGCCACACCCCCTGATGTAGCCAATCCCCCAAGAGCTTACAGTAAGCTCTGTAAGAAGAACCCTGTAAGCTCGTGGAGGATTGGCCACATCGAGGGTTTCTGGCCTAATGTGCAAAGGAGTTCCTCCTACAAAAAAACCCAAAACCCTGCTGGGAACTGTAGTTTGATGACGTTGCCGAGAATTTTCTGCAAAAGATCCCCCAACTATAATCTGGAAAAGATCCCCAAATTATAATCTCCAGAATTCTTGCAAAGGGGGGACTTCATGTTTTGGGGAGGGACGGTGGCTCAGTGGTAGAGCATCTGCTTGGGAAGCAGAAGGTCCCAGGTTCAATCCCCAGCATCTCCAAAAAAGGGTCCAGGCAAATAGGTGTGAAAAACCTCAGCTTGAGACCCTGGAGAGCCGCTGCCAGTCTGAGAAGACAATACTGACTTTGATGGACCGAGGGTCTGATTCAGTATAAGGCAGCTACATATGTCCATATGTTAAACCAGGTTAGTGCAGATCTGAGCAGGCAAATCACTCCATTTACACTAAACAGCGTAGAGACTGCCCGAATATGCAAAGGAGTTTCTGCTACAAAAAAAAAGCCGCGGCCAGAATTCTCCAGCGTCATGCTGAGTCGTGGGGGCAGACGGTTCTTCTGTCTCCAGCGTGGGAGCTCGCCAAGCACTAAGAAGCCAGAAGGGGGGCTCCTTTTCCCTAGCAGGGCAGGCAGCTGACTTTAAAAAAAAAAAAATGGCGGATTCCCTCCGCTCCATGGAGGCGGCTCTGTCCTGGGACCATTGCAGTAGAGCGGGCCTCCAGGCTTGTGCCGGAAGGAGCCTCCCTGGGCCGCCGGGCAGGGAGCGGCTGCCACGGCCGTGGAGCCCAGATGCTGCAGGTTTTTGGGAGGGGCGGGGGCCGTCTGCAGCAGCAGGGTGGTCCCGCATTCCAGATGGTGGGGCTACGTCAGGTCTGCGCCACATCTGGTTCCCTGATGCCTGAGTAGTGGGAGCGGGGGGGAGGAATGCCAAGCATTTCTTCACGGGGCTTGCCCGGGAGGGGGAATGGGAGAGGACAAAAGTATAGCTTCAATTACCTGTACCTTCCAGGAGCGCAGGGCGGGGGGGGGCTGTCAGTTTTCCCAGCCGCCCCTGCTCTCTAAACGCGAGGGTCTTCCATAGTTGCGAGCTATGAAGGCAAGCTTATTTTTACGGGCTTTTCAGAGACACGGATGATAACGTTGCTGAAAGATTAACGCTAAATGTCTGGCCGTTCTCTCCCTTCATCCTGTGCCTGCCTCTTAAAAACTGGGCGACATGGTGGCTGGTAAAATACATATATGCAAGCATGGCTTTTTTTTTTTTTTTGAGCAGCAACGCCGTTCCGGCTGGCTCGGCATCTGGGGGTGTGGCCTGATATGCAAAGGAGTTCCTGTTGGGCTGTTTAAACAAACAAACAAGAAAAGCCCGTGTGAAACAATATACTTTGAATAGATATAGGCAGGGCTGTTTTTTTGTAGAAAAAGCCCAGCAGGAACTCGCTTGCATATTAGGCCACACCTCCTGACACCAAGCCAGCTGAAACTGTGTTTCTGTGCATTCCTGCTCAAAAAAAAAAGCCCTGGATATTGATGTAACCAGTCCTCCTGGAGCTTACAGTAGACCCTGTACTAAGAGCCCTGTAAGCTCTTGGAGGATTGGCTACATCAGGGGTGTGTGGCCCAGGGATGGAATTCTAGCAGGAGCTCCTTTGAATATTAGGCCACACCCCCTGATGTAGCCAGTCCTCCTGGAGCTTACAGTAGGCCCTGTGCGAAGAGCCCTGTAAGCTCTTGGAGGATTGGCTACATCAGGGGTGTGTGGCCCAGGGATGGAATTCTAGCAGGAGCTCCTTTGAATATTAGGCCACACCCCCTGATGTAGCCAGTCCTCCTGGAGCTTACAGTAGGCCCTGAACTAAGAGCCCTGCAAGCTCTTGGAGAATTGGCTACAATAGGGGTTTATATATTTCCTCCTCACCTCCAAGACTCTGCCATGGGACCTGTCTCATTTCATGTCCTTTACCAGGGATGGCCAAACTTAATGTAAGAGCCAACCAGAACAGACGTCATGTTAAGAGCTGTAAGGAGGGAAGGAAGGCAAATAGATGCGAGGGAGGGAGAGGTGGAAAGAAAACAACTTTAACTTGAAGCGCATTCTCGAAGCCACCATCTGGCTCGGCTTGGAGAAATGATTTAAGGATAACAGATGCCTTTTTTCAAGCTGGCCAGCAGGGAGATGGGGTCTTCAAGAGCCACCCAATATGGGTGAAAGAGCCACAGTTTTGGCCACCCTCCGGGCTAGCCCGAACTCTCCAGATCGAGGGTCTCTTTTACTCGCATTGGAAAGAGCCCGCACAAGGGTAGGGTTGCCAATCCCCAGACGGGGGCAGGGTCATCAGAAAGTGGGGGGGGGGGAAATGTCTGCTGGGCACTCCATTATTCCCTATGGAGACTAATTCCCATAGAGAATAATGGAGAATTGATCCGCAGGTATGTGGGGCCCTGGGGGTGCTGTTCATTGAGCTAGAGGCACCAGATGTGCAGCAGCGCATCCAGCATCTCTCAAAAGACCCTCCAAGTTGCAAAAAGATTGGACCAGGGGGTCCACCTCAAAGAAGGTGCCCCTGTCCTTCGTTATTTCCAATGAAGGGAAGACGCTCAAAAGGCGTGCGGCCCCTTTAAATGTGATGGCCGGAACTCCCTTTGGAGTTCAATTCTGCTTGTCACAACCTTGCTCCAGGCTCCGCCCCCAGTGTCTCCTGGCTCCACCCCCAAAGTCCCCAGATATTTCTTGAATTGGACTTGGCAACCCTACACAGGGGGGATGTCCGGATGGCCCACCGCACATGCTCCTTTTGCTTTTGCACTTCTGGGCCTTGCGTAGCCAGCTCCTCCCCCCCCCCCCCCACGTAGCATGCGGCCTCGTGGCGTTGCACCGCTTCCACCCCCCTCCCCATCACAAACCTCCTCCTCCTCTGCCCCACCGCAGCATGCATGTTGTGACCGCCTTTTTTCCCCTCTTCTCCCCCCCCCCTCCCCTGTTTTGATGGCTTCGCTCTGTGAATTTTGTTGCTCTCCTTTCGACGGCCGCTCCCTCACCTGTCCCCTGTCCTCGCGGTCCTCCTTAACAGCCATTGCCGGGAGCTGGAGGAGCAGATCCGGTTGATGGACCAAAACTTGAAGTTCCTTGCTCAGGCTGAAGAAAAGGTACTAATCCTTCCCTCTCCCTCGAGTCCTGAGCCTCCCTAACCTGGTTTTTTTTTCCCCTTTCCCCCTCCCTTCCACACCTCGTAACGCCTTCGAGTGCTCCTTTGCCTCCCCTTTCCCTTTCCTGCTTCTCCGAACGCTCCGCTCGCTCTCCTCTCGCCGACTCGGCTCGTTTTTTACTTCCCGTCAAGCAGGTGCCGACGGGGCTGCTCCTCGGCCTGGCCGGCTTCTTCCGAAAGGGCAGCGAGGCGCGGCGGGTTCCTTCCGAGGCCGGATCCAGCGCTACAGGCAGCTCCCCCCCCCCGCCATCCCTGCTGCTTGCAGACTTTGTAGCCTCGCGGTGCCGACAGCCTTGATTTTGCTTCCCTCTCTGGCCTTTTGTGTGCCGTGCTGCGTAGGGGAGAGGGGACTCTTTTTGTCATTGCCCTCCCCCCCTGGGCTCTTTCTCCTGCTATCCAAGGGACAGTGCCCAAAGCATGGAGTCGTGCGTGTGGGGCGTCGTGTGCAAGAAGCACCTTTGTGGCTGCGGGAGGCACCCGATTTCAACTTCAGCTGCATAGGAAGGGCCTACTCTGCATTGGCCCCTAGTCGCCCTCAGGAGAGGGGCCGTGCCTCAGTGGCAGAGCAGCTGCTTGGCAATTCAGGATGTCCCAGGCTCAGTTCCCAGCATGCCGAGTTGAGTAGAAGAAGGTGGTTTTGGATTTATATTCCGCCCTATACTCTGAATCTCAGAGTCTCAGAGCGGTCACAATCTCCTTTACCTTCCCCTTCCCCCACAACGGACACCCTGTGAGGTAGGTGGGGCTGAGAGCGCTTTTACAGCAGCTGCCCTTTCAAGGACAGCCTCTATGAAAGCTCTGGCTGACCCAAGGCCATCTCAGCAGGTGCAAATGGAGGAATGGGGAATCAAACCCGGTTCTCCCAGCTAAGAGTCCGCGCACTTAACCACAACACCAAACTGACTCTCACCAGGTGATGTCAAAGACCTCAGCCTGAGGCCCTGAAGAGCTCTTGCTGATCTGGATACGAGGTCCTGGCCCTGAGGAGCCGAGGGGTCAGTTCAGTACAGGGCAACTGCATATGTTCCTAAGGGAGTAGCCGTGGCTCAGTGGTAGAGTGCCCGTTTTGCACGCAGGAAGTCTCAGGTTCAGTCTGTGGCATCCCATGGAAGACAGCTAGATTACCCAATGCTCGATGCCAGAATCACCGAGTTGGAAGGGCCCTCCAGGGTCATCTAGTCTGACCCCCTGCACAATGCAGAAAATTCACGAATACCTCCCCCCACACTCCCCTGGTGACCCTTGGTCCACACCCAGAAAGGCTGGGGAAAAAAAACCCCTCCAGGATTCCTGACCAAACTGGCCTGGAAAAAGCTGCTTACTTGACCCCTAAACGGTGATCAGCGTTTCCCCCGGGACATGTAAGAAAGGGCCATGAGAACGAAGCCCTAATGCAACCCTTCTTGCCCCCCCCCCCCCCCCCCCCATGATCAGACACCTCCACATGGTTGCGGTCCTCTCGACAACCGTAAGGGCTAGAAACCTGCTTTTTGAGAAAGAGCTGTCCTTGAACTCGCAGCTGCGACGATGCCTCCAGGGCCTGACTACACAGTCAGCAAAGCAGAGCATCGGGCCGGCTCCTGTAGCCCTGGGTCCCAAAGAGCCGGTCCCTCTTCTGCGACTTGGACCCCGTCGCCGGCCTCCGTCGACCCTGTCACCTGATGGTCACCGCAGTCTCTCCATTCCATACATTCACTCTCTTCTCTCTTTTCTCCTATCCTCTTTGGTTCCCACCCTTCCCTTTCCTCCCAACTTCTTTTGTTTTTTTTTGTCTCGCTCTTCCCCCCCTCTCCCTTGCAAACGTTTTGCAGTAAGTGCTCAGAGCTGGAAGAAGAATTGAAGAATGTCACCAACAATCTCAAGTCTCTTGAGGCTCAGGCTGAGAAGGTAGGGTGTCTTCCCCCGTGGCTGCTGGGGAGGCCTTTGGGCCCAGGAATCGTCCTGGAGATTTTCCCTTGAATACCAGAAGCGCTACACATGGGGTTGTGTAAGCTGCCCACCGAGTGGAAGGGGTCAGCCTTTGGCTCCGTGTAATGCAGCTTTTACTTTCCATACCAAGAATCCCCATGTTTAAGTCTTTAGTGGGTGGAATTCTAGCAGGAGCTCCTTTGCATATTAGGCCGCACCCCCCGATGTAGCCAATCCTCCAAGAGCTTACAAAAAAAAGTTACACACCCCTGATGTAGCCAGTCCTCTTTTTTGTAAGCTGTTGGAGGATTGGCTACATCAGGGAGGGTGTGGCTCTTTTTTTGTAAGCTGTTGGAGGATTGGCTACATCAGGGAGGGTGTGGCTCTTTTTTTGTAAGCTGTTGGAGGATTGGCTACATCAGGGAGGGTGTGGCTCTTTTTTTTGTAAGCTGTTGGAGGATTGGCTACATCAGGGAGGGTGTGGCTCTTTTTTTGTAAGCTGTTGGAGGATTGGCTACATCAGGGAGGGTGTGGCTCTTTTTTTGTAAGCTGTTGGAGGATTGGCTACATCGGGGGGGGGGGTGCGGCCTAATATGCAAAGGAGCTCCTGCTAGAATTCCACCCTTGGCCTTTAGTATCTCTGGTTAGGAGCAATGCTCCCTCTAAGCTGCGGAGTCCTGTGAGCAAAAATTCTACTTTGTGAGCTACCGGCTTTCAAGCTGTGAGCGAGCGCTTCGGCCACTGCATCAATTAGTTTGCTCCGAGGCCATTTTTCCTGAGCTAAGACAAAACTGTGTGAGTCAGAGGCTAAAAAACTGATCTAGCTCACACTAACTCAGTTTAGAGGGAACACTAGTTAGGGGGATCTCTGCCAGTGGGAGAGCTGCCGCCGGGTTGTGGTGGTATTATTATTATTATTATTATTTATTCCACCTGTAGCCAAAGCTCTCAGAGTGGTTTGCAATATGAATAAAATAAATAAAAGCAAAAAATGTTGCCCTGACCTAGGTAGTCCAGGCGAGCTCGAAATCTGGCAAGTATTTGGATGGGGACTTCCCAAAGAATACCTGGAGAGGGAGGCAGAGGCAGGCCCCTATTGGGGCATGGCGGACCTTCAGGCTCGCCAGAGGTTGCTGTGTCTTCCAGACACACACACAAAATGCAAAAATAACACACATACCCTCAACCCCCCCCCCCATTAAAAGTTAAAAATTAGTGGCATGGCTTGCTGTAAAGCAGGGGTGGTTAAACTTGCTTGACATAAGAGCCTCATAGAATAAATGTCAGACGT
The DNA here is from genome assembly GCF_032191835.1 of Heteronotia binoei. Taxonomy (NCBI): domain Eukaryota; kingdom Metazoa; phylum Chordata; class Lepidosauria; order Squamata; family Gekkonidae; genus Heteronotia; species Heteronotia binoei. Next base: position 268,223,085 of record NC_083223.1, read on the forward strand.
TTGAGAGTTGCAACGTCAGATGTTTGAGGGAAGGCAGGCAGGCAAACAGATTTGGGGGGAGGGAGAGGTGGAGCAGCTTTAACTTTAAATGCCTTCTCCAAGCTACGGACTGGCTTGGCTTGGAGAAGTGATTTAAAGAGACAAACGCGGTGGCGGCTTCGAGAGCCACGCAATAGGTGTGAAAGAGCTGCGTGTGGCTTCCGAGCCACAGTATGGCCACCCCTGATATAAAGCAGTGTCACAGTCCGCCATCTCCCGAAGGTCAAAATCGAAAGCCGCAAAAGATTCTCGCTGCCCCGCTGCTGGGCCGTGCCTTGTGCGGACTTCTGATTGAGTGGGAATTTATGGCGCAAAACACTTGCCATGCCATAGCAACCCCCCCCCCCCCGATGTACCTACAGTGTTCTCCCTCTATACCATTGACATGTGACGTTGCTTTATAGCAAGCGTTGCCTCTGAGATGTATGGGAAAGCACACTCGATGATTTGCTTTTAAGTCCAAACGGTTTGGAAACCCAGCTTCCTGCCTCTTCTTTAAACCAAGGAAAATGAGGAAGCCAGTGGTGGTGATCAGAGTGTTGGGTCATGACTCAGAAGAGAGGCGTAAAATATCTAGAGATGTTGAAGCCTCAGAGAAAACCATTTCCCTCCTTTAGGAAATAGCTATCCAAATTTACGTTGGACTTTATTTTTTAGAGCTAACTGTTGTTGATGCGGTAGACTCTTACCTAAAACGTTCTGTGCTGTCTGTTGAGTAAATGTTGGGAAACACTTCATTCATTCCAGAGAGAAATAATTTCACTGAATTATTTCCATAAATTTCCCAGGTTTTTTGATCAGAATACTAAACATTAACTTCATCCCACCCATTTTTCTGTTTTCTTTTTTTTTACCCCAGACGGTCACATCTTTAGCTGGGAATATCTTGGACATATATAAATATATGAAGCTGCCTTCTACTGAATCAGACCCTCGGTCCATCAAAGTCAGTATTGTCTACTCAGACTGGCAGCGGCTCTCCAGGGTCTCAAGCTGAGGTTTTTCACACCTATTTGCCTGGACCCTTTTTAGTTGGAGACGCTGGGGATTGAACCTGGGACCTTTTGCTTACCAAGTAGATGCTCTACCACTGAGCCACCATTCCTCCCCAATTCAAATAGCCCTTTAGGAACTCACTGGCTTGACCTGTGGGTTAGTCCCAGTCTCTTGGCTACAGAGGGTGTTTGAAGTACAAGATAAGGAGACTAAAGAGTGGGGCCCATAGCTTGGTGGTAGAGCATCTGCTTGGCATGCAGAAGGTCCCAGGTTCAATCCCCGGCCTCTCCAGTTAAAAATTCCAGGAGTAGGTGATGTGAAAAATCTCGACCTGAGACCCTGGAGAACAGCTGCCAGTTTGGGTAGAGGCCATGGATGAGTAGTAGAGCATCTGCTTTGCAAGCAGAAGATCCCAGGTTCAGTCCCTGGGGTTTCCAGTTAAAAGACTAGGCAGTGGTAGGTGATGGGGAGGGATGGTGGCGCAGTGGTAGAGCATCTGTTTGGTAAGCAGAAGGTCTCGGGTTCAATCCCCGGCATCTCCCACTAAAAAGGGTCCAGGCAAGTAGGCGTTCAAAAACCTCAGCTTGAGACCCTGGAGAGCCACTGCCAGTCTGAATAGACAAGACTGACTTCGATGGACCAAGGGTCTGATTCAGTATAAGGCAGCTTCATGTGTTCATATCTCCACCTGGGACCTGGAGAGCCGCTGCCAGTCTGAATAGCTTGAATAGTGTGAAGGAGCTTTTTGTGAGGTTTCCTGCATTGCGCAAGGGGCTGGACTAGATGACTCTAAGAGGTCCCTTCCAACTCCATGGTTAAGTGAAGCCGCTTTCTACTCAATCAGTAGAGTTGGAAGGGACCTTTTAGGGTCATCTAGGGTCATTTTAGGGTCGCCTCACAAAAAGCTCCTTCACACACATCCATCCCCAGTTGTCCCCTGCTCCATGCCCAGAAGATGGCAAAAACCTCCAGGGTCCTTCGCCAAAGTGGCTTGGACAAAAATTGCTAGCAGACCCCCAAAGCTGCAGTCAGCATTTCCCTGGGTGTGTAAGGGAGGGCTACAAGAACTAAGCACTGATGCAACCCTTCTCGCCCTCCCTTTCATGATCTGCTCAATTCAGCGTTGCTGTCAGATGGCCATCTAGCCTCTGTTTCAAAACCTCCAAAGGAGGAGAGCCCACCACCTCCTGAGGAAGCCTGTTCCACTGAGGGAACTGCTCAGAACGTCAGGACGTTTTTCCTAATGTTTAGCTGGGCATTCTTTTGAAGCAGTTTCAGCCTGTTGGTTCTGGGATGAGTGGGATCGGGGCTTTTTTTTTTTGTAGCAGGAACTCCTTTGCATATTTAGCTACACCCACCCCGATGTAGCCAATCCTCCCAAAGCTTACAGGGCTCTTCTTACAAGGAGAGCCAGTTTGGTGTAGTGGTTAGGTGTGCGGACTCTTATCTGGGAGAACCGGGTTTGATTCCCCACTCCTCCACTTGCAGCTGCTGGAATGGCTTTGGGTCAGCCATAGCCATGGCAGAGGTTGTCCTTGAAAGGGCAGCTGCTGTGAGAGCCCTCTCCAGCCCCACCCACCTCACAGGGTGTCTGTTGTGGGGGAGGAAGGTAAAGGAGATTGTGAGCCGCTCTGAGACTCTTCAGAGTGGAGGGTGGGATATAAATCCAATGTCGTCATCTTCAGAGAGCCAGTTTGGTGTAGTGGTTAAGTGTGCGGACTCTTATCTGGGAGAACCAGGTTTGATTCCCCACTCCTCCACTTGCCTTGGGTCAGCCATAGCTGTGGCGGAGGTTGTCCTTGAAAGGGCAGCTGCTGGGAGAGCCCTCTCCAGCCCCACCCACCTCACAGGGTGTCTGTTGTGGGGGAGGAAGGGAAAGGAGATTGTGAGCTGCTCTGAGACTCTTCGGAGTGGAGGGCGGGATATAAATCCAATATCATCATCATCATCTTCTTCTCTTGGAAGATTGGCTATTTCAGGGGTGCGTGGCCTAATATGCAAAGGAGTGCCTGCTACAAAAAAACTCCCTTGAGTGGGATCGTATGAATCTGTTCCTTAGTTGAAAGAAGACTTGGTTAAAGGGAATCCTCGGCTCTAGCCCAAGGTGGGCTGGGCTCTCCTGAGCTCTTTGGATGGCGGACAGGATGAAATGTGCCGGTTTCCAAAGCCTTGGACCTTCCTGTTACGCTTGTGCAATTCCCAAGAGACTGGCGGGATATGAAAAGAAAAGAAATAGAGGGCCCTAAGATGACCAAATCAAAAGCAGAGCTGATACCAATCTCACTGTCCACTGCTAGGCTAGCTATTGCAGCCAAGTGGATAGATCACTCCTCTCCCAAGTATAAACGTTTGGCACCAGAAGATACGGGAGCAGTTCGTTATGTACCAGCTGGATCACAGTCTCTCCAGTTCATCACCCAACCAATATCAAAACAAAGTTGTAGCGATATGGTATCCTCTGTTAGAATATATGGCCAAACGCGGTGGTGTTCCAAAAAAAAAAATCTCTGTCACAGAAGCTTGATATATTTTTTAGCTTTGCAAGAAGTTTCTGCTGTCGTAAACAAAAGTACTAAAAGTCTCTTGCTTTCGTCTTAGTTTCCCTTTGTGTTTTATGTTACCTCAATAAATGTAAAAAAAAAAATTAAAAAAGAAAAGAAATAGAGAAGTTCTGCCGTGAGGTTTGTCGATGAACGGGCTGCTTTGCTCAGGGCCTCAACGAAGTTCTCTTTCCCCCCTTTCTTGTCCCCAGTACTCCCAGAAAGAGGACAAGTATGAAGAGGAGATCAAGATCTTGACTGACAAGCTCAAGGAGGTAAGAGGTTGGTGTGAGGGCTTGTCATGACCCAGATTGGGGCGGGAGGGGGGTGCCACCTGACGCTGCCCCCACTCTGGAATTGAGGACCCCTTGGGAAGGCCAAGAGCCCCCTCCCAAAACCCTTCAGGTTATCCTTCACTTTGGCCAAGAAAATTGGCGTGTAGACCAGGCGGAGTAACAGAGAACAACAAAAGGGGTTTATTTTACACAGGAAAATCAGTTACAGGCAAGTGAACACAGAAGGTGCTTAAAACTATATAGTAACGTGGGTGAAGGAAAATTAACATAAAGTCCCTAATGTGACTAGGCTGAATTGTCCCTCATCTGTTAGGCCACCAGGCCTCGGCCTGCTCACTCTCTCCCTCAGAGGAAGGGTCTCCCTCCTAGATAGCAACCGTCCTTCCTGCTTGACCTCTCAGTAGGAAAGGACAGTGTCTGTCTCCTGAGAGAGCTCTTAACCAATTCCCCTCAGACCCTGCTTGGATGCCGATGGGCTGAAACCAGTGCCAAGCATTCTGGGGATAGTAGGATGTTTTTTCCCTACTGTGACACAGGCTTCACAGGCTCCCTAGGCCCGCTAGGCTCTGTCTCACAGGACAGCACAGATCACGGCAGGGCTGGTAGGCATCTCCGCAGTGGACACAAAGAGCATGTGTGTGCATGCTAGAAGGAGGGGCCATCGATGTTTAAAGTCTCCAGGTCCCTCCCCGTCCATCTCCAGAGGGACAGTCGGCCACCCGATGTTCCCTTCCATCCTTTGTAGCAGGTCTGGTCGGTTTCCTGACCGCTTCTCCTCCTCCTCGCAGGCTGAGACTCGGGCCGAGTTTGCAGAGAGATCAGTAGCCAAGCTGGAGAAGACCATCGATGACTTGGAAGGTAAGTTCAGACAGAGATGCCAAACTGGTGGCTGTCGGGAGCCGCTTTGTCGATTTACAGAACTTCGCTTAGTGTCCCCGAAAAACCATATGCGGTAGAATGGAGTAATTAGACTGGCGTTTGTATACCCTGTGGCAATGAGCAGCCAAACGAATTCATCCCAATCCCAGCTTGTTGAGACCTGATTGGGCCCCAGATAGGGCTGTCAAGTCCCCGGTCCGGGCGGGGGTTCCCCCACCTGGGAGGTTCCCAATCCACTGGCTCGCATTGCGCCGGCAGGTGAAACCTCCTCCTACGTCACTGGCACAACAGCGTTATCCGGAAGTGATGTCATGTCAGTGATGTTGCTCAGCGGCCACTCTAGGCGCCGGGAAAACACTATGGTTTTCTCGGGCGCTCTAGCCATTTGGGAGGGGAAACTCTATGGTACAATAGGTACCATAGAGTTTTCCCCTCCCAAACGGCTAGAGCATCTGGGAAAACGATACCTTTTATACATTAGGTATGTCGACCTGCCAGGTGTGGGCATTAGCTTTTTTGCCCCTTTTCTTGGCATTGAAGCATCCAGTTTGGTCAGATCAGCTGCAGAGGGCATCCTCCCGCCCACTGCATCGTCCCCCTTCCCCCGAACATATATTTTTTTGAAATGAGTTAAATTATAAATTACGGATGAGCTCTGTTCTGTGTGAGGATGGAAGGTTCAACTCAGACAGCTCCTTGGTAGGGATCGGCAGCTGGAGGCCCTTGGCCACTTCTGGTTCTCGAAATGTGACATTTGGCTGTTGAATCTCTAGCTCGGAACCATACGCTGAAGGAGCTAATTGGCAGGGGTCGTAGGACTACCAGCTAGCTCTCTACGTAGAATTAGTCCTTTAGCGGCCCTATTGCAGAACCGGTTGTCGTCGGCCAGGGCCCTGTTTGAGAATCACGGAATCATAGAGTTGGAAGGGACCTCCAGGGTCATCTAGTCCAACCCCCTGCACAATGTAGGAAACTCACAAACACCTCCCCCTAATTTCACAGGATCTTCATCGCTGTCAGATGGCCATCTAGCCTAATGTAGCTTACAAAAAAGAACAACCAAACTGGGAACTGAATGTTTGGGCTATAAAACTAGACCCAACGGGGACTAAGTTTCTCCAGCTGTACTGTCAGCTGCTGAGCGTACCTTAGCTTGTAACAGGCCCAACCGCATGTAGAAATCGTTTTGAACATGGCAACGGTACTGTGACACTCCTGATTTCCATGCCTCCTGCTTCTGGGGGGAGGGCATCAGTCGGCTTGCACCTGCACTCTCAACTCCTAATGGGTTAGACCAGAGCTTTTTTTGTAGCAGGAACTCCTTTGCGTATTAGGCCACGCCCCCTGATGTAGCCAATCCCCCAAGAGCTTACAGAGCTTTTCTCATGGGGCCTACTGTAAGCTCCAGGAGGACTGGCTACATCAGAGGTGTGTGGCCTAATACGCAAAGGAGGTCCTGCTAGAATTCCTTACAGGGCTCTTCTCACAGGGCCTACTGTAAGCTCCAGGAGGACTGGCTACATCAGAGGTGTGTGGCCTAATACGCAAAGGAGTTTCTGCTACAAAAAAAGAGCCCTGGATTAGACAGGTGTCGCCATGTTTTTGAGACGTCTTACTCGCTGAAAGAGTGCCTTCTGTTCTGTGGGACCTTTGGGCTGGATCCCGTGGATCCCTTCCGCTAAAAAGCATTGCTGCCCTGGAATCATAGAGTTGAGAGGAACTTCCAGGGTCGTCTAGTCCAACCCCTTTGCACAGTGCCAGAAATTCACAAATACCTCTTGGGCCAAGAAGCACCTTCCATCGGGGGAGAGAGCCACTGCTGGCTGATCTGTAGGATCTGGCCCATAGGGGTCTCTTTTCAGGTGGTCGCTTAAGAAACAAAATTCTGTTTTGGGAAGTGGCTTTGAAACCTTGAGCTTCAGTTCCTCAAACTTGGCATTTTTGGCGCTTTAAATGTAATGACTCCTGGAATGTTTTCTAGTTGGGGAGGGACGGTGGCTCAGCGGTAGAGCATCTGCTTGGGAAGCAGAAGGTCCCAGGTTCAATCCCTGGCATCTCCAAAAAAGGGTCCAGGCAAATAGGTGTGAAAAACCTCAGCTTGAGACCCTGGAGAGCCGCTGCCAGTCTGAGAAGACAATGCTGACTTTGATGGACCAAGGGTCTGTTTCAGTATAAGGCAGCTTCATATGTTCATAGTCCTTTAATATTCTCCCTCCTCTCCACCCCCCCCCCCCCCAAAAAAAATTGAATGATTTGCAATGTTTTATCCAAATGGGTTCTAGAATGTGGTGGGACGTTTGGGAAGTTGGAAGTATTGAATCTGACATGGATACCCTCAAAGTTAGATAACGTGCTGGGTATTTATTTTTTTTAATCGCTTCTCACAAAGATTCCCAAAGCGCTTTGCAATAAAATCATAACATAATTTGCTAAATATAGAATGTAATTGCTTAAACAGAACGTAGAACGGAGTGCTTAAAACATGCCATCCACGATTATCGTCTAACAGCTGTGAGGGCATAACAGAATGCTTTAAAAGACCATATAGGAACAGTCCGGCGATCAAAGAATTGGAGAAAATCCAAAGGGCAGGGGTGAAATGGGAATAACAAAAAAGTGAATCTCCTCAAAAGGCCCGAGGAAAGTGGAGTCTCTTCATTGGCTCCAAAATAGATACGTGGATGAAGGGAGAGTTTGGGCTGGATTACTTGGATGATCGCCAGATCTGGGTGAATAACTGGGGGTGGTTTTAGAGAAGGGACTCTGCATCTCCTCCAGGAATGGAGGAAGGTATAGCAGAGCCTCCAGGGGAAGGTATAACAGGGCAAATCAGGTGTGGCAGGGCCTTTGGGGTAAACCAGGGGGCTGTACTCCCAACATGTAGAATCGTAGAGTTGAAAGGGACCTCCAGGGTCATCTAGACCAACCCCTGCACAGTGCAGGAAATTCGCAAATACCGCCCCCCTCCACACACACACATCCTCATTCTTCAGTGATGCCTGCTCCATGCCCAGAAGATGGCAAAAACCTCCAGGACCCTTTGCCAATCTGGAGACCCCTGACCTGGAGAAAAATGGCTGGCTGACCCCAAAGTGGTGATGAGCATTTCCCTAGGCTTGTGAGAAAGGGCCCCAAGAACTAAGCCTGGATGCAACCCTTCCTGCCCTCCTTTGCCTGATCTGCCTAATTCATAGGATCCGCATTGCTGTCCGATGCCCATCTAGCCTCTGTTTAAAAACCTCCAAAGAAGGAGAGCCCACCACCTCCCGAGGAAGCCTGTTCCACTGAGGAACTGCTCTGACGGTCAGGAAGTTCTTCCCCCTAAATTCACAGGATCTGCATTGCTGTCAGATGGCCATCTAGCCTCTGTTTAAAAACCTCCAAGGAAGGAGAGCCCACCACCTCCCGAGGAAGCCTGTTCCACTGAGGAACCGCTCTGACGGTCAGGAAGTTCTTCCCCCTAAATTCACAGGATCTGCATTGCTGTCAGGAGGCCATCTAGCCTCTGTTGAAAAACCTCCAAGGAAGGAGAGCCCACCACCTCCCGAGGAAGCCTGTTCCACTGAGGAACCGCTCTAACGGTCAAGAAGTTCTTCCTAAAGTTTAGCTGGAAACCCTTTAGACTTAATTCCAATGCGGTGGTTCTGGTCCGACCTTCCTGGACAACAGAAAACAACTCCCGCTATCCTCTTATTTGACAGGCCTTCAAGTACTTGAAGATGGCGATCCTATCACCTCTCAGCCGCCTCCTCTCCAGGCTAAACATCCCCAGCTCCTTCAGCCTTTCCTCATAGGACTTGGTCTCCAGACCTCTCACCATCTTTGTTGCCCTCCTCTGGACCCGTTCCAGCTTGTCCATATCTTTCTTAAATTGTAGTGCCCCAAACTGTCCCTCTGCTAATCCCCTTAGTCTTGGGTCATTTAGGCCTTAAATTGAGGACAGCCATGATAAGGCAACCAGTGCCGGTAGAATGCTCCCTCAGTGAGGTGCTAGACAGTAGATCAGCAGCCACACATTGTGCTGTTTAGAATTCCTGACACAGGTTTTTGAATATATGCCCACGTACGGTGTGTTGCAATTAACCCAGATGGGATTGGCACACTTCAACTGTGGCTGGATCCTTCCTCCAAGAGTTTACAGTAGGCCCTGTAAGAAGAGTCCTGTAAGCTCAAGGTCCTACTGTAAGCTCTTGGAGGAATGGCTACATCAGGGGTGTGTGGCCTAATATGCAAAGGAGTTCCTGATGCAAAAAACAAAAGCACTGCGCAGCACCACGTCGGTTTCCTAGAGGCCTCTTCAAAGCGGCATATAAAACCAAGACGAACACAGAGCAGTCGCAAGCAGTTCTGCACCGTGAAACGGTCAGAGCAAGGGAAGAAAAACAGCCTGAGTAAACTTGTCAGAGGCACCTAAAAGCTCTTTCAGAACACGGAAGGTTCCCCATAACCCATTCCTGTTCAGGAGTTTGTGTCCACTCATTTTCCAGACAGTCTCTTTGTTCTGCCTCATAATCTGGGACGAGATTCCCCGCCCCCCCCCCAGCCCAAGAAACCACAAAAAGGAGAGATCTGTTTCTTCCTAACAGTAATAGTTTCCAGCAGTGGTGGGAGGCAGACCTCCCCCTCCCTCAAAGCCACACGAAATGCCACTCGTAGCAACTTGGCCTCTGCGAATGGAACTCAGCTGGCCGCTTTCCCGCCGTTTGACCAGCGGGATCGAGAGCTCCCGTTTTGCGGCCAGCCCTCTGGTGTCCCTCGAACTCGAAACGGCGCCTGGTCTGTGCCATGTGCCGCTGATCATCCCCCTCCCCTCCCGCCTTTCTCTCAGTCCTTTGTCGCTTCTGTGCCTGATGCGTGGACCGCACGCCCTCTTCCCTTCCCTTTTTTTAGATGAGCTGTATGCCCAGAAACTGAAGTACAAAGCCATTAGCGAGGAGTTGGACCACGCCCTCAATGACATGACTTCCATGTAAATAACAGTGCTTGGGCCGGGGCGGGGGGGAAACGGGGCTTGCGTGTCGACTCTCTGCTTGAGCGTGTCTTTGTGTGCTGCAGCAAGGGGGGGATACATGGCGGGAGGGGAGAATCATCACCGGGCGGCCTTGTGGGCACTGTGGCGACGGGCGGGGCCGGGTGAGGCTATGCTGCTGGCTTGCCAGTTCAGTTTTCCCTGCTGCCTTTCGGATCGGCGTTTCTTTATCGATGCAAAAGGAGACTTGCGGCACGCAGTGAGTTTTGTTAAGGAAGGTCCCCGGTGCGTTTTGGTAACGTGCAGCCCACGCTTGCTGATAAGAGAGGCTTCACATTTCACTTTGGCCATTGTTAATTTACAACCAGGGTTTTTTTTTTGTAGCAGGAACTCCTTTGCGTATTAGGCCACACCTGCCTGATGTAGCCAATCCAAAGGATTGCAAAGGACTTCCTGTGGCAAAAAAGCCCCGGCTTTACCACTTCTGCTATCCGTTCATCTCCCCTGTGGGTGGAGAAGATGATGATACTGGATTTGTATCCTGCCCTTCACTTTGTGAGCGCTCTGAGACTCAGAGATTCAGTCTTCTTTACCTTCTTCCCTCACAACAGGATACCCTATGAGGTGGGCGGGGCTGAGAGAGCTCTCACAGAAGCTGCCCTTTCAAGGACAGCTCTGCGAGAGCTATGGCTGACCCAAGGCCATTCCAGCAAGTACAAGTGGAGGAGTGGGGGGATCAAACCCGGTTCTCCCAGATAAGAGTCAGCCCACTTAACCACTACACCCAACTGGCTCTCTAGCAGATCCAAGGTACATCATACAAGGCACCTTGGCTGACATATGCAAGTTATTTTAGTGTTAATAGATTTTTATTTGAGTTTTTAAGGGGATACAGAATAGAAAAGGGAAAGGAGATAAAATGTGTAAAAATGTAACAACCGACAGGATGTACAGGGTAATTATATATATATTAAGGACATTCTTTGGTCAGAATGTATACATATACAACGACCACAAAAAGTAAGACAATATAGCTTTAAAACTACGACATAATATATATGGCTTGACTTACGATTATACTTGGCATCATAGCTTAAAGACATGAATGATGCACATGGATGCAAGTTATTGAACTGTTTGAGGCTCAGAATACAAGCCCTTGTATGCAGATTTTCCCAGTATTTATAGTGAGGACACCCGAACCAATTTAAATACTGTATGGCAGGAGTGGCCAACTGTAGCTCTCCAGATGTTTTTTTGCCTACAACTCCCCATCAGCCCCAGCCATTGGCCATGCTGGCTGGGGCTGATGGGAGTTGTAGGCAACAAAAACATCTGGAGAGCTATCGTTGGCCACCCCTGCTGTATGGTTTAGCTGCTGCTGCTGCATTCTTTCCTCTCCCCACCATCACCCCAGCATCTGCTTACCTGTGCAGGTGTGGTGGGCCGCTTCTGAATGTAGGATTAATATTATTGATAGTCCGTCTCACAGGGACTCAGGGCAGATTGCGCAGTGAGTCAACGCAGTCCACAAAGTAGGCCGTTCAATAAACAGCGCATTAGATTGCAGAAGCCTAGAACCATCCAGAAATCGAACAGATAGAACTGAAGCATTGCCCTCAGTGTTAACATGGCACATTAAACGGTGCAGAAGTCACACCCTTCGCGTACAGTAAGAATCACAGCAACGTGACGGGAGTTTAGGTCAGCACTACGTTTGGCAGCCGGAACACCACCCTGGAGAGAGACTGCACAGACCAAAATGCATTGGGGATTTTGAGGACCACACATTCTAACCTTCTGTGCATCTAGCAGTCTTCCTCTTGCGTTGGGTTTTGGGGGAAGTTTCCTTCCGTGTCTTTTTCTCCCGAACCGTATCGCCACTGCTTTGTGCCTTTTAGCGGTCTCTTGGGTTTGGTTTGGACCTTTGGCCGCTCCAGGCTAGCCTACCGGGTTGGTTCCGTTCTGCTGGCTGAGGCTCCTTCTGTCGGGTGCCCTCCGAGAATAGTTTTGCTGAGACCGAGGATTTGAGCTGTGCTGTATACGTGTTTGTGGAAGACGGCTTGGCCGAGGGCTGGGGCGGGGGGGGGGGACTTGCTTGAGTCCGACCTTTGAAGTGTTTGGCTTGACATAACCAGCTGCCTCCCTGCCTTGCGTTTGGTTTGTGGATTTGGTTTTAACCTTCCTTCTAACCCTAGAATGCCCCCCTCTTCCAGTCTCTCCTGGCTTGCTTTTTCTCCGAGCCTTTCTGTGCCCAAGCCCTCTGGGCTTCCTTAAACCTGATATCTTTTTTTTGTCTTCCCCCCCCCCTTTCATACAGATAAGATTTGTGATTCCAAAATACCACTTAAAGGCTTGGCCTCTGCACCTACTCTCTTCTCTCACTCCTTTTTTCACTTTGTCTTCCCTTCCCGTTGGCCGAAGTTCTCCCGCTCCGGGCCGCACACGCACCTCTCTCTCTCTGAGCCGCCCTGGGAACAAACATCCTCCATGTCCCCGGGGGTGTGTGTGACCTCACCAGTAGCTGGAGTCCTCTCCGCCCCTCCTCTTCCAGCCGGGCTGTGCTGTCTCTGAAACAAAGCCGTCTTTGTGACTTCCAACGTTGCCGGAGCCTTCTGGGCGCGGAGGTGCTCCTCTGACCATACAGCTGTGGGGAGGGGGGGGGGGGCTGGGAGGGTGCCAGATTCCTGTCCGCACAGCCGACGGGGCCTGCCGTTTCCCAGGGCGGGATGTTGGCACCACGTAGTAAGCGGTGGCAGCGAGAGACACGCAGCTGGGATTGGGCGCTTCCCGGCACTGCACTGATGTAGCGTCTCTCGCGCCGTGTGGCTTTGGCCAACCAGTTTGTAACCGTCGGTGGAATGTAATACAGACACTCTGCACTAAAACGGCAGCCCTGGCTTTGGATTTTCCTCCCCCCACCCCCACCTCCAAACAGCATATTTGTTGCCAAGCCCCCATTCCCAGCTGTTGTGGGTGGGCGTTCCAAGTTGGTGAAACACGGGTGGTTCTGCACGCTTTTTTAAAAAAAAAAATCCCTCTTGGGACTTGCTACACAGGCCTTGTGCCAAATTCAGTTCAGGAAGGAGATACCAACCAATGGGCAGTGACTCAACAGAAGAGCATCTTCTTGGCTCGCGGGAGGCCCCCCACCCCCGGTTCAGTCGCCAGCAGCCTCAAAGGAATTGGGTGGGAGGCAGTGTTCCCTCTGAGCTGCGGAGTCTTGTGAGCAAAAATTCTACTTGGTGAGCCGCTGGCATTCAGGTGGTGAGCTGCTGCGTAAATGAGTCTGCTCGGGTCATCTTTCCTGAGCCGAGACGAAAATGTGTGCGCCGGAGGCTAAAAATCTGTGAGCTGGCTCACGCGGACTCAGCTTAGAGGGAACACTGCTGGGAGGTGACATCAAAAACTTCAGCCCAAGGCTCTGGAAGAGTTGCCACCCGTCTGAGCAGACAGCGCTGACCTTGATGGACTGAGAGTCCGATTTGGCATAAGGCACGCGTGGCCAACGGTAGCTCTCCAGATGTTTTTTGTCTACAACTCCCCATCAGCCCAGCCATCGGCCGTGCTGGCTGGGGCTGATGGGAGTTGTTGGCAAAAAACATCTGGAGAGCTACCGTTGACCACCCCTGGCATAAGGCATGTACAAGCTGGAAAGAAGCATTAAGCCCTGCCAAAAAGAAGGCCCACGAACAGTGTTGCGGACTTGGGGGCCAGTGTGATGGAGCTAAGGAAGGTGGCCATTAATGGCGTTCCCTTGTTTGCAGCAGGCCCATCTTTGAACGCCTGAAGCTTTGGAGGTAAGAACTTAAGAGAAGCCATGTTGGATCAGGCCATCATCCCATCCAGTCCAACACTGTGCGTGTCACACAGTGGCCAAAAAACCCAGGTGCCATCTGTTGGTCCGCCAGTGGGGCCAGGACACTAGAAGCCCTCCCACTGTTGCCCCTCCCAGCACCAAGAATCCAGAGCATCACTGCCCCAGACAGAGAGTTCCAACAACATGCTGTGGCTAAGAACATAAGAGAAGCCATGTTGGATCAGGCCAGTGGCCCATCCAGTCCAACACTCTGTGTCACACAAAAAACCCAAGTGCCATCGGGAGGTCCACCAGTGGGGCCAGGACACTAGAAGCCCTCCCACTGTTGCCCCTCCCAGCACCAAGAATCCAGAGCATCACTGCCCCAGACAGAGAGTTCCAACAACATGCTGTGGCTAAGAACATAAGAGAAGCCATGTTGGATCAGGCCAGTGGCCCATCCAGTCCAACACTCTGTGTCACACAAAAAACCCAAGTGCCATCGGGAGGTCCACCAGTGGGGCCAGGACACTAGAAGCCCTCCCACTGTTGCCCCTCCCAGCACCAAGAATACAGAGTATCACTGCCCCAGACAGTTCCAACAACGTGCTGTGGCTAAGAGCATAAGAGAAGCCATGTTGGATCAGGCCAATGGCCCTTCCAGCCCAACACTGTGTGTATCACACAGTGGCCAAAAAAACCAGGTGCCATCAGGAAGTCCACCAGTGGGGCCAGGACACTGGAAACCCTCCCACTGTGCCCCCCCCCAAGCACCAAGGATACAGAGCATCACTTGCCCCAGGCAGAGTTCCAACAATACGCTGTGGCTAATAGCCACTGATAGATCTCTGCTCCATATTTTTATCCAATCCCCTTTTGAAGCTGGCTATACTTGTAGCCGCCGCCACCTCCTGTGGTGGTGAATTCCATAAATGGAGATGTTTTAAGAACTCCCTGAAGCACCCCGCTGCTTCTTTTGGAAGTGGGATGCTCGGCTAGGTAGCTGGCTTTGGAAGTCAGGTATGCTTGAAACGTGGGGTCCTTGGTCTCCCCTAACGGCTGCCGAAATGAGTCTAGGCTTTAAATTAGAAACTCAAATGAGTCATGTGCTGAAAGCGGTTAGCATGACTTGCTGTTGCAGCAAATTGATGAAACATACTAGTAACAAAGTCGAAATGAAAGGGGGACCCGAGTACGGCAGTGAGCATCTAAAGGGGCCACTGATAATCTTGCAACATGCATAGACAAAAATGTCCTTTATTCATTTGCAGTCTGGCCCCGTTGCCACAAAGAGCAAAATCAACGCACATCAGCGGTCCCTTTAAATGCCCATTGGATTGCCCTTTCATGTTTACTTTGGGTTGTGCGCAGGCTGGAATTCTAGCGGGAACTCCTCTGCATATTAGGCCACACACTCCTGATGTAGCCAGTCCTCCTCGAGCTTACAAAAAAGAGCCTTGTAAGCTCTTGGGCGATTGGTTACAGGGGGTGTGTGGCCTAATACGCAAAGGAGCTCCTGCTAGAATTCCACCCCTGGTCGTGCGTAACCTGTTACTACTTTGTCAAGTCACGTTATCCCTTTCAGTACTTAACATGGTGTTAGTTTTGGGGTTCTGCCTGCCTTCGCGCCGTGGTACCTCTTGTTTATTTCCATTGTGCTGCAAATTAAGCATAACGGCTTTGCAGCCCACCCTTCTGTCCTCTGCACAGAATGAAGCTGGATCTTGCAGAGCTGTTCCTCCAGTGGTGACCACTTTCCACCCATTCAGCAAGCTCCCCTAGATGCAGGGGGCTCAGGCCTTCTGCATCCGAGCGAAGCGTTTTGTGCCGAAGGGGGGAGAGGTGCCATTTGCAAACTAGCTCTGCGGGATTCGGCCCAAAAGGAGGCCGTCTAGGTTTCAGAGAAGATCCCTTGCACTAAGCTAAGCCTGGCCATTTGCTTGTCTGGTGGGCAAAAACCTCCCCCCCCCCCCCTGTCCTTGAAAAATTGGGGAGCAGGAAAGGGGGAGAAAAGGCATCCACAATGACACTCTAGGAATTTCCCCGTGTGTCTTTGGTCTTTACCATAAAGATTAGGGGGAATTCTTAGCATGTCAACCTGGGACTGACAAGCTCTGTGGGCCCCATCGTCAGAATCTCCTGTCATTGGCCAAGACAGTACTGGCAACTCTACCCTATGCTGCCTGGTGGGTTACCTTGACGTAAGACAGCAGGAAACTTTACAGGGTCTCCATCCAAACTGGGAGCATCATGCTGGCTTTCGAGGTACCTGAGAACAACCTTAATTCCATCACGGCGGGTGGGGGGGTGGTATACACTGATAGATTAATCCTACCCTACAACCTGTTAAGTGTCAGTCATGGGCCTTAAAGGAAAGTAGTAAGTACTTCAGACATGAGCCCAGTGCTTCTCCTGCTGTCGGATAACCACATTTCAGCACATGTGAGATTGGCATGGCTTCGCACAGTGCTACCTTGCTTGGTGCTAGGAAGAGAAAATGAAGCTGTGGCACTCTTTCCCCCACACCGAGGCTCCGTACACAACCACGTGCACTTGTACAGTCACAGTTGCGAACGAGGGATGGTAGCTCAGTGGTAGAGCATCTGCTTGGTAAGAAGATCCCAGGTTCAATCCCCAGCATCTCCCAACTAAAAAGGGTCCAGGCAAGTAGGTGTGAAAAACCTCAGCTCGAGACCCTGGAGAGCCGCTGCCAGTCTGAGTAGACAAGACTGACTTCGATGGACTGCGGGTCTGATTCAGTATAAGGCAGCTTCATATGTTCATATATGTTGGGGAGGGACGGTGGCTCAGTGCTAGAGCATCTGCTTGGTAAGAAGAAGGTCCCAGGCTCAATCCCCGGCATCTCCAACTAAAACGGGTCTAGGTAAATAGGCATGAAAAACCTCAGCTTGAGACCCTGGAGAGCTGCTGCCAGTCTGAGTAGACAATACTGACTTTGATGGACTGAGAGTCTGATTCAGTAGAAGGCAACTTTGTATGTTCATATGTTCAAATGGAAAGTAACATGTCCAGAAGAGGCCATTTTACTCCATGGTTGAAGGTAATGCAAGAAAGGCCTGGGGAGGTATACAGGAGCCGAACGATACACGTGTCTGATTCATGCCTAGACCCTGCATTTGTCCAGCAAACACTACCCGTATTGATCTGGGCCTCCTTTGTGTGCAGTGTCTCCCCCTCGTATCTTTCAAGGGGATTCAATTACGCCTTTAGTCTTTAGTCACATCCACAGGAGAGGTTGGCTTCACACACACCCTGTATGGGTAGGCAGTCCTGTTCCGGAGAGGAAGATGGTAACTTAATTCCATCCTTGACACTGGGGTAGGGTGGGGGCGGGTCCGGATCCTGAAGCGCTGAACCTTTTGGTGGGTTTGGAGATCATTCAGCAGTGTTGACCGAGGAGGGGGGTGGGAATGCCCCGACATGTTTGTCAGCTTGGAAGGAGAGGCTAAAACTTTTTTTTTAAAAAAAAAAACTAGCCTGCCTGTCTGCACATTCCCTACACTCTGTGGTGCCATGGAGCCTGACAACACTTTTCCTGGTGCTCGTGTGTCAAAAGGAAGTGCCACACTGCTATTTTTAGAAAGTGGGTGGGCCGCACGGGGCTTTCACCCAGCAAGGCATTTGATTGGCTGTACAGATTTATTTATTTTTTAAAATGTTGCTTTGGGAGCAGCTGCCCCCGCAACACAAGGGCCTTCATGTGTGACTGAGGGGAAGCTGTGGCGGCCATTTTGTGCCTGGCTTCGCCTCCTCTGGCCGCCATTTTGTGGCTGCACCTGCTGCGCTGTGTCAGCATTCCATCGGACCCGCAGGCTGGAAAAGGTTGTGAGGGCCCTTGCCCTGCGTTATCCATTGCTTGAAAGAGAGAGTAACAAGAAGAGAATCCAACCTGAGGTAGCTCTGAATTTCTTTAGGTGGGTCGCTGGGCCATTCCAAGATGAGACCGGGGAGCTTAGAGGGCTGGCTTTCCATTACTGCTGGGCTGTCCTTGGGCCTATATCTGTGTCCCCTCCCTGCTCTAAAACTAGAAGTTGTTGCATATCCTACAGTAGTTTCTTAGTAGCAAAGATCTGTTTCAAGTGGATGCTGCGGGCCTTTCTGTCCTAGGTTTTACATTGAGCGTTTGCCTTGCCGGTTAGACAGTCCGAGATTATTTGGATCTGTCTCCATCCCCACCCCCACCCGATGGGGTGCTTGTGGCGCTTGCAGGCTCCTTATGACCATGAGGACTTCCCTTGATGCCACAGCCCCAGTAGAGAGAACTTGGATTTGGGAGTGTTGCTTCCAGAGAGCCTGCATTTCTGTGGATCTCATCAGCACTGGAGGAGGTAGAAAAAAAAAAGTAGGTTTTTATACACACACCCCATTCACTTCCCATAGGAGTCTCAGAATGGCTTACAATCACTTTCCTTTTCTCTCCCCACAGCAGAAACACTGTGAGGCGGGTGGCACTGAGAGAGCTCTGAGAGAACTGACCTTGAGAGAACTGGTGACTGACCTAAGGTCTCCCAGCTGGCCGCATGTAAAGGAGTGGGGATCAAACCTGGCTCTCTAGAGTCCACCAGACTGCTACACCAAACTGGCTAAGAAGCAGCTTTGGCTTTTTCTTATTAGCAATATAAATCAAGCCCCCAAGCAAAAAGAAATAGCAATATAACTACAGCGGTGGCAAGTCTAGAGATAAGCCTCTATAAAAGCTTTCCAAATATCTAAAAATACATCCAT
Organism: Heteronotia binoei; assembly: GCF_032191835.1. Taxonomy (NCBI): domain Eukaryota; kingdom Metazoa; phylum Chordata; class Lepidosauria; order Squamata; family Gekkonidae; genus Heteronotia; species Heteronotia binoei. The sequence goes on from NC_083223.1 coordinate 268,241,349, forward strand.
GCACACTTGAAGAAGAATTGCAGATTTATACCCCGCCCTTCTCTTTGAATCAGAGACTCAGAGCGCCTTACAATCTCTTCTCTCTTCTCCCCCCCCCCCAACAGACACCCTATGAGGTGGGGGGGCTGAGAGGGCTCTCACAGCAGCTGCCCTTTCAAAGACAACTCATACGAGAGCTATGGCTGACCCAAGGCCATTCCGGCAGCTGACAGCGGAGCAGTGGGGAATCAAACCCAGTTTCTCCCAGATAAAAGTCCACGAACTTAACCACTACACCAGACTGGCTCTCTTGCTGTACATTCAGATATTAACATTGTAAGGTTCTCAATCCATTGGGTTTCTGGATGTGGGCATTTCCAGCGTTGTAATTGAAGTCCTAGGCTTTTCCGGTCTCATATCCCAGAAGTTAAGCAGGATAGGCCCTGGTTAGTCTTTGGATGGGAGGCCACCAAGGCAGTCCAGGGTCGCTATGTAACGGCAGGCAATGGCAAAACCACTTCTGAGCATCTCTTGCCTTGAAAACAGTACAGGGTCATAAGCTGAGAGTCAGCATGGCGTAGTGGTTAAGAGCAGCGGACTCTAATGGGGCTCCCTCGATGGGAGCACATTTGGCCAGTGCTGAAAGAGCTACCCTGGCTACCTATTGTGTTCTAAGACCGTTTCAAGGTGTTGGTATTGACCTTTAAAGCCCTTTATGGTCGGGGGCCTTATGGGACCGCTTTTCTCCACATGTTCCCTAGAGAGCACTGCATTCAGGGACACAAAACCTACTGTCCATCCCTGGACCAAAGGAGGACAGGCTATGTTCCACACGGGCTAGGGCCTTCTTGGTGGCAGCACCAGAAATGTGGAATGCCTTCCCCGGGGGCCATAAGGGCCCTGTGGGATCTCTCTACTTTCCGCAGGGCCTGTAAAACCGAATTATTTCGACAGGCCTTTAACATCTAAACTGGAAGAGGACTGCCGCCCTACATCACTAAAGAGCTACGATTATTATAGGATCACTATCAGGAAAGAAAGAGCCTGCCTATATTGAAGTTGTACAGCACCATGGAATGTTTTAATTGTAATCGTATCTTACTGGTTTTAAACTGTAACTATAAATGTCTGAACTGACTATTAGCCGCCCTGAGTCTGCTTGCAGAGAGGGCGGGATAGAAATGTAAAGTAATAAATAATAATCTGGAGATTTGATTCCCCACCTCCTCCGTGTGAAGGCAGCTGGGTGACCTTGAGCGAGTCGACTGCGGGGTGACATGATAGAAGTTTACAAGATAATGCATGGGATGGAGAAAGTAGAGAAAGAAGTACTTTTCTCCCTTTCTCACAATACAAGAACTCGTGGGCATTTGATGAAATTGCTGAGCAGACAGGTTAAAACAGATAAAAGGAAGTACTTCTTCACCCAAAGGGTGATTAACATGTGGAATTCACTGCCACAGGAGGTGGTGGTGGCCACAATCATAGCCACCTTCAAGAAGGGGTTAGATAAAAATATGGAGCAGAGGTCCATCAGTGGCTATTAGCCACTGTGTGTGTATATATATATTTTTGGCCGCTGTGTGACACAGAATGTTGGACTGGATGGGCCATTGGCCTGATCTAACATGGCTTCTCTTATGTTCTTATGAGTCCCAGTTCTCAGCACCGCCTACCTCACAAGCTGCCTGCCTTGGGGAGAGGAAGGGAAGGCCATGGAAAGCCGCTTTGAGGCTTCTTCTGGTAGAGAAAAGTGGGGTATAAAAACCAGCTCTTCATAAAGGTGGCTGCGGCTGGAGGAGATTTTCCATCACCAATCTAAGTCGGTAAGGGTGCGGAGGGTCCATTTCATAGGCCATGAGTTAGTCTCCAGGAGACTGGCAAGTGGCTTCAGAAGTGCATTCGCATCAAAAATCAGTGAATATTCTATTAACAGAATTGATCTTCCCAGAAGGACCAAACAACTGGACAGGCCTGCAGCATGTATTGAAAAGACACCTTAAGAGCCAGTTTGGTGTAGTTAAGTGCGCGGACTCTTATCTGGGAGAACCGGGTTTGATTCCCCCACTCCTCCACTTGCACCTGCTGGAATGGCCTTGGGTCAGCCATCGCTCTTGTAGAGTTGTCCTTGAAATGGCAACTTCTGTCAGAGCTCTCTCAGCCCCACCCACCTCATAGGGCGTCTGTTGTAAGGAAGGAAAGGTAAAGGAAATTGTGAGCCACTCTGAGATTCAGAGTGAAGGACGGGGTATAAATCCAGTATCTTCCTCATCATCTTCTCATGTGAGTTACGCGTGCTGCTGGACTTGAGGTAGAGCATTTCCAGGTCTGCCACGACCACTACAAAAGAGGAATTCAAGGGTCTTGGCTGGCACCAAAAATGAGCTCTGCGGCTTTCCCATGCCACTCTTCCTCTGGGAGGGCTGGGCTGAACCATTTTTGGGGAGGAGCAGAGTGAATGGCTTGCATACCGAAGTGCCCTGGTGTAATTCGCAAGACACTTCCAGTTTTGTTAAATCCTTCGGCTTTGGCCTGCTCTCCCCCAGAGCAGCTGCCCAGTCGAACAGATAATCCTGGACTTAAAACGGGTCAGTGGTCTTTTGGGCTGCTGGATGTGTCACACGCCCCCTTTCCCCCCTGTAGCTGGGAGCACTGAACTGTGTTGTTGAATCGATAGTTCCTTTTAAAAACGCCAAATAGCCCGAGCAACGTCCTGTTAGTCGCCTGTGGCCGTTTGAGTGGCAGTTGAGTGGTAATTGGGCTGAGCAGAAGGGGCTAGAGCAGCGGTGTCAGACTCATTTGTTATGAGGGCCGGATCGGACATAAATGAGACACTGGGCCATTTCGGGTTGGGCCAAACCATGTTGAGCCGGGCCATGTGTGTACCTGTATAAGATTAGGTAGCAGAGAGATAAATTTTATAAAAACACCCAAATACAAAAATATATATTTAAAAAACTTAACATGCTTAAAACGTTAGCACTCGTTGGTCTTAAAGATGCTTTCTTTGTATTTCTCCCATGGGATTCAGGGAACCGGGCAAAGGAAGCGCTGGCTCTTTCCTTCCCTCCCTGGGGGGCTAGGAAGGGGAGGAGCCTCTGCCAATAGAAAGAAGAGAGGCTTGGCTCTGTCGCTCTGCTGCAACTGAGAGAGCCTGGCAAAGCAAGCTATTCCTTTCCCCTTCCTCCCCAAGGAAGGAGCCTCAGCCAGTGGAGAAAACGGAGGTTTTGCTCTGTAGCGCCTGTGCAGTCAAGCAAGCCTTGCAAATTAAGCTATTATGCAGAGAGAAGCAAGGTATAGGGAGAAGGAAGCAGATGACAGGCAGTTGCTCAGGGGCCTGATTCGGCCCCCAGGCCGCATGTTTGACACCCCAGGGCTAGAGCTTTCTGAAGGGGAACCACAAGTCAGGGTGGTGTCATGCCACAGTCCCTTCGTGGCCCCTTAACTTGATCCTGTTTGTCGCTCCTGGGGAGGGCAACACTGCTGTCCTCCATCCTTGCTTATCTTCGGCATCAAACACATGGCTTCTAGATTCCGGGCAAGGGCTGCTGGTACGCATGGGCACAGACGTGCCGCGTCACGATGAACAAACCCAAAGACACCCTCTCGGCTGACTGGACTCTTCTTCCGGCTCGTTATCTTTGGCAACCCAGTTGCTTCCCCCTTCCTGCCCCTCTCCCTACAAAGCCGCATCAAAAGATTACGGGACGGAAGAATGAAGCAAGGGACCAGCACGCGCGGGGTGGGGGGGTGGGGCAAGTACTCCCGCCTACCAAGTTGGCATCTGCGTAGGGGCAGCTGCCAGCCTCCCCGGGGAGTTTTGCTCTGGAAGGACGCAATGGTCCCGGGTAACTCATGAAATTGCTGAGGGTATCCGTGCGAAGATAGATCAAGATGGGCAGCCATGTTTGTATCCCTGCAGCAGCAGAAGGGAGCACCTTAAAGACTTATCAAAATTTGCGGTGAGCTTTTGTGAGTCACTGCTCCCCTTTTTTTCTTTCTAGCACACACACGCAAGACAGGCTTTATTGGCATATGTAAGAATATAAAGGTAAAGAAAGAGCCCCGTGGCACAGAGTGGTAAAGCTGCAGTACTGCAGTCGGAGCCCTTTGTTCACGACCTGAGTTCGATCCCAGCAGAAGCTGGGTTCAGGTAGCTGGCTCCAGATTGACCTAGCCTTCCATCCTTCCGAGGTCGGTAAAATGAGTCCCCTGCTTGCTGGGGGGAAAGCGTAGATGACTGGGGAAGGCAATGGCAAACCACCCCGTAAAAAGTCTGCTGTGAAAACGTTGCGAAAGCAACGTCACCCCAGAGTCGGAAAAGACTGGTGCTTGAAGAGGGGACTGACTACCTCTTTACCTTTTTTTATAAGAATATAAGATAGAGTGTCAGCCAGGTTACATATTAAAAGAATACAAAATCCATACAGAATAAAATTAGGTTTGCAAGATAAAAACAAAGTAGCAACATAGTAAAACCTGATACATAGTACTAGTCACGACAAGTAACCCTAGCTCTATAAAAAAATTTCTGCTACTAATTCAGTTATTTCCGGATTATGAAGCAAAAAAAACCACCTTAAAATCATCAGAAATCCTCTAAAATTTGGGCCAGTATGGGGTGTAAAAGATCCCAGCGGGATGCCAAATAGAGAGGACACTGGAGAAGACCATGGGTGACAGTCTCAACACAATCCATCTTACAGGGACAGCACCAACCTGAATAGGGAGTCCCTTGGAATCTGCCAAATAAAATGGCTGACGGAAGGGCATTAAATCTGACCAAGGAAAAGGCTCTGCGCAAATTTGGAACTAGAAGTTGATAGAGGTACACAGCTACGTAGCTACAGTTAGGGGATGTGCCTCTCTGAAATGGCAGAGTGTTCTGGGCCATGTTCTTTCTTTCTGCTCCTGTAGAGCATTGGCCTCCAATGGATGGATCACGGCCTAATCTTCTGCCAGTTTGGTGTAGTGGTTAAGTGTGTGAACTCTTTATCTGGGAGAACCGGGTTTGATCCCCCTACTCTTCCACTTGCACCTGCTGGAATGGCCTTGGGTCAGCTGTAGCTCTTGCAGGAGTTGTCTGTCAAAGGGCAGCTTCTCTCAGTCCTACACACCTCACAGGGTGTCTGTTGTGGGGAAGGAAAGTATAGGAGATTGTAAGCCACTCTGAGACACTGACTCCCGAGATAAGGGCGGGGTATAAATCTACAGTCGTCATCTTTTGATCAAAGACTGAGGCAATGCGGCAAGCAGATTGTCCCATGTGAATAGAATAGAGTTGCTGGGGGGGGGGGGAGGTTGAGGGGGGGTAGTGTGTGTCACTTCCTTTATAAGCAGGATATGCCAAAATTCCCGGGGGGGGGGAGGGGGCGGTGTTCAATGGCGAAGCCTCTGGTTCGCATACAGAATGTCCCAGGTTTAATCCCTGGCATCGCCAATTAAAAGGATCAGGTAGCAGGTGACGGGAAAGACCTCAGCCTGAGACCCTGGAGAGCTGCTGCCGGTCTCAGTAGGGTCTGTGTGGCTGAGTGGCAGAACCTCTGCTTGGCACGCAGAAGGTCCCCGGTTCAATCCCTGCCATTTCTTAGTCAAAAAGACCAGGCAGTAGGTGATGGGAAAGGCCTCTACCTGAGACCCTGGAGAGCTGCAGCGAGTCTCAACAGGGGCAATAGCTCAGTGGAACGGGCTCTGCTGGGCACGTAGAAGGTCCCAGGTTCAGTCCCTGGCATTTCCAGGTAAATGGATCAGGTAGCAGGTGATGGGAAAGACGACTGGAAAACCTGGAGATCAGCTGCAGGCCTGAGTAGTCAAGCCTGATCTCAATGGAGCGATGGTCTGATTCAGCGTAAGGGAGCCTCACAAGTCCCAGACCAGTTGTCCCCTGCCCTCCAGAGCAGAGGTGGCCAAACTGTGGCTCGGGAACCACATGTGGATCTTTTGCACATATTATGTGGCTCTTGAAGCCCCCACTGTCCTGTCAGCTGGCTTGGAGAAGGCACTTGTCTCTTTAAATCATTTCTCCAGGCCAGCAAGTGGGTTGGAGAATGGATTTAAAGTTGCTTTCTTTCCACACCTCCCTCCCAGCCTTCCTTCCTTCCTTCCTTCCTTCCTTCCTGTGTGGTGGTGAAGTGTGCGGACTCTTACCTGGGAAACCGGGTTTGATTCCCCACTTCTCCACAAGCACTTGATGATGAAATGGCCTTGCGTCAGCTATAGCTCTGGCAGAAGTTGTCCTTGAAAGGACAGCTGCTCTGAGAGCCCTCTCAGCCCCACCCACCTCACAGGGTGTCTGTTGTGGGGGGAGAAGAGAGAGGAGATTGTAAACCGCTTTGAGTCTCTGATTCAGAGAGAAGGGCAGGGTATAAATCAATTCTTCCTTCCTTCCTTCCGGTGCAATGGTTAAGTGTGCGGACTCTTACCTGGGAGAACCGGGTTTGATTCCCCACTTCTCCACATGCACTTGCTGATGAATTGGCTTTGGGTCAGCCATAGCTCTGGCAGAAGTTGTCCTTGAAAGGGCAGCTGCTCTGAGAGCCCTCTCAGCCCCACCCACCTTCCAGGGTGTCTGTTGTGGGGGGAGAAGAGAGAGGAGATTGTAAGCCGCTCTGAGTCTCTGATTCAGGGAGAAGGGTGGGGTATAAATGTGCAATCCTTCCTTCCTTCCTTCCTTCCTTCCTTCCTTCCTTCCTTCCTTCCTTCCTTCCTTCCTTCCTTCCTTCCTTCCTTCCTTCCCTGATGTTTATTCTGTGTGACTCTTACGTTAAGAAAGTTTGGCCACCTCTGCTGCAGAGCATCTGCTAACTCTAAAGAAAGGGATGTGGGCAAAGCTGCCCGTATACAGTAACCGAGGTTAATGGCGGGCTGTGGATATAACCGCTGTGAAGCCTCCCGGCAGAGAGGTAAGAAAAGGAAATCCTCTGGCTCTTTACCCCTCCCCCCCCCCCCCCGACAGCATGCATCAGCTAATCTGTTAAAGCGCTTAATCCAGTCCACTCAACCCCTTCACTCCTCTAATTCTTTAAAACATATAACTTTCTCTCCTGGCTTTCCTTTGGTTGATACTGCTCTTCTTGAGCCAGTTTGGTGTAGTGCTTAAGTGTGCGGGCTCTTATCTGGAAGAACCGGGTTTGATTCCCCACTCCTCCACTTGGCAGCTGCTGGAAGGGCCTTGGGTCAGCCAGAGCTCTCTTATCTGGAAGAACCGGGTTTGATTCCCCACTCCTCCACTTGGCAGCTGCTGGAATGGCCTTGGGTCAGCCAGAGCTCTCTTATCTGGAAGAACTGGGTTTGATTTCCCCACTCCTCCACTTGGCAGCTGCTGGAATGGCCTTAGGTCAGCCAGAGCTCTCTTATCTGGAAGAACCGGGTTTGATTCCCCACTCCTCCACTTGGCAGCTGCTGGAAGGGCCTTGGGTCAGCCAGAGCTCTCTCAGAGCTGTCCTTGAAAGGGCAGGTGCTGTGAGAGCTCTCTCAGCCCCACCCACCACACAGGGAAGAAGATAAAGGAGACTGTAAGCTGCTTTGATTCAGAGAGAAGGGCGGGAAAGAAATCTAGTCGTCTTCTGCTTCTTGATCCCCCTCTCCCATCCCCTGTGTTGGTCTGGCCCTTTCCTATAAAGGCAAGCTTCCTTGCCTAAACCCTGCAGGGCTGGCCCGGGTCGCTGCGACGGGAGGAGCCGGTCTCTAGTCCTCAACTAACTTCCCTTTCTCTCTCTTTTTTTTCCTCTCTTTCTCATTCTCCCCCCATAATCTCCATCTCCTCCTCCTCCTCCCTCCTCCACGCTGCCGTCGCAGAGCGTCTGTACAGCCAACTTGAGAAAAACCGCCTCCTCGCTCACGAACTGAAGTTAACGCTGCATGATCTCTGTGACTAAGGAAGGGGGGGGGGTCCCGCTAATTCTCTTTTAAAACCCGGCTTGTTGCGAGTTCCCGGGGGAGGGGGGGGGACGGACCCCCATTGGATGCAGTTGAAACCAGAACGCACTTTTTAAAAAAGAAAAAAAAAATTTCCTTTGGCAGACTTTAACCAGGGCACCGGCTGTGCTTCCCTTTCGTAACGTACTTAAGTTTTGTAAGAGCTTTTTCTATATCTGTATTTAAAAAAAAAAATCACCACTTGTTTGAAGTGCAGTCAGCCACTCGTGAAAGTTGACCTGGACCTGGCCTTTCCAGTAGCTTCCACCTGCTTTTTTTCGGAAGCTGGAACAGCCCTGGCCTCTCCCTTTTTCTGCTGTCGAGGGGGGGGGGGGGGAGCCGTGCCACGGACTTTCCCACTCAGCTAGCTACTTCTGTCGACCCCTTTCCAGTCATCCGTAGTGGTATCTTCTGTACTCCGATGCTGTTTTCTTTCTGTAGGCTCTTATTTGCATGGACCGGCTAACGGAGTTGTTATTCTTTCCTGTAACAATAAACCACTGGCCCACTTTGTACGTGCCTTCGGGCTGTCTTTTCATCTCTGTGCTCGATCGTGTTAGCGACCAGACCGGGGGCGGGGGGGAAAATGGTCTGCAGAAGAGGCCGGGTACTTACCTGCCGCTGGCGTCGCCTCTCCCAGCAACGACGGTGATCTGGACCACGGGAACATGTAGGAAGCATGTTTCTTTTTCGTGTGGCGGGAGAAGAAATGAAAGCTCCGGGGAACGCACCCCTGCCCTCCAACTGTTCACCAGGCCTGGCTTGGAAGGCTGCTTCTGGCCCTTCTGTGTCACGAAGGCCTGGAAGCTTCTATTGGGAAACTTGGGTGTGCACGCTGTCTGATCCGCTCTCAGCTCCCCGCTGCACGCTTCTGCGCATGGGTGGTTGTGTACGAGGGCATCCCCTTTTTGCTAACATCGTCGAGGCCCGGATTTTGTTGAGATGTCTTGCCCCATTGGGTTTCTCATCCCGAGTTCAAATCCCGCTTGCTCAGATCTGATTTCTCCTCCTTTTCCTGTTTCCCCTGCATCTTTGGAACCCGCATAAGGTTCGTTTCCCTCCCATTGTGGACAAGGGGTTCGGAAACTACTTCTGGACCCCGATAACGATTGGATCACAAACCCGTGCATGCCATTTTGGCTGAGGAGTCCCTTTTGAAACACAAGAGCTTAACCTCTCCTGGTGGCTGGTGCTCGGCAGGATTGCGTGGCTGGGATTCACAGATGGCATGAAAGGCGTTTCCTTCAAGGGAGCAGAGGAGGAAACCATTAAGGGCCACGACTGAACGTAGCAGAAAACCTTGCAAGGCGTGGCATAAGGCGAAGGGTTTGGACCAGGGATGGCCAAACTTGTTTAACGTAAGAGCCACAAAGAATAAACGTCAAATGTTTGAGAGCCACTAGACATGAATGTCACATGTTTCAGAGCTGCAGGGAAAAGGAAGGAAGTGAAAGCAAATAGATAGGGGAGGGGAAGAGGTGGAAATAAAGCAACTTTAACATTTAATGAATTTTCCGAGCCAGCCGATGGGGTGGTGGGGCTTAAAGAGCCACACAATATGTATTGAAGAGCCACATGTGGCTCGCGAGCCACAGTTTGGCCACCCCTGGTTTGGACCAATACTCCAAGCTGTGGAGGCTCGTGAGCAAAGATTCTACTCTATGAGCGGCTGGCGTTCAAGCTGTGAGCTACTGCAGGAATTAGTTTGTTCTGGGGCCGTTTTCCCTGAGCTGAGGCAAAAACATGTTAGCTAGAGGCTAAAAAAGCCGTGAGCTAGCTCATGCTAACTCCACTTAGAGGGAACGCTGGTTTGGACTCACAAGAACCGGCGCTGTTTTACAAAAGGCCTCTTAAGCCCTTATGGCTATGAATACATACCAGAAACGCAAGGCTTTTTTTGTAGCAGGAACTCCCTTGCCTGTTTGGCCACACACCCCGATGTAACCAATCCTCCAAGAGCTTACAGGGCTCTTAGTACAAGGCCTACTGCAAGCTCCTGGAGGTGTGGTCTAATATGCAAAGGAGTTCTAGTTTGGTGTAGTGGTTAAATGCGTGGACCGGGTTTGATTCCCTACTCCTCCACTTGCACCTGCTGGCATGGCCTTGGGTCAGTCATAGCTCTCGCAGAGTTGTCCTTGAAAGGGCAGCTGCTGTGAGAGCTCTTTCAGCCCCACCCACCTCACAGGGTGTCTGTTGTGGGGGAGGAAGGGAAAAGAGATTGTGAGCCGCTCTGAGACTCTTTGGAGTGGAGGGCGGGATATAAATCCAATATCTTCATCTACCTCACAGGGTGTCTGTTGCGGGGGAGGAAGGTAAAGGAGATTGTGAGCCGCTCTGAGATTCGGAGTGGAGGGCGGGATATAAATCCAATATATAGATCCATCTTCTTCCTGCTACAAAAAAAAGTCCTGCCGGAAAGTGTGTCAGTGACACCTGTTCCGAGAGACTGGAGGGGTCAGACTTTATTTTTAAGGGAAATGCAGTTTGTCCCTCTGTGCGATTCACAGGAAAACAGACTACATTGAACCAAAACCGGAAACTTAAAATCTGTCCCCGTGCCAATTCCTTGGTGCTAAAGCTTACAGTCCCAAGCACAGGGCGTCCATTACGGCAGCGGGAAGGGAGGGTGGATGAGTTCTAAGCATAGCTGCATGCAGGTACGTCGAGAACGGTCACAGCGGCCGAGGATGGAAATACTAGTGGGTTTTTTTGTGGGGGGGGAGTGCACAAACCACACCCTTGCAAGTGAACGCTTTCTATGGCTGCACAGCTGTGACAAGCACCATGGTTGGGGTGGGCGGAGCGTGGATGAGCCAAGTTCGGGCAGTATCCCTTAAGCCTCGGGGCTAACCGAAACTCTCGTCTCTTTCTTCCCCAGATAAACTGAAATGCACCAAAGAGGAGCATCTCTGCACACAAAGGATGTTGGACCAGACCCTCCTCGACCTGAACGACATGTAAAAGACCCGCCAGCCAGCCAGCCAGCCAGCCAGCTTCCCCTTGCTCTCCCCTTTCCCCCCCCCCCCCAAAACTGCCTTTTTTTGTAGCCACTCGAACAGCGAGATCTCTGCTGGGGCAGGCTGTCGTCTTAAAAGCTGACCTCTAACCCTTGGAGGGGGTCGGGGTCAAAGGTTTAAAAAAAAACGCCACAACCATTGTTGCCAACTTAACCAAAATGCCAATCCACGCCCGTCTCCAAGGCTTACGGGCCACTGGGGTGGGTGGGCGAAGCCCCCCCCCCCCAGCAGTTCTATTAAGGGAAAACAAAAACAAAAAAAATCTGCGCACAAAACACAAATGCTCTTTTTTTAGGGAGGGCGTATCTGAGATGTAAACTTTTTGTAATAAACTGGGGGCGGGGCGTGTTTTTAGCGAACATTCCATGTGACTCCCAAAGCTCATAAAGCTGAAGGGCTAATTCTGGACTAATTCTGCTCTCTCTTACTCTCCCCCCCGCCACACCCATTGGATCACCAGCTTTATCAGGGGGTAGCTAATCTCTCTGTCCTCCCCCCCCTCCCCTCGAAGAGAAGGAAGCCTCACCTGTCTTTGGAATTCGCTAGGGGGAGCTCACCTCTGCACAAAATCAGTCTTTTCGACTTTTTTGGAATCTCAGAATCTTTGATTCGAGCGATGTTGCGGGTTTGGGGGTGGTGGCGGTGGTGGTATTTTTTTTTTTTTTTGCCAAAGTACAATATTAACTCCTGTGCTTTAAGGCTATCGCTAGTATGGAAAAACAGCCGTATCATTAATATGAAATTTCTTTTCTTTTTTTTTTAAATCTGCCATTCTCTTCCCCCGCCAACACATTCCTTACCTGTTCTCTGGGCACGTCCTCAGGTGCCCTCTTTCTTCGGTCACCATCTCGAGTTCTGTCACACCTGGTCAGTAAGTAAACTGCGATTCCCTGGCCTGCCTCATTCGATCCAGGAACTCTTCCCCCCCCCCCCCCCCCAGCTAGGCTTTCGCTTTCTCTGTGCTTGGTAAAAGCTTCGTAGCTTCTGCGTGGAGGCTGGAGGGGGCAGGGGGAGGATTTGGTCACGGCAAGGGCGGGGCTTCTCCCCCCCTCCTCCACCCCCCAGCCGGGAGCTATCTTAACTGTCTTAACTACACACGAAAAAAAAACAAAACTGGATGCCAGCTACCGTGTCGCTCTCGTGACTCTTGATCCGTCAAGGCGTTCTCGCATTTGTGTAACCCTCCCGTGGCTCGACAGAGGGAAAAAGCGCTCTGGCTGCGGTAGCTTTTGGGGCCAGCGTGGAGAAATAAGGAACCATATCAAGTGTTTTGATACTAAAAAAAAAGAAAGAAGAAAAACCTCTTTGTCTTTTATTGTGTCTTATATTTTTTTGGAAATAAACAGATGCATTCCCTCCATTGTTCTGTGTTATTAAACCTTTAGATCAGAAACGGTTGTAGAATTGTATGAGTTGGAAGGGACCTCCAGAGCCATCTAGTCCAGGGGTGGCCAAACTGTGGCTCGGGAGCCACATGTGGCTCTTTCACATGTACTGTGTGGCTCTCAACGCCCCCATCAGTTTGGAGAGCCAGTTTGGTGTAGTGGTTAAGTGTGCGGACTCTTATCTGGGAGAACCGGGTTTGATTCCCCACTCCTCCACTTGCACCTGCTAGCATGGCCTTGGGTCAGCCACAGCTATTGCTGTAGGTTGTGCTTGAAAGGACAGCTTCTGTCAGAGCTCTCTCAGCCCCCACCTACCTCACAGGGTGTCTGTTGTGGGGGAGGAAGGTAAAGGAGATTGTGAGCCGCTCTGAGACTCTTCGGAGTGGAGGGCGGGATATAAATCCAATATCTTCATCTACCTCACAGGGTGTCTATTGTGGGGGAGGAAGGGAAAGGAGATGGTGAGCCACTCTGAGACTCTTTGGAGTGGAGGGCGGGATATAAATCCAATATCTTCATCTGCCTCACAGGATGTCTGTTGTGGGGGAGGAAGGTAAAGGAGATCGTGAGCCGCTGTGAGACTCTTCGGAGTGGAGGGCGGGATATAAATCCAATATCTTCATCTACCTCACAGGGTGTCTGTTGTGGGGGAGGAAGGGAAAGGAGATTGTGAGCCACTCTGAGACTCTTCGGAGTGGAGGGCAGGATATAAATGCAGTATCTTCATCTGCCTCACAGGGTGTCTGTTGTGGGGGAAGAAGGTAAAGGAGATTGTGAGCCGCTGTGAGACTCTTCGGAGTGGAGGGTGGGATATAAATCCAATATCTTCATCTACCTCACAGGGTGTCTGTTGTGGGGGAGGAAGGGAAAGGAGATTGTGAGCCGCTCTGAGACTCTTTGGAGTGGAGGGCGGGATGTAAATCCAATATCTTCATCTACCTCACAGGGTGTCTGTTGTGGGGGAGGAAGGTAACGGAGATTGTGAGCTGCTCTGAGACTCTCTGGAGTGGAGGGCGGGATATAAATCCAATATCTTCTTCTTTATACCCTGTTGGCTGGCTAGGAAAAGGCATTTCTCTCTTTAAATCACTTCTCCAAGCCAAGCCAGCCAACAGTTTGGAGAATGCACTTAAAGGTAATGTTGGTTTCTTTCCACCTCCTCTCCCCCGTCCATTTGCCTGCGTTCTTTCCTTTCTGTCTTGCGGCTCCCCAACACCTGATGTTCGTGTCTTGTGCCTCTCAAACCCCTGACCTTTATTCTGTGTAGCTCTTACGTTAAGCAAGTTTGGCTACCCCTGATCTAGTCTAACCCCCTGCACAATGGAGGGAATTCACAAGCGCCTTCCCCCCACACACCCCAGTGACTTCTGCTCCTTGCCTAGAAGATGGCAAGAAACCTCCGGGATCCCTGGCCAAACTAGACCAGTAAAAAATTGCTGCCTAACTCCCAAAGTGTCGATCAGCATTTCCGTGGGCATGCAAGAAAGAGCCACGAGAACCGAACACTGATGCAACCCGTCCTGTCCTCCCTCTCATGATCTGCCTAAGCTCACAGAATCAGCATTGCTGTCGGATGGCCATCCAGCTTCTGTTTGAAAACTTCCGAGGAAGGAGAGCCAACCACCTCCCCAGGAAGCCTGTTCCACCGAGGAACTGCTCTGTTAGGAAGCTCTTCCCATTGTTTAACTGAGAATTCTTGCTTTAATGTCAACCCATTGGTTCTGTGGCAACAGAAAACAGTACGAGAACTTGTGGACATTAAATGAAATTGCTGAGCAGTTGGGTTAGAACTGATAAAAGATCGTCCTTCACCCAAAGGGTGATTTAACACATGGCATTCACTGCCACAGGAGATGGAGGCAGCTACAAGCATAGACTGCTTCAAGAGGGGATTGGATAAGCATATGGAGCAGAGGTCCATCAGTGGCTCTTAGCCATAGCGTATTGTTGGAACTCTGCCTGGGGCAGTGAGGCTCTGTATTCTTGGTGTTTGGTGGTGGGGGGGCACAGTGGGAGGTCTAATGTCCTGGCCCCACTGATGGACCTCCTGATGGCACTTGGGTTTTTTGTCCACTGTGTGACACACTGGTGGACTGGATGGGCCTTTGGCCTGATCCAACATGGCTTCTCTTATGTTCTTATGGCCCCTGTGTGACACAGAGCGTTAGACTGGATGGGCTATTGGCCTGTTCCAACATGGCTTTTCTTATGTTCTTATGGCCACTGTGTGACACAGAGTGGTGGACTGGATGGGCCACTGGCCTGATCCAACATGGCTTCTCTATGGCCCCTGTGTGACACAGAGCGTTAGACTGGATGGGCCATTGGCCTGTTCCAACATGGCTTTTCTTATGTTCTTATGGCCACTGTGTGACAGAGTGTTGGACTGGATGGGCCATTGGCTTCCAACATGGCTTCTCTTATGTTCTTATGGCCACTGTGTGACACAGAGTGGTGGACTGGATGGGCCACTGGCCTGATCCAACATGGCTTTTCTTATGTTCTTATGGCCACTGTGTGACACAGAGTGTTGGACTGGATGGGCCACTGGCCTGATCCAACATGGCTTCTCTTCTGTTCTTATGTGACACAGAGTGGTGGGCTGGATGGGCCATTGGCCTGATCCAACATGGCTTCTCTTATGTAAAACAACTCTGCGTCATGCTTTATATGACAGCCCTTCAAGTACTTGGAAGATGATGATCCTATCACTACTTTTCTTCCTTTTTTTCTCGAATGTTGCTGTGGCGACAGCCGCTGCCAAAGGCTGCCCTTGCAGTGCCAATTCAAAATTGGGGACCCCCGCCAACTCCCTCTGAGTGGATCAGCACTGGTGCTACGGAAGCCCACCAGGAGAGCGGCCACAGTCTCAGCCTAACCTACCTCACAGGGTTGTTGTGAGGGTGAAACAAGAGAGGAGAATGATACAAGCTGCTTTGGCACAGATCCTGAGGAGTTAGGTATGTTAGCCTATTGCTGCAAAATAGTAAGAGTCCAATGAGGTAGGTTGGGCTGAGTGAGTGACTGGTCGCCCTGTGAGAGCCAATTTGGTGCAGTGGTTAAGTGCGCAGACTCTTATCTGGGAGAACTGGGCTTGATTCCTGCACTCCTCCACTTGCAGCTGCTGGAATGGCCTTGGGTCAGCCATAGCTTTGGCAGAGGTTGTCCTTGAAAGGGCAGCTGCTGTGAGTCCTCTCAGCCCCACCCACCTCACAGGGTTTCTGTTGTGGGGGAGGAAGATAAAGGAGATTGTGAGCCACTGAGATTGGTTGTGTGTTGGGGGGGGGGGGGGTAGAAACCCAGTATCTTTTCCTTGGGCACTATTGGTGATCCAAACCTGGGTCTCTTCATCAGACGCATCTGTCAAAGAGAGCTGTGTTTCTGAAAAACTTACGCTACAGTAAAATTCGTTATTCGTAAAAGTGCTACTGAGCTCTTTACTATTTTGGTGAGAATGAGCAAGATGCAAGAAGAAAGGTAAAGCACACAAATGAATTATATATGTTCAGGTGGGGAAATCACTGACTTTTAAAACCACCAGCACTTTCCTGCAACAAGCAACCTCAATACAGACACAAACTTAGCTAAACTGCCCTACAACCCACTAGGATTGCCAGGTCCGAGTTGGGAAACAGTTGGAAATTTGGGGGGGAGACTTCAATGGGCTAATGCCAGGGTCCACCTTCCAAAGCTGACATTTCCTCCAGGTCGACTGGAGATCAGCTGGAAATCTCCAGCCACCACCTGAAGGTTGGCAAGCCTACAGCTGACCCTTCCGCCTCAAAAGCGTGGGCGGGCGTAACACCAGCCTTTTATCCTCATCCGTACGGAATGACGTAAGACGGCCAGTCAACCTCATCAAAGACCCGGATGATATACACGCTTCGCCTACTCAAGGCGGGGTGGAGGAGAAAGGCCTCCTAAAGAAGCGCATGCGCGTAGAAGAACAGGCGACGCGCGCGAGCCTCTCCGGCATGCGCACAGCTATGCCGCGCGCGTGGTAACGAAGAAGCGGCAAAAGGAGTTTGCAGCCTGCCGCCATTTTCTTCCAGCTCCGCTCTTCGCGGACGATGACGAGGCTGAGCGCCTCCGGGCTGGGCTGGGTCCCAGCGGCCGGGGCGGGTGTTTTCTTATTTGTTCTCGCGGCTCTGGTGGTGGGGCCGGCCGGTGCCTACAAGCTGAATGTGCCGAAGGTCCTGCTGCCTTTCAGCCGGGACAAGCGCGTCCCTTTCGTTTTGGGCGCCGAGGGCGGTTGTTACTCCTGGTGAGGGGAGGGGCCGTTGAGTATGAAGGAGGGGGGCGTGGTCAAGGGCGGGGCTTGAGCAGATTTATGAATGAGGGCGTTAGTAATAGGGTAGGGGAGAGAGAGGTTGTCGCTGGTGCTTTTGGTTGCCAACCTCCAGGTCGCGCCTGGATTTCTCCCGGGATTTTAATTGCTTTCCACATTAGTGCGATCAGGCCCCCCAGAGAAATGGCAGCATTGAAGGGTGGACTCTATACTTAAGACACCCTGCTGATCCTCCTCCCTAAACTCTTTCCTCCCCATGTAGATAGATCCAAGTGGGCAGCCGTGTTGGTCTGAAGCAGTAGAATAAAGTAGGAGTCAAGTGGTATCTTTAAGACCAACAAAGTTTTATTGAAAGTAGGAGTCCAGTGGCACCTTTAAGACCAACAAAGTTTTATTCAGAATGTAAGTTTTCGTGTGCATGCACAGGAAAGCTTACATTCTGAATAAGACTTCGTTGGTCTTAATGGTACACCTTGACTCCTACTTTGTTCTTTCCTCCCCAGATGCTCAAGACCCGCCCTGCAACAAACAGGAATAGTTAGCAATCGTTAGCACTTTAGCAATAGTTAGCACTTTAAATGTAGCAGCAGATTTCTGCAGCCGGTGAAACCGGTAAAGCTGTAGATTCTGGAAAGAGAAAAGAAAGTTGCTTCCGTACTAGGGTTGCCAAAACCAATTTGAGAAATACCTGGGGACTTTGGAGGTGGAGCCTGAAGACATTGGGGGTGGAGCCAAGACTTACGTTGCGGGAAGCATGACTGAGCACCAGAGGGAGTTCTGGCCATCATATTTAAAGGGACCGCACACCTTTTAAATGCATTCCCTCTATTGGAAATAATGATAGGGGCACCTTCTTTGGGGGTTCATAGAATTGGACATCCTGGTCCAATCTTTTTGAAACTTGGTGGGTGTTTTGAGGAGAGGCACTGGATGCTATGCTGAAAATGTGGTGCCTCTGTCTCAAAAAACAGCCCTCCCTGGAGTCCCAGACACCCACAGATCAATTCTCCATTATACCCTATGGGAATTGGTCTCCATAGGGAATAATAGAGTTCCCAGTAGGCATTTCCCTCCCCTCACCAGTTTATGAAGCAGGAGGAGGGCCTCCAAAGCTGGGGATCCCCAGCCCCCACTTGGGGATTTAGCAGCACTACCGGAAACGCCAGCCGATGGATTTGTTAACAAAAAGGCTCCTTGTGAAATACTCAAATATTCATTAATAACTCATTATTATTATTATTATTATTATTAGATTCACCAAGCTGATTTTTTATTTACAAACCCACCTGGGGATGGACAACAGATGGGAACACACTGAAGCTGATCTCCACGCAGTCTCGGAGATCAGTTCGCCTGGAGAAAATGGCTGCTTTGGAAGTTGGCCTCTATAGTATTATATATTCTGTTGGAAGTTCCTTCCCTCCCCAAACTCTGTCCCCCTCAGGCCGCACCCCAAAAATCTCCAGATATTTCCCAGCCCAGAGTTGGCAGTCCTATATGGAACTTTACTGCTACCTTCTTCCAAAATATTAGAACTCAGGGCTGGGCATCCAGTGAAGCTGGTAGGATGATAGTGAAGCTGATTCAGGATGGATACTTCTTTACGCAGTGAGTGGTTAAATTAGAATTCACTGCTAGGGGATGTGGTGATGGCCACAGGCATAGGTGGCTTTAAATGAGGATTGGGTAGATTGATGGAGGACAAGTGTATCAGTGGCTGCTAGTCATGGTGACTAAGGGGTACCTCCACAATCAGTAGCGTTGCCCAGTCCAATTCAAGAAATATCTGGGGGTGGAGCCAGGAGACTTTGGGGGTGGAGCCAGGAGCAAGGTTGTGACAAGCATCATTGAACTCCAAAGGGAGTTCTGGCCATCACATTTAAAGGGACGGCACACCTTTGAAATGCCTTCCCTCCACTGGAAATAATGAAGGATAGGGGCACCTTCTTTGGGGGCTCATAGAATCGAACCCCCTTGTCCAATCCTTTTGAAACTTGGAGGGTATTTGGGGGAGAGGTGCTGGATGCTATGCTGCAAATTTGGTACCCCTACCTAAAAAAAAGCCCCCCCCAGAGCCCGATACCCACGAATCAATTGGTTTCCATAGGGATAATGAAGTGCCCAGCAGACATCCCCCCCACTTTCTGATGACCCTAAAGCAGGGGGAGGGCCTCCAAACCATGGGATCCCCTGCCCCCCCCCCCCCGAGGATTGGCAACCCTAACATTCAGAGGTAGTGAACCTCTGAATCCCAGAGCCAGGAGGCCACATCAGGGGAAGGCCTCGGCCTCTGCTCCTTGTTGCTGGCTCTCCAGAAAAACTGGTTGGCAGCTGTGCGAGACACGGTGCTGGACTAGATGGATCACTGGTGTGATTCTGCAGGCCTCTTCTTTTGTCAGAGAAGTTTTTGGAGGAGAGGGCTGTTGTTGGTGAATAGGATTGACACCAGTGCTCCTTCTAAGCTGTGGAATCTGTGAGCAAAAATTTTACTTTGTGAGCTACTGGCATTCAAGTTGTGAGCTACTGCATAAATTAGTTTGTTCTGGGGCCATCCTTGATGAGCTAAGACAAAAATGTGTGAGCCAGAGATTTAAAAAGCTGTGAGCCAGCTCACGCTCAGAGAGAACACTGGTTGACACACACACACACACACACACACACACCCGGTTAACATCTAGAGATCTCCCATTATTACAATTGATCTCCAGGTAACGAAGATCAGGTTCCCAGGAGAAAATGGCTGCTTTGGAGGGATATGGTATACCAGGGGTGGCCAAACTTGCTTAACATAAGAGCCACATGGAATAAATGTCAGAAGCTTGAGAGCCGCAAGATTTTACTTTAACGATACTGTTCAAATAGCCAATTTGGCTCTGAGCAGAGAGAGCTGCGAGACATGAACATCAGATGTTTGAGGAGGGAAGGAAGGTAGGCATATGGGGGAGGTGGAAAGAAAGCAACTTTAACTTTAAATTAATTCTCTAACTGCCAGCTGGCTTTACTTGGAGGAGTAATTTAAAGAGACAAATGCCTTCTCCAAGCTGGCCAATGGGGTGGTGGAGACTTCAAGAGCCACACAATATGTGTGAAAGAGCCACATGTTGCTCCCGAGCTACAGTTTACCCACCCCTGTGAAGGGCCGAATTAACCAGTCCAAGTGAGATTAGTAAAAGGGAACACAGGCTGTGGCAAATCAAATGCAAGACTGTTATCAGGCAGGCAAAAAGGGACTATGAGGAGCATATTGCAAAAAACATAAAGACCAACAATAAAACTTTCTTCAAATATATTAGAAGTAGGAAACCAGCCAGGGAGGCAGTGGGGCCCTTGGATGACCATGGGGTAAAAGGATTACTGAAGGAGGATAGGGAAATGGCTGAGAAGCTAAATGAATTTTTTGCCTCCGTCTTCACTGTAGAAGACGAGAACTTTTTGCCCGCCCCAGAACCACTAATTTTGGAAGGGGTGTTGAAAGACCTGAGTCAGATTGAGGTGACAAAAGAGGAGGTCCTACAACTGATAGACAAATTAAAAACTAATAAGTCACCGGGTCCGGATGGCATACATCCGAGAGTTCTGAAGGAACTCAAAGTTGAACTTGTGGATCTTCTAACAAAAATCTGTAATCTTTCATTGAAATCTGCCTCCATTCCTGAGGACTGGAAGGTAGCAAATGTCACCCCCATCTTTAAAAAAGGTTCCAGAGGAGATCCGGGAAATTACAGGCCAGTCAGTCTGACTTCAATACCGGGAAAGTTGGTAGAAACCATTATCAAGGACAGAATGAGTAGGCACATTGATGAACACGGGTTATTGAGGAAGACTCAGCATGGGTTCTGCAAGGGAAGATCTTGCCTCACTAACCTGTTGCATTTCTTTGAGGGGGTGAACAAACATGTGGACAAAGGAGACCCGATAGATGTTGTTTACCTTGACTTCCAGAAAGCTTTTGATAAAGTTCCTCATCAAAGGCTCCTTAGAAAGCTTGAGAATCATGGAGTAAAAGGACAGGTCCTCTTGTGGATCAAAAACTGGCTGAGTAATAGGAAGCAGAGAGTGAGTATAAATGGGCAGTCTTCGCAGTGGAGGACGGTAAGCAGTGGGGTGCCGCAGGGCTCGGTACTGGGTCCCATGCTCTTTAACTTGTTCATAAATGATTTAGAGTTGGGAGTGAGCAGTGAAGTGGCCAAGTTTGCGGATGACACTAAATTGTTCAGGGTGGTGAGAACCAGAGAGGATTGTGAGGAACTCCAAAGGGATCTGTTGAGGCTGGGTGAGTGGGCGTCAACGTGGCAGATGCGGTTCAATGTGGCCAAGTGCAAAGTAATGCACATTGGGGCTAAGAATCCCAGCTACAAATACAAGTTGATGGGGTGTGAACTGGCAGAGACTGATCAAGAGAGAGATCTTGGGGTCATGATAGATAACTCACTGAAAGTGTCAAGACAGTGTGCGTTTGCAATAAAAAAGGCCAATGCCATGCTGGGAATTATTAGGAAGGGAATTGAAAACAAATCAGCCAGTATCATAATGCCCCTGTATAAATCGATGGTGCGGTCTCATTTGGAGTACTGTGTGCAGTTCTGGTCGCCGCACCTCAAAAAGGATATTATAGCTTTAGAGAAGGTGCAGAGAAGGGCAACTAGAATGATTAAAGGGCTGGAGCACTTTCCCTATGAAGAAAGGTTGAAACGCTTGGGACTCTTTAGCTTGGAGAAACGTCGACTGCGGGGTGACATGATAGAGGTTTACAAGATAATGCATGGAATGGAGAAAGTAGAGAAAGAAGTACTTTTCTCCCTTTCTCACAATACAAGAACTCGTGGGCATTCGATGAAATTGCTGAGCAGACAGGTTAAGACGGATAAAAGGAAGTACTTCTTCACCCAAAGGGTGATTAACACGTGGAATTCACTGCCACAGGAGGTGGTGGCGGCCACAAGTATAGCCACCTTCAAGATGGGTTTAGATAAAAATATGGAGCACAGGTCCATCAGTGGCTATTAGCCACAGTGTATGTGTGTATATAACATTTTTTGCACTGTGTGACACAGAGTGTTGGACTTGATGGGCCGCTGGCCTGATCCAACATGGCTTCTCTTATGTTCTTATGTTCTTAACAATTAGGCCAACTAGGCACTGGCCTATGGGCCCCCACACCTTTAGGGGCCCCTGGCCAGCTTCCCCCCCCCCCAGTTTCCCCCCTACTTGCAGCCCTTCCATCCTGCACACACAGCCAGCAACTGAGCAGCTCTTTGCCCAACTTGTCTGGTGTGGCTGCTGCTGGTGTCATTGCTAAGTTTTCTCTCCCTGCCTCTCCCCCACAGGTTTGTCAAAGGGGCTTTTGAGAAGGTGCCTGTATGCTGCAGTGGGGGCCACGGGTGGTAGGGGCAAGTGCTCCGACTCAGAATTTGCAAGGGGCCCCCCAAGATTTTGACTGTCTAGGGGCCTCCACAGGGTTTAATCTGGCACTGCTCCTGTGGTATACTCTGCTGAGGTCCCTCCCATCCCCAAACCCCACCCACCCCAGGCTCCTCCCTCCCCCAAAATCTCCAGGTATTTCCCAAACCAGAGCTGGCAACCGTACTAGAAAATTACCAAAAGGGAATGGACCTCTAACTGGCTGACAGGCAATAAAGTGGGGAGGGGCCTCTCTGTTCTCCTTTGTGGGCCTTCTGAGGCATCTGGTGTCATAAACAGGCTGCCAGACTAAATGACACTTGGTTCTGATTAGACAGACATTTTCACCCCTGTTCTCATACCACTGATAGCCGCCTTTCTATGCAATTCCCCTTACCCCCACCAATTACAAATTCCTGAATGCTTTGTTGACAGATTCTGCTGGTGAAGCCGCGTCTGTCCGTTGCAGCGAAAATTTTTAAAAAGGCTTGCAACAAAAACAGATTTATTGAATAAAGTTCTGTGACTTACCAGAGCCCACTTCAGCATGCGCACTTGCTTATATGGGTAGACAGAATTGTGAAAAGTGGCTTAAAAAGCCATGAAAGGCAAGAGGCATAGCTTGTGACTTTCCTATGCAAAACTCGAAGGCATACTAAGACAAGCATAGAGAGAGCATTCATGAGAGCCATATGACAGTCTACCTAGTTATATTGAAGTGTTTAGCTTGGGGGTCCCCAACACGTTGACTGTTGGGCTTTGGTTCCAGGAAAAAAAGCTCACAGAAAAACCTCACGGACATAAATGCTCACAGGAAAAAAGCCCATACAGAAAAAGCCCATACGGAAAGAAGCCCACATGAAAAAATAGCATATAAAGCACCATAGACATTTATAATTGTGGATAACCATGCATCTCCATTTATGAGAATGAACAGGTATTATCTAGATTTTATGTTGTTATTTTAGGATCAAAATATATTATACTCTCATGCAACAATTTGTTGAGCTCGGAGAAGAAGAACGTGCCCCACTCATCAAGACAAGAGCAGCCAGGCAGGACGCACTGTCCTCCAAGCCCGGCTTCACTTGTAAGGGCCTCACCAACACGCCATCCAGCCACTCACAGCTTCCCGGGTCTGTGACCCGGGAAGCCGAGAGCTGTGGGATGGGGGGTGGGGTGGGTGAGTTGGCACCCCAGGCCGCCTCCTACCTCTTCTACTCCCACGTGTCAGCTATTTGGCAAGCCAGGTCCCTCTGCAGTCCATCAAATATACAAATAGCTTAGCAAAAATATTATTTAATTATACTTCATAAAAATCACAACACAAATTGTTGCATGTGAATATAATATATTTGATCCTAAAATAACATAAAATGTAGATAATACCTGTTCATTCTCATAAATGGAGGTGCATGGTTATGCACAATTAGAAATGGCTATGGTGCTTTACACAGTATTTTTCCATGTGGGCTTCTTTCCATGCGGGCTTTTTTCCATGTGGGCATTTTTCCATGTGGGATTTTTTCCTGTGAGTATTTATGGCCGTGAGGTTTTTCTGTGAGCTTTATTCCTGTGGGCTGTTTTCCGGTTACCACATAGAAACTACAGAGCAAAGCCTCTATTTTCTCCGCTGGCTGACAAGCACACGAAGCAACTTATGTACAAAGTCTTCCAATGCCAAGCCATTTCGTGTTTTCCCCTGGGTCTTAGGCTCAAAGACCATGACCTTAGGCATTGACCATGAGATTTCTGTGATGAATCTCAGTAAATCAAAAGTAGATTTGCAACTTACACACACAAATTGTGTTTGTGTCCTTTATAAAGTTTATATCTTCACTACCTGGCATTACATTTTATGACACATATGGCCTGACCCGACAAGGTATCATTTATGTCAGATCCAGCCCTCATAACAATTGAATTTGACACCCCTGGTTTAACGTGTCACACTTAAAGGAGAGCCAGTTTGGTGTAGCGGTTAAGTGCACGGACTCTTACCTGGGAGAACCAGGTTTGATTCCATACTCCTCCACTTACAGCTGCTAGAATGGCCTTGGGCCAGCCATAGCTCTCACAGGACTTGTCCTTGAAAGGGCAGCTGCTGTGAGAGCCCTCTCAGCCCCACCCACCTCACAGGGTGTCTGTTGCAGGGGGAGAAGATATAGGAGATTGTAAGCCGCTCTGAGTCTCTGATTCAGAGAGAAGGGCAGGGTATAAATCTGCAGTCTTCTTATTCTTAAATGCTTACACTTCATTTCAGCTCTATTTCTGCTTGTTTTCAGATTCCTGCAACCCCAGTGCTATTGCATTGCTTATTAGGCACCTCTGCCTATTAAAAGCATTGATTTGTACTGCGAGTCACAGTGAGATAAATCAAACAAAGAGAGCATCACTGCGCCTGTTCTGTTTTGTAGGGACTCCACGCGCCACGATACCGTCACCATTGAGCCCATGTATGAGAACGGCACCGCTTGCTCGTGGAGAGCTTTGCTGACGACGTGCTCTACACAGGCGACAAAGTTAGCCAGCGTTGTTATAGCCGAAGAGATAGGTGGGTGGCGTAAAGGAAATGACAGGGGATTTAATTAGTAATGATAGGAAGGATGGGGTGGGGTAGAATCTAGTGCAGGTGTCCCCAGCCTTTTTGAGCATGCGGGGACTTTTGGAGTCCTGGCAGGGTGGTGGACACAAGAACAAAATGGCTGCCGCAGGAGGGCAGAGCCAACCACAGAATTTTAGGAAGCGAGGTTAGGCCTAATTCTATTTAGTGATTTCTCAACATTTGAGGCAGGAGCTCTGCTTGACAAGATGCCATTTAGTCTGCATCAGAAGTCATGCAGGGCACAAGCGCCACCTAGGGCTGCCAGTCCCCAGCTGGGGCAGGGAAAAAGGTAAAGAAACCCTCCGCGAAAACCAGCCCCCACAAATAATAATGCAGAAAAGTTATAAGCTATCCTAAACAGTTCATTCCAGTATAAGTATAAGAGTCAATTCATAAGGGGCCACAAACCCACACCCAGTCACTTGAGTACAAATAAATGTCCAAACTTTCAAAAAGGTGCAGGTAGTAGTTCCCACAGTAGAGTCATCCATGGAGCACATGGCTTCCGAAAGTTCTAACGTCATATAGCAAGGCACGATGAAATGAACGCGACGCAGCAGTACTTGATCCGTCGTTTCGCTATAGCTTCTACGAGTTAGGAAGTGTCCTTATAGATCAGTTGCGGTTGATCCTACATGTTTACTTAGAGGTGGATCTCATTCCATTCAAGGCAGGCTTGCTCCCCAGTAAATATCAGGGTTACCAAAGAGCCTGCTTTGAATGGAATGAGATCCACCTCTAAGTAAACATGCAGGATCAACTCTAACTGATCTATAAGGACACTTCCTAACTCGTAGAAGCTATAGCGAAACGACGGATCAAGTACTGCCGCGTCGCGTTCATTTCATCGTGCCTTGCTGTACGACGTTAGAACTTTCGGAAGCCATGTGCTCCGTGGATGACTCTACCATGGGAACTACTACCTGCACCTTTTTGAAAGTTTGGACATTTATTTGTATTTAGGTGACTGGGTGTGGGTTTGTGGCCCCTTATGAATTGACTGTTATACTGGAACAAACTGTTTTCTACATTATTATTTGTGGAGGCTGGTTTTCACGGAGGGTTTCTTTACCTTTTTCCCTGCTCCATTATCCACGTAGCTCTCTGTTGGTTTGCACAATCCCCAGTTGGGGGGCAGGGGATTCCCTGGTTTGGAGGTCCTCCCACCACATAAGGGTCATTAGAAAGCGGGGAGGGGGAGGGAAATGTCTGCTGGGCACTCCCATTATTCCTTGTGGAGAGTGATTCCCATAGGGTATAATAGAGAATTGATCTGGGGGTGCTATTTTTTAAGATAGAGGCACCAAATTCGCAGCATAGCATCTGGTGCCTCTCCTGAAAACACCCGCCAAGATTCATTATTTTTCATTATTTCCAGTGGAGGGGAGGCATTTAAAAGGTGTGCTGGCCCTTTAAATGTGATGGCCAGAACTCCCTTTGGAGTTCAATCATGCTTGTCACAACCTTGTTCCTGGCTCCACCCCCATGTCTCCTGGCTCCACCCCCAAAGTGCCCAGAGATTTCTTGAGTCGGGACAGGCAACCCTAGTGCCACCTGATCCTCCTCACTTTGTAAAAACACTTGGTGGGTGCCAGGAAAGGTGTTGGTTGCTGCCATTGCACCCTTGGGCACCATCTTGGGGACCCCTGGTCTAGTGTAAGAATGATTTTCAGTGTCTCACGCCACATATTACAGCCAGAAAAAATCCTTCTTTTAAATGTTGCTTCTCCTTTATGTGAATCTTCTCGCTGTTTTTGTTTTTCTTCTTTCTCACCAAATTTCCCCCATGAAATTATGCATCTTTCGACATCATGTGTGCGTTGGTAAATCAGCGTTATATACTGAATGAACCTGATAAATTGCGCGTGCCTGTATGTGTCATTGTGGGTTTAAAAAGTAGCTCAGAGTCCATAGTACAAACAAATCTATCAAAACCAACAAGAGAGAAGCAGAGCACTACAATCCCTACCAGAAATGTAAATAAATAAATTGCTTTCGTTGCTGAATTAGCTCAGCTAGCCCGTCCACTGATGATGATGTTCCCGTGGGAGTTCACAATCAAAACAACATAATTCCCCACCTCCCAAATCAATAAAACATTTTAAAACAACTTCAAAGCGACCTCCGAGAAAAAAAAAATACTTTCAGTTTGCTTGCTTGAGAGCCAATGAAGGCACCTGGAGTTGTGTACAGCTGAAAGAGATAGAGATGCAGAACACTGAGCATGTACAGTGTGCCTTTTTGCATTTAAGAACATAAGAGAAGCCATGTTGGATCAGTCCAATGGCCCATCCAGTCCAACACTCTGTGTCACATAAGAACATAAGAGAAGCCATGTTGGATCAGGCCAATGGCCCCTCCAGTCCAACACTCTGTGTCACATAAGAACATAAGAGAAGCCATGTTGGATCAGTCCAATGGCCCATCCAGTCCAACACTCTTAGTCACATAAGAACAGAAGAGAAGCCATGTTGGATCAGGCCAATGGCCCATCCAGTCCAACACTCTGTGTCACATAAGAGAAGCCATGTTGGATCAGTCCAATGGCCCATCCAGTCCAACACTCTGTGTCACAGAAGAACATAAGAGAAGCCATGTTGGATCAGTCCAATGGCCCATCCAGTCCAACACTCTGTGTCACACAGTGGCCATAAGAACATAAGAGAAGCCATGTTGGATCAGGCCAGTGGCCCATCCAGTCCAACACTCTGTGTCACACAGTGGCCATAAGAGTATAAGAGAAGCCATGTTGGATCAGGCCAAAGGCCCATCCAGTCCAACACTCTGTGTCACATAGTGGCCATAAGAACAGAAGAGAAGCCACATTGGATCAGGCCAGTGGCCCATCCAGTCCAACACTCTGTGTCACACAGTGGCCATAAGAACATAAGAGAAGCCATGCTGGATCAGGCCAGTGGCCCATCCAGTCCAACACTCTGTGTCACATAAGAACATAAGAGAAGCCATGTTGGATCAGGCCAATGGCCCATCCAGTCCAACACTCTGTGTCACACAGTGGCCATAAGAACATAAGAGAAGCCATGCTGGATCAGGCCAGTGGCCCCTCCAGTCCAACACTCTGTGTCACACAGTGGCCAAAACCCCCAGGTGCCATCAGGAAGTCCTCACACTGTTGCCCCTCCCAAGCACCAAGAATACAGAGCATCACTGCCCCTGACAGAGAGTTCCAACAATATGCTGTGGCTAAGAGCCACTGATGGACCTCTGCTCTGACGGACTTTAAAAGTGTAACCATCAGCACCCCTTTAATATATCAGAGCTGATGGTCGTCTAAGAGGAGGAGGTATTCAGCTTGGAGATCTGTGATCTACCTAGCAATGCATCCCACCAGTCATGTATAGTGACTTTGCAGGATCTCAGTAACCCTCCTGTATATGCTGCCTGCCAAAAGAATAAGCCTGTCAAATAGCAGGCAGGCTACGATACTTGCTTAGCACCAGGCTGGCTATGGCTCAGCCCTGACATCCCATCAGGCTTTCTGCTCTTCAACAGAGCAGCACCGTGAAAGCCCCAGGAGAGTCATTATCACAGCAAAAGTGCTTTTAAAAAAAAAATAATAATCCCAAGGCACCGCTTTAATTGATTAATTGCACCAGTTCTTAATTGACCAAGATTGCGGCTCCAACGTTTAGAAATTCAAAGTTAAGCCCTCAGTATTTTCCCCTGGAAAAATAGACAGCAATGGCTTGTTTCCGTGCTTCAGCACTCCACGAAAGGGGGAGTGGAGCAGGACAACAGCAAACGCAGTCCCAGTGATTCATAGTCTCAGAATGTGCTTATCACAAATTTCCATTGACTTGCGATTTGAAGTTTCCCCACAAACTCAGGGTGGCTTTCCCTCCCCCCCCCCCCACCCCAAAGCATTCAGGAAAGTCACACGGGGCTCCTATGGTACATTGTATTAATGGACCGCACGCTTTTATTCTCTCTCACTTCCCAGGGTTTGATTCCCCACTCCTCCACTTGCAGCTGCTGGAATGGCCTTGGGTCAGCCATAGCTCTCACAGAACTGTCCTTGAAAGGGCAGCTTCTGGGAGAGCTCTGTACCTCACAGGGTGTCTACTGCAGGGAAGGAAGGTAAAGGAGATTGTGAGCCACTCTGAGATTCAAAGTGAAGGGCAAGGTACAAACCCAGTATCGTATTTTTCTTCAGTGACAGGCCGCTTGCTGCGTTGCGACGTCATTGTGGACCTCATAGACCATGTGGAGATCATCTCCCGAACCCGAGAGATTTATGTTGAAGATTCCCCACTGGAGCTCAGTGTGAGGGCTCTGGATGCCGAAGGTACCATATCTGGGGAGCTCATAGTAATAATGAATGTTGCTTCTGAGGAAAAGAGCCCCATTGCACTCCACCTTTTACCCTCAGTCTTGTCCAGTGCCCAGCCATCAGGAGACTAGAAAGAGGGCTAACATTCCAGAAAGCATTTAGTTGATGTATTTTGCTCTTTGGCTCCATAAAGGCTGGAGTCATCCCACAGAATTGTGATGGTGGTGTCTTCCGCAGGTGCAAAGAGCCTTCCTCTGAGGCAAGAGATTCTGTTAGGAGGCAAAGCTCCTTGTGCCAGGAGAGATGCTACTGTTCGAGGAACAGATGTGTGGCTTCATCTCAGAAATGCAATGGACAATACAACCTCTGTTTTTACAGAATGTTGTAACATAGCTCCTTCCCTGTGCCATAAATTATGCTTGTGTCTTTTTCCCTCTGCTGCTTCTGAGAATGTTTGGATATACATTCTTCTCTGTTGTAGACTAAAGGAGCATGTTATGGGGAATGGTTTTGAAGCTGGTGGACTTCCTTCCTTCCTTCCTTGAATAGATTCATGGAGGAAAAAGGGATTTCTTTCTTTCTTTCTTTCTTTCTTGATTGGATAGATTTGTGGAGGAAAAAGATTCTTTCTTTCTTTCTTTCTTTCTTTCTTTCTTTCTTTCTTTCTTTCTTTCTTTCTTTCTTTCTTTCTTTCTTTCTTTCTTTCTTTCTTTCTTTCTTTCTTTCTTTCTTTCTTTCTTTCTTTCTTTCTTTCTGGATTGGATAGATTCATGGAGGAACAGGGATCCTCTCTCCCGCCCTCACATAAAATGGAACACTTTGTAGTTAGTGCAGGTGATCACAAAGATTAAACTTCATGTTTCCTTAAGTTGTATATAGGAAATGGACAAAGAGAACTTTTCCGGTTTGCCACAGAATGGGGTCATGATCATTACTTAAAATAGCTTCAAGGGGTGCCTAGACTTGAAACAAAGGTGCTTGAAGGCCTGTATTGTCCAGCCCGCCGGCAGAGATCCTCCAGTCCTGCTCTCTGTGGTCCCACTGGCAGAGAATATAAAAAGAGCCTGCTGGACCAGTGGTCTCTCTAGTCCGGCACCCTGCTACACACAGTGGCCAATCAGTTGCCCTGAAAGGTCAACAGGCAAGACGCAGAGACCAAGGCCATTCCCTCATGTAACCTCCTAGCACCAGGTTTCAGTTACTGAATACCGAATAAAGAATACTGTCTCTGAATATACATGTTGCCTTTACTCACCATGGCTATTAGTTATTGATGGGCCTATCCTCCATGAATCTAACTGACTTTTAAAGCTGACTGCTCACGGCCATCACTATATCCACTGGCAGTGAATTTTACAATTTAATTACTCAAGAAAGTACTTCCTTTTGTTTGTCCTGAACTTACCGCCCATTGACTGGACCTCATGGAGCTTTAGTCAGATCTAACCAGGCGCTTCTTACATTTTTCTTACATTCTCAGATTATTCCAGAAGTTACCCATAACTCTTCCACGCAAGCCTCAGCTCTGCTCTCATTACATACGTAATGCCTTTTACCAACCATACCTTTCAAAATTCAAGCTAAGCTAGTGCTTATTTGATGTTCCATCTACAGGGAACACATTCAGTAGCTTGGAAGGGATGGAATTTGAATGGAGCATCGCCAAGGACGATGAGATGGAAAACTTGGAGCTGTCCAGCAAGATTAGGTAAAAAAGACCCTGGATAAACAATATGGGGGGAAAGATACAGAAAGCTTGGCGCGATCTAGCAAGTGGAGGGATGTGGCTTCATTCCATACCCGCTTCGGGTTCCTTGAGCATCTCTGAGCAACTCTAACTTGTGATAGGTTATTCATTTACTCCCATCCAAGTACACTCTGGTTTGTAGAGTACAAAAAAGATTGGCCCTCGCCATGATGATCTTACGGTCTCACATTTGACATAAGGGTGGCAGCAAGGGTGGGATTTTAGCAGGAGCTCCTTTGCCTATTAGGCCATGCCCCCCTGATGTAGCCAGTCCTCCTGTTGTGTCTGGCGTTCTTCCCGGAAGGTACAGCCCAGCGCGCCTGTGGGCGGTGCCTAGAAGGGACGAACACAGCCCGCTTATGACGATCAGTGGCGGGAAGTTTAGCTGGCCAGGATTGGACCTGACCAGGAAGTAGGTTGTTCCAGGAAATGTATATAACAGGGGACCCGGCCACGCCATGTTGTCTTTGTGATGTACTCGCTAATAAAGCATGTTGCCGTCTGAACGTCTCCGACTTCAGTACATTACACCTCCCAAGAGCTTACAAGGCTCTTTTTTAATAAGCTTTTGGAGGATAGGCTACATCAGGGATGTGTGGCCTAATATGCAAAGGAGCTCCTGCTAGAATTCCACCCCTGTAGCCAATCCTCCAAGAGCTTACAGGGCTCTTGGTACAGGGCCTACTGTAAGCTCTTGGAGGATTGGCTACATCAGGGGGTGTGTGGCCTAGTATGCAAAGGAGCTGCTTCTAGAATTCCACCCCTGTAGCCAGTCCTCCAAGAGCTTACAGGGCTCTTCATACAGGGCCTACTGTAAGCTCCAGGAGGACTGGCTACATCAGGGATGTGTGGCCTAATATGCAAAGGAGCTCCTGCTAGAATTCCACCCCTGGGTGGCAGCAAAGGGAGGTGGAAACAGATATGCCTTTGTAGAGGTAATTTCAGTTTGAACAGGGGCTAAAGGCTTTGAGGGAAGGGTGGATCCTGAAGGATTCCAAGGAAGCAGAGAAGTAGTATTATAGCCAAGTGTTCTGAGAAGCACTTCCTGGCACAAGATGCTGCAAGGGAGGGAGGGCGTAGTTGCCTGATGGGGCAGGTATACCTTTATTTGGAGGCTGGATTTCCTTCGCTGGATATCTCTGTGCATGCTTTCATGTAGCTGATTGCAGATTTTCCCCCCACCTTCCTCTTCACACAGCAGCCACTTGCAACCCACAGAAAAGACATTGCCATGGGGACACCAGAACTCCACGCCCCAAAAGTTCCCAGGCGCAGAGGGCTGAAGCATTGCAGGGTGGGGGTGGAGTGGAATGGGATAAAACCATCCCCACCTCGCTACTGAACCCACCTGAAAGGCTGGCAGGAGAAGAATGGTGGAGGAAGAACTTCTTTGTTGTACAAACATCCCCCTCTTCAACCCACACCGGATGGCTTTTTGTCCACAGCAGTCTCATGAATACCAGCAGTGCCTTGTGGGAGGTCACGGATGGCTGATGTGTGTGCAGGGGTAGGTAGGGAAAGGTTCATGACTGTCTGTCGCGTGCACAGCCGTAGGATTTCTTGGGAGGTGGTGGGCGGGGAGGTTTTTAAGCAGGGGCTGGATGGCCACCTGACAGCAATGGTGATTCTGTGAATTTAGACCGATCGTGAGAGGGAGGACAGGAAGGGTTGCATCAGAGCTTCGTTCTCGTGGTCCTTTCTTACCCGCCCAGGGAAATGCTGATCAATACTTTCAGGAAGCAATTTTTCTGCAGGCCAGTTTGACCAGGGATCCTGGGTTGGTTTGTTTTTTGTTTTTGCCATCTGCTGGGCATGGAGCAAGGGTTACTGTGTGTGTCGTGGGGGTGTTATTGTATAGGATTGGAGTATAAGATTCCTGCCGGGCTCATTGGAGCCAGGAGAGCAGAGCTTGGGGACTTGGGAACAATGGACAGTAGGATCCAAATACCTGCTGTCCTACACCAATCACAGCCTCCCTGCCTGTTCGAATGAGCCAATGGCATGCTTTCGTGGGAACCGGGAGTTGTATATAGGCTTGGCCTTGTTGGAGTGGCCCTTACCATGCTGCTTCTAATAAAGAGCTGCTATCCCTGCTACCTCATCGCCTCGATGCTTTGAACACATTATATTATAGGGGGGAAAGTATTTTGAATTTCCCACATTGTGCAGGGGGTTGGACAAGATGACCCTGGAGGTCCCTTCTAACTCTGTGATTCTATGCTTTAATCCAACATCTGGGATAAGAAATGTATGATGTCTTGGCATTTGTCCTGACGAACGACAGATATCACTAAGAAGAGACATAGTAAGTATGAACAATATACAATTTTCTCTCTATTTTTCTGTTATATACATTCAGTCTTCTTCATCAGATGCTTTCCATTGGTATAAGCTAAGGACTGAGTCCCTGAGAAAAGGTCGAGTGGGAGCATGTTAAAGCAATTTTGCCGCACACTGAAGACTAAATATATATATAACAGGAAAAAAAACAGAAAATAATTGTCATAGTAGCATATAGGGATGGAACACGTCTTTTGTAAGTTAATAACAGTCCATAATCTGAGG
The DNA here is from genome assembly GCF_032191835.1 of Heteronotia binoei. Lineage (NCBI taxonomy): Eukaryota > Metazoa > Chordata > Lepidosauria > Squamata > Gekkonidae > Heteronotia > Heteronotia binoei. The sequence goes on from NC_083223.1 coordinate 268,274,543, forward strand.
AAGATCATCTTCAAAACGAAGCACAGAAATCTGGAACCTTCATCCCCATTTTTGTTGGACTGTACTTTCGGGCTCCGTAGTGATATTCTGAGAAGGTTGCTTGCAGTCTGTTTAAGTCCCACGCTATATGTAGTTTTATTGTAATATAAAAATGCTGGTAACTAATTGTAATTGTAAGCCGCCCTGAGCCACTTTTGTGGAAAGGGCAGGATATAAATCATAAATAAATAAATAAATAAAATAAAAAATTTTCTTGAGTCAGCCAAAAACATGAAAATTGAGTAATAGTAACCACAAGTGAGATTGTATTTAAAATTTCTTTATTGTTTAGTGCCAATTAACCACGTTTTTTTTCCTGTATATTGTTCTGACAAACAACAGTCCATGAATTGGAAAGTAGGTAGAGAAACAGTAAACACTTGTCATTAATATTATTTTTTGTTTAAAAAAAGAAACCGTAAACACAATGACACCTTGTTACGTTTGCCGTTTTGCTGGACTTTACTAGGGAGCCATGTGGGAGAGGCAAGGATTGCTGGCAATACTCCCTCTAAGCTGTAGAGTCTTGTGAGCAAAAAATCTGCTTTGTGAGCTACTGGTATTAAAGTTGTGAGTTACTGCATTAATCAGTTTGCTCTTCGGCCGTTTTTCCTGAGCTAAGACAAAAAAGCTAGCTCACACTCGCTCAGCTTAGAACAGGAGTGTCAAACGCAGCCTGAGGGCCAAATCAGGCCCTTGGAGGGGTCCTATAAGGCCCCCAAGCAACTGGCTGTCATCTGCTTCCTTCTCTCTCTCGTTTGCTTCCTTCTGCATAACAACTTGCTTTGCCAGGCTCTCTCAATCGCACAGCAGAGCTACTGAGCCTAGCCTCTCTTCCTTCTACTGGCTGAGGCTCCTGGTCCCCTGGGGAAGGAAGGAAAGCACCAGAGCTTCCTTGCCCAGTTCCCTGGATCCCATGGGAGAGATACAAAGAAAGCACCTTTAAGACCAATGAGTGCTAATATTTTAAGCATGGTTTAAGTTTAAAAAAAAAATCTTTAATTGTGTTTGTCTGTATCCTTTATAAAGCTTATATCCCTACTACCTAAACTTAAATAGGTACACACATGGCCCAGCCCAACATGGCCTGCCCTTCCAAGGTCTCATTTATATCAGATCCGGCCCTAATAGCAAATGAGTTCAACACCCCTGCTTTAAAGGGCCACTGGGGAGGGGTATTTTAAGCTTAAGTTTAAGTTAAAAAAAAAAAAAGCTTTAAGGTTGTTGTTTTTTTTAAAAAATAAAACTTTGTGTTTGTCTGTGTCCTTTATAAAGTTTATATCTCTGCTACCTAGTCTTAAATAGGAACACATGTGGCCCGACCCAACATGACTCGGCCCAGCAAAGTCTCATTTATGTCAAATCCGGCCTGTATAACGAATGATTTTGACATCCCTGACTTAGAGGGAACACTGATTGCCCAGCCCATCTCCTGTAGCCAAGCCCTTACAGACATGCATGAATTGTGGCCTGATCGCTTTCGTTTTCTGTTTTCCCCACTCCTAATCCCACGCGATCTCATATCTGAATTTTGTGGTGGGACTTCAAATGTGCCTTTAATCCAATAACAGTGAAAGAGTTACTTGGAAAAAAGTAGCACCTTAAAAGTCCCAACAAGATGTCCGGGGCATGAATTTTCGAGAGCCACAGCTCTCTTCTGCTACTGTAGACCCGCCTCCCCAGAGCTACTTCACAGTGGCAGGATCGTGAAGACAGAGCTTGGTTCTTTTTGTAAACATCCAACCTGGTCTCTTTAGGATTTTAAAATATTCCGAAGCAGAATATTCTCCGCCGGACTACATCGTCGAGATGGAAAGAGAGGAGAAACAAGGAGACAGAATTCTGGTCTCAGGAATAAAGACAGGCGCAGCGGTCGTAAAAGTCCGAATACAGGAGCTGACGTACAAGGTGGGTTCTCTCTCTGCTGACCGAAGGAGACTGGTACTCAGACGGCAGCCCAGGGTGAGGCCTATGGAGGCTGGAGGCAGTGAATCCTTTTCAAGGGTTTTAACAAAAGATGAAGATACTGAATTTATATCCCACCCTTCGCTCTGAGAGGAGCCCCGTGGCGCAGAGTGGTAAAGCTGCAGTACTGCAGTCGGAGCCCTCTGCTCACGACCTGAGTTCGATCCCAGCAAAAGCTGGTTCAGGTAGCCGGCTCCAGGTTGACTCAGCCTTCCATTCTTCCGAGGTCGGTCAAATGAGGACCCAGCTTGCTGAGGGGAAAGTGTAGATGACTGGGGAAGGCAATGGCAAACCACCCCGTAAAAAGTCTGCCATGAAAACGTTGTGAAAGCGGCGTCACCCCAGAGTCGGAAACGACTGGTGCTTGCACAGGGGACTTTTCCTTTCCTTTTTTCCTTCACTCTGAATCTCAGAGCGGCTCACAATCTCCTTTCCCTTCCTCCCCCACAACAGACACGCTGTGAGGTGGGTGGGACTGAGAAGGCTGTCCCAGAACCTGCCCTTTCAAGGACAACCTAGTGCAAGAGCTATGGCTGACCCAAGGCCATTCCAGCAGTTGCAAGTGGAGGAGTGGGGAATCAAACACATTTCTCCCAGATAAGAGTCCACACACTTAACCACTCCACCAAACTGGCTCTGAAACCAACTACTCTGCCAAGCTAAATGTGGAACTTCCCTCCATCAGAAGGAGCCTTTAGCATTCCCGGAAGGCGAGGGAATAAAAAGCGGCAGCATCAGTCAGTCTTCATTTCACTTGGGAAGAATGAAATAATTCTGATGAGTGAAATCACTATAGCTGGTTGGTGTGCTTCTCTCTGTTTGCTCACTCTCTGATCTCTTTTTTCATCAGAAAGTAGCGGCCGCCTTGGTACGTCTGCTGGTTCTGGAGAACATATTCTTAATACCCTCCTACGACGTCTCCCTATTGGTCGGAGCTTACATTAGGTACAGAGTTGGCAAAGTAGTTCAGGGGAAGATCACAGGTACGCCCATCAGTCATTTTTGCATTTTCCTGTATATGTGGACAGTCTGTTCCAAATGAGACTTACAGTGGAGTCCTCAGTAGAACTGTGCTCTTCTCAGCCCATTGACTTCAGTGGCCTTAGAAAAGCATAAACCTGCTTAGGATTGCAGTTAGGCTGATTCCACACTCACCTCGCATAGGGGCAGGCTTCCGTTTCTGTGCGGAGCAAGCTGGTGATTTCACACCAGTTTCTCTGCGCCGCCATTTTGCACGGGGCAACCCGTGATTCGCCACACCTCAGGGTGGACCTGTGTTTTCAGGTTTACACTGCAGCATGGCAAATCACGGGTTTGCCCCGCGCAAAATGGCAGCGCGGAGCAACTGATGCAAAATTGTCAGCTTGCTCCGCACAGAAACGGAAGCCTGCCCCAGAGAAATGTGAATGCGGAATCAGCCTTAGTCTATATCAGGGGTGGCCAAACTGTGGCTCAGGAGCCACATGTGGCTCTTTCACACACATTGTGTGGCTCTTGAAGCCCCCACCGCCCCATCGGCTGTCTTGGAGAAGGCATTTGTCTCTTTAAATCACTTCTCCAAGCCAACCAGCCAGTAGCTTGGAGAATGCATTTATAGTTAAAGTTGCTTTCTTTTCACCTCTCCCTCCCATCACCTATTTTCCTTCCTTCCTTCCTTCTGGCTCTCAAACATCTGTTCATGTCTTGCGGCTCTCAAACATCTGACATTTATTCTATGTGGCTCTTACATTAAGTAAGTTTGGACACCCCTGGTCTATATAATACCCTTAGTCAGTGGTGTTCAGCCTTTCTGGACCTAGGACTCATTTAGCTGCTACATAGTTTAGCTTCTAGATCTATTGTTTTTCTTTCTGTGTGATTGATTTATTTAAAACATGCTTCTGCTGCCTTTCCACCCGATCAGCAGGGTCCCCAAGACAGTGCACATGAAAACATTTGAACAACAACATTTCAAATTATATAATCTGTAAAAAACAACAACAACAACCAGAAGAATCAGGGAGGAGGCCAATTGTCATTATTTTGGGTTATGTTAGACAAAGCCAAAAAAGTCTTCACCCACTGACAGAAGACACCAGCAGAGGGAGGCAGACAAATCTCCCTGGGGAGGGAGTCACAAAGTTTTGGTGCTATGACAGAGAAGGCCCTTCCTTGGGTTGCCCAGGGCTTTTTTTGTAGCAGGAACTCCTTTGCATATTAGGCCACACCCCTCTTGTGTTGCCAATCCTCCCAAGAGCTTACAGGGAGGATTGTCTACATCAGGGGGGGCGTGACCTAATATGCAAAGGAGTTCCTGCTAAAAAAAAAAGCCCTGGGGTTGCCACCCGTCTAGCCTCTGCGGATGGCTAGAATGAACAGTTAGATTCTTTGGGGAGAAGAAAGTTGTTGTATCCATTTGTTTCCATGGCTGGCCTGTGAGCACTTCAGTGCCAAAAAGCAGCATAAGAATGTTTTGATAAATAATAAAGCGGAGGGCGATCGTAGGCCATGGCTTCTGTGCTCTTCTTCCGGGAGGCTGAATTGAGGGGGGTTTTTTTGGGTGGGAGGGAGAGACTCTTTAAGGAATATGCTTGTTGTAGCAACTCTGGCAGTGAAGAATCAATTGAGGTTAAGAACATAAGAGAAGCCATGTTGGATCAGTCCAATGGCCCATCCAGCAACACTCTGTCACACAGTAGCCAAAAAACCAGGTGCCATCAGGAGGTCCACCAGTGGGGCCAGGACACCAGAAGTCCTCCCACTTTACTCTGCTCTGATAAGACCTCACCTGGAGTCTTGTGTTCACTTTTGGGCACCATGTTTTAAGAAGGATATAGACAAGCTGGAATGGGTCCAGAGGAGGGCGACGAAGATGGTGAGGCATCTGGAGACCAAGTCCTTTGAGGAAAGGTTGAAGGAGCTGGGCATGTTTAGCCTGGAGAGGAGCCGGCTGAGAGGTGATATGATCACCGTCTTCAAGTACTAGAAGGACTGTCCTATAGAGGATGGTGTGGAATTGTTTTCTGCGGCCCCGGAAGGTAAGACCAGAACCAGTGGGTTGAAATTAAATCAAAAGAGTTTCCGGCTCAACATTAGGAAGAACTTCTTGACTGTTAGAGCGGTTCCTCAGTGGAACAGGCTTCCTCGGGAGGTGGTGGGCTCTCCTTCCTTGGAGGTTTTAAAACAGAGGCTAGATGGCCATCTGACAGCAATGAAGATCCTGTGAATTTAGGGGGAGGTATTTGTGAGTTTCCTGAATTGTGCAGGGGGTTGGACTAGATGACCCTAGAGGTCCCTTCCAACTCTATGATTCTATGCCGCCCCAAGCATAAATAGCCGCAGACAAAGAGTTCCATCAATACGCTGTGACAAATAACCACTGATGGATCTCTGCTCTAGGGCCGTCCCTAGACTGCCTGGCACCTTAGGTGAAGCTAACTTCTGGTGCCCCTCCCCTGCACTGATAACATCACCAAGTCACATGGGAGTACCCAATTTGGCATCCGCAGAAGGCCAGCACCCTAGGCAGTTGCCTAGTTTGCCTAGTGGCAGCCCTGCTCTGCTCCATATGTTTATCCAATCCCCTCTTGAAGCCGGCTATGCCTATAGCCGCCACCACCTCCTGTGGCAGTGAATTCCACGTGTTAATCACCCTTTGGGTGAAGAAGGACTTCCTTTTATCTGTTCTAACCCAACCGCTCAGCGATTTCATGGACTGCCCACGAGTTCTCCAACTGCTTTCTCCTACAGAGGCAGAGCTGCCTCTGGAACATTACGAACTCCAGCTGCGGGATGAACTGAAGGCGTCTGGTGCATCCGACCTCCTCCCGGTCGCCGAACTGAATGTGGAAACAGCCACCGTCACCGCCATGCAGCTGGGACAGGTTAACCTCGTCTTTGTCCACAAAAGTATCCTTACAAGCTCGCTCTTCCCTGCCTAAACATCCTCGTCCCACCGGAAGGGCCGAGGGCACCCTGTTGTCGAGCGGAGTCCGATCCCTCTTTCTTTTCTACTCTCCCACTTTACCATGAAGCTGAATTCCTTAAGAGAGAAAAATAAGACATCCACATGCGAGCAGCCTCCGGACTTCCTAATTGCAGCATATATGTCGTCGAGGCTGGATTTTTGGGTAAATGATTCCCTCCTACTTAATCCGTACCCAGCTCCAGTATATGCTTGTTTGTTCACCAGTGGAGAGGATGATGTGGGTGTTGGTATCAGCAAGGTTTTTGGGGTAGAAAAAGCCCAGCAGGAGCTCATTTGCATATTAGGCCACACACCCCGACGCCAGGCCAGCTCAAAGAAAAACCCCTGTGGTATCAGTGTGTATTTGGCACTTCTCTTGCGAGCCAAATGGAGAAGGGCGGAGATGGGCATACCCACTGAAAATGTTCAGGAAATTGTGATTCAGCGATCGAGGCATGCAACTGTTAACTCGCTTCATATCTGTTGGGTTGAGGGGTTCAAATTCCGTGTGACCTCTAGCTAACATGGAGCTGAGTTCTGTAGCAAAAAATATATATATATCCTGGGAGGGATTATATCTCATTAGTAAAGCTTATGTTTTATATACAGAAAGTACCAAGTTCTGTCACTGATGTACCATTTAAGAACATAAGAGAAGCCATGTTGGATCAGGCCAGTAGCCCATCCAGTCCAACACTCTGTGTCACATAAGAACATGAGAGAAGCCATGTTGGATCAGGCCAATGGCCCATCCAGTCCAACACTCTGTGTCACATAAGAACATAAGAGAAGCCATGTTGGATCAGGCCAACGGCCCATCAAGTCCAACACTCTGTGTCACACAGTGGCAAAAAATGTTATATACACACATACACTGTGGCTAATAGCCACTGATGGACCTCTGCTCCATATTTTTATCTAAACCCCTCTTGAAGGTGGCTATACTTGTGGCCGCCACCACCTCCTGTGGCAGTGAATTCCACATGTTAATCACCCTTTGGGTGAAGAAGTACTTCCTTTTATCCGTTTTAACCTGTCTGCTCAGCAATTTCATCGAATGCCCACGAGTTCTTGTATTGTGAGAAAGGGAGAAAAGTACTTCTTTCTCTACTTTCTCCATTCCATGCATTATCTTGTAAACCTCTATCATGTCACCCCGCAGTCGACGTTTCTCCAAGCTAAAGAGTCCCAAGCGTTTCAACCTTTCTTCATAGGGAAAGTGCTCCAGCCCTTTAATCATTCTAGTTGCCCTTCTCTGCACCTTCTCTAAAGCTATAATATCCTTTTTGAGGTGTGGCGACCAGAACTGCACACAGTACTCCAAATGAGACCGCACCATCGATTTATACAGGGGCATTATGATACTGGCTGATTTGTTTTCAATTCCCTTCCTAATAATTCCCAGCATGGCATTGGCCTTTTTTATTGCAAACGCACACTGTCTTGACACTTTCAGTGAGTTATCTATCATGACCCCAAGATCTCTCTCTTGATCAGTCTCTGCCAGTTCACACCCCATCAACTTGTATTTGTAGCTGGGATTCTTAGCCCCAATGTGCATTACTTTGCACTTGGCCACATTGAACCGCATCTGCCACATTGACGCCCACTCACCCAGCCTCAACAGATCCCTTTGGAGTTCCTCACAATCCTCTCTGGTTCTCACCACCCTGAACAATTTAGTGTCATCCGCAAACTTGGCCACTTCACTGCTCACTCCCAACTCTAAATCATTTATGAACAAGTTAAAGAGCATGGGACCCAGTACCGAGCCCTGCGGCACCCCACTGCTTACCGTCCTCCACTGCGAAGACTGCCCATTTATACTCACTCTCTGCTTCCTATTAGTCAGCCAGTTTTTGATCCACAAGAGGACCTGTCCTTTTACTCCATGATTCTCAAGCTTTCTAAGGAGCCTTTGATGAGGAACTTTATCAAAAGCTTTCTGGAAGTCAAGGTAAACAACATCTATTGGGTCTCCTTTGTCCACATGTTTGTTCACCCCCTCAAAGAAATGCAACAGGTTAGTGAGGCAAGATCTTCCCTTGCAGAACCCATGCTGAGTCTTCCTCAATAACCCGTGTTCATCAATGTGCCTACTCATTCTGTCCTTGATAATGGTTTCTACCAACTTTCCCGGTATTGAAGTCAGACTGACTGGCCTGTAATTTCCCGGATCTCCTCTGGAACCTTTTTTAAAGATGGGGGTGACATTTGCTACCTTCCAGTCCTCAGGAATGGAGGCAGATTTCAATGAAAGATTACAGATTTTTGTTAGAAGATCCACAAGTTCAACTTTGAGTTCAACATAAGAACATAAGAGAAGCCATGTTGGATCAGGCCAATAGCCCATCCAGTCCAACACTCTGTGTCACACAGGGGCCAAAAAAAAATAAAAAATCAGGCGCCATCAGGAAGTCCACCAGTGGGGCCAGAACTCCAGAAGCCCTCCCACTGTGACCCCCCCAGCACCAAGAGTACAGAACATCACTGCCCAGACAGAGAGGTTCAATCTATGTTGTTATTCAATCGCACAGTTGAGTCCAACTCTTTGCGACCCCATGGACAAAGTCACGCTAGGCCCTCCTGTCTTCCACCTTCCACCATCCTCCGAAGTCTGCTCAAATTCATGTTTGTTACATCAGTAACACTGTCCAGCCATCTCATCTTTTGCCGTCCTTTTCTTCTTTTGCCTTCTGTCTTTCCCAGCATCAGGGTCTTCTCCAGGGAGTGCTCCCTTCTCATTGGGTGGCCAAAGTATTTGAGCTTCACCTTCAGCATCTGACCTTCCAGGAAACAGTCTGGGATGATTTCCCTTAGGACTGATTGATTTTATCTTCTTGCAGTCCAAGGGACTCTCAAGATTCTTCTCCAGCACCACATCTCAAAAGCATATATTCTTCTGCGCTTGGCCTTCCTTATAGTCCAGCTCTCACAGCCATACATTGCTACTGGGAATACCGTCGCTTTGACTGTACGGACTTTTGTTGGCAGGGTGATGTCTCTACTTTTTATTATACTTCCCAGGTTCACCATAGCTGTCCTCCCAAGGAGCAAACATCTTTTAATTTCATGGCTACAGTCACCATCTGTAGTGATTTTGGATCCCAGAAATGTGAAGTCTGTCACGACTTCCATGTCTTCCCCTTCTATTTGCCAAGGTGTGATGGGGCCAGATGCCATGATCTTAGTTTTTTTAATGTTGAATTTCAAGCCTACTTTTGTGCTCTCCTCTTTCACCTTCAACAAGAGGTTCTTTAGGTCCTCCTCACTTTCTGCCATTAGAGTGGTGTCATCTGTATATCTGAGGTTGTTGATGTTCCTCCCGGCAATCTTAATTCTGGCTTCTGCTTCATCCAGGACAACATTCCATATGATGTACTCTGCATATAAATTAAATAAGCAGGGTGACAATATATATCCTAGTCGAACTCCTTTTCCTATTCTAAACCAATCAGTTGTTCCATATCCCGTTCTGACAGTTGCTTCTTGACCCTTATACAGGTTTCTCAGGAGACATGTGAGGTGGTCTGGTACTCCCATTTCTTTAAGGACTTACCACAGTTTGTTGTGATCCACACAATCAAAGACTTTAGCGTAGTCAATGAAACAGAAATAGATGTTTTTCTGATACTCCCGTGCTTTCTCCATAGGCCATCGAAAGTTGGCAATTTGATCTCTAGTTCCTCTACCTCTCCGAAACCCAGCTTGAACTTCTGGTAGTTCCCGATCTACATACTGCTGAAGCCTAGCTTGTAGGATCTTTAACATGACCTATCTATACCCTTCAATCTATACCCTGTGGCTAATAGCCACTGATGGACCTCTGCTCCGTATATTTCAGTCCCCTCTTGAAGCTTTCTGTGCTTGTAGCTGCCACCACCTCCTGTGGCAGTGAATTTAAAGGATCACTGATAGCTGGGCTAGATAAAAGAGAGAAACTGCCACCTGGATAACAGGGTTGGGCTACATAGATCAGGGAGGGGTGTAGCTCAGTGATAGAGCATCGGCTTGGCATGCAGAAGGTCCCAGGTTCAGTCCCCAGCATCTCCTGTGAAAGGTAGAGGGTAGGGTTGCCAAGTCCAATTCAAGAAATATCTGGAAACTTTGGGAGTGGAGCCAGGGACAAGGTTGTGACAAGCATAACTATACTCCAAAGGGAGTTCTGGCCATCATATTGAAAGGGACCGCACGCTTTCTAAATGTATTGGAAATAATGATGGATAGGAGCACCTTCTTTTGGGGCTCTTAATTTGACCCCCTGGTCCAATCCTTTTGAAACTTGGAGGGTTTTTTGGGGAGAGGCACTAGATGCTATGCTGAAAAGTTGGTGCCTCTACCTCAAAAAACAGCCCCCCCCCCCAGAGTTCCAGACAACTGCGGATCAATTCTCAGTGATACCCTATGGGAATCAATCTCCATAGGGAATAATTGAGTTCCCAGCAGACATTTCCCTCCCCCCCCCCCACTTTCTGATGACCCTGAAGTGGGGGGAGGGCCTCCAAACTGGAGGATCCCCTGTCCCCACCTGGGGATTGGCAGCCCTAGTAGAAGGTGATGTGAAAGAGCTCTGCCTGAGCTGCTGGGAAGACTCTGTCTGTCTGAGTAGACAGTGCTGATCTTCATGGGCAAGTGGTCTAAGAACGTAAGAGAGGCCCTGTTGGATCAGACCAGTGGCCCATCCCATCCAACACTCTGTGTCACACAGTGGCCAAAAACCAAGTGCCGTCAGGAGATCCACCAGCGGGGCCAGAGCTCCAGAAGCCCTCCCTCAGTGGCCTGCAAGGCACTAAGAACACAGAGCATCACTGCCCCAGACTTAGCATTTCTTCTGTACCTTATGGCTCATAGCAACTGATGCCTGTAGCCACCATCACGTCTTGTGGCAGTGAATCCCACATGTTAATTCCTCATTGGGTAAAGAAGCATTTGATTTAGTGTGAGTTCTGATTTTAGTACACAGCAGTTGCATATATTCGATAGTCTGATGCTATAAGGCAGGGGTGTCGAACTCATTTGTTACATGGGCCGGATCTGACATAAATGAGACCTTGTTGGGCCGGGCCGTGTCAGGTTGGGCTGAGCCATGTCAGGCCGGGCCATGTGTGTACCTATGTAAGATTAGGTAGCAGAGATATAAATTTTATAAAGAACACAGACAAACACAGATATATATATTTTTAAAAAACTTAAAACGTTAGCACTTATTGGTCTTAAAGATGCTTTCTTTGTATTTCTCCCATGGGTTCCAGGGAACTGGGCAAAGGAAACTCTGACTCTTTCCTTCCTTCCCCAGAGGACTGGGAGAGGGGGGAGCCTCAGCCAACAGAAGAGAGAGAGGCTTGGCTTAGTACCTCTGCTGTACAATTGAGAGAGCCTGGCAAAGCATACGCTTCCTCCCCCCTTCCTTCTCAAGGGAGGAGCCTCAGCCAGAGGAGAAAATAGAGGCTTTACTCTGTAACTCTGTGATTGAGCAAGCCTGGCAAAGGAAGCTGTGATGCAGAAGGAAGCAAGAGAGAGGGAGAAGGAAGCAGAGCACAGCCAGTCGCTCGGGGGCCTGATAGGAGCCCTCCGGGGGCCTGACTTGGCCCCTGGGCCGCATGTTTGACATTCCTGCTATAAGGGGAATCATACGTGATCCCTCTTTTTTGTTGAGGGCTACTTCCTACTGGAAACAGACTGCACACATATGCGTACATCAGTGTAAATGTAAGCATATTATGTTCATGCACCTATCCACGCAGCTCTTCTGTTGAATGGTCTAGGTGCTGCTCCCGTTTTAGAGGGGAGTAGAACGGCTGCCACATTCCAGGAATAATGTCTGTTATTATAAAGTGTAGCATTTAAAAAGATAAGTGCTTGTGCTTTCAGCAGAGCAGCTGAAGGAATCATCAAGTGGGCCATGGACCAATGTAGGTAATCAGTTCTGTGGCTGCCCAAGCAAACGTCATCGTGGACCATGCATGAGCTCACTGCCAAATATTGTTAGTAATCGTTAAAAATCACCCCATAATTTTTAAAACTTTTTTTTATTGGCTCCCTTCGGACTATCGCCTGTAGGTTTCTCAGTCCAGCCCGGAAACAGGTGGATCCTCGAAGTGAAACGAGCATACGCCATCACAGTTGAAGTGTATGATAAGTCAAGCTCTAAGATCTACCCATCTGATGTGAGTAGGTGCAAAAAAAAAGCTCAGGAGCTCCCAGAATCAAAGGTTGATTTGCAGTAGAATCACAGAGTTGGATGGGGCCCTAGAGGCCATCTAGTCCCACCCCCTGCTCAATGCAGGATCAGCCAAGAGCATCCCTGACAAGGGTTCGTCCAGCTGCTGCTTCAAGACTGCCAGCGAGAGGGAGCTCACCACCTCCCCAGGTGGCTGATCCATACTGTAAAAAAATTTTCCTAATATCCAGCCATACAGTCCTATGCATACCGACTCAGTCCTGTGCGTATTCCCGCTGCGTTCAGCTGGACTTACTTGTAGGTAGATGCTTTGCAGAAACAGCGAGGGAGTTTTCCTTGCCTGAGCTTCTCACTTGGATAGGGTAGCCAACGTCTGGGAGCCAGTTTGGTGTAGGGTTTAAGTGCGAAGAAGAAGAAGAAGATGGGGATATTGGATTTATATCCCGCCCTCCACTCCGAAGAGTCTCAGAGCGGCTCACAATCTCCTTTCCCTTCCTCCCCCACAACAGACACCCTGTGAGGTGGGTGGGGCTGAGAGGACTCTCACAGCAGCTGCCCTTTCAAGGACAACTCCTACGAGAGCTATGGCTGACCCAAGACCATGCCAGCAGGTGCAAGTGGAGGAGTGGGGAATCGAACCCGGTTCTCCCAGATCAGAGTCCGTGCACTTCACCACTACACCAAACTGGCTCTCTATTGGATGTATATCCTGCCCTTCACTCCGAATCTCAGAGTGGCTCACAATCTCCTTTCCCTTCCTTCCCCACAACAGACACCCTGTGAGGTGGGTGGGGCTGAGAGGGCTCTCAAAGCAGCTGCCCTTTCAAGGACAGAGTCTCAGAGCGGCCTACAATCTCCTTTCCCTTCCTCCCCCACAACAGACACCCTGTGAGGTGGGTGGGGCTGAGAGGGCTCTCACAGCAGCTGCCCTTTCAAGGACAACCTCTGCCAGAGCTATGGCTGACCCAAGGCCATGCTAGCAGGTGCAAGTGGAGGAGTGGGGAATCAAACCTGGTTCTCCCACACAAGAGTCCGCACACTTAACCACTACACCAAACTGGCTCTCAGGCTTCTGGAATTCTGGCCCAGCTAGTGGATCACTTTTTTGGCGGGGGAGGGGGAAGAGGGAGGGTGCCCCCCACAACAGACACGCTGTGAGGTGGGTGGGGCTGAGAGGGCTCTCACAACAGCTGCCCTTTCAAGGACAACCTCTGCCTGAGCTATGGCTGACCCAAGGCCATGCTAGCAGGTGCAAATGGAGGAGTGGGGAATCAAACCCGGTTCTCCCAGATAAGAGACCGCACACTTAACCACTACACCAAACTTGCTCTTATCTGGGAGAACCGGGTTTGATTCCGCACTCCTCCACTTGCAATGCTGGAATGGCCTTGGGTCAGCCATAGCTCTCGCAGGAGTTCTTCTTGAAAGGGCAGCTGCTGTAAGAGCCCCCTCAGCCCCACCCACCTCACAGCGTGTCTGTTGTGGGGGACGAAGATAGAGGAGATTGTGAGCCACTCTGAGTGGAGGGCGGGATATAAATCCAGTATCTTCTTCACCTGGAGATCTTCTCCTATTGCAACTGATCTCCAGATGACCAAGATCAGTTCCCCTGGAGAAAATGGCGACTCTAAGGAGTGGACTTTATTTGGAGGGTGGACTCAGTGGTATTCTACCCTCCTGAAATCCCTCCCCAGACCCCACCCTCCCCAGGCTCCACCCCGAAACCTCCAGGTGTTTCTCAACCCAGAGCTGGCAAAACGAAGGGCCCCAGTCATTGGATGCACACCCTCTGTTGTTTGGAACACTATTTTGACCCCGCAAGCTTCCCTTCCAAGCTTAGGGACAAATCACTCATTCTGAATTTCATTGGGTTGTGCTGGATCTGACTCACTTTCCCTGCAGGAAAAGCAGGGCCGGTGCCAGGCTTTCTGACACCCTAGGCGAATCACCCACTAGTTCCCCCCATTATTTAAAAAAAAATAATAAAGGGGAAATGAAGAGCGCCAAACTTGAAACTTTTCGCATTTGTAATTTAATGGTTTTTAATTTTTTTTTCCAAAAAGTTGTGATAAGTTATTAAAAAATTGTGAGAATTAAGCGCTTGCCGGCCATGCCAGGAAGGAGGGTGGTGGGATAGGATGAGGTGGGAGGCCAAGTCACACATCAGGGACAGCGGGGGGGTGGCTTGGCTTTGTTGAAGCAGCTTGGTGATGGGAGAGGACAAGGTGACAGCGGTCAGGAGCCGGAGTCATGTGTCGGAGAGGGGGCGCCCCCTGAACCAGGTGGCACACTAGGCGACTGCCTGCTTTGCCTATTCCCACACACCGGCCCTGAGGAAAAGGAATTTTTTAAGGGGAACCTAAACCCAACTTGCCAAAATTTGTAACACGTAGTTTGGCTCTAAGCAGGGGTGGAATTCTAGGAGGTGCTCCTTTGCATATCAGGCCACACACACACCCCTGAGGAAGCCAATCCTTCAAGAGCTTACAAAAAAAGGAGCCTTGTAAGCTCTTGGAGGATTGGCTACATCAGGGGTGCGTGGCCTAATATGCAAAGGAGCTCCTGCTAGAATTCCACCCCTGGCTTTTAGAACCAAGCTGCCTGATGCCAGGGCTGACACCCATCACGGTTCTATTCGTCTATGTCCTTTTTGGTGCACCTCTGAGAAAGGAATTCAGGAGCCACCAAGCTTTTTGTTTTTCCGGCAACGTAATTTTCCTCCATTTTTGCAGAACCTTAGAATAACACACCAATTTCCCATGGAACATTTTGAGGAGGTCACGTCTTCGGTGAACGGCACCTACCACATAGTTCGGATTCTGAAAGACGGGATCAGCGTTATAAAAGCCACTCTGGTGTCTGTTCTCCTTCAGGTAAAGAAAAACAATGATTGCAAAAAAAGAAGGAATGTTTCCCTTGTCTGGGCAGGAAAAAATGACAGAGCCTTAAAAAAATAGATGCTGGACCTAGGAATGTGATGTACATGTCTGACTCTGCACACTGCGATATTTCTTTCCTGGATTGCACAATGCTGGGAATTATTAGGAAGGGGAATTGAAAACAGGGGATCTGTTGAGGCTGGGTGAGTGGGCGTCAACGTGGCAGATGCGGTTCAATGTGGCCAAGTGCAAAGTAATGCACATTGGGGCCAAGAATCCCAGCTACAGATACAAGTTGATGGGGTGTGAACTGGCAGAGACTGACCAGAGAGAGATCTTGGGGTCGTGGTAGAGAACTCACTGAAAATGTCAAGACAGTGTGCGACTGCAATAAAAAAGGCCAACGCCATGCTGGGAATTATTAGGAAGGAAACTGAAAACAAATCAGCAAGTATCATAATGCCCCTGTATAAATCGATGGTGAGGTCTCATTTGGAATACTGTGTACAATTCTGGTCATCGCACCTCAAAAAGGATATTATAGCATTGGAAAAAGTGCAGAAAAGGGCAACTAGAATGATTAAAGGGTTGGAACACTTTCCCTATGAAGAAAGGTTAAAACGCTTGGGGCTCTTTAGCTTGGAGAAACGTCGACTGCAGGGTGACATGATAGAGGTTTACAACATAATGCATGGGATGGAGAAAGTAGAGAAAGAAGTCCTTTTCTCCCTTTCTCACAATACAAGAACTCGTGGGCATTCGATGAAATTGCTGAGCAGTCAGGTTAAAACAGATAAAAGGAAGTACTTCTTCACCCAAAGGGTGATTAACATGTGGAATTCACTGCCACAGGAGGTGGTGGCGGCTACAAGCATAGACAGCTTCAAGAGGGGGTTAGATAAAAATATGGAGCAGAGGTCCATCAGGGGCTATTAGCCACAGTGTGTATATATGTGTTTATATATATATAACATTTTTGGCCACTGTGTGACACAGAATGTTGGACTGGATGGGCCATTGGCCTGATCCAACATGGCTTCTCTTATCACTGCCCCACACAGTTCCAACAATATGCTGTGGCTAATAGCCATTGATGGACCTTTGCTCCAGATGTTTATCCAATCCCCTTAAGAGAGACCCCAAGATCTCTCTCTTGATCAGTCTCTGCCAGTTCACACCCCATCAACTTGTATTTGGATAGGGGCACCTTCTTTGGGGGCTCATAGAATCGAACCCCCTTGTCCAATCTTTTGGAAACTTGGAGGGTATTTGGGGGAGAGGTGCTGGATGCTATGCTGCAAATTTGGTACCCCTACCTCAAAAGAAAGCCCCCCCCCCGAGCCCCAGATACCCTTTACCTTTTACCTCTGAACATTCGGGTCCTCACTTTCCTTGTTCTTCTGCTTCAGAGTGGCTTGGAAGACTTCTTACTGACTCCAATCAGCCACGAACAAGAAGTGAAGATTTATCTTCCCATCCAGCTGACGCCCTCCTCTTTGGCCTTCCCACACCATCCTCTGGACATCTTATATCGGCACAGAGTGCAGGTGAAGTTGACCATGCCGCAAAGAAACAAATCTAGGGATGCCTTATATTTAGATCCACCCGTGGGCGCCGGTACCACTTCAGAGGTGAACTGAGGCCATCGAAAAAATGAAGCACAGGCCGGGACCTGATTGGGCCTGGAGTGCAACAGGACCTCGACGATCTCATTCCCGTGAAATAAAATTGCCTGGTCCTGCTGCACTGCGGGCCTGGTCAGGATCTAGGCGTCGTAAGTCAGCCTGAGCTGGAGATGCCTGAGTCTGACAGTTCTCTCTCTGACAAAGAGCTGCCTAGATTCCTGACAGGGGTGGAATTCTAACAGGAGCTCCTTTGCATATTAAGCCACACCCCCTGGTGTAGCCAATCCTCCGAGAGCTTACAAGGCTCTTTTTTGTAAGCTCTCGGAGGATTGGCTACATCAGGGGTGTGTGGCCTAATACGCAAAGGTGCTCCTGCTAGAATTCCACCCCTGAGTATCCTGACCTCGAACCTGTACTGACCCAGCTACCCAATTCTGACTACTGGACTGGACTGACCTCTCTGCTCTCTGGTGCCCCGACTTCAACCGGACTCTTGAATCCTGCTGCTGCCTTATTTGCTGCACACCCCTGCCTAGCCCTTTGGGACAACCAGACCATCACACTAGCAGCATTTTTTTTAAATGGCCTGAGTTCAGCTCTCAAATGGCACTCTTTAACATCTAGTTTGGCTCTTTTTTGACGTTTTTATATTACCATCTCCTGGTGAATAAAATGGCATTCTGTGTAATACAGTAGAACAGGAGTCCCTAACGTGCTGCCCACGTGCCAGCACCTTTTTTGCCCACCAAGTGTTTTTTGAATGCGGGCATAGAATCAGAAACACAGAGCTGGGAGGTGCTATAGAGGTCATCGAGTCCAGCCCCCTGCTCAATGAAGGACCAGCCTAGAGCACCCCTGACAAGTGTCTGTCCTGCTGCTGCTTAAAGACCACCAAGGAGGCTGCTGATTCCACTGTTGAACAACTCTTACTGTAAAAAGGGTTTCCCTAATATCCAGCCGGTACCTTCCTGCCCTTAATTTAGACCCATTCTTACGAGTCCTCTCCTCTGCTGCCAATAGGCACAGCTCCTGGCTCTCATTAAAGATTTTTATTGCGCGTGTGAGGAATTATCCATGGCCTACTTCATAAAGTTTCAGCAACCGCACAGCATACAAGAAAGCAACACCTGGCTTCAATTTTTATATATATTTACTTCTGAATGTGAGGAAGGAAGGGAGGAAGGAAGGAAGGAAGGAAGGAAAGGAGGGAGGAAGGAAGGAAAGGAGGGAGGGAGGAAGGAAAGGAGGGAGGGAGGAAGGAAAGGAGGGAGGGAGGGAGGAAAGGAAGGAAGGGAAGGAAGGAAAGGAGGGAGGAAAGGAAGGAAGGAAGGAAAGGAGGGAGGGAGGAAGGAAAGGAAGGAGGGAGGAAAGGAAGGAAGGAAGATGGGGGAGGGAGAAGTGGAATGAAAAGAATTTTAACTTTAAATGCATTCTCAAAGCCACTAGCTGATTTGGCTTGGCAAAGCGATTTAAAGAGAGAAATGCCTTCTCCAAGCCAGTTGACGGGGTGAGGGCTTTGGGAGCCACACAATAGGTGTGGAAAAGCCACAGTTTGGCCACCCCTGGCCTAGAGCATCCCTGACAGGTGTTTGTCCAGCCGCTGCTTGAAGACTGCCAGTGGGGGAGAAGCTCGCCACCTCCCTCGGTAGCAGATTCCACTGACGAACAGCTCTCAAGAGTTTTTTTCTGATATCCAGCTGGTAACTTTCCACATGAAACCCTTGATTGCGAGTCCTCTCCTCTCTCTGCTGCCAACAAGAACGGCTCCCTGCCCTCCTCTAAGTGACAGCCCTTCAGATACTTCAAGAGAGCCATCCTGTCCCCCCTCGACCTCAGGGCCAGGTGGCGCATGTCAGGTTTCTGATGTTTATAGTATAATGCAGATAGCAGCTTCATGTGAAGTATTCTACCTTCGCAAATAGAGTGATAGTCTGAAAACACAACGGAACTTGATTCTGACTATAGACAATCGACCTGCATGGGTAAAATGCTTAATGTACCTAACTGGGACTTCTGTTGAGGTTATCAGATCTTTACAGTTTTAATGTATCTTTCCAATTCAGATGGAAGCTGATAGTTATCATTGCATCAAATTTTGTTTACAGTTTTAAAAACATTTATGTTCCTATCAAAACCTGGCCAGAATCTTTCTGGTTACTGTCCACCCGTGCAAGGAACTCTCACCATACCACCAGCAGCACTAGCTGTTGAGGTTACAAGGAAACAGGGCAGGTTTAAAATAAGGACATAGAATATAAGAACGTAAGAGAAGTCATGTTGGATCAGGCCAATGGCCCATCCAGTCCAACACTCTGTGTCACACAGTGGCAAAAAAAAAAAAAAAATGCCATCAAGAGGTCTACCACTGGGGCTAGAAGCCCTTCCACTGTGCCCCCCTCCCAAGCACCAAGAATACAGAGCATTACTGCCCCAAACAGAGTTCCAACGATAAACTGTTGCTAATAGCCACTGATGGACCTCTGCTCCATTTGCTTATCCAATCTCCTCTTGAAGCTGGCTATGCTTGCAGCCACCACCACCTCCTGTGATAGTGAATTCCATGTGTTAATCACGCTTTGGGTGAAGAAGAACTAACTCGCTTTTATCCGTTCTAACCCAACTGCTCAGCAATTTCATTGAATGCCCACGAGTTCTTGTATTGTGAGAAAGGGAGAAATGGCTGGACTCATGAGGAAAGGGCTCATGTAAAGGGACATCCAGCAGAATAAGCGTTTCTGTTCTTTTCAGATGTGTGTCAGATGCCTAAAAATGAGGGCAGATACTTCCAGATGTTCTTAGCTAGCTCAGTATGCATACTTATTTTGTTCGTGTGCAAGATGATTTTTTTAAACAAAATGTTTTTAAACAAAATCAGCCAGTATCATAATGCCCCTGTATAAATCGATGGTGTGGTCTCATTTGGAGTACTGTGTGCAGTTCTGGTCGCCGCACCTCAAAAAGGATATTATAGCATTGGAGAAAGTTCAGAAAAGGGCAACTAGAATGATTAAAGGGCTGGAACACCTTCCTTATGAAGAAAGGTTGAAACGCTTAGGGCTCTTTAGCTTGGAGAAACGTCGACTGAGGGGTGACATGATAGAGGTTTACAAGATAATGCATGGGATGGAGAAAGTAGAGAAAGAAGTACTTTTCTCCCTTTCTCACAATACGAGAACTCGTGGGCATTCGATGAAATTGCTGAGCAGACAGGTTAAAACGGATAAAAGGAAGTACTTCTTCACCCAAAGGGTGATTAACATGTGGAATTCACTGCCACAGGAGGTGGTGGCGGCCACAAGCATGGCCACCTTCAAGAGGGGGTTAGATAAAAATATGGAGCAGAGGTCCATCAGTGGCTATTAGCCACAGTGTGTGGTGTGTGTGTGTGTGTGTATATATATATATATATATTTGGCCACTGTGTGACACAGAATGTTGGACTGGATGGGCCATTGGCCTGATCTAACATGGCTTCTCTTATGTTCTTATGTTTAAGCAGAGCTTCTGCCTCACAGGTTGAAGCGTTCCTGTTAGGGTTACTCATGACCTCACTTGCTGACCGATTTGTGCTTGACTGCCTCCAGCAGCAGACATTTTGTCATTGGCTCCGCCTCCTGTGGCAGCCATTTTGTGGTTGCACCTACCACCCTGTGTCAGAATTCCAGAAGTGCCCAGAGGTTGAAATAGGACATTGAATATTTCTGTGAATTTCTTCTCATTCAAAGGAATTGCAAATGGTCAGTCGTTTCCACTCGGTCCCCATTACATAGGTCACTGGTAGTGGAGCTGTTTTCTGAGTCACAGAAACATATGCAAACATTTTCACTAAGGGGCACTGCGGTTTCTCATCTGGAGGTACACACATAGCTTATCTGTTTCACCTTCTTCCTGTGACCAGGATCCTTGTGTGTATTGTTTTTGGTTTTGTCTTCCCCATTTGTCACAGGTCACAGGAGGCAGCGGCAACTTCACATGGACCTCTTCCAACCAGACGGTGGCCACCGTCACTGTGAAAGGGGTGGTCACAGCAGGGGCAGTCCAGGGACAAAGCGCAGTGCAGGCTAGAGATGTCCAGAATCCTTTCCATTTTGGAGAGATACAGGCAAGTCTCTAGCAGAGTTGCCGGCACTGCTTTAGTGTAAATGGAATGGTTTGCCTGGTCTAATCTGCACTAGCCTGGTTTAACATAAAGTTCCCCCTCGCAAGAATTCTGGGGATTTTAGTTTGAGGATCTTCTACAGAGAATTCTCGGCAATGTCATCAAACTACAGTTCCCAGCAGGGCTTTTTTTTGTAGCAGGAACTCCTTTGCCTATTAGGCCACACACCCCTGATGTAGCCAACCCTCCAAGAGCTTACAGGGATCTTAGAACAGGGCCTACTGTAAAGCTCCAGGAGGATTGGCTACATCAGGGGGGGCGTGGCCTAATATGCAAAGGAGTTCCTGCTACAACGAAAAGCCCTAGTTCCCAGGATTTTTTCATGTAAGCTTTGATAGCTAAAAGTTATTTTAAACCACTGTACATTTGCAGCGTGGCTAGGGCTTCTGAGGACAGATAATATCCTTTGCGTTCCTTGTACAAGGAGCTGTAACATGAAAAGGCTACCTTCTGCTCAAATTTCCCCTCCCTCCCCCCTCAGCAGCTGCTGGTTATGCATTCAGAACTTCAGACATTACGTAAGGAAACATCTGTGTATGCTTAATGGTTAAGGAAAATATGAACATTTTGGGGCTAAGTTAACCGAATTTCTGTATCAAGATAAGCTGCATTCTGCCCAGCAGAGTGCTAATCAAGCAAATTTTTGCTTCTTTTGTGCTTAGTTTGCATGATTTTTTTTTCGCTTTATCACCGAGCAGCAGGAAAAAAATTATGCAGGGCACTCTAGCCCCTCCCCAGTTCTCCTGAGCGACCCATTGGCTTTGAAGACCCAACTGAGTCATTTTAATGGCTAAAAACTTCCTTTAAAAAAACCCCAAACCCCTGGATTGTCAAGGAACTGGATTTTGTATTCACTACCAGATCCTGGACCTTTTCCTGTGTTCCTCTTGTCAGATCTTGGCACCCTAGGCAAGGTTTATTTCTGGCGCCCAGCCCCTCCCCCAGCCCCGCCACTGTCACGGAGTCATATGGAGGGCACCAGGTTTGGTCCCCCCAGAAGGCTGGCGCCCTAGGCAGTTGTCTAGTTTGCCTAGTGGCAGGGGCAGCCCCGGATCGTGGAAGCTAAGCAGGGTTGGCTCTGGTTACTGTTCGGATGGGAGGCCACCAAGGAACACCAGGGTCGTGATGGGGAGGCGGGCAATGGCAAACCACCTCTGAATGTCTCTTGCCTTGAAAACCCTACAGCGTCACCGTAAGTCAGCTGAAGCTTGAGAGCACCTTGCACACAGAGACACAGAACTGCGCTTGCACACTTGCGCAAACACACACACTGCTCAGCTATCCCTACTCAGAGAGCCAGTTTGGTTGCTACTCGAGAGCCAGTTTGGTGCAGTGGTTAAGTGTGCGGACTCTTATCTGGGAGAACCGGGTTTGATTCCCTACTCCTCCACTTGCAGCTGCTAGCATGGCCTTGGGTCAGCCATAGCTCTGGCAGAGGTTGTCCTTGAAAGGGCAGCTGCTGTGAGAGCCCTCTCAGCCCCACCTACCTCACAGGGTGTCTCTTGTAGGGGGAGAAGATATAGGAGATTATCGGCTGCTCTGAGACTCTGTCTTTGAAAGGGCAGTTCTTGTAAGAGCTCTCTTAGCCCCACCTACCTCACAGGGTGTCTGTTGTGGCGGAGGGGGGGAGGTAAAGGAGATTGTGACCTCCCTGAGACTCTTGAGATTCAAAATATAGGGCGGGATATAACTCCAATATCATCATCAACTTCTTCTTCCTCCTGGCAGGAAGGCACCTAGAGCTGAGGAGTAGACGATGGAGGGATTGGAAAGAAAGCCCCTACTTCATGATAGCTGGGAGGCCCATTTAAGGCCCTCTTTTAGAAGGATATCCATAACATACACTGAGAGCCAGGATGGCAGAGGGCAGCGTTTCCCATCTGCAGGGTCATGACTCAGCACCGGGCCACGCAAGCCTCAATGCCAGGTCGCCCAGGGGCAGCCCGACAGCCCCCTCCCCTCTTGTGCTCCAGCCCCTGCCCCCTTCCTATTTATGTTTGGCACCCCACTCCAGCTCCTGCCCCCCACATCGCCGCCTGTAGCACTCTGTGAGCGTCCAGGCGGAGGACGCTCAGAGAGCACTACAGAGACTGTTAGCTGGCCAGAAGCCCTCCCCCGTCCCTCTCTGATGTTTGGATGGTGTTGTGTCTTGCATTTCAATCCCGAAACTACAACACAGCGGACGCTATGGAGGTGGCCAGTGGAAGTCCACTGGTCCCCGGATGTAGCTCCGCAAATACGCTCCGCCAATCAAGATCTGTGGCGGGAAGTTTAACTGGCCAGGATTGGACCTGGCCAGACTGAGGGTTGTTCCGGAGTATGTATATAATCGGGAGCCAGCCCGTGTTGCCCTGCCTTGTGACGTACTCGCTAATAAAGCATGTTGCCTTCAACACGTCTCGTCACTCAGTACGTTACAGATGGAAACCTCAAAGAGGGGATGGGAAAGCTCCTAGCCAGCGCACAGTCTCTGTATTGCTCCCTGAGTGTCCTCTGCCTGGACCACGGGGGAAAAGTTTGGGAAACGCTGGCATAGAGGATCATGTGGGACTAGGATCCTGGGTGACCCAGGTTCAGATAGATCCCCGCTGCTACCATAGAAGCGTGTTGGGTGCACTTGGGCCTGTCACATACTCTCAGCCTGACCTACCTCAAATGGTTGTTATGAGAAACACGGAGGAAAGAAGAATTATGAAAAACTCCCAAATGAATATATTATACTTACCCAATGCAGAATATATTATACTTACCCAATATATTATACTTACCCAATGCAGCTAGATCATTCTCATTCTGCGTGTGTTGGGGGGGGGGGGGGAGGTGGGATCTTTCTGAGGTTGGAGACCTTCAAACGCATCGAGGGTAAATTTATTGAGTACGAAAAGAAGCCATATTGAACTTGTTTGAGCAGTATGCAAACTTCATAAGGCTTTGGTTGCTACTTGGATTTGCTGCTTTTTTCTTTTAAAGTTAAAGGTGCAAACACCAGTCGTTTCCGACTCTGGGGTGATGTCACATCACATTTTCACAGCAGACTTTGTTACGGGGTGGTTTGCCGTTGCCTTCCCCAGTCATCTACACTTTCCCCCCAGCAAGCTGGGTACTCCTTTGACCGATCTCGGAAGGATGGAAGTCTGAGTCAACCTCGAGCCGGCTACCTGAACCCAGCTTCCACCGGGATCGAACTCAGGCCGTGAGCAGAGAGCTCAGACTGCAGTACTGCGGCTTAGCACTCTGCGCCAGAAGGCTCTACTCGGATTTGCTTACAGTTTGTAATTATGCTAGTTAGATAGGCTGTTTAGTTGTTTTGTTGTGAAAACTGTTCAAAATTTAAAAAAATTTTTTTTAAAAAGAGCTCCCTTGGGGCATTCCAGTCCTTACCTGACTTATCCCTCCTTTCCCTGGGGTTTTGGCTGTTCCATGGTTCCTCAGGTGCACGTGCTGAAGCTCTCAAAGATGGAGTTCCTGCCATTCCATGCGGACGCCGAGATCGGGCAGATCTTGGAGGCCCCGCTCATGATGTATCACACGGTGAAGGAGACGGGAGAGACCATCAACTTCACCGACTGCTCCCTCTTAGCCCTGGTGGTCAGCATGGACAAGCAAGGGGTGTTTGCCTTGGATGAAGAGGGTAAAAGGGTAGCTTTCTCTGCTCCTCGCCCCCGCCCTCACATACAAACATCACTTTGTCCACACATCACAAATACGGCTCTGGTGGCCGCTGTTCGGATTACCGCATTCAGAAAATCCTGGTGCAAAACCAGAGGCCAGGTCTCAAAGAGACCATTGCCTGCAGCCACCCAGCCTTGCGGAACTAAACTCTTCTAGCTGCGGAAGGGAGAAATGAGAGCCAGAGCGTGAGGAGGAGGACTGCTGCTCAGCGGCAAAGCACTTACTTTCCGGGGGGGGAGGGTTGTAGAAAAAGCCTGGCAGGAACTCATTTGCATATTAGTCCCCACCCCCTGATGCCAAACCAGCCGGAACTGTGGTCCTGTGCTCAGGGCTGGCTCGCCCACTAGGCAAACGAGGCAGTTGCCTAGGGCATCAGGAGGGTGGAGGTGCCGAATTGGGCTCCCCCCAGTGTCCCTCCTCCGCCCACCCTCACCGCCACCACTTGACCCTCCTTTCCCTTCCCATCCCTTTGTCGCCGCCCGCCCCTCCTTTCCCTTCCCATCCCTTCGCCACTGTCCACCCTTCCTTTCCTTTCCCATCTCTTTGTCGCCGCTCGCCCCTCCTTTCCCTTCCCATCCCTTTGTCGCCGCCCGCCCCTCCTTTCCCTTCCCATCCCTTCACCACTGTCCACCCTTCCTTTCCTTTCCCATCTCTTTGTCGCCGCTCGCCCCTCCTTTCCCTTCCCATCCCTTTGTCGCCGCCTGCCCCTCCTTTCCCTTCCCATCCCTTCGCCACTGTCCACCCTTCCTTTCCTTTCCCATCCCTTTGTCGCCGCTCGCCCCTCCTTTCCCTTCCCATCCCTTCACCACTGTCCACCCTTCCTTTCCTTTCCCATCTCTTTGTCGCCGCTCGCCCCTCCTTTCCCTTCCCATCCCTTTGTCGCCGCCCGCCCCTCCTTTCCCTTCCCATCCCTTCGCCACTGTCCACCCTTCCTTTCCTTTCCCATCCCTTTGTCGCCGCTCGCCCCTCCTTTCCCTTCCTATCCCTTTGTCACCGCCCACCCCTCCTTTCCCTTCCCATCCCTTCGCCACTGTCCACCCTTCCTTTCCTTTCCCATCCCTTTGTCGCCGCTCGCCCCTCCTTTCCCTTCCCATCCCTTTGTCGCCGCTCGCCCCTCCTTTCCCTTCCCATCCCTTCACCACTGTCCACCCTTCCTTTCCTTTCCCATCTCTTTGTCGCCGCTCGCCCCTCCTTTCCCTTCCCATCCCTTTGTCGCCGCCTGCCCCTCCTTTCCCTTCCCATCCCTTCGCCACTGTCCACCCTTCCTTTCCTTTCCCATCCCTTTGTCGCCGCTCGCCCCTCCTTTCCCTTCCCATCCCTTCACCACTGTCCACCCTTCCTTTCCTTTCCCATCTCTTTGTCGCCGCTCGCCCCTCCTTTCCCTTCCCATCCCTTTGTCGCCGCCCGCCCCTCCTTTCCCTTCCCATCCCTTCGCCACTGTCCACCCTTCCTTTCCTTTCCCATCCCTTTGTCGCCGCTCGCCCCTCCTTTCCCTTCCTATCCCTTTGTCACCGCCCGCCCCTCCTTTCCCTTCCCATCCCTTCGCCACTGTCCACCCTTCCTTTCCTTTCCCATCCCTTTGTCGCCGCTCGCCCCTCCTTTCCCTTCCCATCCCTTTGTCGCCGCTCGCCCCTCCTTTCCCTTCCCATCCCTTCACCACTGTCCACCCTTCCTTTCCTTTCCTATCTCTTTGTCGCCGCTCGCCCCTCCTTTCCCTTCCCATCCCTTTGTCGCCGCCCGCCCCTCCTTTCCCTTCCCATCCCTTCACCACTGTTCACCCTTCCTTTCCTTTCCCATCCCTTTGTCGCCGCTCGCCCCTCCTTTCCCTTCCCATCCCTTTGTCGCCGCTCGCCCCTCCTTTCCCTTCCCATCCCTTCACCACTGTCCACCCTTCCTTTCCTTTCCTATCTCTTTGTCGCCGCTCGCCCCTCCTTTCCCTTCCCATCCCTTTGTCGCCGCCCGCCCCTCCTTTCCCTTCCCATCCCTTCGCCACTGTCCACCCTTCCTTTCCTTTCCCATCCCTTTGTCGCCGCTCGCCCCTCCTTTCCCTTCCCATCCCTTCGCCACTGTCCACCCTTCCTTTCCTTTCCCATCCCTTTGTCGCCGCTCGCCCCTCCTATCCCTTCCCATCCCTTTGTTGCCGCCAGCCCCTCCTTTCCCTTCCCATCCCTTCGCCACTGTCCACCCCTCCTATCCCTTCCCATCCCTTTGTTGCCGCCAGCCCCTCCTTTCCCTTCCCATCCCTTCGCCACTGTCCACCCCTCCTATCCCTTCCCATCCCTTTGTTGCCGCCAGCCCCTCCTTTCCCTTCCCATCCCTTCGCCACTGTCCACCCCTCCTATCCCTTCCCATCCCTTTGTTGCCGCCAGCCCCTCCTTTCCCTTCCCATCCCTTCGCCACTGTCCACCCCTCCTTTCCCTCCCCATCCCTTTGTTGCCGCCCGCCCCTCCTTTTCCTTCCCATCCCTTTGCCACTGTCCACCCCTCCTTTCCCTTCCCATCCCTTCGCCACTGCCCGCCCCTCCTTTCCCTTCCCGTCGCCTTCTCCCCTGGCCGCGATGCACGTGCTTCCAAAAGACGTGCTGGAGAAGGATTGGCTCCCCCTCCTTTTGGGCGTGTCCTTCGGAAGCACCCATGTCGCAGTCCGCAGGGCCCAGGCACGGCGCGCTGTGATCGCACCAGGGGGGAGGCGGCGGGAAGGGAAGAGGGGGGCGGCCGGCCGTGGCGGAGTGGTGTGGTGTGATGGAGTGTGTGGGGGGTGCGACAGCTTGAGAGTTGCGATGGAGCACGGTGGGGGGTGCAGCGGCTCAGGGGGTGCGATGACTGGGGGGGTGCGACGGAGCACGGCGCTGCGTTGCAGTGCTGCAGGGGGCAGCAGGGGAGTGACGGGGGGTGCCTTCTTAGGGCACCATGCGCCCTTGGGCCAGCGCTGCCTGTGCATTCCTGCTAAAAAAAAAAAGCCCTGCTTACTTTGCATGCAGAAGGCCCCTGCATGTTCAGCGTCTCCAATGGGGCAGCAGGACCGACAAAGAGTCTCTGCCAAAAACCCTGGAGAACTGCTCCTACTTGGAGACTGATCATAGTTCTTATGCTGCCTCTTGCAGAGCAACATGTAGCTGGTGGGCAGTGGTTAAGAATGCAAAGTGGTACAAAATTAGAATCCATGTTCTCAGTTTAACCCAGACTTGCCAAGCAATAGACGCAGGGGTGGCCAACGGTAGGTCTCCAGATGTTTTTTGCCTACAGCTCCCATCAGCCCCAGCCAGCATGGCCAATGTAGGCAAAAAAACTGTAGGCAAAAAAGCATCTGGAGAGCTACCGCTGGCCACCCCTGCGATAGAGCAATTAACGGACTGCATTTATTGCCTTGCGACACTCACCACCATTCTCCCATTCTGACGTTACTGTTTTTATTGGTTTCCCGCTCAGTTGCTATCCAGACCAAACGTTCTTTCGATTGGTTAATATCATTGTTTTGCCACTGGATTCTAACTTTGTACCGCTGTGCATTCTTAACCACTGCCCACCAGCTATATGCAGCTCTGCTCATCGTACCCCGTTTTCGTTGTCTGATGAAGCAGGCATGCATACGAAAGCTTACATCCTGAATGAAACTTCGTTGGTCTTAAAGGTGCTACTGGGACTCCTCCTTTGTTCAATAAACAGGGGAGTGCATCTGTCTCTTGCAGCTCATAGCACCAGCCTCCCCAGACCCTGATCCCCATCAGGTCGTGGTCATTTTCGCCCCTGTTCACCTGATCTTTCAACGACTATGGACCAATTGATGGTCAGTGCTGCATGATTGACACTCGTAAATTAGGTGGATAGGAACACCTCTGGGAAAGACGTGTCCTCAGTTTGACCCAGATTTACAAGCAATAGAGCAATGAACAGACTGCATTTATTGCGTTATGACACTCTCACTATCATTCTCCCATTCTGACATGTTACTGTTTTATTGGTTTCCCACTCAAATGCTGTCCGGACCAAATGTCCTTTCAGTTTGTTAATTTAAGTATTTTGCCGTTGGATTCTTTGTACCACTTAGCATTCTTAACCACTGCCCACCAGCTGTGTATAGCTCTGCTCACTGCACCCCCCTTCCATTGCCTGATGAAGTGTGCATGCCTACGAAAGCTTACGTTCTGAATAAAACGTTGTTGGTCTACTACTGGACTCCTACTTTGTTCTATTGCTCGGGGATCACTCACCCCAGGTTGGAGGAGTAGGAACCAGGCCCAGCAACTGGGCTGTCAGCAGGCCACTGAGCTGTAGCCATTGATGACCATGTGTAGAGAGAGCCAAGAATGTCACGCACCCTTGCAGACTTTTGAGTCTCCTGCTCTGTTTTTACAGGCAAGCCGAAACCTAGCCCAACGTCCTGCTCCTGCATCCAGCTGGCAGCAAAGTCCCTGGGACACACCCTGGTGACGGCCAGCGCTACGGTCTACGAGGAGTACTTTGAAACGAGCGCCACCTTTGCTGCGTACGAACCTCTCAAGGTGAGGGGGGGGTGCCCTCCCCTCGAGAAGGTGGAATTCACTGCCACAGGACGTGGCGGCAGCTATAAGCATAGCCAGCTTCAATAGGGGATTGGATAAAAATATGGAGCAGAGGTCCATAAGTGGCTCTTAGCCACAGTGTATTGTTGGAACTCTCTGTCTGGGGCAAGTGATGCTCTGTATTCTTGGTGCTTGGGAGGGGCCACAGTGGGAGGGCTTCTAGTGTCCTGGCCCCACTGGTGGACTTCCTGATGGTACCTGGGTTTTCTAGCCACTGTGTGACACAGAGTGTTGGATTGGATGGGCCATTGGCCTGACCCAACATGGCTTCTCTTATGTTCTTATGTGACGCAGAGTGTTGGACTGGATGGGCCATTGGCCTGACCCAACATGGCTTCTCTTATGTGACACAGAGTGTTGGACTGGATGGGCCATTGGCCTGATCCAACATGACTTCTCTTATGTTCTTATAACTGGAGTAGTGATGCTCTGTATTCTTGGTGCTTGGGAGGGGCCACATTGGGAGGGCTTCTAGTGTCCTGGCCCCGCTGGTGGACCTCCTGATGGCACCTGGGTTTTGGCTACAGTGTGACCCAGAGTGTTGGACAGCATGGGCCATTGGCCTGATCCAACATGGCTTCTCTTATGAAAGTGAAGTGGAACTGTGCATAAGATGAACTTTTTTCTCCGTATGTGACCACCAGGCGGTGAACCCCGTGGAGCTGGCTTTGGTGACCTGGCATTCCGTGAAGGAGATGGTGTTTGAGGGAGGCCCAGGCCCGTGGGTTTTGGAACCCTCCCGCTTCTTCATGGAGCTCGGGTTGGAGCACGAGGACAGAGTCCACGTGGTGGAGGTCCGGTTAACAGCCAAGAGGAAGCCGAACCAATACATTTACCGGATCACGTGCCTGGAGCTGGGGGAGCAGGTAGGAAAGTGTGCATGCTTCCTTCCCTCCCAAACAGTGGTCACCCATGAGAGTCCGACCGACTGACGAGGGATCTGCAAGTTCAGAACGTGAGCTGGGGGATCCCAGGTTCAAACATCACCTTGACCTGGAACTCAGAAGGTAATAGAGGGCGATGAAGATGGTGAGGGGTTTGGAGACCAAGTCCTGTGAGGAAAGGTTGAAGGAGCTGGGGATGTTTAGCCTGGAGAGGAGGCGGCTGAGAGGTGATAGGATCACCATCGTCAAGTACTTGAAGGGCTGTCCTATAGAGGATGGTGTGGAATTGTTTTCTGTGGCCCCGGAAGGTAGGACCAGAACCAACGGGTTGAAATTAAATCAAGAGTTTCTGGCTCAACATTAGGAAGAACTTCCTGACAGAGCAGTTCCTCAGTGGAACAGGCTTCCTCGGGAGGTGGTGGGCTCTCCCCCCTTGGAGGTTTCTAAACAGAGGCTAGATGGCCATCTGACAGCAATGAAGATCCTGTGAATTTGGGGGGAGGTATTTGTGAGTTTTCAGCATTGTGCAGGGGGTTGGACTAGATGTCCCTGGAGGTCCCTTCCAACTCTATGATTCTGTGAAAAGACCTGTGCCTGCAGCCTCCATAGCACTTGCCTGTGTTGAGAGAGGGCATCGCTGTGAGACCTGGATTTATGCTGGCTCCTCACAGTCTCCAGAGAATCACCCTGTTCAGCGCTCAGTAGTGTGGAGGCTTTACCTATCCCTTTCCCTGTGTTCCGTGAAATAAACTGACCGCGCAGGCGGGATTTGGACGCATCGGGAAACTCTCAAAGCCTGCTGGGCTGCCAATTCCTCCCTTTGCTCGCTCCCCAAAGGTACTGACATTTCAGGTGGGCAACCACCCCGGAGTGCTGAACCCCAGCCCCGCCGTGGAGATGGTGCAGGTGAGATTCGTTTGCGCCCATCCTGCCAGCATGGCCGTGACGCCCGTGTACAAGCTGGCAGCCGGCAGCCTGCCTTGTCCCTTGCCGCAGCACCACAAGCAGCTGGTGAGTTCTTCCAGGAAAGCGTTCCTTGGCGCTGCTGCTTTGACTCGGTTCTGCGCGTTGCGTGGGGAATATCAGGAAGAGGCTGGATATGCATCAGTTGCGGAGGGGTCAGGGCTCAGTGGAAGAGCCTCTGCTTTGCATGCTGAAAGCCTCAGGTTCAGTCCCCAGCATCTCCAGTTGAAAGGACCAGGTGGTAGGCGAGGGGAAAGACTTCTAACAGAGACTCTGGAGAGCTGCTGCCAGTCTAATTAGAGGCTGTGGCTCAGTGGTAGAGCCTCCGCTTGGCTCGCAGAAGGTCCCAGGTGCAATCCCCAGCATCTCCAGTTGAAATGATGGAGGCAGTGGGTGATGTGAAAGACCTCCACCCAAGAACCTTGCTGGACCAAGGGTCCAATTCAGCATAAAGACAGCTTCGTGAGTCTATTCTGTTTGGGGGGGGAGGGGTGTGGCTCAGTGGTAGAGCCTCTGCTTGGCATGCAGAAGGTCCCAGGTGCAATCCCCAGCATCTCCAGTTGAAATGATGGAGGCAGTGGGTGATGTGAAAGACCTCCACCCAAGAACCTTGCTGGACCAAGGGTCCAATTCAGCATAAAGACAGCTTCGTGAGTCTATTCTGTTTGGGGGGGGGGAGGGGTGTGGCTCAGTGGTAGAGCCTCTGCTTGGCTCGCAGAAGGTCCCAGGTGCAATCCCCAGCATCTCCAGTTGAAATGATGGAGGCATTGGGTGATGTGAAAGACCTCCACCCAAGAACCTTGCTGGACCAAGGGTCCAATTCAGCATAAAGACAGCTTCGTGAGTCTATTCTGTTTGGGGGGGGGGGGTGTGGCTCAGTGGTAGAGCCTCTGCTTGGCATGCAGAAGGTCCCAGGTTCAATCCCCAGCATCTCCAGTTGAAATGATGAAGGTAGTAGGTGATGTGAAAGACCTCCACCCAAGAACCTAGAGAGTCACTGTCAGCCTGAGTAGACAATACCGACCTTGCTGGACCAAGGGTCCAATGCAGCATAAAGACAACTTCATGTGTCTGTTCTGTTGGGGGGGGGGTGGCTCAGTGGTAGAGCCTCTGCTTGGCATGCAGAAGGTCCCAGGTTCAGTCCCCAGCACCTCCAGCTTTAAAAATACCAGGCAGTAGGGGATGTGAAAGACCTCAGCCTGAGACCCTGGAGAGCTGCTGTCAGTCTGAGTAAACAAGACTGAGCTTGATGGACTAAGGGTGGGGAAGGGCTCTGTGGAAGAGCCTCTGCTTGGCATGCAAAAGGTCCCAGGTTCAATCCCTGGCATCTCCAGCTATAAAAGGAGCAGGCAGTTGGTGATGGGAAAGACCGCAGCCTACGGCCCTGGAGAGATGCTGCCAGTCTTAGTAGACAGTGCTGCCCATGACAGACCAAGGGTCTGGTTCAGTATAAGGCAACTTCATGTGTGATTAAACTGGTGGGATGCTAGGGCTAGACTGGGAAGCCACAGATGAGCTGCTATGGGGAATCTAGTCTGGTAAGCTGTATGAATAGATATAACTGCATACCAAAGCCCTCTTCAGGCAAAGAACAGAACAGAGATTCCGGCCTCACTGACAGGGAAGCTGCAAGAAGCTTGGGGTTGTTCCAGGCTGGAGTTAAACCAGGGGCGGCCAAACTTGCTTAGCATAAGAGCCGCACAGTATAAATGTCAGATGTCTGAGAGCTGGGAGGGAGGAAGGAAAGTGGGGAGGAGGGAAGGAAGGAAGATGGGGGAGGGGGGAAGGAAGGAAGATGGAGGAGGGAAGGAAGGAAAATGGGGAGGAGGGAAGGAAGGAAGATGAGGGAATGAAGGAAGATGGGGAGGAGGGAAGGAAGGAAGATGGGGAGGAGGGAAGGAAGGAAGATGGGGAGGAGGGAAGGAAGGAAGATGAGGAGGAGGGAAGGAAGGAAGAAAAATAGGGAGAAGTGGAAAGAAAGCAACTTTAAATGCATTCTCCAAGCTGCCAGCCATCTTAGCTTGGAGAAGTAATTCAAGGAGAGAAATCCCTTCTCCAAGTCAGCCAATTGAGCAGTGGGGATTTCGAAAGCCACACAATATGTGTGAAAGAGCTCCTGAGCCACAGTTTGGCCACCCCTGAGATAAACACTCCAAACTGGGCTGCAGGTCAGCAGAGCAGAATCCTTCTGTATTGTTCCTGGCTTAGGAGTCCAGTTCCCTGTACTGTTTGTAACTTTTAACCCCAGGCTTCTGTTCCCAACATGGCTCCGGCTTCTGCCCTAGTGTTTGCCATCTCCCATCATGCCTTGCAGTTGCCCCAGTTTGGCATAGGAAAGCCAACCCAATACTTGGCAACAACAAAAACAATATCCCCCAAATGTGCCCCTAAATGGAATTCCTTTCAGCCGGGCTCAGCATGATCCCTGTGCATCCCAGCAGAAACGCCTGTGCATTGTGGCAATTGTGTGTGAGTGCTCCGTGTTGGCCTTAATCCCAGAAAGAGGGTAACTTTCCATCGGAATCCAGCTAATTGGTGTTAAATGCATGTCCGTGGGCTGCTGGGATTCTCGTAGGTCCCCGTGTCCAGTTTGAGGAACACAATCTTGGAGCTAGCTCTGTTTGACCAGCACCGGAGGAAGTTTGACAACTTCAGTTCCCTGATCCTGCAATGGATGTCAGCCAATGAAACCCTGGCGCACTTCACTCACCCGCAGACCATGCAGATGGTACCAAAGGACGACGGGACTGGACAAACCAGGCTGCACGGTATGGCTTCTCATCACACCCTGAACAATTTAGGCAACTGTGTGTGTGTGAAAGAGAGAGAAAGAGAGAGAAAGGCGGAGGGAGAGAGTGAAATAATTACATCTTATCTCTAATGCTTAGAATCATAGAATCACAGAGTTCAAAGGAACTATACAGGCCGTCTAGTCCAACTGCCTGCACAGTGCAGGACCAGGCTAGAGCTGCTGCTTGAAGACTGCCAGTGAAAGGGGGTGTAATGTACTGGGTTTGGGCTCGAGTAACAGGCAACATACGTTATTAGCTAGTACATCACACAGACAACATGGCGGGGCCAGGCCTCCGATTATATACATTACCTGGGACAACCCCCTTCCTGGTCAGGTCCAATCCTGACCCGTTAAACTTTCCGCCACAGATTGGTGGATTGCATTTGTCCCTTACTTCAGGTGACCCTTCGGTTTTCCCCTGGCCACCTCAGCGCACATAGCCACGCTGGGTTGGAAATTCAGGGAACCGAAATGCAAGACGCAACAGGGAGCTGCTCACCCACCTCCCTCGGCAGCCGATTCTGCTACTGAACGACTCTCACTTTAAAGAAATGTTTCCTAATGACCAGCCAGTACTTTTCCACCAGTAATTTAAACCCATGATTGCAAGTCCTTTGCTGCCCACAGGAGCAGCACCCTGCCCTCCTCTAAGTGACTGCCTTTCGAATACTTAAACAAGAGCAATCATATCCTTTCTCAGCTGCTTGTTCTCCAGACTGAATATTTCTTAGTCCCTCAGCCTTTCCTCATAGGGCTGGGTCTCCAGGCCCCTGACCCTCCTCCTTGTGCACCTGCTCCGTTCTGTCCACATCCTTCTCGAAGCGAGACCTCCAGAACTGCGCACAGGTGTGGCCTGACCAGTGCAGTGTACAGTGGCGCTATGACATCGTGTGCTTACAGCAGTCCTCCACGAACCTCATCTGCAAGGGTCTCAGCCAGTGTTCCCTCTAGGCTGAGTTCGTGTGAGCCAGCTCACCGTTTTTTTAGCCTCTGGCTCACACATTTTTGCCTCAGCTCAGGAAAAATGGCCCCGGAGCAAACTAATTGATGCAGTAGCTCCCAGCTTTAATGCCAATAGCTCACGAGGTTGATTTTTTGCTCACAAGGTATAATATAGTGGGTTCAGTGCAAGGAAGAGACGCGGTTGCAGCCATCGTAGCTCTTTATTGAGTTACAGCATGGAAATGGCTGAACTAAGAAGACTGGTCCAAGCGGGCAGCCGTGTTGGTCTGAAGCAGCTGAACAAAGCAGGAGTCAAGTTGCACCTTTAAAACCAACCAGTTTTTATTTAGAACCTAAGCTTTCGTGTGCTCTTAAGCCCACTTCATCGGACGAGGAATCCAGCACAGTGAGCAGAGCCATACATAGCTGGTAGGCAGTGGCCCAGAATGCAATGTGGTACAGATTTAAGAACCAATGACAGTGAAATAAAATTATCTGGTAGGCAGTGGCTTAGAATGTAAAATGGTACAATGTCAGAATAGTAAAATTAACGAATTGAGCAAACCTTTGATCTGACTAGCGTGAGCATGCGAAAGCAACAAAACAGTAGTATGTCAAAATGTGAGATTGTCTGTCAATGACAATGGGAGATGGGTTCAATATATATAATAGGATAAGCAACCAAAGTCCCTGTTTGAGTGTGTCAATACAGCTAAAAGAGAAATACATTGGATAGTGATTTTCTTGTCCACCTAATTTACTTTTTAACATGTAAACATCATTCTAGTTTGCCATAGGAAAAAGGAATACAATAAAATATAGTGAAAATGGGTAAAACGTATGTAATGAGATATACAGCCAATATCCCTGTTTTGAGTATGTCAATACAAATAATTATACTGATACACAATTCTAAAAGAGAAACACATTGGAATACTGTGGATGTATAGCTATACTCACTGAGAGTGGGTTTAGCATCTGTAATGAGATTTAAAAAAACCCCAATATTCCTGTTCAGTCCTGGGGAGGTGTTTGTTCCAAGTTTCATAATAATTTGTAATTCAGCAATTTCTCTCTCCATTCTGTTCTTGAAGTTACTTTGCGGTAAAACAGCTACCTTGAGGTCACCCACTGAAGAAGACTGGAGAACTGGGCCAACGGGGCCAACTGTATACAGTTCAAAGTTCCCGCACTAGGGCGCCATTGGATCATTCAAACCAGCAGAGGGCCCCTGATTGGAGCAGGGCAGCGGGGATTTGGATCCTACTGCCTATTGTTCCTGAGTCCCCAAGCTCCGTTCTTATGGCTCCAGTGAGCCAGGCAGGAACACTAGTAATATCTAACATTAGTCCACATGCACAACACAAGATGTTATGCTTACAGCATTGTTATAGGATGGGGGAGACTTGTCTTAGCAGTAGTATGTGCGAAAAGGATCTTGGGGTCTTAGTGGACCATACGCTGAACATGAGTCAACAGTGTGATGTCGTGGCTAAAAAGGCAAATGCAATTTTGGGCTGTATCAACAGAAGTCTAGTGTCCAGATCACGTGAAGTGATGGTATCGCTTGACTCTGCTCTGGTAAGACCTCACCTAGAGTATTGTGTTCAGTTTTGGGCACCACATTTTAAGAAGGATATAGACAAGCTGGAACGTGTCCAGAGGAGGTCGACGAAGATGGTGAGGAGACCAAGTCCTATGAGGAAAGGTTGAAGGAGCTGGGGATGTTTAGCCTGGAGAGGAGGCGGCTGAGAGATGATATGATCACCATCTTCAAGTACTTGAAGGGCTGTTATCTAGAGGCTGGTGTGGAATTGTTTTCTGTGGCCCCGGAAGGTAGGACCAGAACCAATGCGTTGAAATTAAGCATAGCCACCTTCAAGAGGGGTTTAGATAAAAATATGGAGCAGAGGTCCATCAGTGGCTATTAGCCACAGTGTGTGTGTGCGCGCGTGCGTGTATATATATATGTGTGTGTGTGTGTGCGTGTATATATATATATATATAAAAAAAAATTTGCCACTGTGTGACACAAAGTGTTGGACTGGATGGGCCATTGGCCTGACCCAACATGGCTTCTCTTCTGTTCTTATGTGACACAGAGTGTTGGACTGGAGGGGCCACTGGCCTGATCCAACATGGCTTCTCTTATGTTCTTATGTGACACAGGGTGTTGGACTGGATGGGCCATTGGCCTGATCTAACATGGCTTCTCTTATGTTCTTAAAAGAGTTTCCGGCTCAACATTAGGAAGAACTTCCTGACCGTTAGAGCGATTCCTCAGTGGAACAGGCTTCCTCGGGAGGTGGTGGGCTCTCCTTCCTTGGAGGTTTTTAAACAGAGGCTTGATGGCCATCTGACAGCAATGAAGATCCTGTGAATTTAGGGGGAGGTGTTTGTGGGTTTCCTGCATTGTGCAGGGGGTTGGACTAGATGACCCTGGAAGTCCCTTCCAACTCTATGATTCTAAGACTTCACAGAGAGGGAACATTGGTCTCGGCCCCCTAATTCTGCTGTTCCTTCTTAAGAACTGGCATTGCCTGTTGTTTCAAACTCTGTCTCTTTCTCCTCCCCTGTGCCCGTTCTCAACGCCAGGGCATCAGCTCCTAGAGGTGCATCAGATCAAAGGGACCGTTCTGATCGCAGTCAACTTTGTGAAATACTCCGAAAGAGGCAGCCCAAAAGTGAGTCTAGGAGAAAAGTTTCCGAATGTGGGGGGGGGGCCTCTTCTGTTCATTCGTTTTATTCCAAAAGGACCTGTGCAGTGTTCAGCTAAGGGAGGCTGGATCACTCAGGAGGCATTGATGGGAATGTTTCCCATGTGGTACCCCGAATGCTGCATTCCTTCAGAAGGGAAAGGAGTCCACTGAAGGATAAAACCCCAGTGCACATGTGAACTAGAGCTGCAGGAATTTGTTCCTGTAGGAAAACAGTGGCTTTGCTGGGAGCCGGGTGGTGGCGTTTCCCTGGTGGTTGGCCCGGTTGTGCGAAAGCACCCTCTGAGGAAGTGTTTTCTCTGGCTTGCATTTGTGAACTTAGGAGGTCTCTAACTCTCCCGCCTCTGCAGCTGTGGAACTGTTACTGGTCGAGGACGTGACAGTGGTTCCCGATAACGTCACCATGTACAACCACCCAGATGTAAAGGTAGGACCAAAGGAGCGCTTGAGAGGGAACAGGTTCTCTGGCAGTAGAGGAGGAAATCTCAGCCTGAGGACTCCTTCTCCATGCTCTGCAGGTGGGACCATGCTAACTGGCCAAGGCTTTAACCAGGGCTTCTTTTGTAGCAGGAACTCCTTTGCATATTAGGCCACACAGCCTTGATGTAGCCAATCCTCCTGGAGCTTACAGCAGGCCCTGTACGAAGAGCCCTGTAAGCTCTTGGAGGATTGGCTGCATCAGGGGTGTGTGGCCTAATAGGTGAAGGAGTTCCTGCTACAAAGAAAGCTGTTAGGCCGCACCCCCCTGATGTAGCCAATCCTCCTGAAGCTTGCAGTAGGCCCTGTAAGCTCTTGAATGGCTGCATCAGGGGTGTGTGGCCCAGGGATGGAATTCTAGCAGGAGCTCCTTTGCATATTAGGCCACGCCCCCTGATGTAGCCAATCCTCCTGAAGCTTGCAGTAGGCCCAGTAAGCTCTTGAATGGCTGCATCAGGGGTGTGTGGCCCAGGGATGGAATTCTAGCAGGAGCTCCTTTGCATATTAGGCCACGCCCCCTGATGTAGCCAATCCTCCTAGAGCTTACAGTAGGCCTTGTACGAAGAGCCCTGTAAGCTCTTGGGGGATTGGCTACATCAGGGTGTGTGTGGCCTAAGATGCGAAGGAGTTCCTGCTGCCAAAAAAGCCCTGTTACCCAGTGTGGGGAGGAACAGCCCTAGCTCCACAGCTAGGTTCCTCTTCTTCGACGACATTCTAGAACAGGAGTGTCAGACTCATTTGTTATGAGGGCCAGATCAGATATAAATGAGACCTTGTCGGGCCAGGCCATGTGTGTCATAAAATGTAATGCCAGCTAGCAGAGATATATAAACTTTATAAAGGACACAAACACAAAAGATTTTTTAAAACCTTAAAATAAAACATGCCTAAAACATTAGCACTCATTTGTCTTAAAGGTGTTTTCTTTGTATCTTTCCCATGCGATCCAGGGAACTGGGCAAAGGAAGCTCTGGCTTTTTCCTTCCTTCCCCAGGGGATCAGGAGGGAGAGGAGCCTCAGCCAATAGAAGGAAGGGACTTGGCTCAGTAGCTCTGCTGTGTGATTGAGAGAGCTTGACGAAGCACGCTATTCCTCCTCCCTTCCTCCCCGAGGGAGGAGCCTCAGCCAATGGAGAAAACAGAGGCTTTGTTCTGTAGCTCCTGTGCAATTGAGCAAGCCTGGCAGCCTATGATGCAGGAGTCAAGAAAGAGGGAGAAGGCAGCAGATGGCAGCCAGTTGCTCAGGGGCCTGATAGGAGCTTCTGGGGGCCTGATTCTGCCCCCAGGCTGCATGTTTGACACCCCTGTTCTAGAGTGTTCTGTTTCTTTCCTTAGTTTTCCCCACCCCCATAACTTCTGACATTGATGGCCCAGGCTAGCCTGATCTCATCAGATCTTGGAAACTAAGCAGGGTCGGCCTCGGTTAGTACTTGGGATGGGAGACGACCGAGGAAGTCCAGGGTTGCCAGGCAACGGCAAACCTACCCCGTTCATCTCTTACCTTGAAAACCCCACGAGAGGTTGCCCTAAGTCGGCTGCCTCTTGATGGGGCTTCTAATAAAATTCTCTTCCTGTGGAAGGCACTGGGAGAAACGGATCTTACCCACTTCTCCCCAACAGCAACTGAAGGGGTGGGGTGGGGAACCATATGGCCAAATAGCCACCAGCAGCGGCCAGCTGTAAGGAGGATGGAGATGCAGGCAGTTCATTGGCTTGGAGCCGCAGGAGAATTTAGGATTTCTGCATGGGGGGGCAGCAACATTTGCCAATTCCCCTTGCCCGCCACAAGCCAGTAACTCCTTCATATGTTGTTCTGGGGGGCAGCACGGGGAGGGCACTTTGTGGCTGCGGGGGGAGGGCGGAGGAGTTAAGGTCACGGTCTGCTTATAGAAACGTTCCCCCTGCCGCCCCATCAGCAGAATGTTCTGGTGGATCCAAGCCCTTGGCAGCATATACAACCACCCAGGTATAAAGATGACTTATAATTTATAATACGTGACACTTTCTTAGTCACAACGCCCATCTCATTTAGTAACCCGACTCAAATAGACCCCCAGCCCCAGTGACCCTTCTAAGCTGAGTTAGCGTGAGCTAGCTCACAGATTTTTAGCCTCCGCCTCACACGTTTTTGTCTTGGCTCAGGAAGGATGACCCCAGAGCGCAATAATGGACGCAGTAGCTCACCACTTTCATGCCAGCAGCTCACAAAGTAGAATTTTTCCTCACAAGACTTTGCAACTTAGAGGGAACATTGACTCCACCTTTAGTTTAGGTGTGAACAAGAGGATGCGCCTCTATAAATACAGGCAGTTCTTCTCATCATCTCTAGTTTGACAGTCAGGTGTACTTAAGACTTCCTGGAGTGGATCCAGTCAAAGAACCTTCCCCCAACTAAGTAGCCCTTAGCCACTTTGGCCATAGAATCATAGAGTTGGAGGGGACTTTGGCCATAGAATCATAGAGTTGGAGGGGAACTCCAGGGTCATCTAGTCCAACCCCCTGTACATTTCAGGAAATTCACAAAGACATCCCCCCCCCCCCACAACACACACCGTGACCCCTGCTCCATGCCCGCTATTGCTATTGTTTTGTGTATCTTCCATGCGTTTGTGTGATTAACTACGTTGATCTTCTTCGTGGTCTCTGTGCAGTCCCACACATGGGTTTTCCCGTCAGGACGAACCCTACCTCGGAGATTTTAAAAGCTAGCCTAGGCGTTATTTTTGGCGCGCACTCCCTTCCGTCCTGGGGAGCAGGCATCCACTGCGCATGCCTGGAACGGGAGGGAGGCGCCCCACCCAGCCAGTTTCTTTCCAACCGTCGCCCGGGATAGTCTTATATTCTTATACTCTTCATTACTCTTCAAAAAAAAAAGAAAAGAAAAGAAAAAAATATCTTTCCTGCTTTTACCTCAGACCTCCCTTCCCCTACCCCCCCTCCCCCCCGGGCGTATGGAAGGAAGGGATAGTAGAATAACCTTTAAAAGGTGTTCGCGTTGTAGGGCAAAAATCCCTACATCGGACGGACATTCACTTTGTTTATTTTGCCTGGGAGAAGCCCATAAAGTAGACGCCTGTGCGCATTGCCTTCAATTCGGCAAACAGGCGCGGAAAAACAGGGCCGCTAGACTGAGAAGTCATCTTATGGAGTC
The DNA here is from genome assembly GCF_032191835.1 of Heteronotia binoei. Taxonomy (NCBI): domain Eukaryota; kingdom Metazoa; phylum Chordata; class Lepidosauria; order Squamata; family Gekkonidae; genus Heteronotia; species Heteronotia binoei. Next base: position 268,315,497 of record NC_083223.1, read on the forward strand.
TGTGCTTCACCCTGAAATGTCGCAATCCTCTACTACAAGTAAGTCGCCTCCCCTTCTGTCTCCCCAAGGGGACGGCGCAAGGTCGGCAGCTTCAGTGGCCACTGTTCCCAGCAAGCATAAGCCCGGCGATGTCGCGAAAACCGGCGACGGCGCGAAGACGTCACAACAAACGGTCGCGCCTATTAAATTGAAAACTGGGAAGCACACCAAGAAACACAAGCACTCCGATCCGAAGGGCCCGAAGGATTCGAGAAAACCTACCGACCCGAAGGAACCGAAAAAATCTACCGACCCGAAGGACTCGAAAAAACCTACCGCTCCGAACAAACCTTCGGAACAACACGAGTCTGACAGACATTGTGATCCGTCCACACCCGGATCCGATACCCAGGAAGCGGCCACTCCGCTTACGGACTCACCGCATCAGCAGACGGAGGAAGTTATCCCGGTTCCGTCCCGATCCCCTTCTTTGCAAGGATCCATACCAGACCCTTCGCTGGAGAAGATCCGAGACCCGCTGCAGTGGACTCAACAACACATCAACCCCAGATCGTTCCGCGATATGTCGAATCCCATCCAATATAGACACGATGCTCATCGCTACTTTGATACTCATCGATTCCCAGCCAGATCTCCGAGCATCGAGAGACATTGGTACCATCATACACGTTTCCCGGAGAGATCCCCTAGCAGGGGGAGGGACCGCTATCGCTACAACCCGAGATCTCGGTCTCCATCCATGTCCCCGAGAAGACTCTACTACACCTCGAGGTCTCCATCAATGGATTCCCATCAATGCTGCGGTTACCACCACTCTCGGTACCGTGCAGATCACCACAGGAACCAATCCAAGGAAGCAACTCCCGTCCAACGGAGTAAGCAGCCAACGAAACAGCCATCTCCGACTCCTTCCACTTCGACCTCTAAACCTAAGAACACGAGTCCAACCAGACCGGACCCGCAAGCACCCGAACCTGACAACTCCGATGTCGAATCCGACGCGTCATCGGACTCGATGCAATCGATGTCCGCTCCTGGATCCCCAGCTTCAGATATTGCAAAGCCTGCAGATTTGTCACCATCCGACGGAGCCAAAACATATCTGGACTTGGTCGCAAACATGGCTTCTGCTCTTAATGTAAAGCTGACATCGGACGCGCCCAAGGTCACGGATGTAGTTCACGATTTGGTCCATTCGGACCTACCTGCTGGTTCCTTTCTGCCAATGCTTCCGGTGCATCTAGATGCCATTAAAGAAGCCTGGGACAAGCCGGCATCTATTCCTCCCACGTCAAAGCGCATCGAATCCCTATACAAGATCCAAGCTACGGAGTCGAAGTTTCTTTTCAGTCACCCGGCTCCGAACTCGATGATAGTCCACTCTTCCTCCAAATCGAAGCAGACTCGTCATCCTGTACCCCCGGAGAAGGAGGGCAGGAAATTGGACACACTGGGAAGGAAGATGTATTCCATCTCCACAGCAAACGCCAAAATCAATAATTATTTGGCATATTTTGCTGCTTACTCCCACAATCTGTCCTCCCAACTGGGCACGCTTGTCTCGGCTCTACCAGAACCTGCTCAAAAACAGGCATGCACATTATTACAGGAGCTCAATAGAGTCTCCAAACAACAGATAAATACCATTCGTCACTCCGTGGGATGCACCTCCAAGGCGATGGCTGCCTCCATTGCCTTGAGAAGGCACGCCTGGCTTCGCTCCTCTTCCCTACAACCCGACATTAAATTCAAAATCGAAGATCTCCCTTTCGACGGCCAAGGCCTTTTTAATGCCACGACAGACGACATACTCACCACAGTCGACGACAGCCGCAAACGGGCAAAAAGACTTGGTGTGACCCAACAGCAACAGCAGGGCTACAAAGCCAGACCATGGAAGCCAATGCCATTCAAACGCTCCAGGTCCCCTCGACAATCGGAATACTGGAAGCGTAAGGCTCCACCATCTAAGCAACCTTTTAACCAGCGGCAGCAAAGACCACAACAACCTAAAAAGACTGCAACTGCATCCAAGCAGTCTCTTTGACTCTCCACCTCTGCCACCTCACAACACTTCCAGACTCCTACCGTTCTACGAGAGCTGGAAGTTAATTACCACAGACAAATGGGTCCTGAATATCATTTTAAGAGGTTATTCAATAGAGTTTCATTCTCCCCCTGCAAGACACCACTTTCTTGCAACCCCTCCATCCCCTCCCCTCCAAGAAGAGATCATCACTCTTATGGCCAAGGCGGCCATAGAACCTGTCCCAGATCAGTACCATCGGACAGGCTTCTACTCCCGGTACTTTCTAGTCCCCAAGAGGGATGGAGGTCAGCGCCCGATTTTGGACCTCAGGGCTCTCAACAAGTTCATCCACCACAGAAAATTCAGGATGGTCACCCTCCAATCCATTTTGCCCCTAATCCCTCAAAATGCTTGGATGGCGCTGGTAGACTTACAGGATGCCTATTTTCACCTAACAATCCATCAAGGCCACAGAAAGTTCCTGAGATTTGCCGTGGGAAACAGACATTATCAGTTTCGAGCGCTTCCGTTCGGACTCTCCACAGCACCCAGGACTTTTACAAAGTGTATGGCGGTGGTCGCTGCATACCTCAGACAGCGCGGAATTGCAACTTACCCATACATAGACGATTGGCTCCTTGTGGGGCCTTCAAGGCCACAACTGGAAAAAGACATTGCTATAACCCTTGCACTCTTAGCAGACCTGGGTCTCCAAGTCAACCAGCAAAAATCGAATTTAATCCCCTCACAGGACATTCAATTCATAGGGGCTCGCCTCTGCACCACGGACCACAGGGCGTACCTCCCAACAGACAGAATAGCCTCTATTCACACACTAGCCACAGAAATAATGCAACAGCCAAAACAGACAGCTTTCACCATTCAACGCATGTTAGGACTCATGGCAGCGACAACGGCGGTCCTACCACATGCAAGACTCCGTATGAGGCCCCTACAAATCTGGTTTGTTCGTGCATATCGTCCCCAACACCAATCTCAACAAACCCTCCTAACTGTCCCAAACAACATCCTTCCCTCTCTGGGATGGTGGACAGTTCGAAATCATTTGCTGACAGGCATGCCATTCTTAAGACCAAGCCCGTCAGCGGTAGTCACAACAGATGCATCAAGGTGGGGCTGGGGAGCCCATCTAAACACCCTCTCAGTCCAGGGGCAATGGACGCCATACGAACAGTCGCTCCATATCAACTGCCTGGAGCTCTTAGCCGTCCACAGAGCTCTGAAATCATTCCTGCCAACTCTTCACGGCCGTCACGTTCAAATAGCGTCCGACAACGTGGCGACTGTGTTCTATATAAACAGGCAAGGAGGGACTGCATCTACCCGTCTTTGCAAGCGAGCAATGCACCTCTGGCACTGGAGTATCGCGCATCAGATCCATCTCACTGCAGTACATCTCCCCGGTGCCCAGAACACACAAGCGGACACATTGAGCAGGTATCTCATCAACGACCACGAGTGGTCACTCCACAGGCAATACCTCCTACCAGTGTTCCAGAAATTCGGAACACCATCAATAGATGTGTTTGCTGCACCAGACAATGCACAATGTGCTCTCTTCTTTATGAGAGGTCCGCCCTCACCACAATCTGCAGGGGATGCCTTCATTCAGAGATGGACAGGTCCATTACATTTCCTCTTCCCACCGTTTCCACTGATAACACGATCAATACAGAAAATTCAACTGGACAATACAAATTGTATTCTAATCACACCGTGGTGGCCTCGCCAACCATGGTTCACAACGCTCCTTTTCCTATCGGACAATACTTACCATCACTTCCCCCGGGCCAAGAATCTCCTCTCACAACAGAACGGCAGGGTTCTTCATCACGACCTGGACAGACTCCGCTTGACAGCTTGGAGGATACTTTCTCAGAATTCCCTGAGGGAGTGAGAAACGTCCTATTAAATGCACGAAAACCATCAACGAGAAAGTCATATTCCATGAAATGGAAAAGATTTTCCATCTACGCAACCAAGCATAACTTTAAACCTTTGTCTGCCTCTATGCCTCAAATCTTGGCCTATACATTGTCATTATCTGAAAAGGGGCTAACTCATTCGTCTTTAAAGGTGCACCTGGCAGCAATCTCAGCTTTTCACCCTCACATACAAGGACGGTCTGTATTCTCACACCCCGCTGCGAAATCCTTCTTGAAAGGAATTTTACACCTGCATCCACCATCACGACAACTGTACCCCAGTTGGAGTTTATCTCTAGTATTAAGCCAGCTAATGAAACCACCTTTTGAACCCATGGCTTCAATCCCTTTGCATTTCCTCTCGTGGAAAACGGCGCTGCTAGTCGCACTTACCTCCGCTAAAAGAGCCAGCGATATTTGTGCGTTTAGAGCAGACACGCCTTATACCATTTTTCATCACGATAGGGTAGTGTTACGACCAGATCCTACCTTCTTGCCTAAGGTAGTATCCACGTTTCACCTCCACAGGATCACAACTCTACCCGCTTTCTTTCAACGTCCTACGGATAAGGGCCAAGAAGCCCTACACTGCCTAGATGTTAGACGGGCACTCGCCTATTACATAGATAGAACAGCATCATTCAGGAAGGACTCCAGACTCTTTGTGGCCTATGGACGGCACAATAAGGGACAAAAGATATCTACGCAGAGACTTTCGAAATGGTTGGTTGCTGCTATAAAGCTGTGTTACAGACTAGCAAAGCAGCCGGTTCCAACTACACTACGAGCTCACTCTACAAGAGCTTTGTCAACATCATCTGCCTTAGCCAGAGGGGTCTCCATGGAAGACGTCTGCGCTGCCGCCGCCTGGTCTTCCACCTCGACCTTTGCTATGCACTACGCTCTGGACGTTCGTGCTAGGCAAGATGCCTCCTTTGGACAGGCAGTACTCCGCTCTATCTTCGACTAAGATACGATCTGGATCCGGTAAGTACCAACTTACCTTGGAGTCCAATACTTGCTTGACTGATTTGCATTAACATTGCATTAATTTTTCTCTCCTACTCTACTGCCAGCACCCACCACCGTGCAGTTCAGCTTATCAGTCACCCATGTGTGGGACTGCACAGAGACCACGAAGAAGATAAACAGGTTACTCACCTGTAATTGATGATCTTCGAGTGGTCATCTGTGCAGTCACACACGCCCGCCCAACCATCCCCGCTGCTGGCCACTGGTACTCTGCAACCGCTCATCTACTATGTCGGCGGCGGGGAAAGAAACTGGCTGGGTGGGGCGCCTCCCTCCCGTTCCAGGCATGCGCAGTGGATGCCTGCTCCCCAGGACGGAAGGGAGTGCGCGCCAAAAATAACGCCTAGGCTAGCTTTTAAAATCTCCGAGGTAGGGTTCGTCCTGACGGGAAAACCCATGTGTGTGACTGCACAGATGACCACTCGAAGATCATCAATTACAGGTGAGTAACCTGTTTTTTTCATTGAATAAGGGCGATATCTGGTGTTTGGTTGCTTAGTCTTTCTCCCCATCCTTGTTTTTTCATTGTTCCATGCCCAGAAGATGGCAAAAAACCTCCAGGATCCCTGGACAAACTGGCTTGGAGAAAAATTGCTGCCTGACCCCAACTTCCCTGACTTATTTCCCTGGTGCAGTGTTTAAGAGCAGTAGATTCTAATCTAGAGAACCGGGTTTGATTCCCTACTCCTCTTCCACAAGCAGCTGCTGGTGACCTTGGATCAGTCCTAGTTCTCTCAAAGCTGTTCTGCTCAAGAGCTCACCTCCCACACAGGGTGTATGTTGTGGGGAGAAGAGGGGAAGGCGATTGCAAGCCATTCTGAGACTCCAAGTGAAGAGTGGGGTATAAATCTAGTCTCTTCTTCTCTTCCTCCAATAGAAGGCTCCCTAGGAGGGCGATGGAGGGCCACAACCTTTTCTCAGTGGAGTGGTAGGACCCACCCCTCTGTTTTTGCCAGAGGTGGCCAATCTGAGGCTCTTTCATGCAGATTGTGCAGCTCTCGAAGACTCCATTGGCCAGCTTGGAGAAGGCCTCTTTAAATCACTTCTCCAAGCCAAGCCAGCCAGCTGCTTGGAGAATACATTGGAAGTGAAAGTTGCTTTCTTTCCACCGCTCGCTCCCCCATCTATTTGCTTTCCTTCCTTCCAGCTCACAAACATCTGACATTCACGTCTCGCAACTCTCAAAACATCCGACATTCATGTCTTGCGACTCTCAAAACATCTGATGTTTGTTCTATGAGGCTCTTACGTTAAGCCAGTTGGTGTAGTGGTTAAGTGTGCGGACTCTTATCTGGGAGAACCGGGTTTGATTCCCCACTCCTCCACTCGCACCTGCTGGAATGGCCTTGGGTCAGCCATAGCTCTGGCAGAGGTTGTCCTTGAAAGGGCAGCTGCTGTGAGAGCCCTCTCAGCCCCACCCACTTCACAGGGTGTCTGTTGTAGGGGAGGAAGGTAAAGGAGATTGTGAGCCGCTCTGAGACTCTTCAGAGTGGAGGGCGGGATATAAATCCAATATCTTCATCTACCTCACAGGGTGTCTGTTGTGGGGGAGGAAGGTAAAGGAGATTGTGACCACTCTGAGTCTCTTCGGAGTGGAGGGCGGGATATAAATCCAATATCTTCTTCTTCATCTTCTAAGCAAGTTTGGCCACCCCTGGTCTTTGCTTTTCTGCCTCAACGTAACCTGTAGAACCTCGGCCCTTCTTGTGCTGCCATTGAGCAGCCTGAACTGATCAAACCTGGGGGGGTCGTTTCACTGGAGGACAAGAGCGAGAGCCCTGGGTAAGCCAGTGCTTTATGGCAGAAGAAGATCTGAGAAAGGGCTGGGCTTGATCCTGCTCCAAAATCTTGTTTTATGTTCATTCCCGTCCAGGAAATATTTGCCTTGGTGGAAGGCTCCAGCTACTTCCTTGTCAACAGCAGCGCAGAGGAGTTGGTGAACATCAGTTACTTGGAGGCAGAGAGCACGATCCACGTGAGTGTCCTAACACCAGGAATCTCCCACAAAAAGCAACCACGGGGTTACAGGGTCTTAATCTCTAGAACTTTGCCAGAGGTCCCCTCTTCTGCGTCCCTCTTTCTTTCAGAGGCAACGTAGGTGTGGGCCAGGACAGAGCCTTATGTGCAGTGGCCCTGTATCTTTGAAATGCCTACCCGAGAGGCTGCCAGGTTAGGGGTCCCAACCCTCCCGCTCTGGCGGGGGACCCCAGAATTTCCACCCTCTTCCCCCGCTCCCCAAAAAAACGGAAGCGGGGGGAGGGGAGGAAATGGCGAGCCGCCCCATCCCGGAGGGTGCGAGGCCGCCGCACCGCTGCCGCTCCCTCCCCGCCCAGTGAGGCCGTAGGCAGCGGACCCGCCGGCGCCCAGCAGCAGGAGGAGGCGGCGGCGGCAGAGGAGCTGTCGGCAAAGCGGGCGCAGGCCTCGGGCGTGACGTGGTGGCAAGAGCACAGGTCGATGAGGGAGAGGCGAGGGCAGCGGCGGAAAAGGGGCAGACACTGATCTGTCAGCCGGTTGCACCCTGCGAGGAAAGGACGGAGCAGATGAGTCAAAAGTCTGTCACAGTCATGTAGCCGCAACTGTGATTCACCTCAGAGGGCCCTGCGTTATGTGGAAGGAGATGGTAAGCTCAGCATGAGGGAAGCCCCCGTCCCTCTCCACACAGGCTATCTAAGGCAGGGGTGTCAAACTCATGAGGGCTGAATTTGGCATAAATGAGACCTTGGCGGCGTTGGCGCAGCAGAGGGGCAGCAGGAGCGCAGCGAGGAGAACGGGAGCGCCGGAGCAGCGGAGGCGGCGGAGCCAGGCGCGGCCCAGGGCGGTGAGGGACCTCTTGAAGGGGTGCAGCACAGCCCCGCCAGCACCAGCGCGGCAGCGCCAGAGGCCGAGGAGGAGGCCCCGAGCCCCCGGCCCCGCTCTCCATGCCCGCGCCACCGCCCTGCTTCACCCAGGCCTCCAGCCTCAGGTGGCCTCCAAGGGGCAGGGAGGACGAGCGGGAGGAGGAGGGAGGGACAGCTGCTAGTGCGGCTGTGGTGCGGGAACCTGCGGCTGCGGCGCTTGTCACAGCCTTGATATTGGCTCCACCCCTAACATCTCCTGGCTCCACCCCCAAAGTCTCCTGGCTCCAACCCCAAAGTCCCTAGCTTTTTCTTCAATTGGACTTGGCAACCCTATGCCAGGCGCCTACATTGCTGGCATCTAGGCTTTAGGCACTTTCATTCCAAGATGTCGCCTCAGTTTGCTGGTTTCAAATAACTCAGACAAGTTCCAGCTTTGGAGAGGTTGAAGGCTAAGCAGGGTTGGCTCTGGTTAGCGCTTGGATAGGAGACCCCCCCCCCAAGCACAGGGGCTACCCGACGCCCCATGGTGCCCTAGGCAGACTCGCGCCTCCCCAAGCACCCTCGCGCCTCCCCCCTCTCCATTGTGGCTCCCCACCGCCCCCCATGCCTCCTCCTCCTCCCTCCCTTCGGACCCTTTCCCACCCACCCCGTGCCAATTTCAATGCCAGAACCGGCTCTTGCGCCGCGTTCCGGCTCTCTAAAGCACACACCCCCCCCGGCCGAACACTCGAATCGTGGGTAAAACCGCACCGCGGTGCCGGGCTGCACTCACCGTCTCTCAGGAACAGCGTCATGAAAGGGCGACCCCCGCTGCCTCCTCTCCCATCCAGGAAGTGGGGAGGGGAGGAGTTCAGCGGGGGTTGCCCTTTCAGGATGCTGTTCCTGAGAGACGGTGAGCGCAGCCCGGCCCCACGGCGCGGTTTTACCCGCAATTCGAGCGTTCGGCCGGGGAGGGAGGGGCTTTAGAGAGCCGGAACGCGGCGCTAGAGCCGGTTCCGGCGTTGAAATTGGCATGGGGTGGGTGGGAAAGGGTCCGAAGGGAGGAAAGAGGAGGCGCAGGGGGGGAGGCGCAGGGAGGGAAGGAAATGGAGGGGCGGGCGGTGGTAGTGAGGGGCGAAAGGCAAACTAGGTGCTTGCCTGGGGCACCGTACGGGGGGCAGGGAGCCCAATTTTGGGTACCCACCCTCCTGGCACCCTAGGCAGCCGCCTAGTTTGCCTAGCGGGAGGGCTGGCTGTGCCAAAGACTGTCTGGCATCCTAGGCAAGGCTAACTTCTGGCCTAGGTAAAGGGTGATCACGGCTGGCCTAATTTAACCCAATCCACTATCGCTTTTTCTTGAAGGTTATTCCTCTCCTCCCTGGCTCTCTGACCTTGGAAGTCTACGATCTCTGCCTGGCCTTCCTGGGACCTGCTACAGCTTATCTGCGGGTATCTAACATGTTTGAACTGGAAGTGGATCTCATTGACAAGGTGAGCCCAGCTTCAGGCTAGCCAGAACGTAAGAATGGCCCTGGTGGATCAGACCAGTGAAGGTCCATCTAGTCCAGCCTCCTGTCTCACACAGTGGCCTCAACCAGTTCTCTGGAGGGCCAACAACAGGGCAGAGAGGCCGAGGTCTTCCCCTCATAAGAGCTTCATAAGAGCCCTGCTGGATCAGACCAGTGAGGGTCCATCTAGTCCAGCCTCCTGTCTCACACAGTGGCCTCAACCAGTTCCTCTGGAGAGCCAACAACAGGGCAGAGAGGCCGAGGCCTTCCCCTCATAAGAACATCCGAAGGGCCCTGCTGGGTCAGACCAGTGAGGGTCCATCTCACTGCAGCATCAGTGAGACCAGCAGTTCATCTAGTCCAGCATCCTGCCTCACACAGTGGCCTCAACCAGTTTCTCAGGAGGGCCAACAACAGGGCAGAGAGGCTGAGACCTTCCCCTCATAAGAATATCAGAAAAGTCTTGCTAGATCTTACCAGTGGTCTATCTAGTCCAGCATCCTGTCTTGTTCAGTGGCCGACCAGTTCCTCTGGAGGGCCAACAGCAGGGCACAGAGGCCGAGGCCTTCCCCTCATAAGAACATCAGAAGAGCCCTGCTGGATCAGACTAGTGAGGGTCCATCTAGTCCAGCATCCTGCCTCACACAGTGGCCTCAACCAGTTTCTCAGGAGGGCCAACAACAGGGCAGAGAGGCCGAGGCCTTCCCCTCATAAGAACATCAGAAGAGCCCTCCTGGATCAGACTAGTGAGGGTCCATCTAGTCCAGCATCCTGCCTCACACAGTGGCCTCAACCAGTTTCTCAGGAGGGCCAACAACAGGGCAGAGAGGCTGAGACCTTCCCCTCATAAGAATATCAGAAAAGTCTTGCTAGATCTGACCAGTGGTCTATCTAGTCCAGCATCCTGTCTTGTTCAGTGGCCGACCAGTTCCTCTGGAGGGCCAGCAACAGGGCATAAGAGGCCAAGGCCTTCCTCCGATATTGCCTCCTGGCACTGGGATTCAGAGATTGACTGCCTCTGAATGTGGAAGCTCCCTTTAGTCACCATGGTTAGTAGCTACTGATAGACTGTTCCGGTAGACATGTTGGTGGTCAGCTACGTATGCTGAATTTTCAGGTGGCACCTTCCAGAGCACATGCACAGAGCTGGCAGGAAGAAAAGGAGAGCGTGTGCGATCTTGGAACCAGTTCTCTGTGCTACAAGTTTGAATGTCTCTGTGGCTGAATCTCAGATTTACTATTTCAGTTGGGTTTTTTTTTAAACTCTCTTTCTTCTTTCCAAGATTGAGATTGGTAAATCCGTGCTGGTCTCAGTCAGAGTCCTGGGATATCATCGACACCCCTTCCGGAGTAAATACTTCAAGTACATGCGACTACAGTTGAAAGCAGCCTCTCCTATTGTTACTTTGACGTAAGTTCTTCATTAGAACTTGTAAGCAGGGCTGGATTCGCAATCAGGCCAAGTGGGCACTGGCCTATGAGCCTCCATACCTTTAGGGGCCCCAGGCTGGTTCTCCCTGTTGATGCGCCAGTGTTTAGCGAGGGTGGTCTTGAGTGACGCAAAGAATGAAGGCTTGCACACAGCAGCGGTAAAACTACTATATGCAATTGATTTACACCTCCACTCTCCAAACCGACAGAATGCTCCGCTGCAACACCACCATACATAACCCACACACAGTAAAGTGTCTCTGTGCATTTATACAATTCATCTCCCCAGGTGACCAATCAGCTCGCTGCTGAGTCATGCTGACATTGTCCAGGCTGATGCAATCTGGCAAGCAGCTACCTCCTGTCACCTGGATGATCTATCTGGCAGATCAGTTGCTTTCACTTTCCCAGCATGTGCTTAGAAGAAGAAGAAGAAGATATTGGATTTATATCCCGCCCTCCACTCCGAAGAGCCTCAGAGCGGCTCACAATCTCCTTTACCTTCCTCCCCCACAACAGACACCCTGTGAGGTAGATGAAGATATTGGATTTATATCCCGCCCTCCACTCCGAAGAGCCTCAGAGCGGCTCACAATCTCCTTTACCTTCTTCCCCCACAACAGACACCCTGTGAGGTAGATGAAGATATTGGATTTATATCCTGCCCTCCACTCCGAAGAGTCTCAGAGCGGCTCACAATCTCCTTTCCCTTCCTCCCCCGCAACAGACACCCTGTGAGGTGGGTGGGGCTGGAGAGGGCACTCACAGCAGCTGCCCTTTCAAGGACAACCTCTGCCAAAGCTATGGCTGACCCAAGGCCATGCTAGCAGGTGCAAGTGGAGGAGTGGGGAATCAAACCCGGTTCTCCCAGATAAGAGTCCCCACACTTAACCACTACACCAAACCGGCTCTCCTGTCAATGTCTTCCACAATACTGACACTCCCCCCCCCCGCCCCCTCCAGTTTTCCTCTTGCTTGCAGCCCTCCCAGCCAGCACACGCAGTCAGCAACTGAGCCATTCTTTGCCCAGCTTGCCTGGTGCGGCTGCTGTCGGTGTTGTAGCCAAGTTTGCCTCTCTCTGCCTCTCCCCCGCAGCTTTGTCGAAGGGGCTTTTCGAGAAGGTGCCTGCAGGCTGCAGCGGGGGCCACAGGTGGCGCTCCAACTCTGAGATAATTTGCGAGGGGCCCCCCAAGATTTTGACCCCCGAGGGGCCTCCGCAGGGTTTCATCCAGCTCTGCTTGTAAGCCACCCCTCTGGCTTTTTTCTGTAGAGACTGACTCATCACTCTATCTTCAGACACTACCGTGGCACCAGTGGCAGCACATTACCAGCATAGCGACTCGCTATTGGTCATTTTTCTTAGCAGAAAAAAGAAATGCAGAAGAGGAGGAGGAGGAGGAGATTGGATTTGTACCCTGCCCTTCACTCTTATAATCTCCTCCCCTTCCTCTCTCAACAGTAGGTGCCCTGTGAGGTAGGCGCAGCTGAGAGAGCTCTTTCGAGAACTGCTCTTGAGAGACCAGCTCTGAGAGAACTGTGGCTTGCCCGAGGCCACCCAGCAGCTGCATTTGGAGCAGCGGGGGAACCAAACCCGGTTCTCGCAGATTAGGGTCCGCTGCTCTCAACCGCTACACCAAACTGGCTCTCAGCTCCAAGGAGCTGGGAGCACAGCAGCAGCACTAGAAGCCGCAGCAATGCCACTAATGCACAAATCACAGGATGGCATGATGATAGTGCCCCTGTGCCACACATGGAAGCTCTTTCCCCTTCTTCGCCAACAGTGGCAAACTTCCCTGACATCACTCTGCTTTTCTCACATGCGCAAACCAGGAAGAGGGCAGGGAGAAAGGAAACAAGCACAGCGCCCCCCCATGGTAGGGAGGACTGTTGCATCCTCAGCAGGAGCAGCTGCCCAAGAACGGGGAGTTCTGCAGGACGGAGGGCTAAAATCCCTTTGGTGGGCAGATGCCCAGGGAAGGAAGCATGGCCGCTTTAACCCTGTCATCCAGAGACCTCCACTCTTCTCTCAGCAGAAGGAACCCTCACAGGAAGGCCAGAAGTGAGGTCTAACCAGAGCAGAGTAAAGTGATATTTTGGACCAGGGATGGTCAAACTTGCTTAACATAAGAGCCACATAGAATAAACATCAGATGTTTGAGAGCAACAAGATATAAACATCAGATGTTTGAGGGCAGGCAGGAAAATAGATGGGGAGAGAGAGGTGGAAAGAAAGCAATTTTAACTTTAAATGCATCCTCCAAGGTGCCAACAGATGCTTTCTCCAAGCTGGCCAAGGGGGCAGTGGGGACTTCAAGAGCCACACAATATGTATGAAAGAGCCACATGTGGCTCCTGAGCCACAGTTTGGCCACCCTTGCTCTGGACACTATACTTCTGTTGATACAGCCCAAAATCACATTTGCTTTTTTTTAGCCACCCCATCTCACCATTGACTCGTGTTCAGCGTATGGTCTACTAAGACCCCTAGATCCTGTTTGCACAGGCTACTGCCCAGACGAACTTCCCCCATCCTATCGTTATGCATTGGATTTTTCCCACCTAAATGCAGAACTTTATGCTTATCCTTGTTAAAATTCATTCTATTTGTTTTAGCTCAACCTGTCAAGACCATCCTGTATCCTGTTCCTCTCTTCTAGTGTATTTGCGACCCCTCCCAATTAAGTATCATCGACAAATTTAATAAGCGTTCCCCCTGTTCCTTCATCCGAATAATTTATAAAGATGTTGAGCAAAACAGGCCCCAGGACAGATCCACTTGTCACTCCTCTCCCAAGAGGATGAGGAACCGTTCACGAGCACTCTTTGGGCATGATTTGTCAACCAGATCCACCTAACGGTAACAGGAGCCAAACCACATTTTACCAACGTCAACAAGAACAGTATTTATTTATTTATTTATTTATCTATCTGGGATTTACGTATATCCCGCCCTTCCCACCGAGTGGCTCAGGGCGGCTTACAACATATGTAAACTAACATAAAAATAAATTACACTTTAAAATTAACATTTCATATTAAATAATTAAAATCCAACATTTGTTATAAATATACATATCGTTAAAAATCAGACAGCGGTCGTGAAGCTACACTCTATTCAAATTCAAATACTGATTCGGTATACCGTCTTCAGCATTCCGGTGTTCCATATTCAATATTCAGTAGTCAGTATACAGGGATACAGGGCTACAGGGCTGGTTAGTTGTGGGCCAGCCGGAAGAGGGTTGTCTTACAGGCCCTGCGGAATTGAGTAAGATCCCGCAGGGCCCTTACCTCCTCCGGCAGCTGGTTCCACCAAAATGGAGCCATTACAGAGAAGGCCCGGTCCCTTGTGGTCTTCAAGCGGGCTTCCTTTGGCCCGGGGACAACCAAAAGATTTTGAGATCCCGATCGCAGTGCTCTCTGGGGAACATGCGGGGAGAGACGGTCCCTCAGGTAGGCAGGTCCTAGACCATATAGGGCTTTAAAGGTAATAACCAGCACCTTGTACCGAACTCGGTAGGATATTGGCAGCCAGTGCAGAGCCCGAAGTCCCGGCTGAATGTGCTCCCGTCTTGGGAGCCCCAATAACAGCCGGGCGGCGGCGTTCTGCACCAGCTGCAATCTCCGGGTTCGACACAGGGGCAGCCCCATGTAGAGGGCATTGCAGTAGTCCAATCTCGAGGTGACCGTAGCATGGATCACCGTATGTGGAACCTTATCAGAAGCCTTACTGAAATCAAGATAAACGATGTCTACAGCATTCCCCTGATCCAGTATTCAATAAATACTTTATAACTGTTGATCTTCTTCGTGGTCTCTGTGCAGTCCCACACATGGGTTTTCCCGTCAGGACGAACCCTACCTCGGAGATTTTAAAAGCTAGCCTAGGCGTTATTTTTGGCGCGCACTCCCTTTCGCTCTGGGGAGCAGGCATCCACTGCGCATGCCTGGAGCGAGAGGGAGGCACTCCACCCACTCAGTTTCTTTCCAACCGCCGCCCGGGATAGTCTTACCTCGCTGCGCTCCTCGTTTACCTCAGACATCTAGCCTTCGTTCTTCTCTTTTCATCTCGCTATTCCGTCTCAAATTTTTTTCTTCTTACTATATTTTTCCTCAAAAAAAAAAAAAAAGTTCTACCCTTCTTTTTACCTCAGACCTCCTTTCTCCTACCCCCCCCCTCCCCCGGGCGTATGGAAGGAAGGAACACTAAAATAACCTTTAAAAGGTGTTCGCGCTGCAGAGCGAAAATTCCTACTTCAGACGGGCACTCGCTTTGTTTGTTTTGCCTGGGAGATACTCACAAAGTGGACACTTGTGCGCATTGCCTTCAATTCGGCAAACAGGCGCGAAAAAATAGGGCCGCTAGACTACAAAGCCACCTCATTACGTCTGCGCTTCGCCCTGAGATGTCGTAATCATCTTCTACAAGTAAGTCGCCTCCCCTTCTGTCTCCTCAAGGGGACGGCGCAACGCCGGCAGCTTCAATGGCCGTTGTTCCTAGCAAGCATAAGTCCGGCGACGCCGCTAAAACAGGCGACGGCATGAAATCGTCAGAATCAACAGCCGCGCCTACTAAAATGAAGAGCGGGAAGCATACTAAGAAGTCCCATGACCTTAAGCATAAGCATTCCGATTCGAAGGATCCGAGGGACTCGAAGAAAACTACCGACTCGACAAAGCACCCCGATCCGAAGAATCCGAAGGAGTCGAAGAAAACTTCCGACTCGACCAACCCTACGGATCAACACACGAAGGTCCATCAGTCCGACGGCAAGCAATGCGATCCCATAGCGCATGGATCCATTGCCCATGAATCCGTTCTGGTGCCTATGAATCCGACACCACCTCGGCAGCAGGAAGAAGTTATACCGATCCCTTCCAGATCTCCTTCTCTCCACGAATCCAACCAAGAGCCACTGACTGAAGAAGTCAGGGACCCGATGCAGTGGACCCAAAAACATCTCGACCCCAGATTCTTTTCTGATATGTCGAATCCAAAACATCTCGACCCCAGATTCTTTTCTGATATGTCGAATCCTACTCAGCAGTATCTACAACACCGTTACTCCGAACCTCGTCGGTTTCGACCCAGGTCTCCTAGTATCAGCAGCCGATACCATCGTACCAGAGTTCCAGAGAGATCTCCAAGCAGGGGGAGGGATCGCTACCGTTACGACCCGCGATCTCGGTCTCCATCTATGTCCCCCAGACGACGTTACTATCATTCGAGATCTCCATCTATGGACTATCATCAGTGTTGCGGATACCATCACTCTCGGTACCGCTCAGAACACCGTAGCGACCGATCGAAGGAGACAACCCCTGTTCAACGGGTTAAACACTCATCGGATCCAACATCTCCGACTCCCTCCGCTTCGACTTCCAAGCTGGGGCCGAAGCCGGGACCGAAGCAACAGAGCCCAATCAGACCTGACCCGCAGATACCCGCACCGGACAACTCAGACGCTGAAACCGAAGCAGAATCCTCGGAGTCGATACAGTCGATGTCCCCTCCTGGATCCCCTGCCTCAGATATCGCCAAACCCGCGGATTTGTCACCTTCCGAAGGGGCCAAGACATACCTGGACTTGATTGCCAACATGGCTTCTGCGCTTAACGTTAACCTTACCTCAGATGCACCCAAGGTAACAGACGTGGTACACGACTTGGTGCACTCCGATTTACCTGCTGGTTCCTTTCTGCCGATGTTACCGGTACACCTAGAAGCCATCAAAGAAGCTTGGGACAACCCAGCATCTATTCCCCCAACTTCAAAACGAATTGAATCCCTTTACAGGATCCAAGCAACGGAGTCAAAATTTTTATTTAGCCACCCGGCTCCGAACTCTCTAATAGTTCATTCTTCCTCTAAATCTAAGCAGACCCGCCACCCTGTACCTCCTGAGAAGGAAGGCAGGAAATTAGACACCCTAGGAAGGAAAATGTATTCAATTTCTACGGCAAATGCCAAAATCAACAATTACTTGGCATACTTTGCCGCGTATTCCCACAATATCTCCTCCCAACTAAATACGCTAGTCTCTGCCCTGCCTGAACCTTCCCAAAAACAAGCCTACAAACTGCTACAGGAGCTCAACAGGGTTTCAAAGCAACAGATAAATACTATTCGTCACTCAGTGGGGTGCACTTCAAAGGCGATGGCTGCCTCAATTGCCCTAAGAAGACACGCCTGGCTTCGGTCCTCTTCGCTGCAACCTGATATTAAGTTCAAAATCGAGGACCTCCCCTTCGACGGCCAAGGTCTCTTTAATGCAACAACAGACGATATACTTACCACCGTTGACGACAGCCGCAAACGAGCAAAAAGGCTCGGGGTAGCGCAACAACAACAGCAGAGCTATAAGCCCAGACCATGGAAGCCAACGTCGTTCAAACGTTCCAGATCTCCTCGACAATCTGAATACTGGAAACGTAAGGCTCCTCCTCCGAAGCAATCCTTTAACCAGAGACAGCAGAGACCACAACCACCTAAAAAGGCTGCGTCTTCATCAAAGCAGTCTCTTTGACTTTCTACCTTTACCAATCCAACACATTTCCAGACTTCTTCCATTTCACGAGAACTGGCAACTAATAACCACGGACAAATGGGTTTTAAACATCATTTTGAGAGGCTACTCGATAGAGTTTCAAACACCACCAACGAAACATCACTTTGTTCCAACCCCCCCATCCCCTTCCCTTCAGGAAGAAATCGACACCTTAACAGCCAAGGCGGCTATAGAGCCTGTCCCAGACCAGTACCATCGGACGGGATTTTATTCCCGGTACTTTCTAGTTCCCAAAAGGGATGGTGGACAGCGCCCGATTTTGGATCTAAGAGCCCTAAACAAATTCATCCGTCACAGAAAATTCAGAATGATCACCTTACAATCGATTCTACCCTTAATCCCTCGGAACTCTTGGATGGCACTGGTAGATTTACAGGACGCATACTTCCACCTGACAATACACCAATGCCACAGAAAGTTCCTGCGCTTCGCCGTGGGCAACAACCACTATCAGTTTCGAGCCCTACCCTTCGGACTCTCCACAGCACCACGGACATTCACGAAATGTATGGCGGTAATTGCAGCATACCTCAGACAACGCGGAATTGCAACTTACCCATACATAGACGATTGGCTCCTCGTGGGAGCTTCGAAGGCACAGTTGATGAAAGACATTTCAACAACACTTGCGCTCTTAGCAGAACTGGGCCTCCAGGTCAATCAACAAAAGTCACACCTGACCCCAACTCAAGACATCCATTTTATAGGGGCTTGCTTATGCACCACGGACCACAAGGCATACCTTCCTGTAGACAGGATATCCTCCATTCAGACACTGGCCACACAAATAATACAACAACCCAAGCAAACAGCCTTCAACATTCAGCGCATGTTAGGACTTATGGCAGCGACGACTGCAGTTTTAACACACGCGAGACTACGCATGCGAACCCTGCAAATCTGGTTCGTCCGTGCATTTCGGCCCCAACGCCAGTCTCAACGAACCGTCCTCACTGTTCCAAACCACATCCTCCCCTCGCTCGAATGGTGGACAGTACGAGCTCACCTGCTTGCAGGAATGCCATTTTTAAGGCCAAGCCCATCAGCAGTAGTTACAACAGACGCCTCGAGGTGGGGTTGGGGAGCCCATCTCGACACACTCACTGTCCAGGGGCAATGGACGCCGTACGAACAGTCGCTCCACATCAATTGCTTAGAGCTTCTAGCTGTTCACAGAGCTTTAAAATCGTTCCTCCCATCTCTTCAAAGCCGACATGTACAAATCGCTTCAGACAATGTGGCGACGGTGTTTTATATAAACAGGCAAGGAGGGACTGCATCCACCCGTCTTTGCAAAAGAGCAATGCACCTTTGGCACTGGAGTATTGCTCACCGGATCCATCTCACTGCGGTACATCTTCCTGGCGTCCAGAATGCTCAAGCGGACAGGCTGAGCAGATATCTCATCAACGACCACGAGTGGTCACTCCACAGGTCATATCTTCTGCTAGTATTCCGGAAATTCGGAACCCCCTTAATAGATGCGTTTGCTGCACCAGACAATGCACAGTGTGCTCTCTTTTTTATGAGAGGTCCGCCCTCACAACAGTCTGCAGGGGATGCCTTCATACAGACATGGACGGGTCCACTACACTTCCTCTTCCCACCTTTCCCACTGATAACACGATGTATACAGAAAATTCAATTGGACAATACAGATTGCATTCTAGTGACACCATGGTGGCCACGCCAGCCATGGTTCACAACCCTCCTTCTTCTGTCGAAAAATACTTACCATCACTTCCCTCTGGCACAGAACCTCCTGTCTCAGCAGAACGGCAGGGTTCTCCATCACGACCCGAACAGGCTTCGCTTAACGGCTTGGAGGATATGTTCTCAGACTTTCCTGAAGAAGTGAGACATCTTCTCTTAAATGCGCGGAAACCATCAACGAGAAAGTCATACTCCATGAAGTGGAAAAGATTTTCTATCTACGCTACCAAACATAACTTCAGACCTCTCTCTGCTTCCATACCTCAAATCTTGGCATATACATTGTCTTTGTCGGAAAAGGGCCTCACTTACTCATCTTTGAAGGTGCACCTTGCAGCAATCTCAGCTTTTCACCCGCATGTACAGGGTCGAACTGTCTTTTCACACCCTGCTGCGAAATCCTTTTTAAAAGGAATCTTACATTTGCACCCACCATTGCGGCAAATGTACCCTAGCTGGAGTTTATCACTAGTGCTAAGCCAGCTAATAAAACCGCCCTTTGAACCTATGGCTATGATACCGCTTCACCTTCTCTCATGGAAAACGGCACTATTAGTCGCACTCACCTCTGCTAAGAGAGCAAGTGATATTTGTGCGTTCAGAGCAGACACACCTTACACCATTTTTCATCACGATAGGGTGGTGTTACGGCCAGATCCTGCCTTCTTACCCAAGGTGGTCTCCACATTTCATTTGCACAGAGTCACAACCTTACCTGCCTTTTTCCAACGTCCTACGGACAAGGGTCAAGAAGCTCTACACTGTCTAGATGTTAGAAGAGCACTCGCTTACTATATAGATAGAACAGCATCGTTCCGTACGGACTCCAGACTTTTTGTGGCCTACGGCCGCCATAATAAGGGAAAAAAGATATCTACACAGAGACTATCAAAATGGTTGGTTGCTGCTATAGAGCTGTGCTACAAACTCGCAAAGCAACCAGTCCCAGCTGCCGTACGAGCTCATTCCACAAGAGCTTTGTCAACGTCATCTGCCCTTGCCAGGGGTGTATCCATGGAAGACATTTGCGCTGCTGCCGCCTGGTCTTCCCCTTCGACCTTCGCCATGCACTACGCTTTGGACGTTCGTGCTAGGCGAGATGCATCCTTCGGACAGGCAGTACTCCGCTCTATCTTTGACTAAGGATGCGGTTTCGGTTTGGTGAGTAATTGCTTACCTTGTAGTCTGCTATGTGCTGACTGTGTTGCACTAACCTTTGCATTTTTTCTTTTCTTCAACTCTAGTGCCAGCACCCACCACCTTGCAGGTCAGCTTATCAGTCACCCATGTGTGGGACTGCACAGAGACCACGAAGAAGATAAACAGGTTACTCACCTGTAATTGATGATCTTCGAGTGGTCATCTGTGCAGTCACACACGCCCGCCCAGCCATCCCCGCTGCTGGCTACTGGTCCTATACAACCGCTCACCTACTATGTCAGCGGCGGGGAAAGAAACTGAGTGGGTGGAGCGCCTCCCTCTCGCTCCAGGCATGCGCAGTGGATGCCTGCTCCCCAGAGCGAAAGGGAGTGCGCGCCAAAAATAACGCCTAGGCTAGCTTTTAAAATCTCCGAGGTAGGGTTCGTCCTGACGGGAAAACCCATGTGTGTGACTGCACAGATGACCACTCGAAGATCATCAATTACAGGTGAGTAACCTGTTTTTGCTGATAGTGGTTCTCTGTTCCGGAGGGACCTCCGCCATCTCGGGACACGCTATTTTCAAAGGAATGCCAGGGGGAGGGCAGGCAGTTGTAAGTGGCTATTCCTCCAGGGGTGCGCAAAGCAGTAAACCGTCGCCATGGTGACCAGATACTCTTTTTGACTGCCTAGGGGCCTCCGCAGGGTTTAATCCAGCTCTGCTTGTAAGCCACCCCTCTGGCTTGACCAGAAGGGCAGCAAGAGACACAGGCAAGACCTCAAAACTTGGAAGGGAAGCTGAGAGTCCTGACCCTCCCTGAGGGCAATTCCGTACAAAGAACGGGCAGTGGTGGTGGTGGTGGGCTACCCAAGAGTGTAAGAAAAGCCTCCTCCAGGCGGAACCCTAGAAGGGCAGGGTGGAATTGAGCCCGCAGGTCTGAGTGGGCACATTCTGCCACAACAGTATTACTAATTTTAACACTGCCACAGCTGTATACGATCAAAGACCTGAACCCCAGTGGAAGAAGCAATGCAAAAGATTTGACTCACTAAATAAACCCATGCAATATCTGACAAAGGGAGCTTTGGCTCTTGGAAAGCTTATAGTCTGGGGATCTTGTTCGTCTTTATGGTGTTGCTGGACTCAGATCTTGCTCCTAAACGATGACTGAGGGGTGACATGATAGAAGTTTACAAAATTATGCATGGGATGGAGATGGTAAAGAAAAAAAGTACTTTCCTCCCTTTCTCACAATACAAGAACTTGTGGGCATTCAATTAAATCGCTGAGCAGTCAGGTTGGAATGGATAAAAGAAAGTATTTCATCACTCAAAGAGTGATTAACACATGGAATTCACTGCCACAGGAGGTGGTGGCAGCTACAAGCATACATGGCTTCAAGAGGGAATTGGATAAACATATGGAGCAAAGGTCCATCAGTGGCTATTAGCCACAGCGTATTGGTGGAATTCTCTGTCTGGGGCAAGTGATGCTCTGTATTCTTGGTGCTGGGAGGGGCAACGGTGGGAGGGCTTCGTGTCCTGGCCCCACTAGTGGACCTTCTGATGGCACCTGGTTTTTTGGCAATTGTGTGATAGAGAGTTGGACAGGATGGGCCATTGGCCTCATCCAACATGGCTTCTCTTATGTTCTTCTTAACAAGTGTTTTTCTTACAGGCTGATGGAAGAAGTGGGTGAATATTCTGAAGTCTACTTTCTCCGAGCTGTGGCCGTGGGACAAACAACTTTGGTGGCCACAGCCTGGGACAAGACAGGGACCAAATTCACATCTGCTCCTCGGAAGGTGGAGGTGAGACATCCCAGCTGTTTGCGTTTGCTTACCGTGGCCTCTGAGGAAAGCCTTTTCCCCTCAGAAATGCTGTCCAAAAACAGCTTGAAAAGATGTTCTAAAATTAACACAGACAAGAAATTTTGTATGGAACAACCGAGTTTCCAGAAGACTTTCTAGTGTAAAGGTGGAAGCTGACCTTATTTTTCAGTAGGCAGTGCCGAATCAAATGAGATGTCTGCTTGTTTATATTTTAAATGTATGAATTGCTTAATCCCTGAGCACACAGGGTTCTGAGCGATATACACCAGGAGTTCAAAACATCGGTATAACAGCGTTAAAACTAGTAAAACAGTCTTTCCTATACATTAACTAGTCTCTAGATGGCGTCTCTAATTTAGTTCTAAACCCGCTCTGAATTGTGCCAACTGTCTGGCAGGCAAGGCAAGAAGGAAGCCAAAGCAAAAAAAAGACGGGAGAAAAGAGAAACACGCCAGCCATTAGGGAAACGATGGCAGTCCTCATCCACACGCCTGACAGAACATCTCTGCCTTACAAGCCCTGCAGGATTACATTAAGTCCCACAGGGCCCCAGTGGTATTTGGCAGAGAGCTCCCCCAAGTTGGAGCTAGGGCAGAAAAACCCCTGGCTCTGGTTGAGAGGCCCCGTGGCGTAGAGCGGTAAAGCAGCAGTACTGTGGTCTGAACTCTCTGCTCACGACCTGAGTTCGATTCCAGCGGAAGCTGGATTCAGGTAGCTGGCCCAAGGTTGACTCAGATTCGATTCCGGCGGAAGCTGGATTCAGGTAGCCGGCCCAAGGTTGACTCAGCCTTCCATTCTTCCAAGGTCGGTCAAATGAGTCCCCAACTTGCTGGGGGGAAAGTGTAGAGGACTGGGGAAGGCAATGGCAAACCAGCCCGTAAAAAAGTCTGCTGTGAAAACGTTGCAAAAGCAACGTCACCCCAGAGTCGGAAACAACTGGTGCTTGCACAGGGGACCTTCCCTTCCCTGTCCTGGTTGAGAGGACAGCCGGATATCTTTGGGACGTTGCTCCTGCATCTTCTTTTACTTGTTGTTTTTTATGGAACAAAAGTATTATTATTGTCCCATTTTGGTTAAGAGAACCATGAATCACAAACTTTGTTTCTGTTGTCTGCGGCAGGTCTTTCCACCATTCAAACTCATCCCAAAGAAAATGACCCTCATTCCACATAACATGATGCAGGTGAATTAAGAATACTGGGCTGGTTGAATCTGACTGTTGTCTGTCTCCTTCTCTTCCTGCCTCCCCGACTTTCCTCTCTGACTCTCTCTTTCTAAATCTAATACTCCAGGGGGTTGGAGCCTGTGACACCAGATAAAAGCACATCTTTTGATCCAAGATTTAACGAGGGCTTTATGAGCCAGTTTGGTGTAGTGATTATGAGCGGTGGCCTCTAACCTGGAGAGCCTCGTTGGATTTCCCCAGTGCTCCAAATGCAATTGCTGGGTAACCTTCAGTCAGTCACAAGTTCTCTCACAGCTGTTCTCTCAAGAGCAGTCCTCGAAAGATCTCTCTCAGCCCCACCTACCTCACAGGGCATCTGTTGTGGGGAGAGGAAGGGAAGGGGATTGTAAACTGCTCTGAGACTCCGAATGAAAGGCAAGGTATAAATCCAACTCCTCCCCCTTGTTGCACAATGGCAGAGTCCCCTTTTCCTCTAATTAAGAGACTCAACAACAGAGGTGCAAAAGAGATGAATGTGCAGATCTTTAATGTTTTCACCTTCATGTGGGAAGGAAAACTAACCCTTCACCCCCTCCTCCATTCTCCTCCGAAATCATTCAGCGTAGTCATAACATTTTATACCTTCCTGTAAACAAAGGCCATCTTACAGATTGGCTGCACCAATCATTTCTGACATTTTGATTACATTCATTGATCAAATAAACATCCCATCTCCCAATTCAGAAGCGAAAGATGAATTGATATTTCCCAAGGTCTCTGATCTGGACCTCCGAGTCTCACTTCCCCATACCTCATACCTGCAGTTTCTCCCCCTTCCCTGTTCTACTCTAGTGTAGACCTCTAGCCCAGTTCCAGAATGTGCTAGAACAGAGATTTTGCTGTAGCAGGGGGGATTTGATCTTCTCCGAGAAATAGGCTTCCGGAGGTAGAAAAGATAGCTTACTTTCCACCGAAAGATGTTTACAGAACAAATGGTGTTAAGAAAGTTCTGCTAAACAAGAGGCTTCCTCTCTAAGCTAATATGCTCAGCAAAGAATCTAATAGAATCCATTGTTCTTTGTTCCTCAGACTACTTCAGGCCTAGAAAATCCATAGCAAAGGCACTACATAAGGCAAATTATGCAGATATAATACTTTGAATGTATTAGAGCCAGTTTGGTGTAGTGGTTAAGTGTGCGAACTCTTATCTGGGAGAACCGGGTTTGATTCCCCACTCCTCCACTTGCACCTGCTGGAATTTATTCGGGATTTATTCGGGAATGGCCTTGGGTCAGCCATAACTCTGGCAGAGGTTGTCCTTGAAAGGGCAGCTGCTGTGAGAGCCCTCTCCAGCTCCACCCACCTCACAGGGTATCTGTTGTGGGGGAGGGAGATAAAGGAGATTGTGAACCGCTCTGAGACTCTTCGGAGTGGAGGGCGGGATATAAATCCAATATCTTCTTCATCCTCTGAATGTAATGGTTTAGTTATAACTGTTAAGGCAGGTTAGTGCAAATGAGTTCTATGATCAGGATTAGTGCAATTCTATTTGGCATTCCGTCCATGTCCTAGAGCAATTCTGAATCTATGTCCTACGCCCTCTCCCCTCCTCCTTGTTTTCTCCAGTGTTTTTTAATGGTCTGCTTTTTTAAGAGCCCCGTGGCGCAGTGTTAAAGCTGCAGTACTTCAGTCCTAAGCTTTGCTCACAACCTGAGTTCGATCCCCGGTGGAAGCTGGGTTTTCAGGTAGCTGGCTCGAGGTTGACTCAGCCTTCCATCCTTCCGAGGTCGGTAAAATGAGTCCCCAACTTGCTGGGGGGGGGGGAGTGTAGATGACTGGGGAAGGCAATGGCAAACCACCCCGTAAAAAGTCTGCCGTGAAAACGTGAAAGCGAGGTCACCCCAGAGTCGGAAACGACTGGTGCTTGCACAGGGGACCTTTCCTTTTCCTTTTTTATGGGTTGTTTTTACACAGCTGGTGTTTCTAATTGTAAGCCGCCTCGAACAGCACCGTGAAGAGGCAGCACTGAAATGTTGTGAATACTGTAAATAAATCAATAAATGAACTTCCCGCGTGTTCATTTGCACCCGACGGCAGGTCATGTCAGAAGGCGGCCCGCAGCCACAGTCCATCATTCACTTCTCAATCAGTAACCAGACGGTGGCCACGGTTAATGGACTCGGGCAGGTCACCGGCAAGACCGTGGGCACTGCCACCATACAGGGGACTATTCAGGCTGTGAATGAAGACACAGGGAAAGTCATTGTCTTCTCGCAGGTATTTTCTATAGCGGAGTTTTGCCCAGTGACAGAAGCGTGATACCAAATGCAGTAAATAAATCTTCCGATAAGTATATTGCAAAAAAAGAAAAAGGTAAACTTACATTTATTCAAGCAGATTATCTTGGCTGTCGTAGATTTTCCGAGCTGTGTGGCCATGGTCTTGGCATGGTGATGAGACCTGACGTTTTGCCAGCAACTGTGACTGGGACCCCCAGAGGAGAGAGAACCAGAGAGAACTCCAGTTTTCTGGGTTACACCTCTGAGGATGGCAGTCACAGTTGCTGGCGAAATGTCAGGTCTCACCATGCCAAGACCACGGCCACACAGCTCGGAAAATCTACAACCGCCAATGGACTCTGGCCGTGAAAGGCTTCGACAGCAAGTAGATTCTGTTCACGTCCAGGATGCAGTCAAAGGAAGAGAGAAGCCTAATCTGAAGAGTACTTTCCCTATCACAGCTTGTCTGGGATCACGTGTGTATGACGACATTGCATCTACAGAGACATGTGTTTCCATGGAAGGCCATGTGTAGAAAGGGAGAGGACAAAGCGAGAGAGGGGAGGGGGTCAGAGGGCAGCTCCCAGGTTAAGGCAAAGAAAGGCATCCTGTTCAAGGAGATAATACCTCTACAGCAGTGTTCCCTCTAAGCTGAGTTCACGTGAGCTAGCTCATAATTTTCTAGCCTCTGGCTCACACGTTATTGTCTTAGCTCAGCCTGCTCAGGAAAGATGAGCACGCTAATGTATGCAGTACCTCACAACTTGAATGCCAGTAGCTCACAAAGTAGAACGTTTGCTCACAAGACTCCACAGCTTAGAGGGAACGTTGCTCTACAGTACACCTTTAGAGTGATGTCCAGGCAGTTTGGCCCCTGGTATAGAGATTCAAAACATCCCCAGTCTTTACCTCTGTCACACAGCAGGGGCCTGGTAAGGGTCTGCATGGGAGGGCCCCAGAGCAGCCAACCACCCTTGTCTTCCTTATTAACAAATCCTCTTAACTGTGACAAAAGAGATGTAAGAACCGAGGCAGTCTAACAACAAAAAGAAGTTTATTATTAGTGGTCTAAAACCAGTAAGTGGGCGACAAAGGTTTAGGGCTATAGTGAATATGAAACATTAAAGGTTGGTGTAAATAAACGAAAGCTCTGATACGTTTAGCTATACAGTCCCAGCTCTAATACCAGAACTCACCACCTCCCTTGGGTGAGGGATCTTTCTACTGCCTGTTCCAGAGAGCCCTCCTTCTCTGCAACCTCTCTGGAGAATCTTCCCCACCTGCAGCCTCTCCAGGAAAGAACACCCCCTGTCTGGACTTGGCCCTTTTATGCTCTCCTCCCAGGCCCCACCCCTCTCTGGGCTGGTTTCCCTCCTAAACCTTGCCACCCAATCAGAGGGACAGAGGAGATCCTAGGAAATGTAGACTTTTGGCAATAACTCCGATTCAGGCTTCTCTGGAGCCTGTAGCAGCTACCCTAGAACCTTTCCCCACTTGGAAGTGGGGAAGCGGTCACCGGATGTCGGCTCTCCAAGGAGGGCTCTCAGTCAGCCTGGGCATTCCTTGAGAGGCACGTTCTCCCCTCTTGCTCGTCCCGCCGTGCGTTCCTATCTGAGTGCCTCTTGCTTTGCCTGCACAGGATCAAGTGGAACTAGAAGTGGTTCAGCTGAGAGCAATCAGGATCTACACCCCTGCCACCAGGCTCATCACAGGCACGGAGGTGAGTCTCCCACGCAACGCCTGTCTCAAAACCCCTCCGCCTTTGGAACAGGCCCTTTCTCCAGCCTTATCTCTCCACGTCTGGTCACCACTCACTGATGTGCAAGTGTCGTCAAGTCGCACAGTGGGTTTGTGGTGACGGTCAGGAGCAAGTCCCTGACAAGTGTGCGTGCACTGCACTAACCAGTTATGAATCTCGCTGGACTCCAGGATAATGTTGTTGCCGCTTATGAACCTATTATCGTTGGCTTTATATCACGATATAGTCCTAACTTACTAGGGTTGCCTAGTTCACTTCAAGAAATAGTTGGGGACTTTGAGGGTGGAGCCAAGAGGCATTGGGGGTGGAGCCAGGAGCAAGGTTGTGACAAGCATAATTGGACTCCGAAGGGAGTTCTGGCCATCACATTTAAAGGGACCATGCTCCTTTAAAATGCTTTCCCTCCATTGGAAATAATGAAGGATAAGGGCACTTTCTTTTCGGGTTCATAGAATTGGACCCCTGTGGTCCACTCCTTTTGAAACTTGGAGGGTATTCTGGGGGGAGGCACTGGATGCTATGCTGAAAATTTGGTGTCTCTACCTCAAAAAAACAGCCCCCCCCCCGAGCCCCAGATACCCATAAATCAATTCTCCATTATGCCCTATGGGAATCGGTCTTCAAAGGGAATCATGGACTGCCCAGAAGACATTTCCCTCCCTCCTCCCCGCTTTCTGATGCCCCTGAAGCAGGGGGAGGGCCTCCAAAACGGGATCCCCTGCCCCCACCTGGGGATTAGCAACCCTATAATTTACTAATCCACATATATGGACTGCTTAACCATTTAATATTTTATGTATACGATTTAATATTATATGTATACGCCATGCAGAGCCCCGTGGCGCAGAGTGGTAAAGCTGCCGTACTGCAGTCAGAGCCCTCTGCTCACGATCTGAGTTCAATCCCAGCAGAAGCTGGTTCAGGTAGCCAGCTCCAGGTTGACTCAGCCTTCCATCCTTCCGAGGTCGGTCAAATGAGTACCCAGCAAGGCTGAGGGGAAAGTGTAGAGGACTGGGGAAGGCAATGGCAAACCACCCGTAAAAAGTCTGCCGTGAAAACGTTGTGAAAGCAACGTCACCCCAGAGTCAGAAGCGACTGGTGCTTGCACAGGGGATGACCTTTACCTTTTTAGCAGCTACATTTGATATCCAGGATTTGTAACAGGTGAAGGGAAACAACGGGCCGCGGGAACGACCAGTCTAATCTTGTCTCCATTAGCAACAGTGATTGTGCCAATCAAAGATGTCTGTGCCTGACCTTGACAGTGTGCAATTTAGAAAGCAACACCAAGGCCCGAGATTATAATTCAAGGAGACATTGGGCAGGTTAAGGTTTTGGGCAGGAGAATGAGCCAAGACATTAATCAGAGGTTAATAATTGAGATGTAACTTTTGATTCATCTTTAGTCAGGCAAGGCCAAGCCTTGGGCGTGCATGCTACATAGCGTTTGCCTTCCTTCATTAAAGCTTCTTTGAATCCATACAAGAAGTCTTGTGAAAGATTTTGGGCAAAACCTTGTGGTGACCCCATAGAGTTTTCAAAGCAAGAGATGGTCAGCCATCGCCTGCCACCATGTAGTGACGCTGGACTTCTTTGGTGGTCTCCCCTCCAAGATCTGATGAGATCAGGCTACCTTGGGTCATGCAGACCCACCTGCTGAGAAGACAGTGAATATGGGTCCCAGGAACCGCTCACATTATGGATGGTGCTGACCTTCCGCCTGGCACCAACCAACCCCTGCCTAGGTTGCTACCCAAACATGGAACATCCCCCCATCCCCGGTAATAATCCATGTCCCTGAGAAGGCGGGAGTCACAGGAAAAGACAGCAACGCTAGGAAAAGTTGAAGACATCAGGAAAAGAGGAAGACCCAACAGGAGATGGATTGACTCAAACCGTTTTCGCACACAGCTCACCTCGCAGTCACAATCCCGTTCCCTCCGCAGCGTCTGTCGGATTTCCCACCATCTGCACAGGAGTTACAGGAAGTGCCGCGGCTTCTGCGTAGCAAACGTAAACTGGGTTTTAGCGGTTTACGTTTGCTACGCAGAAGCCGCGGCGCTTCCTGTAATTTCGGCGCAGATGGCGGGAAATCCGACCGGACGCTGCAGAGGGAACAGGATTGTGACTGCGAGGTGAGCTGTGTGCGAAAACGGTTTCAGTCAAGGAAGCCAGGGCCTTCGCTTTGCAAGACCTGAGCAGGCTGTTAACAAGAGGACATTTTGGAGGCTAATTCGTAGAGTCGCTCTAAGTTGGAAGCCACTTGATAGCATTTAAAACACACACACACACAAATGCACAGAGGATCAAGCCTCAGAATGCTGATACCACAAGAACGTAAGGGAAATTTGCCTTTGCAGATGCCAGTGTACGTCGTGGGACTGACCAGCACTCTGACGCCGTTCTCCTTCGGGAACGCCAACCCAGGGCTGACATTCCATTGGACTATGAGCAAGCGTGATGTCCTGGACCTTCTTCCCAGACACTCAGAGGTACAGAGGATGGAACACCATAATTTCAATCAAAAAAAAGGTTTAGAGGGAGACTTCAGCGTGAAGCTGCTGAGTATTGATAATTACCTTTGAGGCTGCAGAACCTAGACTTAACCCGAGACTGAGAGTGGCTGTTTTCCACTACAGAAAGTAGCTTGCCCCCTGTCCAGTTTGTTTTACTCTTAAGGCCCAACCAGATGAGACACCGGGAGATCTGTGGTGAGAACATCCCAGCTAAACTGCACGTGTGTTTATATAGAAACCCGACCTAAAATCGGAGACACAGTGTGATGTAGTGCTCAGAGTGCCAGGCCAGGATCTGGGAGACAGCAGGTTTTAATCCCAGTTAGAATAAAGGAGTTTGAAGGCAACTCCAGGGTCATCTAGTCGGGCTCTTTTTCGCTGGAGTTGTGGGGTTGTGGAGGGGAGGCAGTTGTGAATTTCCTGCATTGTGCAAGGACATCAGGGCTCTTTTTCTGGCAGGAGCTCATCTGCATATTAGGCCATGTCCCCTGATGTAGCCAGTCCTCCTGGAATTTACAGTAGGCCCTGTACTAAGAGCCCTCTAAGCCATTTTGGTGTAGTGGTTACACCAAAGTGTGCGGACTCTTATCTGGGAGAACCAGGTTTGATTCCCCACTCCTCCACTTGCACCTGCTAGCATTGCCTTGGGTCAGCCATAGCTCTCACAGAGGTTGTCCTTGAAAGGGCAGCTGCTGTGAGAGTCCTCTCAGCCCCACCCACCTCACAGGGTGTCTGTTGCGGGGGAGGGAGATAAAGGAGATTGTGAGCCACTCTGAGACTCTTCGGAGTGGAGGGCGGGATATAAATCCAATATCTTCATCTCCCTCACAGGGTGTCTGTTGTGGGGGAGGAAGGGAAAGGAGATTGTGAGCCGCTCTGAGACTCTTTGGAGTGGAGGGCGGGATATAAATCCAATATCTTCATCTACCTCACAGGGTTCTGTTGTGGGGGAGGGAGATAAAGGAGATTGTGAGCCGCTCTGAGACTCTTCGGAGTGGAGGGCGGGATATAAATCCAATATCTTCTTCTTCTTCTCTTGGAGGATTGGCTACATCAGGGGGCGTGGCCTAATATGCAGAGGAGCTGCTGCTAGAAAAAGAGCCCTGATGTCCTTGCACAATGCAGGAAATTCACAACTGCCTCCCCTCCACAACCCCACAACTCCAGTGACCCCTGCTCCATGACCAGAAAATGGCAAAAAACAAAACCCTCCAAGATCCCTGGCCAAACTGGCCTGGAGAAAAATGACTTCCTGACCCCGAAGTGTCAATCGGCATTTCCCTGGGCGTGTAAGAAAGCGCCAGGAGAATTAAGCACTGATGCAACCCTTCCTGCCCACCCTCTCACAATATGCCTAAATTCATGAATCCCTTGTGTCAAGGAAACTCTCTGGGTGACCTTGGGCCAGCCGCTCCTTCTCAAACTAACCTACCTCACAGGATTGTTGTGAGAATGAAGTGGAAGAGCAGAGAACAAAATCGGAAGCTGCTTTTTATCCCCATTGAGGGAAGTCGGAGGTATAGATTTTAAAAACTCAGAGGCAGTTTTGTGTGTTTAACAAATTGCGGTGTGGCCTGTGAAAGCTTATGCAAGAATCCATTTCAGAATTTCAATGGCTTTGTTGCTTTAACAGTCAGGCTATGTTGCACACTGCTAGAGATTCCCTTGGGTTTGGATAAGCTGTATTTAGGAAGAATAGAGCAACTCAGCTGGGTGAGCTATATTTCCTGCCATTTTAGCCCAGAGGTGAAGAAATGGTACATGTCCTCCAGCAGGACATGTCAATTTGACAACAGGTAGCTTTTTTAACACCTGGGGGTGCATTCCTCCCAATGCAGCTTTTCCCAGCTTTCTTTCCACCTCTCTCTCCCTCCTCCTTCGCCCATCTATTTTCCTGCCCACCTCCCTCAAACATCTGACATTCATGTCTTCCGGCTCACAAACATCTTATATTTATTCTATGTGGCTCTTACATTGAGCAAGTTTGGCCACCTCTGGATAGCCAGTTTGGTGTAGCGGTTAAGCGTGTGGACTCTTATCTGGGAGAACCGGGTTTGATTCCCCACTCCTCCACTTGCACCTGCTGGAATGGCCTTGGGTCAGCCATAGCTCTGGCAGAGGTTGTCCTTGAAAGGGCAGCTGCTGTGAGAGCCCTCTCGGCCCCACCCACCTCACAGGGTGTCTGTTGTGGGGGGAGAAGATATAGGAGATTGTAAGCCACTCTGAGTCTCTCATTCAGAGAGAAGGGCGGGGTATAAATCTGCAGTCTTCTTCTTCTGTTTGCAAGCCTAAAAGTAACCCTGTATAACTCCTTTTAAAGGAATGAATGTAAACCTTACAATCTAGCTGAATACAAACCAGGCAGGGGGAAAAAAACACCTGTGATGGGGGGAAAGGGGCTTTCTGAATCCTTAAACAATCTGAAACAGGAGAAAAGGGTAAATACCTAAATCAAGGGTGGCCAAACTTGTTTAATGTAAGAGTCACATAGAATAAACATAAGATGTTTGGGAGCCAAAAGACATGAATGTCAGATGTTTGAGGGAGGAAGGCAGGAAGACAGGCAGGCAGGAAAATAGATGAGGAGAGGAGAGAGAGGTGGAAAGAAAGCAACTTTAACTTCAAATGCCTTCTCCAAACCAGCTTGTGGGGCAGTGGGGGCTTCAAGAACCGCACAATATGTGTGAAAGGGCCACATGTGGCTCCTGAGTCGCAGTTTGGCCACCCCTGGTTGAAACCTTTCCCTTCTCCGCCAGGTTTCCCTACAGCTGGCTCCAGAAAGCAACTTTGCTATGGTCGTTCACACAAGAACTGCGGGAAGGACAAGCATCAAAGTGACGGTGCAGGCTTCGGATGTGAACGCCAGGCAGTTCGAAGGGAAGCTCGCCGAGCTCTCAGACGAAGTGCAAGTGCTGGTAAGGGCCCACAGGCTTCCCTGAGCACCTTCGTTAATTCATCACAGCCATACCCTGATCTGCCCCCGAGAGGCTCCGAGCATCACATAGGGGGTCCGTTTTCCCTTCATTACAACCCAGTGAGGGAGGTTAGGACGAGAGGCCGTTGCAGCTGAGCAAGGGAATGGAATCCGTAAGCCATTCTAGCCAGGGCTTTTTTGTAGCAGGAGCTCCTTTGCATATTAGGCCACACACCCCTGGTGTAGCCAATCCTCCTGCAGCTTCCAGGGCTCTTAGTGCAGGGCCTCCTGTAAGCTCCAAGAGGATTGGCTACATCCGGGGTGTGTGGCCTAATATACAAGGAGTTCCTGCTACAAAAAAAGCACCCTGATTCTAGCTCTCTGATTTGGCCACACTTGGCCCACTTTTCAGAAGACACTACCAGGCTCCACATGCTTCCACGTAATCCCGAACAGCAGTCTTGTTTTTACATACCTCTATCCCCACCAATCTCAGTCTTGCTTTGTTCCTAGCCCAGATTGCATCCCCACCATTTGATCCAGCCCGTCCATCTGTGCTTTTAATAATGATTTAATGTGCAGACATAAAAAATATAATTGCACTGATCTTCGTTCCATTAAGAACATCAAAAGAGCCCTGCTGGATCAGACCAGTGAGAGTCCATCTAGTCCAGCCTCCTGCCTCACACAGTGGCCTCAACCAGTTCCTCTGGAGGGCCAACAACAGGGCAGAGAGGCCGAGGCCTTCCCCTCATAAGAACATCAGAAGAGCCCTGCTGGATCAGACCAGTGAGGGTCCATCTAGTCCAGCCTCCTGTCTCACACAGTGGCCTCAACCAGCTCCTCTGGAGGGCCAACAACAGGGCAGAGAGGCCGAGGCCTTCCCCTCATAAGAACATCAGAAGAGCCCTGCTGGATCAGACCAGTGAGAGTCCATCTAGTCCAGCCTCCTGCCTCACACAGTGACCTCAACCAGTTCCTCTGGAGGGCCAACAGCAGGGCAGAGAGGCCAAGGCCTTCCCCTCATAAGAACATCAGAAGAGCCCTGCTGGATCAGACCAGTGAGGGTCCATCTAGTCCAGCCTCCTGTCTCACACAGTGGCCTCAACCAGTTCCTCTGGAGGGCCAACAGCAGGGCAGAGAGGCCAAGGCCTTCCCCTCATAAGAACATCAGAAGAGCCCTGCTGGATCAGACCACTAAGGGTCCATCTAGTCCAGCATCCTTTCTCACACAGTGGCCTCAACCAGTTCCTCTGGAGGGCCAACAGCAGGGCAGAGAGGCTGAAGCCTTCCCCTCATAAGAACATCAGAAGAGCCCTGCTGGATCAGACCAGTGAGGGTCCATCTAGTCCAGCATCCTGTCTCACACAGTGGCCTCAACCAGTTCCTCTGGAGGGCCAACAGCAGGGCAGAGAGGCTGAGGCCTTCCCCTCATAAGAACATCAGAAGAGCCCTGCTGGATCAGACCAGTGAGGGTCCATCTAGTCCAGCATCCTGTCTCACACAGTGGCCTCAACCAGTTCCTCTGGAGGGCCAACAACAGGGCAGAGAGGCTGAGGCCTTCCCCTCATAAGAACATCAGAAGAGCCCTGCTGGATCAGACCAGTGAGGGTCCATCTAGTCCAGCCTCCTGTCTCACACAGTGGCCTCAACCAGTTCCTCTGGAGGGCCAACAGCAGGGCAGAGAGGCTGAGGCCTTCCCCTCATAAGAACATCAGAAGAGCCCTGCTGGATCAGACCAGTGAGGGTCCATCTAGCCCAGCCTCCTGCCTCACACAGTGGCCTCAACCAGTTCCTCTGGAGGGCCAACAGCAGGGCAGAGAGGCTGAGGCCTTCCCCTCATAAGAACATTAGAAGAGCCCTGCTGGATCAGACCACTGAGGGTTCATCTAGTCCAGCCTCCTGCCTCACACAGTGGCCTCAGTCAGTTCCTCTGGAGGGCCAGCAACAGGGCAGAGAGGCCGAGGCCTTCCCCTCATAAGAACATCAGAAGAGCCCTGCTGGATCAGACCAGAGAGGGTCCATCTAGTCCAGCCTCCTGCCTCACACAGTGGCCTCAACCAGTTCCTCTGGAGGGCCGACAACAGGACATGGAGGCTGAGGCCTTCCCATGCTATGAACGTAAGAAAAGCCCTGCTGGATCAGACCAGCAGTCCACCTCCTCCAGCAGCCTGTCTCACAACGCAGCCACCCAATTCCTCTGGACGGCGAATGATAAAAGCATAAAGGCTGATGTTGCCTCCTGGCTCTGGGATTCAGAGGCTTAGTGCCTCTGAATGTGGGGGTTCCCCTCAGCCGCCATGGCTAGGGGCTGAGGGGAACCCCCACATTCATCATGCTCCATGAAGCTATCTGATCCCCTTCTAGAGCTGTTTGTTCATGTGGCCATCACTACATCCTCTGGCAGCTAGTTCCGACATTTTTTTCCTCCCTCTCTGCAAAAAGCAGTATTTCTTTTTTGTCTGTCATGGACTTCCGCCCATCGCTCTCATTGGATGCCCTCCCTGTGCCACAGCTGGCTTTGCCAGGATTTCTCTCAAAGCCTCATGAGCAGTTCTTGGAGAGCTCTCTCAGCCCCACCTTACCTCACGGGAGGGTGCCTGTTGTGGAGAAGGGAAGGGAAAGGAGATTTGTAAGCCGCTCTGAGACGCCTTTGGCTAGCGAAGGGTGGGGTATAAATCCAATCTCGTCCTCCTCCCTCCTCTTCTTAGTTAATGTGAACGTCGGGGGAGGGGTGTTCCCGCCCTTCCCTCTCTCCTTACAGGTATTTGACAAGCTTCGGCTCCACTCCCCAGAGTGCCCCACGGAACAAATCTTGATGTCCATGAATTCACAACTCAGGGTGCTCTCTAACAGGTATTGGAGTAGAGATGGGCAGGGGCGGGGAGGGAGGAGGGCAAAGGTCAGAAAAAACAAGGCCGCGTTTGCAGCCCAGAAAGACACTGCAGAGCAAAAAAAAAAACTGAGCCAGTTTCAGGGAAAGCGGGTTGTAAATCAAAAGAAATAAATAGAATAAATAATTCTGCTGTAAAGAGCCGGTATTGTCTACTCAGTCAGTATTGTCTACTCCGTATTGTCAGTATAAGTCAGTATTGTCTACTCAGACTGGCAGCAGCTCTCCAGGGTCTCAGGCTGAGGTTTTTCGCACCTTACCTTAGGGACCGTCTCTCCTCACATTTTCCCCAGAGGGTAATTAGATTGGGGACGCAAAATCTATTAGTGATCCCCGGGCCGAGGGAGGCAAGATTGAAGTCCCCCAGAGAGAGAGCCTTCTCGACTACTGCCCCCTATTGGTGGAATCAGCTGCCGGAAGAGGTTAGGGCCTTGTGGGACCTCGCCCAATTCCGCAATACAACACTATTCCGGCAGGCCTTTAATTGATCTGGAATGACTGTTATGGTAGTTGGGAATGACACCTCATATATACTGAACGCCATCTGAAATGAAACAATATCAAATTCTATTAGCACCAGACTGTTTTAACTGTTTAATTTTAATTTATTATGTAAGTAATGTGAGTGAGTTGCTTTGATTTCACTGGTTGTGAGCCGCCCTGAGCCTGCTTTGGTGGGGAGGGCGGGATATAAATCCAATAAACCTCAAAACCTTGCTTGCCTGGACCCTTTTTAGTTGGAGATGGGTCCAGGCAAATAGGCGTGAAAAACCTCAGCTTGAGATCCTGGAGAGCCGCTGCCAGTCTGAGTAGACAAGACTGACTTTGATGGATCCAGGGTCTGATTCAGTAGAAGGCAGTGTCATTTAGGGGAGGGACAGTGGCTCAGTGGTAGAGCATCTGCTTGGTAAGCAGGAGGTCCCAGGTTCAATCCCCCACATCTCCAACTAAAAAGGGTCCCAGGCTAGTAGGTGTGAAAAACCTCAGCTTGAGACCCTGGAGAGCCGCTGCCAGTCTGAGTAGACAAGACTGACTTTGATGGACCCAGGGTCTGATTCAATATAAGGCAGCTTCGTACTGTATGTTTCCACTTCAAGTCACGTTCAGGCTTCCCCTCTGATTGGTTATGACTGGTGCGTTGTAAGTCTTCCCTGTTCTTTCAAATTACTCCTCAGGAGGTCAGGAAAAGTCCTATGGCTAACCAGATTCGGCAACGGCTCTCCATTGC
This sequence comes from Heteronotia binoei, assembly GCF_032191835.1. Classification (NCBI taxonomy): domain Eukaryota; kingdom Metazoa; phylum Chordata; class Lepidosauria; order Squamata; family Gekkonidae; genus Heteronotia; species Heteronotia binoei. Next base: position 268,352,266 of record NC_083223.1, read on the forward strand.
CTTGCTCCCCAAGATTGCCAAGAACAAACTGAGTTACAACCACTGCCAACAGTGACTCTGAGAGTATCTCCCGGTAAACATATACATCTAGCGCTCTAGCTGTGTTGCCTTTTAAAGCGTTGCCCACACTTCCCGCTTCACTCCTGCAAACTAGAACAGGGACAATCTATCCCAGCTTCGCAATTTCAAGCTATCACACACTCCACAGGTAGCAAGTTTCCCCTCTGCCTCTCCCCATTACCTGACTACAGATAGCAAGTCCATAGGTGTGGTGAATTTCCAGAGATAAGACTTCTAAAGCATTTGAAATATAACATCGTTCGGTAAATGAATAAAAAGAATACATGCGGTCCGCTCAAGCATTCAAGTTGAGCAAGGCCACAAAGAAAAGGTGGGTCACTGGATTTGAAGAAGCGAGCAGCAACTCGCAAAAGCTCATCCCCCACCACAAATTATGTTAGTTTTTAAGGTGCTACAGGACCTTTTGATCTTCTTCGTGGTCTCTGTGCAGTCCCACACATGGGTTTTCCCGTCAGGACGAACCCTACCTCGGAGATTTTAAAAGCTAGCCTAGGCGTTATTTTTGGCGCGCACTCCCTTTCGCTCTGGGGAGCAGGCATCCACTGCGCATGCCTGGAGCGAGAGGGAGGCGCCCCACCCACTCAGTTTCTTTCCAACCGCCGCCCGGGATAGTCTTACCTCGCTGCGCTCCTCGTTTACCTCAAACATCTAGCCTCCGTTTCTTCACGTTTTCTTCTTTATTCTATTTCTCTTGCTATTTTTTCTTATATTCTTATACTCTCTAAAACTCTCTGTCTGGGGCAGTGAGGCTCTGTATTCTTGGTGCTTGGGAGGGGCAACAGTGGGAGGGCTTCTAGTGTCCTGGCCCCACTGATGGACCTCCCGAGGGCACCTGGAGTTTTTGGCCACTGTGTGACACAGAATGTTGGACTGGATGCGCCATTGGCCTCATCCAACATGGCTTCTCTTATGTTCTTATGTCTGAGCAGTGATGCTCTGTACTCTTGGTGCTTGCGTGGGGGGCAACAGTGGGAGGGCTGTCCTGGTCTCACTGTCCTGGCCTCACTGATGGACCTCCCGATGGCACCTGGGGTTTTTGGCCACTGTGTGACACAGAGTGTTGGACTGGATGCGCCATTGGCCTCATCCAACATGGCTTCTCTTATGTTCTTATGTCTGAGCAGTGATGCTCTGTACTCTTGGTGCTTGCGTGGGGGGCAACAGTGGGAGGGCTGTCCTGGTCTCACTGTCCTGGCCTCACTGATGGACCTCCCGATGGCACCTGGGGTTTTTGGCCACTGTGTGACACAGAGTGTTGGACTGGATGCGCCATTGGCCTGATCCAACATGGCTTCTCTTACGTTCTTATGTTCTGCTGCTACAGACAGACTAACACAGCTACCAATCTTGATCTACTACCTTAAGCGTAGTCAGTGGGAAGTCCCAGGTCTTTCTGCTTCCTACGGCTTACCTCCCCAACACTGGCCATCAAGTGTTTTACTTCCACCGCCCCACGCTGGGGCACGCTCACTCTTTTTTCCTTCCCTAATGCAGGGACGGGGCAGCCTTTGTGAGCTCCCAGCTCCTCCAGTGCTACCCCAACTCCTCCGTCATCGAGGAGGACAGGCATGGCCTCCTCAAAGCAGGAGCTGTTACAGGGACTGCCGTGTTGGAGCTGACCTCCTTGGAATCTTTCGGCGTCAACCAGACTATCATCACTGGAGTGCGGGTAAGAACACTCTGTGGGTGGCAGGGTAAGCCCTGCCGGTAGGCGAACTAGGTGATTGCCTAGGGCGCCAGCCTTCTGGGGGTGATGAATTGGGTGCCCCCCCATGTGACTCGGTGACATTATCAGCGCATGGAGTGGGGCGCCAAACGTTAGCCTTGCTTAGAGTGCCAGAGTGTAGGGCTGGCTCTGGTGGGTGGGCGTGGGATCAACAGTAGTACGGCAAAAGTGCCGGAGGCCCCAGTGCAAATCCGCACGCTGCCACAGAAAGTTACTGGGTGACCTTGGGCCAGGCATACACCCTCAGCCTAACCTACCTCACAGGGTTGTTGAGAGGATAACATGGAGGAGGGGAGAAGGGTAGGGGCAGGGGTCGTTTTGTAGAAAAATAGATGGTGGAGCTCATTAGCATAACTCATTAGCATATGCTGCCGCCCGCCCTCAGCCAACAGGAACCTGATGCCAGAAAGGAGAGCCCCAGGCAAGCGAGACCTGCTTGGGTTGGCTAGAGATCCAACCAGCCCAAGCAGGCCTCACTCTCCTGGGGCTCTCCTTGGCTGCCCCCACTCACAGTCAAAAAGCCAGCAAGCCACCTGCTGCCCAATATCATATAAGAAGTGGAGAAAAGGTGGCACGGGCTTCTCCAGGTGTTAACGAGGGCCTCTGGGGGCGTGGCAAAGCTCCTGGTGGCAGGTTGGCTGCCTGCTTTCCTAATCCAAGGACTGTTATGCAGCTGTACCTCCTATTCAATGGACAAGGTAGGTGGGGTGGAGGAGGGGGAACCCTCAGAAAAGTTTAGGAGCTGTGCTCCTGCTGAATTCAAGGTCTGGGCCGGGGTATAAACAAGTTAAGTAAGTATATCTTGGTCGTGGTTGATGGGGCTGCAAGACAGATGGGGACATGCCATGGTGGGTAGGGGAAAGGAGGGCCTGCAGCTAGTATCCTATGCTGTGGCTGGATTGCTGGGTGGGGCCAGCAGTCAGGAGCATACGACCCTGATTCCCCCCCCCCCCCTTGCAATTTCACTGGCTACTAATACACTCCCCGAGCACGATTCAAGGTGTTGGCTTTTCCCTTTGAAGCCCCACATGGCTTGGGATGGGGTATCTGAAGGACTGTCTTCTCCTACGTGTTCCTGTCCAGGAATCAAGATCCCAGGGAGGGGCCCTCCTGACTGCCCCATCAATCAAAGAGGCTCGTTTGGTGGGAACACAAGACAGGGCTTTTTTGGTGGTGGCTCCACAGTTTTGGAACGTCCTCCCTAGGGAAGTGCACATGGCCCGCTCAGTTTTGAACTTTAAGACACAGTTAAGAGCAGTTTTATTTAGGCTTGTGTTTGGTTATTTTTAGCTGTGGTCCTGAGAAGTGATTTGAAATCTCAGTTTTATTCATTTGATGTATTTTATTCTACACGTGTAAGCCACCTTGAGCTCTGTAAGGAAGAAAGGCAGCTAGTAAATGTTCTAAATCAGGGGTGTCGAACTCATTTGTTATGAGGGCTGGATCAGACACAAATGAGACCTCGTCACACCAGGCCATGTCGGGCCGGGCTGTGTGTGTACCTATTTAAGATTATGTAGCAGAGATACAAACTTTATAAAGGGCACAGACAAGCACAATTAAAGATTTTTTTAAAAAAACCCCCAAAATAGAACATGCTTAAAACATTAGCACTCATTGGTCTTAAAGGTGCTTTCTCTGTATTTCTCCCATGGGATCCAGTGAACTGGGTAAAGGAAGCTCCTTCCTTCCCCAGGGGACCAGGAGGGGAAGGAGCCTCAGACAGTAGAAGAAAGAGAGGCTTGGTTCAGTAGCTCTGCTGCGCAATTGAGCGAGCCTTGCAAAGCAAGCTGTGATGCCGAAGGAAGCAAAAGCGAGGAAGAAGGAAGCAGATGACAGCCAGTTGCTCGGGGACCCAATAGGAACCCTTCAGGGGCCTGATTCAGCCCCCGGGCCACATGTTTGACACCGCTGTTCTAAATAAATCAATAAAATAAAAACAATTCTTGTGAAGGTCTCACAGCACCGCTCTGGTACTGAAAAAACCGTGAGTTGCTTGCCATGGAGAACAGCGTGGCTGGATTTGTAGAGGCACTCTATATCTGTAGCAGTCAAGCAATGCAATCGAACAGCGTCTGATACAGAAACAAAGACATCTTTTCCTTTCCAGGTGGCCCCGGTGTCCTACCTGAGGCTCAGCAGCTTTCCCAAGCTCTACACGGCCAGCAGGATGCCCCTGCATGCCTTTCCCTTGGGCATGACCCTGACCTTCACCGTTCAGTTCTACGACAGCACCGGGGAGAAATTCCACACTCAGAACACTCAACTTTACCTGGCCTTGAACAGGTACTGTCCCAGAAAGACACACCAGACAAAAAAAAAAGGCGGGGAGCATGTTTTTGATTTTAGGGCCACGTTTGGGGAGCATGATTTGATTTCAGGGCCATCGTTCCTCAAGCTGTGGAGAAACTGTCTCCTGGATTCAGTAGCTCTCAAGCGTCCGCTAGCCACAGCTTTGAAGAGTCCACGCCGGTTTGGCATAATGGGTCAGAGCGCAGGCTTTAATCCGGAGAACCGGGCTTGATTTGCCATGCCTCTATATGCAGCTGCCGATGTGACCTTGAGTCAGTCACGAGTTCTCCTAGAGTTGTTCTCTCAGAGCTCTCTCAGCCCCACCTGCCTCACAGGGTGTCTGTTGTGGGGAGAGGAAGGGAAGGAGACCGTAAGCCGCTCTGAGACTCCGAGCGAAGGGCAGGGTATAAATTATATATAAATAAATGATTGACCCTCAGGGCGGGGTATAAATAAATGAGTGACCCTGGAGGTCCCTTCCAGCTCTATGATTCTATGTAACATTCCCTGAGCCTGTTCTACAGGAAGGGCAGGCAAGAAGTCGAATAAAATAAATAATAAATACTGTTAATCCAGTCTCCTCCTCCTTTCGCTCCATAAGGGCATATTGGTTCTCCATAAGAAGAGCCCTGCTGGATCAGGCCAGCGAGGGTCCCTCTTGTCCAGCATCCTGTCTCACACAGCACTTTCTGTGGAGGGTGAACAAGAGGGCAGAGAGACCAAGGCTTTCCCCGACGTTGCCTCCTGTCTCTGGAATTCAGAAGACTGGTGCTTCTGAATGTGCAGCTTCTCCTCACCCACCATGGCTAGTAGCCGCTGATAGCTGGGTCAGGTCCAGAGGAGGGCGACGAAGATGGTGAGGCGTCTGGAGACCAAGTCCTATGAAGAAAGATTGAAGGAGCTGGGCCTGTTTAACCTGGAGAGGAGGCGGCTGAGAGGTGATATGATCATCATCCTCAAGCACTTGAAGGGCTGTCGTCTAGAGGATGGTATGGAGTTGTTTTCTGTGGCCCCAGAAGGCAGGACCAGAACCAACGGGTTGAAATTAAATCAAAAGAGTTTCCGGCTCAACATTAGGAAGAACTTCCTGACCGTTAGAGCGATTCCTCAGTGGAACAGGCTTCCTCAGGAGGTGGTGGGCTCTCCTTGGAGGTTTTTAGAAGATAAGAAGAAGAAGATATTGGATTTCTATCCTGCCCTCCACTCCGAAGAGTCTCAGAGCAGCTCACAATCTCCTTTACCTTCCTCCCCCACAACAGACACCCTGTGAGGTGGGTGGGGCTGGAGAGGGCTCTCACAGCAGCTGCCCTTTCAAGGACAACCTGTGCCAGAGCTATGGCTGACCCAAGGCCATTCCAGCAGGTGCAAGTGGAGGAGTGGGGAATCAAACCCGGTTCTCCCAGATAAGAGTCCGCACACTTAACCATTACACCAAACTGGCTTTAAACAGAGGCTAGATGGCCATCTGACAGCAATGAAGATCCTGTGAATGTAGGGGGTTTGTGAGTTTCCTGCATTGTTCAGGGGGTTGGACTAGATGACCCTTGGAGAGGTCCCTTCCAAGTCTATGATTCTGTGATTCATCCTCTGTGAATCTACCTTATCCCCTTTTAAAGCTGTCTGTGCCTGTGGCCATCACTACATTTGCTGGCAGTGAATTCCACCTTTTGATCACTCTCTGTATAATAAGGCATTTCCTTTTGTCTGTCCTGAACCTACTGCCCATCATTACCCTCAAGTTCCTTCAAGTTCTAGTATCCTCAGGTTCTAGTATCACTCAGCAGTAGACCCTGAAACACTGTTACTCACATTGAACATTAATGCATCTGCAGCATTTATCGGCATTCAGAGGGACTAATAAAGCTGCCTCAAACTCTGGTAGAACAATGAGTCCAGTGGCACCTTTAAAACCACAAAGTGTAATCCTGGGTATAAATTTTAGTAGTAGTAGTAGAAGAAGACGACATTGGATTTATATTCTGCCCTCCACTCACAGTCTCAGAGCAGCTCACAATCTCGCATATCTTCTCCCTCCGCAACAGACACCCTGTGAGGTAGGTGGGGGCTGAGAGAGCTCTGACAACAGCTGCCCTTTCAAGGACAACCTCTGCCAGAGCTATGGCTGACCCAAGGCCATGCTAGCAGGTGCAAGCGGAGGAGTGGGGAATCAAACCCGGTTCTACCAGATAAGAGTCTGCGCGCTTAACCACGACACCAAACTGGCTCTCTAGTATACCTGCACACAAAAGCTTATACCCAGAATTAAACTTTTGTTGGTCTCAAAGGTGCCACTGGACTCGAGCTTTGTTCTGTGGCTTCAGACCGACACAGCCGCCCCTCTGCATCTGTATTGAACATATATATGAACATATGAAGCTGCCTTCTACTGAATCAGACCCTCGGTCCATCAAAGTCAGTCTTGTCTACTCAGACTAGCAGCGGCTTTCCAGGGTCTCAAGCTGAAGTTTTTCATGCCTACTTGTCTGGACCCTTTTTAGTTGGAGATGCCGGAGATTGAACCTGGGACCTTCTGCTTACCAAGCAGATGCTCTACCCCTGAGCTATTGTCCCTCCCCTATTCTTTGCTATTCTCTGCAGCGACACTGTGCAGGAGCCATCCCCCCCGTTTTTACGGATTCCCCTTTTCCGTCTCCAGAGACGACCTGCTCCTCATCCGTCCCAGCAACAAGAACTACACCTACGTCGCCCAAGCTGTGAACAGGGGCGTGACCCTGGTGGGCGTATGGGACGAGAAGCACCCCGGCATGGCGGATTACATCCCTGTCCCCGTGGAGCATGTCATTGAGCCAGACCTCTCGGAGCCGCTCGCTCTGGGGGACGTGGTGTGTTTTAACACACCCCTCGTCGACCAGGAAGGTCAGTCGGGTAGCCTTTGGCCGACATGGCCTCTGTTCAGCAGGCACTGGTTAATAAGCTCCTCCATCCGGCTGCTAAAACATGGCTGTTTTGAGGACACTCTGCTAACTCAGAGTCCTAGCTGTTGTCCCAGGGAGGTGGGTCTGCTGGTGATGGACAAATGGAAGCATGTACAGCTGCCTTGTACTGAGTCAGACCATCGGTCCATCAAGGTCAGTATTGTCGACTCAGACTTGCAGCTGCTCCCCAGGGTCTCAGGCTGAGGTCTTTCACATCACTTGCCACCTAATCCGGGGATTGAACTAGGGACCTTTTGCACAACAAGCAAATGTTCTGTTTCTGAGCCACGGTCCCTTCCCTAAACTACCTCTTCCCATTTGCAGGGCTTTTTTGGTAGCAGGAACTCCTTTGCATATTAGGCCACCCCCCCCCACCCCAGATGTAGCCAATCCTCCTGGAGCTGACAGTAGGCCCTGTACTGAGACCCCTGTAAGCTCTTGGAGGACTGGCAACATCAGGGGTAGAAGAAGATATTGGATTTATATCCCGCCCTCCACTCCAAAGAGTCTCAGAGGGGCTCACAATCTCCTTTACCTTCCACCCCCCCACAACAGACACCTTGTGACGTAGATGAAGATATTGGAATTATATCCTGTCCTCCACACCGAAGAGTCTCAGAGCGGCTCACAATCTCCTTTACCTTCCTCCCCCACAACAGACACCCTGTGAGGTGGGTGGGGCTGGAGAGGGCTGTCCCAGAAGCTGCCCTTTCAAGGACAACCTCTGCCAGAGCTATGGCTGACCCAAGGCCATGCTAGCAGGTGCAAGTGGAGGAGTGGAGAATCAAGCCTGGTTCCCCCAGATAAGAGTCCGCACACTTAACCACTACACCAAACTGGCTCTCCAGGGGTGTGTGGTCTAATATGCAAAGGAGCTCCTGCTACAAAAAAAAAGCCCTGCCCATCTGTAAACTCTTTCTGTGACTTAGTATGCTCTGCTTCTCCCATAGGTCTTGACTCCTCCTTCCTTGGAGGTTTTTCAACAGAGGCTGGATGGCCATCTGACAGCAATGAAGATCCTGTGAATTTAGGGGGAGGTGTTTGTGAGTTTCCTGCATTGTGCAGGAGGTTGGACTAAATGACCCTGGAAGTTCCTTCCACCTCGATGATTCTATGACTCAAATAAAACTTCTCCCCCCCCCCCGCCGCCCCCCACTGCTCAGGGTGCTTTTGATTTCCACCCTCTCTCCCCACAGTCCCCAGCCCACCTGCTTTGTTGTTTCTCCATCCCTGGCTTGCCACAGGCAAGGGAAGATGGGAATGAAGAAGCCCTCCTTTGCAGCACGTGCGTTTAAAAACTCTCGCACACAATGGGGCCTGCCTCCAGTCCGTCAGCCTCTAGAGCGCATTTAGACTTGGGACAAAAGAACATCCTGGAGCACATGTGCCGGAATGTGGAGCATTTTCCATCTTCCTCCCGCCCCTCCTCCAAAACCCGCTCTTAGGCAAGCCTTTCTCTTTAATCAGCCACCCTTAAAATGGCCCTGCATGAGCTCCGAGGGGGGCTGTCTCAGTTGCAGAAACACAAGCCGCAATCTTCTGGCTTTGAATAGGGGAGGACTCTTTTCACTCTGATGAGCTGCCAAAAGCTTGGAGAAGTCATCTGTCTCTTTAAATCACTTCTCCAAGTCAAGCCAGCCGGTAGCTTGGAGAATGCATTTAAAGTTAAAGTTGCTTTCTTTCCAACTCTCCATCATCTTCCTTCCTTGCTGTCTTGCGGCTCTCAAACATCTGATGTTTATTCTATGTGGCTCTTACGTTAAGCAAGTTTGGCCACTCCTGGTTTAAGCTGATGGCTCTTTTTGGATTCTGTACTCAGAACCAGCAGGGAGCTTACAGTGCCACCTGAAGCTCGTAGACACCGAAGTAAACCCCTGTTAAGTTTAACCACTTGCCAAAGCTTGCATGTCCACAGACTAAAATAAAAAGTACACAAAGATTTAGAGCCAACGTCAATTCAGTGATAGATCCGGGTGGACAGCCGTGTTGGTCTGAAGCAGTAGAACAAAGTAGGAGTCAAGTAGCACCTTTCGGACCAACAAACTTTTATTCAGAATGCGAGCTTTTGTGGGCATGCACGCTTCTCGTCTCGTCTGAAGAAGCGCGCATGCACACGAAAGCTTGCATTCTGAATAAAAGTTTGTTGGTCTTAAAGGTGCTGCTTGTCTCCTGCTTTGTTCTATCGGTTCAGTGCGTTAAACACTAATTGCAGCTTGGAAGAAGGGGAATAACGGTATCTTCAACTGGAGCCTCAGAGCCATCAGCTTAAACCAGGAGTGGCCAAACTTGCTTAATGTAAGAGCCACACAGAATTAAACATCAGAGGTTTGAGAGCCGCAAGACAGCAAGGAAGGAAGATGGAGGAGAGGTGGAAAGAAAGCAACTTTAAATGCATTCTCCAAGCTACCTGCTGGCTTACTTGGAGAAGTGACTGAAAGAGACAAATGCCTTCTCCAAGCTGGCCGACAGGGCAGTGGGGGCTTTGAGAGCCACACAATATCTGTGAAAGAGCCACAGTTTGGCCACCCCTGGCTTAAACATTAGCCTGATAGGCGTCGGGACAGCATTTGCAGAGTGCAGGGCCACAACAGAAAAGGCCCTGTCCCTGGTAGTCACCTACCCGGACTCACAACACTTTGAAGGTGGGGGTATCAAAGAGACAAAGGTTCTGCCCTCCTGGCCACCAGTGGGGGATGGTGGGTAGGGCTGCTAGATCCAGACTGGGAAACACTTGGAGATTTGGGAGTAGAGCCTGGGAGAACAGAGCCCTCAGCAGGGTACAGTGCCATAGAGTCCACCCTCCAAAGCATCCATTTTCTCCAGGAGAGCTGTTCTCTGTAGCCTGGACGTAGGCTGTAATTCCGGGGGATCCCCAGGTCCCACCTGGAGGCTGGCATCCCTGCGATCCGGCTCACGTTCACGTGAGAGTAGGTGGTCCTGCTCAGGCAGATGCACATAAAGCTGCTGTATGCTGAATCAGTCCCTTGGTCCATCAAGGTCAGCATGGTCTACTCAGGGCCAGCAAACTAGGCAGTTGCCTTCTGGGGGTGATGAATTGGTGATGTTATCAGTGCTGGGGGGGCCGGCAGGGCGCCAGAAGTTAGCCTTGCCTAGGGTGCCATACACTCTAAGGCCGATCCTGTGTCTACTCAGGCGGACAGTGGCTCCTCGGTGTGTCACTTAAAGGTCTTGCGCATCGCCTATTGCCTGATCTTTTTAACTGGAGATGCCGGGGATTGAACCGGGGACTGTCCACACGCCAAGCAGAGGCTCTACCGCTGAGCCATGGCCCCTCTGCCCCAAGGATGTACAATCCCAGACCATTTGGGGCTTTCTAGATAACAGCTGCCAAAAATAAGCCAGAAGCCAGTGAAGCTCTCGTGTGGCTGCTCCTTGTTCCGGTTTATATCCTTGTACTTGTCCTTCTGATCTGTGTTTACTGTCAGCCCCACAAAGAACTCATTGTAGCAATGTTACCTTAATTTTTTAAAATGTGTTTCCTTAGTAGCCCTTTTCCCTAGGGCAAGGAGCTGTCTGGTGACAAAGGGCAGTCTGACATCTGGGGAGGGCTTCTTGTGCAGTTAGCGGAATGAATCCATGGGATTCAGCCAGGCCTGTAGCCACGGGGCTGCATTTGGGTGCAAACGCCCTCCTCCCAATGGATTGTGGCATGTCTGCTCCGGTAGGATAAAAAAATCCCTTTGTAGGTAAACATTGACTGCGGGGTGACATGATAGAAGCGTCGACTGTGGGGTGACATGATAGAGGTTTACAAGATTATGCATGGAATAGAGAAGGTAGAGAAAGAAGTGCTTTTCTCCCTTTCTCACAATACAAGAACTCGTGGGCACTCCATGAAATTGCTGTGCAGTCCAGTTAGAATGGATAAAAGGAAGCCCTTCTTCACCCAAAGGGTGATTAACATGTGGAATTCACTGCCACAGGAGGTGGTGGCGGCTACAAGCATAGCCAGCTTCAAGAGGGAAATGGATAAGCATATGGAGCAGAGGTCCATCAGTGGCTATTAGCCATAGTGTATTGTTGGAACTCTGTCTGGGGCAGTGATGCTCTGTATTCTTGTGCTTTGGGGGGGCAGTGGAAGGGCTTCCAGCCCCACTGGTGGACCTCTTGATGGCACTTGGGGGTTTTTGGCCACTGTATGACCCAGAGTGTTGGACTGGATGGGCCATTGGCCTGATCCAGCATGGCTTCTCTTATGTTCTTATGGCCACTGTGTGACACAGAGTGTTGGGCTGGATGGGCCATTGGCCTGATCCAGCATGACTTTTCTTATGTTCTTATGGCCACTGTGTGACACAGAGTGTTGGGCTGGATGGGCCATTGGCCTGATCCAACATGGCTTCTCTTATGTTCTTATGGCCACTGTGTGACACAGAGTGTTGGGCTGGATGGGCCATTGGCCTGATCCAACATGGCTTCTCTTATGTTCTTATGGCCACTGTGTGACACAGAGTGTTGGACTGGATGGGCCATTGGCCTGACCCAACGTGGCTTCTCTTATGTTCTTATGGCCACTGTGTGACACAGAGTGTTGGACTGGATGGGCCATTGGCCTGATCCAACATGGCTTCTCTTATGTTCTTAAGGCTTCCTAGGTGGTCTCCCATCCAAATACTAACCACGGTTGACTCTACTTAGCTTGCAGGTTGCGACAAGATAAGGTTAGGTTGGGCTGCCAGGCTACTGCAGAAGAGGGTGGCCGATGCTCATCATTTGCATATCTCTTGTAACAGGAAAAAAACACATTTGGAAGTTTTACATTTGTTCCTTTTCCCAACCCCCTTCCCCACAAAGTAATTCCTTCCAGCCTACAGGCAGAGGTTCTGAGGCTCAGAGGCGAACGCCTGAGGTTATCCAGACAGGTTTCCTCTGGAGTGGGATTTGATCTGACTACATCCATACCAACAGTAGCAATGTTCCTCCTAAGCTGCACAGTCTTGTGAGCAAGAATTCTACTTTGTGAGCTACTGGCACTAAAGTTGTGAGCTGGCATGAAAGTTGTGAGCTGCTGCATAAATTATTGTGCTCTGGGGTCATCCTTCCTGAGCTAAGACAAAAATCTGTGAGCTGGAAGCTAAAAATCTGTGAGCTAGCTCATGCTAACTCAGCTTAGAGGGAACACTGGCAGTAACTAGACCACCGGTTCTTTATATTCTTGGGATCTTTGGAACACAATGGAGAATGAATGAAAATGTAAAGGGGGGAACATTGTTCTTTGGCTTCCTTTTTTAGGAGAAGCTGGCACATGGCATATCTCGCTCAACGACGTCCTTGAGTTAGATACGACGACTGGAGCCGCGTTTGCAAAGAATGCTGGGAAAACGACCGTCTTCCACGATATCCCGGGGATAGTGAAAACCTACCGAGAGGTGCGCTCTTCTGTAACGATGGGTCAGCTGGTGCTCTGCGTGGGTCACAGGAAGTAGGTTGCTTCATTCTAAAGTCACAGGTTCCGCCTTCCCCTCCACCACCAGAAAGGGAAGGCTGAGAACTAAAGACTGAGGATGTAGATTCAAGGGTGTCGAACTCATTTGTTATGAGGGCCGGATCTGACATAAATGAGACCTTGTCGGGACAGACCGTGTCGGATTGGGCCACACCATGTGTGTACCTACTTATGATTAGGTAGCAGGGATATTAACTTTATAAAGGACACAAACACAATTTAAAAAAAAAACTTAAAACATTAGCATTCATCGGTCTTAAAGGTGCTTTCTTTGTATTTCTCCCATGGGAACCAGGGAACCGAGCAAAGGAAGCTCTGGCTCTTTCCTTCATTCCTTCCTTCACCGGGTGACCAGAAGGGGGAAGGAACAGAGGCTTGGCTCAGTAGCTCTGCTGTGTGATTGAGAGAGCCTGGAAAAACAAGCTCTGCCTTCCTCCCCAACGGAGGAGCCTCAGCCAATGGAGAAGAAGAAGAAGAAGATGATATTGGATTTATATCCTGCCCTCCACTCCAAAGAGTCTCAGAGCGGCTCACAATCTCCTTTACCTTCCTCCCCCACAACAGACACCCTGTGAGGTGGGTGGGGCTAAGAGAGCTCTTACAGCAGCTGCCCTTTCAAGGACAACTCTGCGAGAGCTATGGCTGACCCAAGGCCATGCCAGCAGGTGCAAGTGGAGGAGTGGGGAATCAAACCCGGTTCTCCCAGATAAGAGTCCGCACACTTAACCACTACACCAAGACAGAGGCTTTGCTCTGTGGCTCCTGTGCGATTGAGCAAGCCTTGACAAAGCAAGCCGTGAGGCAGAAGGAATCAGGAGAGAGGAAGAAGGAAGCAGACAAGAGCCAGTTGCTCGGGGGGGGGCTTGATAGGGGCCCTCTGGGGACCTGATTCGGCCCCCAGGCCGCACGTTTGACACCCCGATGTACCTGGTGGCAGCAACATATAGCAGTCCTGTAGGGTTTTCGAGGCAAGAGATGTCCAAAGGTGGCTTGCCATCGCCTGCCTCCCATCCAAATACTGGCCAGGGCTGACCCTGTTTAGCTTCCCAGCTCTGATGAGATCAGGCTCGCCTGGGCCAGCCAGGTCAGGGCAAGAGTGTTGTCCACCTACGGTCACTTTTTTTTTAAAACGAAGACGGAAAAACAGAACATCGGAAGCAACCAATAAAAGCGCACCCGCACACGAAGCCAGCCTCCCATATCTACACACCCATGCGATGTAGCGGTTAAGCGCGCGGATGGTTATCTGGGACACCAGGGTTTGTTTATTACTTCGTATTTGTATCCCGCTGTCTCCGCAAACGGACTCAGGGCAGCTAACAGGCCAAACGGCATCTAAAGCAAATACGTCGTTATAAACGCGACCGTTACAAGAACGCTGGGCATAAAAACTCTGCAGCGCTGTGTACTTCAGTGTAAAAAAACAGGTGAGCTCTCGAAAAGTTCTTCCGTTATTTCGTAATATTTGATTCCCCACTCCTCCGCTTGCAGCTGCTGGAATGGCCTTGGGTTAGCCGTAGCTCTCGCGCAAGAGGTGTCCTTGAAAGGACAGATGCTGTCTCAGCCCCACCTAATTCACGGGGTGTCTGTTGTAAAGGGAGGTGGCTAGAGATCCAGCCAGCCCAAGCAGGCCTCGCTCGCCTGGGGCTCTCCTGGGCCACCCTCCCCAGTCAAAAGGCCAGCAAGCCACCCGCTGCCCAAAATCACATAAGAAGTGGAGAAAGAGTGGCGTGGGCTTCTCCAGGGGTTAATGAAGGCTGCTGGGGGTGTGGCAAAGCTCCTGGTGGCTGGCTGGCTGGCTGCCCGCTCTCCTAATCCAGGGATCGTTATGCGACTGCACCTCCTATTCAATGGACAAGGTAGGTGGGGAGGAGTGGGGGGCGTCAGATAGGTTCAGGAGCTGTGCATGCGAAACAGCCTCTTTGACTGTATGTGCATTAGGGTCTAGGATCCTGTATCTCTTCCACCAGTAGCATAGCCCACCAGTATACCAAGTTCTGCTCTGGGGTCAAGTTTTCCCCTTTTCTCCTTTGGCACATATGCATATGCTTTAGAACCGAATGGTCTTAAATGCTTTAAACCTGGCCGTTTCCCATACCAAATCTCAAATGGTGATCAACCTGTGACTCTGGAAGGCACTCTGTGATGCAGCTATACAGCAGTAGTCACAGCTTCAGCCCATATATAGTTGGGTAGCCCGGATCGTATTAGCATAGAAGGAGCCATTTCTTGAACGGTCTTTCTTCCTTTAGGTTTTCGTCAGCAGCTCCTCAGAACTGAGCCTCCACCTCGGTCCCAAAGGCTACTTAACCAACACTCCAAACGCCTCCGAATTCCGGGTTTTCATCGCCACAAGCAGCACAGGGACAACCCTTCGAGGTAGGGACTTCCCCCACCCCGTCTTCTCCTTGCTGCAAACGTTGATGCCAGAGAAGGGGGAAACATCCATCCATCTTGGCCTGACGATTGCCAGCCCCTTCTTCCACCTGGAGAGCCGTGACTCCCCCCCTGCCTAAAGATGACAGAAAGGCCTGGGAATGGGGAGGGAGAGGCTGCTGACCACTTTGGCCTGCCAGGGGATTGTATTTTTTCCCCGTTTTGAATTTTCGTTCCGTTTTTGTTGTAATGGGTGTGAGGACGTTTTGGTGCATTTGAATTTTAATCTTGAATTTGATGTCCGTAAGCCGTTCTGAGCTTGCATTCCAGGCAGGGCTGGCCCCACCCCTAAGCAAAGCAGGCAATCGCCTAGGGCGCCAGCCTTCTCGGGGCATTGAATTGGGCACCCACCTGTGTGACAGTGATGTTATCAGTGTGAGGAGGGGTGCCCGAAGTTAGTCTTGCCTGGGGTGCCAGACAGTCTAGAACTGGCATAATATAAGAGCCACACGTAATACAGTTCAGATGTTTGAGAGCCGCAAGACGTGAACGGCAGACGTTTGAGAGCCACGAGGGAAGGAGGGAGGGAAGGGAGGCAGGCAGGCAAATAGATGGGAGAGGGGGCAAGGAAGCAACTTTCACTTAAATACCTTCTCCAAGCCGGCCAATGGGATGGGGGTTGGGCTTAGCCACAAAAAATGCATGAAAGAGACACAGTTTGGCCGCCCCTGGTCTAGAGCCAGCCGTGGTCCCAGGAGAAAAGTGGCAGATAAATATACAGGAAGAAGTAAGGCCTGTAAAGCTTTCTGCGGGTTATCAGAGAGGCAAAGACAGGATGAGGATAAGCCCTGCAGCAGCCCCAAGGGATGAATTTTAAACTTTTAAAAAGTTATCTGTTTCTGTCCTCTTAAAAATGGAAATGTTTGCTTCCTTCCTTCGTACTCCACCTTTCTTGCGCAGGCTCAGGGGAGGGGGCAGGGAGGGATGCTAACTGCGCTTCGGCACACGGGATGCCTCGTTTTCAGAGGCGCAGCAGTTCAGTGCTGAATCGTGTTTGGGTCCAGGTTATCATTGCCTGATGAGAAAGAGAGAGAGAGTGCTGAAGGGATTCCATTTTGCCAGTCCTTCAGTCCGAGTGCCCGGGGTTTCTGCCTCTTCCTCTCCTCTCAGGTCCTTGCACTTCTCTTCAGCTTCAAGCGATCAGGGACAGGCTTTCCCCAGAATCTCATCTGATTTGCCAAGTGGACTTTCTCAAGAACATCCCAGACGTTGCGGCAAGCAAGGTTTTCCACGTTCAGCCAGAGTTCTACACCGACAAAGGTGGGCACACAATATATCTTGCGCTAGATACCGCAGGTCCACTCAGCCAGCAGTGGTGATGGTCTCTGCTGACAGAAGGGCTTTTTGTATCAGGGTAGGCATTGGTGTTAGCAGAATCCACTCCAGTTTGGAGTAGCGGTTAAGAGCGTGGACTCTAATCTGGGAGAACCGGGTTTGATTCCCCACTTCTGCACTTGCAGCTGCTGATGTGACCTTGAGTCAATCACAAGTTCTCACAGAGCTCTCTCAGCCCCACCTACCTTGCAGAGTGTCTGTTGTGAGGAAGAGGAAGGGAAAGGCGATCGTAGGTGCTCTGAGATGCCGAGTAAAGGGCGGGGTATAAATAATAGTCTCCTCCTCCAGTATGGTGTAGTGGTGAAGTGTGCGGACTCTTATCTGGGAACTGGGTTTGATTCCCCACTCCTCCACTTGCACCTGCTGGAATGGCCTTGGGTCAGCCATAGCTCTGGCAGAGGTTGTCCTTGAAAGGGCAGCTGCTGTGAGAGCCCTCTCAGCCCCACCCACATCACAGGGTGTCTGTTGTGGGGGAGGAAGGTAAAGGAAATTGTGAGCCACCCTGAGACTCTTTGGAGTGGAGGGCGGGATATAAACCCAATATCATCTTCTTCTTCTGGGAGAACTGGGTTTGATTCCCCACTCCTTCACTTGCACCTGCTGGCATGGCCTTGGGTCAGCCATAGCTATGGCAGAGGTTGTCCTTGAAAGGGCAGCTGCTGTGAGATCCCTCTCAGCCCCACCCACCTCACAGGGTGTCTGTTGTGGGGGAAGGAAGATAAAGGAGATTGTGAGCCACTCTGAGACTCTTCGGAATGGAGGCTGGGATATAAATCCAATATCTTCATCTACCTCACAGGGTGTCTGTTGTGGGGGAGGAAGGGAAAGGAGATTGTGAGCTGCTCTGAGACTCTTCAGAGTGGAGGGCGAGATACAAATCCAATATCTTAATCTACCTCACAGGGTGTCTGTTGTGGGGGAGGAAGGTAAAGGAGATTGTGAGCCGCTCTGAGACTCTTCGGAGTGGAGGGCGGGATATAAATCCAATATCTTCATCTACCTCACAGGGTGTCTGTTGCGGGGGAGGAAGGCAAAGGAGATTGTGAGCCGCTCTGAGACTCTTCGGAGTGGAGGGCGGGATATAAATCCAATATCTTCATCTACCTCACAGGGTGTCTGTTGTGGGGGAGGAAGGTAAAGGAGATTGTGAGCCGCTCTGAGACTCTTCGGAGTGGAGGGCGGGATATAAATCCAATATCTTCATCTACCTCACAGGGTGTCTGTTGTGGGGGAGGAAGGTAAAGGAGATTGTGAGCCGTTCTGAGACTCTTCGGAGTGGAGGGCAGGATATAAATCCAATATCATCTTCTTCTTCTTCTCTACCTGTTCCTCCCCTGGACTGTGAGAACGACACCGATTGCAACAGAGGGCACAGATCTTTTCCCCTTTCTGTTTTCCAGCTTTACAAAGCTGACTACACAAAATCAAAACCACCCTACTGCATGGCAAGCCCATGGACTGGATGGGCCATTGGCCTGATCCAACATGGCTTCCCTTATGTTCTTAAGCTAAGCGGCCAAGTCCTTGGATGGGCGACCTCCAAGCAACACCAGGGTTGTGACACGGAGCAGGCAGTGGCAAACCACCGCCGAATGTCTCTTGCCTTGAAACCCCTGTGGGGTCGCCTTAAGTTGGCTGTGCCTCGATGGCGAGAAAAGAAAAACCTGCAATCAGAAACCAAAAGTAGCAAAGGCGCCTTTTGGAGTCCGACCGCAGTTAATCATCGCAGGCCATTTTGATCGTTCACTGCCGCTAACCGATAGGCATCTCTGGCGATTCCCCCACCCCATTCACAATCACTCCGGGATCCCTCCTGTCCCCCGCCAAGGTCTCTACGGCTGCACCGTAACGGCTAAACCCCAGCCAGAGGAGGACCTGCTGGTGCTGAGCACAGCCGAAGCCTCGGTGTATGTGACCGCCTCCCTCCGCAGCGAGCAGAGCCAAGAGGTGGCGCTAGGAGTCCTCGTCCCCTTCTTCCCCGCCTTTTACGTCAATCAGTCAGAAGTCGTCTTCAGCAGCTGGCAGCTGAGCAGCGAGATCCTAGTGCTGGGCGCTAGGAGGGTGACGGAAAAGATAGAGGTACGTTGGAAGCCTGCGGGACGAACGCATGCACCTGCTACAACTGGGGAGTCAGACCTGCAGCCTGGGGGCTGAATCAGGCCCCCGAGCAACTGGCTGTCATCTGCTTCCTTTTCTCTCTCTCTTGATTCCTTCTGCATCACAGCTTGCTTTGGTAGGCTTGCTCAATGACACGGGAGCTACAGAGCAAAGCCTCTATTTTCTCCATCGGCTGAGGCTCCTCTCTTGGGGAGGAAGGGGGGGAGGGAGAGCTTGCTTTGCCAGGCTCTCTCAATCGCACAGCAGAGCTACTGTGCCAAGCCTCTCTTCCTTCTGTTTGCTGAGGCTCCTCCCCCTCCTGGTCCCCAGGGGACGGAAGGAAAGAGCCAGAGCTTCCTTTGCCCAGTTCCCTTGATCCCATGGGAGAGATACAAGGAAAATTAAGTTCAACAACTGCTAATGTTTAAGCATGTTTTAATTTTTGTTTTTAAACATCTTAATTGTGTTTGTCTGCGTCCTTTCTAAAGTTTATATATCTGCTACCTAATCTTAAATAGGTACACGCAGGGCCCGGACCAACAAGGTTTCATTTATGTCAGATCCGACCCCCATAACAAATGAGTTTGACACCCCTGCACTAGAGATTCGGGGCCCTCCCTTTTTTCAGATTCAGCCCGTGTTTAAAATAAAAAGTATAACTGAGATCAACGTGACCGGGAGGGAGCAGGAAAAATGGAGAGAAGGCCCTGGTCCCGAGATTGACAGTCCAGACCGCAAAGGACAAGTTCACCCCTCCCTGAGTCGGTTGTTATCTGAGCAGCCCCAGCCAGGTCACCCCCTTGTCCCCAATGTATTTGTTTATTACTTATTTATGACATTAGATTTATATCCCGCCCATTCTACAAAGACTCAAGGCAGCTCACAACATAAGATAAACAGTGTTAAAACTGCGTTAAAACAGTAAAAGAGTAAAACAATCAGATAAAATGCTGCTCCTTCAGCTATTTGGGCAGGATCATGTCGTATTTTCCTTTCTCCAGTCGGTACTAATGCGAGATAGATCCAGGTGAGGCGGCAGCCCTCTCCCGTTCAGATGTCACACGCCATCCGAAACAGTTCAGCCTTGCAGGCCCTGCAGAACTGCAGGAAGTCCCGCAAGGCCCCGATGGCTTCTGGGAGGGAGTTCCAGATTATCGGGGCTGCCACCGAGAAGGCTCTCGCTCTGGTGGAATTTAGCCTAGCAGCGTCTTTTAGGCCAGGGACGACCGAAAGATTTTGAGAACTCCATCAAAGCGCTCTGTGGGGAACATGTGGGGCAAGGCGGTCCCGCAGATAGCTAGGTCCCCTAGGCCATATAAGGCTTTGAAGTTTAATGCCAGGACCTTGAAATGGTTTCAGTAGGCAACAGCAGCCAGTGCAGCGGCCTCAGCACAGGTTGGATGTGCTTCTGCCGGGGATGCTGTAGCCGCAGGAAGGAGGGGCTCAGGTCTCCAGGGCAATCCTCAGGACTGACAGGTGTGGCCCAGTTCCTGGCTGACAGACCACCGGTTGGTCCATTTGCTCCACATCCACTATTTGGTTCAGATCTCCATTTTGAATAAACACACACATAGGCAGGGCTTTTTGTTGTAGCAGGAACTCCTTTGCATCTTAGGCCACACACCCCTGATGTAGCCAGTCCTCCAGCTTACAGTAGGCCCTGTACTAAGAACCCTGTGAGGTCTCGGAGGATTGGCTACATCGGGGGGGCATGGCCTAATAGGCAAAGGAGTTCCTGCTACAAAAAAAAGCCCAGTTCATAGGAATCCTAGTCTAGGATTCAGGAAGGCGGGGGAAAAGGACATCCAGGTGCTGGGAGCCGGACATTACATTGAACCAGTTTTGAGTTAAGGTTTCCCCCAAATAGGCACCCAGGGGCACCATAAGGAGCTAAGAAAATTCCTTCCTAGCTGTGTTTTCATGCATCAGAGGCTCGCTTCAGCAGATGTATTTGCATTAAAGGCTGCAAATAACCACAGGAGGAAGGAGGGGAGAGATGTTATAAAGAGGAAGACAGTTAAACGAGATCTGAACAAGAGTAGCCAGTGCGTTCAGAGTAGGTGAGAACAACTTGCACCTGCTGGGATGGCCTTAGGTCAGCCATAGCTCCCGCAGAGGTTGTCCTTGAAAGGGCAGCTGCCGTGAGAGCCCTCTCAGCCCCACCCACCTCACAGGGTGTCTGTTGCGGGGGGGGGGGAGAAGATATAGGAGATTGTAAGCCGCTCTGAGTCTCTGATTCGGAGAGAAGGGTGGGGTATAAATCTGCAGTCGTCAGTCTTCATTGCTGACCTAAGAGCAGCAGTCCTCAAAAGAAAAAAAGAAGCTTCAAGGGGAGATTACAATGTGAGATTGCAGAATTTGAGTCCATTCACAAATTCAGAACTATGGTCCCTGCCCCCACCCCCCGTCCCAGGATCTAATAGTGACCTAAGATTCTTATCTCACTGTAGATTCTGATTTTCTGCCCCATGGCATTTCTCTCTTGCTCTAATGAAGCTGGTTGCATTTTGCATGGCATATCTCTGCATCTTGACAAACCTCTGCTTGATCTAACAACTAAAATGCAACTATTATGATTCTCCTGGCAACAGATTTTGGAGGCTGCAGAGGTGGGGTTGCCAATCCCCAGGTGGGGGCAGGGGATCCCCTGGTTTGGAGGCCCTTCCGCCCCCCCCCCCCCTGCTTTAGGGTCATCAGAAAGCAGGGAGGGAGAGAGAGAAATCTCTGCTGGGCACTCCATGATTCCCTATGGAGACCAATTCCCATAGGGTATAATGGAGAATTGATCTGTGGGTAACTGGGGCTGGTAGGGGGGCTGTTTGTTGAGGTAGAGGCACCACATTTTCAGCACAGCATCCTATGCCTCTTCCCCAAATACCCTCCAATTTACAAAAGGATTGGACCTTTTATGAGCCCCCGAAACAGTGCCCCTATCCTTCATCATTTCCAATGGAGGGGAGACATTTAAAAGGTGTGCTGCCCTTTAACTGTGATGGCCAGAACTCCCTTCAGAGTTCAGTTATGCTTGTCACACCCTTGCTCCCGGCTCCACCCCCAAAGTCCCCAGATGTTTCTTAGGCTTGGTGACCCTATGTGGGGATAGAATGCTTAGCCTGTACCTGAAAGACCCTCCCAAGTCAGGGGTGGCCAAACTTGCTTAACATAAGAGCCTCATAGAATAAATGTCAGATGTCTGAGAGCCGCAAGACATGAACAGATGTTTGAGAGCTGTGAGGCAAGGGAAGAAGGCCAATAGACGGGGGTGAGAGGAGGGAGAGGGAGGTGGGAAGAAAGCAACTTCAACTCTAAATGCATTCTCCAAGCTGCCAGCTGGCTAGGTTGTAGAAGGGATTTAAAGAGACAAATGCCTTCTCCAAGCCAAGATAGGGCGCTGGGGGCTTTGAGAGCCACACGATGTGTGTGAAAGAGCCACATGGGGCTCCCGAGCCGCAGTTTGGCCCCCCCTGCTCCAAGTCTAACATTCCTATGCAAACCTCAGAATGTATTCCAAGGAGATAATTTGCTTGAGACCGTTGCGTGCAGCTATCAAGGCGGAGTCTCCTCCTCCACGCCAGCTCCAAGCCCCTCCTTGGTTTCTGCTGCAGTATACAACTTAGCGGAGCTTTGGTGCTTCCGTGCTCCGCTCCCGTTGGCTGAATCAGCTTTTGCTCTCCGCTTGCCAAGGTCCAGCCCAGTTCCCCAGTCATCGAAGTGGACAAGCCCTTCCACCTGCCAGACAAGCCCGGGCATGTTCTGTTCTCCGTCAGCGTGGTCAACCTGACGTCTCTCCAGCAGATGGCAGCACCCATCTTCATCAACCTCTCCTGCAGCCTGACAAGCCAGAGGGCTGCTGTGCTGGTGCGGGTGCCACCGGGGAAGTATTTACTGGGTAAGCAGGGCCCGACTCTCGGGCTGTGACGCTGTGCTATAAAATTCCCCATCAAGAACAAAGCCCTGCTTTATGCTTTTTGCCAGGCAGAGAGAGTGTGAGAGGAGAAAATGCAGCATCAACCAGAATAGTGTTCAGGTTTGTCAATAGGACACAATAGTCTTGTTTTTGAGCTTTTGTGAGTCACAGCTCACTTCTTGTTAGTGGTTCACAAAAGCTTATCCCCCACCAGCGTTCCCTGAGAGTTAGCGTGAGCTAGCTCACAGATTTTTAACCTCCAGCTCACAGATTTTTTTGCCTTAGCTCGGGAAAAATGGCCCCAGAGCAAACTCATTGATGCCATAGCTCACAACTTTAATACCAGAAGCTCACAAAGTTGAATTTTCACTCACAAGACTCTGCAGCTTGGAGGGAACGTTGTCCCCCACCACAAACGTCATTAATCTTTAAGATGCTACTGGACTCTGTCTCTTTTCTGCTGCTACAGACTATCTTCCGCTCTTGTTGGTTATCACCCAAGGGTGTTTAAAAAAACACAAAACCCCTCTCTCTGGCCCATCTAGGTCAGTGTGCTGAAGCTGGAATTGTCAGTCATCTGGTCGGCTCCTACCAGGTCCTCCTCTTCACCATCTTCGCTATCCTAGCATCTACCTCTGTCATCTTTCTCAGTAAGTAGTAGATGTGTGAACTTTATTCAGGGAGATGGGTAAGAACCTGGGGGCGGGGGAGGCTTTGCTTCAAACGATTACCAGACTTGGAACCAACAACGATGTGTCTATTGTTTAGATTTGAGGGGTGGGGAATCACATATTAGCTGCAATACTGGGGGTGGGGGGTGTTTACTGGTCTTACAGGATACTTAAGGACTCCTGAGGTAGCAGAAAGCTTTTTCTCCCCTTCCTAAATACAAAACTCCAGGGCATCCAATGAAGCTGATGAGCAGTAGGTTCAGGACAGACAAAAGGAAATCCTACTTTAGATATAGATTCATGGAGGATCCATCTATCAGCCATGGTGACTGAGGGGAACCTTCATGGAGGATCCATCTATCAGCCATGGTGACTGAGGGGAACCTTCATGGAGGATCCATCTATCAGCCATGGTGACTGAGGGGAACCTTCATGGAGGATCCATCCATCAGCCATGGTGACTGAGGGGAACCTTCACATTTAAAAGCACTAAACCTTTGTCCTGTTCTTGACCCTCCAGAGAAATGGGTTGGCCACTATGCGAGACAGTATGCTGGTTTGATCCGGTTGGCTCTTCATATGTTCTTGTGAATATTAATGCACCATGAAGCAAGTATTAACTGGCAGAACATTCAGCTCCATATCAGAGCTGGACATAATCAGGGTACCAGGATGTACCCATTTAGCACATTTTTGCTGTCACTGAGCGTATCCTAGCTCTGCTGCAACTTCATTTCTAATAAAGCTCCCCGTGAGGCCCATTGTCCTGACCCGGCTAGCCCGATCTCATCAGATCTGAGAAGCCAAGCAAGGTCAGCCCTGGTCAGTATCCAGATGGGAGACGATCAAGTTCATGAGGCCTTGAAAAGCCTGAGGGGGTCACTATAAGTCAGCTGAAACTTGATGGCAAAAATAAGGTTCCTGCTGCCATAAATCGTAAAGGTTAGAGTGGGGCCTCATCCTGATGCGATGATTTCCTCCCTTGCAGCTTATAACGCTTTTCTGACAAGAATCCAAACTGTGCCCCTGGTGTATGTTCCCACCTCGACGCTACAGACAGGTGAGTGCAGCTAAAGGCTTCCTGCAGCCAGAGGTGCCGTCTCACGTCAGCTCCGGGAACATCCCAACCCGAGCAGGACAGATCAGTGGCATCTAACCCGGTGGCGGACTTTCCTGAGGTTCGTCTAAATAATCCCAAGGAAAGCCAAAAAGTTTAAGAAAACCCCCAATTTTTATCCCCAATCCTCAGCATTCAGTTTTGTCACCCAAAACCCAGCACAGTTGGAACTGCGAGGTGAAACCTTGCTTCTTGAATAACGTCTGAAGTTCATGCGCAGCAGAGGAAAGCCTCAGGCCTCCCTTCTGCATCTGGCTTTTGCTCACCCACATCTGAATTTTGCTCTCGAAACCCGCCTCAAGCACAAGTTAGCTACCCCAAATGCTTGGCACCCAGCCTGTGCTCTCTTTGGGTCCCCCCCCCACCAGGCTAGGAAAGGAAAGGTCCCCTGTGCAAGCACCAGTCGTTTCAGACTCTGGGGTGACGTTGCTTTCACAACGTTTTCACGGCAGAATTTTTACGGGGTGGTTTGCCATTGCCTTCCCCAGTCAGCTACGCTTTCCCCCCAGCAAGCTGGGTACTCATTTGACCGGCCTCAGAAGAATGGAAGGCTGAGTCAACCTGCAGCCAGCTACCTGAACCAGCTTCCGCTGGGATTGAACTCAGGTCATGAGCAGAGGGCTCTGACTGCAGTACTGCAGCTTTACCACTTGCGCCACGGGCCCCCTGCTGACACACACCTAAAATAGGCACCTTTTCCCCTGCCGCTGAAGTAACCTCTCATCACATTTAGGAAAGCAAATTTGGTGCTTAAACAGACTCCAACTCAATTTAACCTGCTCTAGCTCCACCTCCTTCCCTGTATTCAAGAAGGTCTTCCAAACTGTTCTCTCTCCCTCTCCTCCTTCCAGCATACGGCTATCCTCAATATCACGGGCAGCCTCAGCACACCAGCGCAAGGAACAGGACCCAGGCCTGGCTGTGGAACATCAGGAGATGAAGCACCTCGGGCACCATGTGAAGAGTAAAGCGATGAAGCTAGCGGCTGGTCTGGCCTCCTTCTTAATCAACGGCAGCCACTTCCTCGGTGTTGAGGGAACGCAGCAGCCTCTGCGCAATAAGCCTGCCGCATTTTACTCCTACAGAGGGTGGGAAATCTCTTTACCCTTAAATTGCAGAGGGTGTTTTGTTGATAGCCCCCTGTCCATTGTTTCAAGGAGCCACGGCTCTCAAAAGCCCATCACCTGTAGATGTTTTAGCCCCAACATATGAAGCTGCCTTCTACAGAATCAGACCCTAGGTCCATCCAAGTCAGTATTGTCTGCTCAGACTAGCAGCGGCTCT
The DNA here is from genome assembly GCF_032191835.1 of Heteronotia binoei. Taxonomy (NCBI): domain Eukaryota; kingdom Metazoa; phylum Chordata; class Lepidosauria; order Squamata; family Gekkonidae; genus Heteronotia; species Heteronotia binoei. The sequence goes on from NC_083223.1 coordinate 268,377,615, forward strand.
CCAGGGTCTCCAGCTGAGGTTTTTCACACCTATTTGCCTGGACCCTTTTTAGTTGGAGATGCCGGGGATTGAACCTGGGACCTTCTTACCAGGTAGAAGCTCTACCGCTGAGCCAACGTCCCTCCCATCTCACTCCAGAGCAGCTCCCAGCAGTTCTGCTCACTGTCAAGAACCCATCCTTGAACTCGCAGGCGACTCCCAGGTAACACACACACAGCAGACTGAGTTTTTATCCAAAATTTATTGAGTCAAATGGGTGAGGCTACAAGGACAGTGCGCGTTTCCTCCTCGTATGCCATCGCGAGCGGCTGAAGCCTCAGGGGCTACCCAGCTGCAGCCTGCGTTTCTCGCATCCCCTGAATGGCATTCTTGAGCCTTCGGCCCTCGAGCCGGCAACTGTGCGCGTAGCCCCACCCATCCGGGACAACCAGCTGCTGAAATCTAATGCTGCTTTCGCCTGAAGGAGCATCCTAGAAAGGGAAAAAGGACAGGCCGTGAGACAAAGGCAGCCCAGACAAAAGACAAGAACTGCATGTGCATTCGGAAGCCGCTTGTGGAACACACGCAGCCTGCCAAAAGCAGCGATACCTCATCACCATTTAAGCCAAAAAGTGAGAGCACAACAGTTATCCATCACACACACAGATGCCTTATACTGCATGTCAACACTAGTGTTGTCTACTCATGATTGGTACAAGATCTCCAACGTTACAGTCACCACCTACCGCTTGGCCCTTTTCAATTAGAAATGCTGGGAAATGGAAGCTGGGACCTTCCGCATGCTAAGCTCCAGCCCCTACTTCCATGGCCACTGGGTCTCAGGTCAGGTCTTTCACATCACCTACTGCCTGGCTCTCTTTAACCGCAGATGCTGGAGACTGAACCTGAGACCTTTTGTATGCCAAGCAGAGGCTCTTCCACTGAGCCACAGCCCCCACTCAGACTGGCAGCAGCTGTCCGGAGTCTCAAACAGGAATCTTTTGCAATACCTACATTCTGGTCTTCACTGACTGAAGATGATGGAGATCAAACTGGGGACCCCCCTGCATGCAAAGCACGTGCTCTGCCACTGAGCAACGGATCCACCCCCAGCAGCCACTAGCCTCACACAGAGAAAGCGACCTAGAAGAATTGCAGATTTATACCCCGCCCTTCTCTCTGAAGCAGAGACTCAGAGCGGCTTACAATCTCCTATATCTTCTCCCCCCACAACAGACACCCTGTGAGGTAAGTGGGACTGAGAGGGCTCTCTCAGCAGCTGCCCTTTCAAGGACAGAGTCTCAGTGTGGCCTACAATCCCCTTTACTTTCCTCCCCCACAACAGACACCCTGTGAGGTGGGTGGGGCTGAGAGAGCTCTTACAAGCAGCTGCCCTTTCAAGGACAACCTCTGCCAGAGCTCTGGCCGACCCGAGGCCATTCCAGCAGGTGCAAGTGGAGGAGTGGGGAATCAAACCCGGTTCTCCCAGATAAGAGTCCGCACACTTCACCACTACACCGAACTGGCTAAACTACCATTTAAGAATTCTCAGTATTATTGTTTTCTAAGGAGCAGCCACATAAAACAGCTGCTTCTCTCGTAGAAGCAAAACAGGGCTCACACCCTGCTTTAGAGCAGATAACAGAAAAACAACAACCCCGACGGCATTTCCCCGGGGGAGACTTGTGTGGGTTCCTGCTCCCATCTGCTCAGCAAACAGGGCTTGGCAGTCAACAGCAAGCAGCTGTGTACTCCCAGAGGCACCAATAAATCCCTCCCCGTCCAGCTCTGCGCACAACGGTTTGTCTTTCCTGCAACCTGAGCCCCTACAACTGGAGGGGGGGGGGAGAATATTTCTCTCTCACAAGTCTCTTTCCAAGTTCTCTCATTCAGACTAAAAATAAAAAGGAGGAAACCTTCCTTTTTATACCATCAATATGTCTGACAAATGTACTACCACAAAAAAAAACCCACTGTAGTGGAGGAGAGAATACACATATAAAAACATTCACTAGACTTAATGCCACACCCTTTATTGCCCCTTCAACCCATCATTATACAAGACCAGGCATGCAGCTCACAAGTCCTTCTTCTCCCCTCGCCCGTTACCTTCTGTCAACCTCGCCTTCCCTCCAGTGGGCTGGCACAGGACAGTTGAGCAGCCGACACAGAGAACCACCGTCTGAGCGTGACTGAACACAGTGGTGATTTTGTAGCAACCTACGAAGAAAGGGGGGAGACAATCCAGCTCAGGTCTGCTTCATGAGAGGAGGAGTGCGTACTGTTCAAATACTGGCAAGCGCAACATCCCTGTCTTCTAGAACTAGGCAGCTGCTGGGATAGCAAGTCAGCCCTGGACAGTCTAAGTTCCCCCCCCCTCCTCTTGCAGCCCCATTTCTTCAAATACCTTGCATGAGCTTCCGTAATAATAATATGGATTTATATCCTGCCCTTCACTCTGAAAGCGGCCCTGTGGCACAGAGTGGTAAAGCAGCAGTACTGTGGCCTTGAACTCTCTGCTCACGACCCGAGTTCGATTCCGGCAGAAGCTGGATTCAGGTAGCCAGCCCAAGGTTGACTCAGCCTTCCATCCTTCCGAGGTTGATCAAATGAGTCCCCAGCTTGCTGGGGGGAAAGCGTAGATGACTGGGGAAGGCAATGGCAAACCACCCCGTAAAAAGTCTGCCGTGAAAACGTTGTGAAAATCACCCCAGAGTCGGAAACGACTGGTGCTTGCACACGGGACCTTTCCTTTCCTTTGAATCTGAGTTTCAGAGCGGCTCACAATCTCCTTTACCTTCCCCCCTCCACAATAAACACCCTTTGAGGTGGGTGGGGCAGAGAGAGCTCTCCCAGAAGCTGCCCTTTCAAGGACAAGAGCTATGGCTGACCCAAAGCCATTCCAGCAGCTGCAAGTGGAGGAGAGGGGAATCAAACCCAGTTATCCCACATAAGAATCCATGCACTTAACCGCTACACCAAACTGGCTCTCAAAAAAATAATAATATAAAAATAAAAGACTGCACATTTCCTATAAAGGGCGCAATGTGCACTGGCACATCTTTCTCTCTGCCCCCAGGCTAAGAGGTGTTCTAAAATCAGCCCCTGGTCCTACCTGCATCCCTGTCCAGACCCCTCCAACTCCAAGGCAGCCTCCGAATAACCCGGACTGCGTGACCCACCCCTTTCTCATAATCCCAGCACAGCAACATCGCATGAGCTTCAAACCCAAATTTCTGTCCCCAAAGCAGCAAGGAGGCTGGTAAGGGCCTTCAACGCCGCCTCCTCCTCCCTCTTCACCTGGACATTTCACATCCATGAAGTAAGAGTTGGGGCTCTGAACCAAACGCTTCTTCTTATGCTTCCTCTTCTCCTCCTCGGGGGAGGGATGCAGGAGATCCTTTGCCAGCTGCAAGGACAAAGGGCAAAGTAAACACACAGAGCTAGAGAGTTCTAAGGAAGCAGGTGATTCAGCCACGCTGGACCCAGGTCAAGAAAGCCAAAGACGGCAGCTTGCCAACATGGTTCCAGACCGCCAGCAGGACGTAGCAGGTGAAAGAGCAAAGCTCCGCTTCAAAGGAGTCCAAATCTCCCCCTCGGCTGCAGACGACATTCGGAACGTCAACATCTCTCCTTCCCCAGCCCCATTTGCAATACAAGATGCCCCCTGCCTACCTTACAGGGCCACTGCAACAAGATGATGATGATATCGGGTTCATAGCCCACTCCCGAGTCTCAGAGTGGCTCAAAATCTCCTTTCCTTTCCTCCCCCCACAACAGACACCCTGTGAGGTAGGTGGGGCTGAGAGAGCTCTGACAGAAGCTGCCCTTTCAAGGACAGAGCCTCAGAGCGGCTCACAATCTCCTTTATCTTCTTCCCCCACACCAGACACCCTGTGAGGTGGGTGGGGTGAGAGAGCTCTCACAGCAGCTGCCCTTTCAAGGACAGAGCCTCAGAGCGGCTCACAATCTCCTTTATCTTCTTCCCCCACACCAGACACCCTGTGAGGTGGGTGGGGCTGGAGAGGGCTCTCACAGCAGCTGCCCTTTCAAGGACAACCTCTGCCAGAGCTATGGCTGACCCAAGGCCATTCCAGTAGTTGCAAATGGAGGAGTGGGGAATCAAACCCGGTTCTCCCAGATAAGAGTGCTATGGCTGACCCAAGGCCATTCCAGCAGCTGCAAGTGCGGAATCGAACCCGGTTCTCCCAGATAAGAGTGCGCACTTAAACCACTACAAGTGCCAAGATTAAGGTCTGCAAAGGCTTAAAAAGATCTTTCTAGAACGGCCACAAACCATTAGGCCGGCATCCAGCACGGGCATCCTCCACGAGGCGCAGCAGTAAAAGACAACCCCCTCCCCCAGCAAAATATATATATGTTCTTAACCCAGGGGTTGGTGTTTTTTTTGGTCGTTTAATTGGCAACGGCCGTTCTTTGCAATCGCCGCAAAAACACCGAACCGCCAGGGGAGAAAAAGACGTCTAACCAAAAGGAAGCCCAGGAAGGGGGAGAGGCAGTCCCTCTCGCCTCCCCTCCCCTCCCCGTCCGCCATTTTGAGCCTCGCGTCCCCGCGCGAGGGGGGTGGAGAAGCCCAGCTGCGTCCGAGGCGAGCCAGGGCGGCCCCCCTTCCTTCCTTCCCTCCTCCCGCGAAGTCCCGAGGCGGGGGCCTCCCGCGACCTCCCCTCCCGCTGCCGCGCCAGGCCCGAGGCGGACTCACAGGCATGTTCGCGTGGAGGCAGCTACGGCCGAAAAGGAGTCAGACCGGAAAGAGAGGGCACTATATCCGCTCCGGGGTTTCCCGCACGGGCGGAAGCCGAACTCAAAAGAGGCGGGCCCAATTAGCGCTCGTGGGAGACTTCGGGACGCCATTTTGGGAAGGGAGCCCCCGTGACTCAAACGGCGCACGCGCGGTCCGGGTGTGCTGCCATGCTAGGAAGGTCGCAACTCTGCATCCCTTGAGGCCGAGGAAGCCATGTTGGGAAGGGCGACCCTTTCCCTTTCGGGCCTCCATTTTAAGGCTTTACAAGAGCTGGCGGGGGAGGTATGAGTGACTAGGGTTGCCAAGTCCAATTCAATAAATATCTGGGGACTTTGGGGGTGGAGCCAGGAGCCTTTGGGGGTGGAGTCAGGAGACACTGAGGGCGTCATTGAACTCCAAAGGGAGTTCTGACCATCACATTTAAAAGGGCCACACACCTTTTTAAAATGCCTTGCTTCCATAGGAAACAATGAAGGTTAGGGGCACCTTCTTTGGGGGCTCATAGAATTAGGCCCCCTGGTCCAATCTTTTTGAAACTTGGGGGGTATTTTGGGGAGAGGCACCGGATGCTATACTGAAAATTTGGCACCTCTATCTCAAAAGAAAGCTCCATCCCAGAGCCCCAGATACCCATGGATCAATTCTCCATGATTTTATATAAGAATAACTCTCCATAAGGAATAACAGAGTTCCCAGCAGACATTTCCATCCCCACCCCACGCGTTCTGATGACCCTGAAGCGGGGGAGAGTCTCCAATCCGGGGGATCCCCTGCCCCCACCTGTGGATTGGCAACCCTAGACGTGACGTCAGCGCCTTGTTTCGTCATTCTTGGGTGGGGGTTGTGTGAGTTCACTCCGGGGATGTTATTGAGGTGTGGCGGTGTTACGTCAGTGACGTCACATCATTGGGGGTATTAAGAAAGCCTTTTTGCCCGATGACGCCATAGTTGCAAGATGACATCATACTCCCATGTTCTTTTCCAGTCAGCTTGGGATGTTAAAGGCACCTAGGAAAACTCTTCAGCAGGTCTGGGATGGCAATAGTCCTCTTCCTCTCTCTCTTTACAGATCCCCAGTGCAATAATACACTGCCTCTGACCATGGAGGCTCCATTATGCTGTCTTTTGGGACCAAAGTTGGGCATACAACTGTGCAATAAACACATGTCATTTGGGGGAGGGGGCGGTCATATCTGCACCAGGCAGTCCTTTGCCACTTTTGGAGGCAACAAATCCCAACATTAAATCTGTGTTGTATAAGAATGAATGAAACAGAACAACTTTTGAGTCCAGTGGCACCTTTAAATAGGGTTGCCAACCTCCCCCCCCCCAGCCTCTGGAGGGGAACTTGTTTGCACATGCGGCACGATGACATCACCCACGAGTGACGTCATCGTGCCGGCAATGTCACGCACTGGGCACTCAAGGCGTTTCTGGGACCCCAGGAGAAGCCCGCACCACCCTTTCTCCACTTATGTAATTTTGGGCAGCGGATGGCTTGCTGGCCTTTTGACTGGGGGGGAGGGGGTTGCCAAGGAGAGCCCCAGGTGAGCGAAGCCTGCTTGGGCTGGCTGGATCTCTAGCCAGCCCAAGCAGGCCTCACTCGCCCGGAGCTCTCCTTTCTTGCGTCAGGTTGCTTTTGGCTGGGGGGGGGGAGCATGTGTCAGTGGTGATTCTGCTAATGATTATGCTAATCAGCTCCACCACCTGTTTTTCTACAGAACAACCCCTAGTTAGCGGGGTGGGGGGGGGAGAGATGAATAAAATAGAAGCTGCAGATGTGACTGGGCTGCTGCGGCTGACTTCCCAAGTGCAAGCTGCAGTTCTGCAGGCGTTGTTCCTAGGAGCGCAGTCTTCACTGGACGGAGGTTCTGTGTCTGACACTGCTTCCTTCGCAGGCAGAAACCGGCAAGTGCGCTTACCCTGACATCGCAAGCCTCCATCAGAGGAGCATGTAATGCGGCTGCTTCACCGGATGAATGGCTGCTTCTTTTGCAGAGTCTCTCTCCGCACATTTTTTTAAAAAGTGATTGAATCCCGCGCCCCTTCCCCGTCTGTCTCTCAGGCAGTCCCTTCCAGTTCAAACGCCAACTGTGGACAAGTAAAACTTGTGTATCTTTGGCCCCACATTTCTGTCCTTTTGCATAACATGAACAGGATTGTTCAGGGGGGCCTTCTTGCTGCAAGGGTCCACAACTTTTTGGAGCCCGCGGGCACTTTTGGAATTCCAACACAGTGTGGTGGCTACAGCTGCAATATTAGGATTGGCCATCCCCAGGTGGAGGCAGGGGATCCCCCGGTTTGGAGGCCCTCCTCCCGCTTCAGGGTCATCTAAAAGCAGTGGGGGGAGGGAACTGTTTGCTGGGCACTCCATTATTCCCCATGGAGACCGATTCCCATAGGATATAATGGAGAATTGATTCATGGGTATCTGGGGCTCTGGGGGGGGGTGCACCAAATTTGCAACATAGCATCCGGCGCCTCTCCGCAAAACGCCCCCCCCCAAGTTTCAAAAAGATTGGAGCAGGGGGTCCAATTCTATGAGCCCCCAAAGAAGCTGCCCTTATCTGTTATTTCCAAGGGAGTGAAGCCGTTTAAAAGAAATGTGCTCCCCTTTAAATGTGTTGGCCAGAACTCCTTTGGAGTTCAATTATGCTTTTCACAAACTTGCTCTTGGCTCCACCCCCAATGTCTCCTGGCTCAACCCCAAAGTCTCCTGGCTGCACCCCCAAAGTCTCCTGGCTCCACCCCCAATGCCTCTTGGCTCCACCCAAAGTCTCCTGGCTCCACCCCCAATGTCTCCTGGCTCCACCCCCAAAGTCTCCTGGCTCCACCCCAAAGTCTCTTGGCTCCACCCCCAATGCCTCCTGGCTCCACCCAAAGTCTCCTGGCTCTACCCCCAAAGTCTCCTGGCTCCGCCCCCAATGTCTCCTGGCTCCACCCTCAAAGTCTCTTGGCTCCACCCAAAGTCTCCTGGCTCCACCCCCAGTGTCTCCTGGCTCCACCCTCAATGTCTCCTGGCTCCACCCCGATGTCTCCTGGTTCCACCCCAATGTCTCCTGGCTCCACCCCCAAAGTCCCCAGATATTTCTTGAATCAGACTTGGCAACCCTATGCAAAATAGCCGCTGCAGGAGGCAGAACCAGCCACAAAACAGCTGCTTCAGCTCCCTTTGGGTCACACCGTGAAGATCCTTGTTGCTTCGACAGCAGTCCCCATAGCACATTTTTTTAAAAATCTGCACAGCCAATCAAATCTCCAGTGGCCAATCAAAAGCCTTGCTGGGCAGAAGTGCCCTCCCCCCGGCTCTACACATTTCTAAAAAAACTTGTTGGGTACCAGGACAGGGGTTGGCAGTAAGGCTGCCAGTTCTGGGTTGGGAAATACCTGAACATTGAGGGGAGGGGGGGCAGTGCTGCTCTGTATTCTTGGTGCTTGGGCGGCACAATGGGAGGGCTTCTAGTGTCCTGGCCCCGCTGATGGACCTCCTGAGGGTATCTGTTTTTTTTGGCCACTGTGTGACACAGAGTGTTGGGCTGGATGGGCCATTGGCCTGATCCAACATGGCTTCTCTTATGTTCTTAGCCACAGCATATTGTTGGAACTCTCTGTCTGGGGCAGTGATGCTCTGTATCCTTGGTACTGGGAGGGGCAACAGTGGGAGGGCTTCTAGTGTCCTGGCCCCACTGGTGGACCTCCTGATGGCACCTGGGGTTTTTGGCCACTGTGTGACACAGAGTGTTGGGCTGGATGGGTCATTGGCCTGATCCAACATGGCTTCTCTTATGTTCTTATATGGAGCAGAGGTCCATCAGTGGCTATTAGCCACAGGGTATTGATGGAACTCTCTGTCTGGGGCAGAGAGTGTTGGGCTGGATGGGCCTGATCCAACATGGCTTCTCTCATGTTATGTTCTTGGTGCTTGTGGGGGGGCAACAGAGGGAGGGCTTCTAGTGTCCTGGCCCCACTGATGGACCTCCTGATGGAGCCTGGGTTTTTTGGGCCATTGTTTGACACAGTGTTGGACTGGATGGGCCATTGGCCTGATCCAACATGGCTTCTCTTATGTTCTTATGGCCACTGTGTGACACAGAGTGTTGGACTGGAGGGGCCATTGGCCTGATCCAACATGGCTTCTCTTATGTTCTTATGTGACACAGAGTGTTGGACTGGATGGGCCATTGGCCTGATCCAACATGGCTTCTCTTATGTTCTTATGTGACACAGAGTGTTCGACTGGATGGGCCATTGGCCTGATCCAACATGGCTTCTCTTATGTTCTTATGTGACACAGAGTGTTGGACTGGATGGGCCATTGGCCTGATCCAACATGGCTTCTCTTATGTTCTTATGTGACACAGAGTGTTGGACTGGATGGGCCATTGGCCTGATCCAACATGGCTTCTCTTATGTTCTTATGTGACACAGAGTGTTGGACTGGATGGGCCATTGGCCTGATCCAACATGGCTTCTCTTATGTTCTTATGTGACACAGAGTGTTCGACTGGATGGGCCATTGGCCTGATCCAACATGGCTTCTCGTATATTCTTATGTGACACAGAGTGTTCGACTGGATGGGCCATTGGCCTGATCCAACATGGCTTCTCTTATGTTCTTATGTGACACAGAGTGTTGGACTGAATGGGCCATTGGCCTGATCCAACATGGCTTCTCGTATATTCTTATGTGACACAGAGTGTTCGACTGGATGGGCCATTGGCCTGATCCAACATGGCTTCTCTTATGTTCTTATGTGACACAGAGTGTTGGACTGGATGGGCCATTGGCCTGATCCAACATGGCTTCTCTTATGTTCTTATATGGAGCAGAGGTCCATCAGTGGCTATTAGCCACAGGGTATTGATGGAACTCTCTGTCTGGGGCAGTGATGCTCTGTACTCTTGGTGCTTGTGGGGGGTCAACAGAGTGAGGGCTTCTAGTGTCCTGGCCCCACTGATGGACTTCCTGATGGCTCTTAGGTTTTTTTGGCCACTGTGTGACACAGAGTGTTGGACTAGATGGGCCATTGGCCTGATCCAACATGGCTTATCTTATGTTCTTATGAGGGACCTCAGTAGGATATAATGCCATAAAGTCCACCCTCCCAAAATGCCATTTTCTCCAGAAGAACTGATCTTGGTTGTCTGGAGACCAGTTGTAATAGCAGGAGATCTCCAGAGGCCACCTGGAGGTTGGCAGCCCTAGCTGTTTTAACAAGATCAGAACACCATCTGATCTTGTTCTGACCCCCGTTTTAACAAGATCAGAACTACAGTATAATGCTTTTGTCATTTCCCAGGGCTTTGGCCCCAACCCTGCTGCACTGTTTTATTAATCAGAAGTCTTGGCTATTTAACTGGATTGTTTTTTGTCATATTTTGTAACCCACTTCCTGTTGAACTGATTTTGCAATTTGCTTTGAGTCACAAAGAGAAGGGTACACCACATAAATAATACTAATAAACGCAGTATTGCAATGGGCTTTTTTCAATACTTTTGCTAGGAAAAACTGGCTTCCTGGCAAAATATATATCCTTTAGGGTTGCTGCCTAGGGTTGCCAAGTCAATTTAAGAAATATCTGGGGACTTTGGGGGTGGAGCCAGGAGACATTGGGGGTGGGGCCGGGAGACATTGGGGGTGGGGCCAGGAGCAAGGGTGTGACAAGCATAATTGAACTCCAAAGGGAGTTCTGGCCATCACATTTAAAGGGACTGCATGCCTTTTAAATGCCTTCCTTCCATAGGAAATTACAAGGGATGGGGTACTTTTTGAGGCTCATAGAATTGGACCCCTTGGTCCAATCTTTTTGAAACTTGGGGGGCATTTTGCGGAGAGGCCCTGAATGCTATACTGAAAATTTGGTGCCTCTACCTCAACCCCCCCCCCCGAGCCCCAGATACCCGTGGATCAATTCTACATTATTTCCCATGGGGATGTCTCCATAGGGAATAATGGAGTTCCCAGCAGATATTTCCCTCCCCCCCACCACTTTCTGATGACCCTGAAGCAGGGGGAGGGCCTCCAATCCGGGGGATCCCCTGCCCCCACCTGGGGATTGGCAACCCTACACTAGGAGCAGCCATGTTCTTCTGCTTATTACTCCCCCCCCATCCCCATTCAGCCCTAAAGACACAGACACACCATCTATTCAGCCATCTCTTCAGACACAAGAGGAAGCCTTTCCAAGTGGAGCCTGAAGCGTCCGGAGGTGGAAAGGCACATGGGGACTGTGTGGGCGGGGCTTCCCCCCGCCGGCCAACTGACTGGGAGCGGGAAGGAGCCTGGGAAAGCGGGAGAACCCCAGCTAGGACCTGGGGATTGGCAAGCCTCGTCTCAATGGTACTACTGGACTTGAATGTAACTGTTGGAGACAGGGGTGCCAGCCTCCAGGTGGGCCCTGGGGATCCCCCAGAATTACAGCTTATCTCCAGACTACTTGGTCTGGAGACCAAGTCCTATGAGGAAAGGTTGAAGGAGCTGGGGATGTTTGGCCTGGAGAGGAGGCGGCTGCGAGGTGATAGGATCGCCATCTTCAAGTCCTTGAAGGGCTGTCCTATAGAGGATGGGGTGGAATTGTTTTCTGTGGCCCCGGAAGGTAGGGCAAGAACCAACGGGTTGAAATTAAATCAAAAGAATTTCCAGCTCAACATTAGGAAAGACTTCCTGACCGATAGAGCGGTTCCTCAGTGGAACAGGCTTCCTCGGGAGGTGGTGGGCTCTCCTTCCTTGGAGGTTTTTAAACAGAGGCTAGATGGCCATCTGACAGCAATGAAGGTCCTGTGAATGTAGGGGGGGTGTTTGTGAGTTTCCTGCATTGTGCAGGGGGTTGGACTAGATGACCCTGGAGGTCCCTTCCAATTCTATGATTCTACAGAGATTCGTTTCCCTGAAGAAGAGGCCTACTTTGAAGGGTGGGCTCTGTTGGCATCGTACCCCACTGAGATCCCTGCCCTCTCCAGTCTCCATCCCCAAATCTCCAGGAGTTTCTCAACCTGAATCTGGCAGCCCTCCCTCCGTATCCTGCCCATGACCGGCAACCCTAGGGGGGGACAGGAATCCCCCCCCCTTGCAGTTGGAACAAAGACTTGGGATTTCTCCCACTTATTTGAGAGTACAACATAGGGTTGCCAATCCCCAGGTGGGGGCAGGGGATCCTCTGCTTTGGATCCCCTGCCCTCCCCCCCCACTTCAGGGTCATCAGAAAGCAGGGGGGGGGAAATGTCTTCTGGGTACTCCATTGTTCCCCACGGAGAACGATTCCCATAGGGCAGGGGTGGCCAAGGGTAGCTCTCCAGATGTTTTTTTGCCTACATCAGCCCCAGCCAGCATGGCCAATGGCTGGGGCTGATGGGAGTTGTAGGCAAAAAAAAATATCTGGAGACCTACCGTTGGCCTCCCCTGCCATAGGGAATAATGGAGAATTGATCCACGAGTATCTGGGGCATGGGGGGGGGAGCTGTTTTTTGAGGTAGAGGCATCAAACTTGCCGAATAGCATCGGATGCCTCTCCTCAAAACACTCTCCAAGTTTCAAAAGGATTGGACCAGGTGGGCCAATTCTATGAGCCCCCAAAGAAGGTTCCCCTATCCTTCATTATTTCCAGTGGAGGGAAGACATTTAAAAGGTGTGCAGTCCCTTTAAATGTGTTGGCCAGAACTCTCTTCGGAGTTCAATCATGCTTGTGACAGCCTTGCTCTTGGCTCCACCCCAATGTCTCCTGGCTCCACCCCCAAAATCCTCAGAAATTTCTTGAAATGGATTTGGGCAACCCTAGTACAGTACAGTTTTATTGTTACGATCCAAGATCAGACAGTGCCTTAATATATAACAGATGCATTAATTACAGAAACACAACTAAGCAATTAATCCAGAAAAGAAGTTTGATGGATAAAATTAGATGGATTAAAATTAAGATTTATTTATTTAAAATTTATTTAAAGTGGCAGTAATTGTCTGTCTGAATAAGCTGGTGACAAAATCATGCAGCCTTGGCAATAGTTTCATTACCAGAAGCAGCTGAATGGAGAGAGCCACAACGTCGTCGATTAGACCTGCCTGGGCAGACGGCGATAATGAGAGTAGTTTATCATTTGAAGGTTTCACTGGCTTGGCAGAGCTGTGGATGGCCTCTGTATTTAACTTGATTCAATCTGAATTGTTGAGGTTTCCAGATCCCCTTTGCCTACCGCAGGGTATGGGGGTATGGTTGTCACATCCTAGAGATGTGGGGGGGAAATGTGGGGAAGATGGAGATCCCTGTGGAGCACAATGCCACAGCGTCCCCCCTCCAAAGCATCTATTTTCTCCAGAGGATCGGATCTCTGTAGTCTGGAGATGAGCTAGAATTCCAGGGGAACCCCAGTTCCCACCTGGAAGCTGGCACCCCGATTGAAACTAATTCCCTTCCCTCCTCCTTCATTTTGTGTTTCATTTATTTTCGCACCTCCTACCTAAAACATCCACCGAAGGGAGAAGGATCCACGTACTGCTTGAGAAGAACTGGGCCCCAAGTCCATTAATATTTTTTTGGGGGGGTGTGGATGGGGGAGTGGGTGTGTTGGACTCAAGTTTTGTGTGCTGCTAAACTTCTGCGCCCACGCTGCACTAATATTTTGTGTGTGTGTGTGGGACACAAGTTGTATGCGCTGCTAAACTTTTGCACCCACGCTGCACTAATTGTAGTGTATCAAGAAATGTCATGCGACCCGACGGGGGGGCAACTGGGCAGTCCCAGGAGCCCCAGCGCCGGGAGCCTGTCCCCGCCTATCTACAGCTGTGGCGGGAAGTTTAAAGGGGCTGGATTGGCCCGACCAACCCAGTAGGCAGTACCCGGGATTGTATATAAGCGGGACCCGGCCCGCGTGCTCGCTCTCTTGCAACGTGCTCCTAATAAACCATGTTGCCCTACTCTCGTCTCCGCTTCGAGTACGTTACACTGGCGACGAGGATGGGATTCTAGCCTCAGCGGCTACGACGGAGATCTGGGCAACAAGCGACCGCCGCCGCCATCATGGCCAACCAAGGCGGGATCACCGGCTACCTCGAGCCCTTCGACCCGACCAACCCAGAGGGATGGGAGTCCTACGCGGAGCGGGTCGAGTTCTACCTCCGGGCCAACAAGATCACTGACGCCGGAGCAAAGAGGGACGTTCTCATGAGCGTCTGCGGGCCTGCCACGTTTGAGATCGCCAAGGGTCTCTCGGCACCCGCCCGTCTGACAGAGAAATCCTACGACGAGATCATCCGACTCCTCACGGGACACTTCTCACCACAGCCTTCGCGGGTGGCTCGCAGGTTCCTGTTCCACAAACGGGACCAGATCGCGGGCGAGTCCGCCGCGGACTACCTGGCGGCCCTCCGCAAACTCGCCGGGAACTGCAACCTTCCCCAACTGGAGGAAGCCCTGGCGGACAGATTCACGTGGGGCCTCCGCGACGAGAGGCTCCAGCAGAAGCTCTTCGCCAAAGAAGAGCTCACTCTCCAGGCCGCCTTCAGCGAAGCGGTGGCATGGGAACGAACCGCACGAACGTTTCCCCGGGCCAAGATGGAGGCTGCCCACCACGGAGAGCTGGACCACGACGGCCCCGAGGAGGAGGAAGCCCATCAGCTACACCGCCCAGCCGGGCCACCCAACAGAGCGACCCAACGCCCCCGAGCGACCGACCGACCACCAGCGTCGGAGAGAGCCCCGGCCACCAAGTGCGCCAGCTGCGGCGGCCCCCACGAGCGGAGAGACTGCCAATACCGGACCTGGGACTGCAGGAGCTGCGGAAAGACCGGCCACATTGCCAGGGCTTGCCGAGCCAAGCCCAACCGCAGGAAGCCGACCACGTACCACGAGTCCGCGGAGTCCCACGCGGTAGACTCCACGTCCCTACAGGTACTGAACTTGCCCCACGATTCCCCCGATAAAATCAAAGTGGCGGTCCTTATAGAGGGGAACCCCTGCCAAATGGAGGTGGACTCAGGGTCCTCCATTTCCCTTATTGCAGAAGAAACCCTAAGAGAACTGTGTCCCCGCCAGCGGCTGCAACTTCGGCCGGCAGACTTCATACTCCGGGACTTCCAGAAGAACCCGGTGCAAATTGCGGGGTGGGCGCGGGTACAAGTCGAGCGGGGGTCCTTCCACGGCCCGCTGGACATCCTGGTGGTTAAGCGCCAGCTGGCCACCCTGCTAGGTCTGGCCTAGTTCAAACCCTTGGGAATCCGAGTGGAGGGGGTGGGCCAGACCATCACGCCCCGGGGGTTCGGGGAGATTTGCAAGGAATTCCCCGAGGTATTCGATGGGTCCCTAGGGAGCTACCGGGGGCCGCCCATCTCCTTGCCCCTAGATCCCGCGGTCAGACCGATTCGGCTCAAGGCCAGGAGGGTTCCATTCGCCTTGAAACCTAAGATTGAGGCAGAGTTAGACCGCCTCACGGCACAAGGCGTCCTCGAGCCGGTGGACTACGCCACCTGGGAAACCCCCATAGTTACCCCCATCAAGCCGAACGGGGAGGTGCGGATCTGTGCCGATTATAAATGCACCATAAACAAGGCACTACAGGACAACCCCTACCCAGTGCCGGTGGTGAGCCATGTCCTGGCCGCCCTAGCGGGGGCTAGGATATTTGGGAAGCTAGACCTGGCCCAGGCCTACCAGCAGCTCCCAGTAGACAATAAGACGGCGGAGGCCCAAACGATCGTGACCCACAGGGGGGCTTTCCGGGTAAAGAGACTTCAGTTCGGGGTTAGCGTCGCTCCGGGGATTTTCCAGAGCCTAATGGACGCTCTCCTTAAAGGGATCCCAGGAGTCCAGCCGTTTTTCGACGACGTTTTAGTCGCCGCCCCAGACCCCGAGGAATTCGGCAACCGCCTTCGAGAGGTGCTCCGCCGGTTCCAGGCAGCGGGGCTCAAGGTCAAGAGAGAGAAATGCTTGCTGGGGGTTCCACGGGTGGAGTTTCTGGGGTTCGCCGTCGACGCAGCAGGCATCCACCCCACGGAAGAAAAGACCCGAGCCATAGTGCAAGCTCCGGCTCCCACTTGTAAAGCGGAGCTCCAAAGCTTCTTGGGGGTGCTCAACTTTTACCACTCCTTCCTCCCCCACAAGGCAGCCTTGGCGGAACCCCTTCACCGGCTGCTGGACAAAAAAGCCCCTTGGGTTTGGGGCAAGCGACAGGCCGCGGCGTTTCAGGCGGTCAAGGACGTCCTGGTGTCCAATGCGGTGCTCCACCATTTTGACGAGGCCCTCCCCGTCATCCTGGCCTGCGATGCGTCGCCGTATGGGGTGGGAGCAGTCCTGGGGCACCAGCTTCCGGACGGGAGGGAGGTACCGGTCGCATATTACTCCCGCACACTCACTTCAGCCGAGCGCAACTACGCGCAAATAGATAAAGAGGCCCTGGCAATCGTGGCAGGGGTCCGGAAGTTCCATGAGTATCTATATGGGAGAAGGTTCACCATTGCCACGGACCACAAGCCCCTCTTAGGTCTACTGGCCCCAGACCGACAAACCCCCCAAATACTCTCACAGCGCGTGTTGAGGTGGAACCAATTCCTCAACTCATACACGTACACACTGGTTCATAGGGCCGGCAAGGCTATGGGACACGCGGATGCGCTTAGCCGTTTGCCGCTGCCGGAGACGGGTCCGGACCCCGCACCCGCACACCAGGTCATGATGATAGAGAGCCTCCCAGAGCCGCCCCTCCACGCAGCGGAGGTGGCCAAGGCCACCCAGAAACACAGGACACTGGCACGGGTGCTCGACTGGGTGGTGAGGGGGTGGCCAGAGGGAAACATGGGGGAAGAATTCAAGCCTTACAAGGCGAGGAGGGAGGAATTAGCCGCACACAAGGGCTGCATACTTTGGGGCAGTAGGGTAGTGATTCCACCCCCGCTCCAAAAGCGTGTTCTAGAATCCCTACACGAGACTCATCCCGGCATAGTGCGGATGAAGGCTCTGGCCAGGAGCTACGTCTGGTGGCCGGGAATGGACGGGGAGATCGAGGGCTGGGTCCGCGGGTGCCAGACCTGCCAGGAATCACGGCCCGAGCCGCCCAGCGCCCCCGTCACTAGGTGGGAGTCCACCCGGAAACCATGGTCGAGGCTCCATATCGACTTTGCGGGCCCATTCCAGGGGCAGACCTTCATCATAATGGTGGACTCCTACACCAAATGGCTGGAGGTCATCCCCGTAGGGTCCACCTCGTCCACAGCCGCGATCAGAGCTCTGCGCAGGGTCCTATGCACACATGGCATCCCGGACACCATAGTCTCTGATAACGGGGCCGCCTTCACCTCAGCCGACTTCCAGGCGTTCCTGCAAAGATATCTGATCAGGCACATAAGGTCGGCTCCCTTCCATCCGGCCACCAACGGCCAGGCGGAGCGGATGGTCCGCACAACAAAGGAGGCCCTCGGCCGGATTGTACAGGGGGACTGGGACCACAGGCTGGCCGCGTTCCTCTTCGATAATCGGATCACCCCTAACCCGGTCACAGGAGTCAGCCCGGCTGAGCTCCTCATGGGACGCAAACTCATAACCCGGCTGGACCGGCTGCATCCCGACCGAGCTTCAGACACCCGCGGGAGCCCCGAAGTCCGAGACGCCGCCCGGGGCTTCTTCGCGGGCGACCCAGTTTTCGCCAGAAACTATGCTAGGGGCCCCGATTGGGTGGCGGGGCGGGTACTGAGGGTAACCGGGTCCCGCCACTACGACATATCAACGGAGGGGGGCCAGGTACTACGGCGGCACATTGACCAGTTGAGGCGCCGCACCCTTCCGGAGGCCCCCACAGACACGGACGAGGCTATATCCAGCGAGGAGCCTAACGGTGACCGCCTAGAGGACGCGATCCCAACATCCGTGATGCGGGCGCCGGAGGGACCGGAACCGACTGAGCCCGAGGGATCCGCTGAACCGGACGGGCCGCCCCCGTCCACCCCAGGACCTACCGAGGCACCATCCTCGGCGGCCGCGCCGCCGACACCGGGACCCCCCCGACGGTCCACTCGGGAGCGCCGGCCCCCCGCATACTTACAGGACTTTGTACATTAACCAGGGGGGGAGGGGTGTAGTGTATCAAGAAATGTCATGCGACCCGACGGGGGGGCAACTGGGCAGTCCCAGGAGCCCCAGCGCCGGGAGCCTGTCCCCGCCTATCTACAGCTGTGGCGGGAAGTTTAAAGGGGCTGGATTGGCCCGACCAACCCAGTAGGCAGTACCCGGGATTGTATATAAGCGGGACCCGGCCCGCGTGCTCGCTCTCTTGCAACGTGCTCCTAATAAACCATGTTGCCCTACTCTCGTCTCCGCCTCGAGTACGTTACACTAATAATATTTTGTGTGTGTTGGACACGTTGTGTGCACTGCTAAACTTCTGCGCCACACTGCACTAATATTTTGTGTGTGTGTTGGACACAAGTTGTATGCGCTGCTAAACTTCTGCGCCACACTGCACTAATATTTTGTGTGTGTGTGTTGGACACAAGTTGTATGCGCTGCTAAACTTCTGTGCCACACTGCACTAATACTTTGTGTGTGTGTGGGACACAAGTTGTATGCGCTGCTAAACTTCTGCAGCTATGTTGCACTAATATTTTGTGTGTGCATTGGACACAAGTTGTGTGCGCTGCTAAACTTCTGCGTCCACGCTGCACTAATATTGTGTGTGTGTGTTGGACTCAAGTTTTGTGCGCTGCTAAACTTCTGCATCCACACTGCACTATTTTTGTGTTTTTGTGTGTATGTGTGTGTGTGTGTTGGACACAAGTTTTGAGCACTGCTAAACCTCTGCGCCCACGCTGCACTAATATTGTGTGTGTGTGTGTGTGTGTGCTGGACTCAAGTTTTGTGTGCTGCTAAACTTCTGCACCCACACTGCACTAATATTGTGTGTGTTGGATTCAAGTCATTACCTTTAAAGCCCTATATGGCCGAGGACCTGCCTACCTAAGGGACCGCCTCTCCCCATATGTTCCCCAGAGAGCACTGAGATCCAGCTCTCAAAATCTTTTAACAATCCCTGGGCCAAGAGAGGCTAGATTGAAGACAACCAAGGAGCAAGCCTTCTCAGCAATGGCCCCTCGATGGTGGAATCATCTCCCAGAGATGGTACGAGCCGTGCGGGACCTGAATCAATTCCGCAGGGCTTGCAAAACATTTCTTTTCCAACTTGCCTTTGAAACAGAACCTGGCTAAACTGATGTGTAGCCACCCAGCCATCTTGTGGATATTATGACTCATAGTAATTTAGCACCTATTTTATCTATTTTAACTAATTTATTATGTAATTGATTATTTAAAATTGTTGTTGTACTGTATTGTTTTATTGAACCATGGAATTCCATGCCTGTGAGCCGCCCTGAGCCCGCCTTTGGCGGGGGAGGGCGGGATATAAGAATACATTTATTATTATTATTATTATTATTATTATTATTATTATTATTATTATTATCATCATCATCATCATCATCAAGTTTTGTGCACTGCTAAACTTCTGCGTTTACACTGCACTAATATTTTTGTGTGTGTTGGACAGAAGTATTGTGTGCTGTTAAATTTCTGCACCCATGCTGCACTAATATGTGTGTGCTGGACACAAGTTTTGTGCACTGCTAAACTTCTGCATCCATGCTGCACTAATATTTTGTGTGTGTGCGTGTGTTGGACACAAGTTTTGTGCACTGCTAAACTGCACTCATGCTGCACTAATATTGTGTGTGTGCGTGTGTTGGACACAAGTTTTGTGCACTGCTAAACTTCTGCGCCCACACTACACTAAATATTGTGTGTGTGTGTATGTGTATTGGAATCAAGTTTTGCGCGCTGCTGAACTTCTGCACCCAACTGCACTAATATTTGTGTGTGTGTGTGTGTTGGACAGAAGTTTTGTGTGCTGCTAAACTTCTGCGTCCACGCTGCACTAATACTGTGTGTGTTTGTGTGTTGGACTCAAATTTTGTACCCTGCTCAGCTCCCGCCCCCACGCTGCACTAGGCTCCCAGGGCTCCAACGAAAACCCTTCTTGTGTGTCTCTTTTCCCTTCCAGCTCGAGATCTCCTTCCGAATGAATGAACGCCAACCCGGGAGTTGCAATTCAGCCCTTCGGTTAACCCCTCCCTGTCCGGGAGGGAATGTGCGTGTTTTTCCTGTTGCCTTCCAGTGAAAAGGAACAACCCAGGAAAAAAAAAAGGGGACAGGAGGGAGTGGTCCGTCTGGCCGGAGAGAAGGAGGAAGAGGAGGAAAGAGCTGGTGTGGCGGGGAGGAGCCAGCCAACCAACCAGCCTGAGCAAAAACACTCTCTCCCAACTTTTCTCTACTTTTTCCTCCCCCTCTCCCAGGAAGAAAAAGAGAAAAGACACTCCCTTTCTCCCTCGGGGCCATGGCCAAATCCTACGACCACCTCTTCAAACTCTTGCTGATCGGGGACAGCGGCGTGGGCAAGACCTGCCTGATCATCCGCTTCGCCGAGGATAACTTCAGCGGCACCTACATCAGCACCATCGGTGAGTTCTTGCGGGCCAGGCATCCCCGGGAAAGGCTCCCCTACGGTCCCGGGGCCCTTCCAGCTTCAGATCGACTGTGCAGACAGTCCCTCACTTCAGGCGTTTGCTCCTAGGGGACCCCAACGGGCTGTGCTCGCAAAGAGAGCCAGTCTGAGTAGAACAGTGGTAGAACAGAGCCTCTGCTTGATGTGCAAAGAGTCCCAGGTTCTATCCCCGGCATCTCCAGTTAGAAAGTTCAGATAGTATAGGTCAGGGGTGGCCAAACTGCAGCTCCAGAGCCACATGTGGCTCTTTCACACATATTGTGTGGCTCTCAAGGCCTACCCCACCAGCCAGCAGCAACTTTAATTTTAAATGCTTTCTCCAAGCCAGCCAGCGGCTTGGAAAAAGCGTTTAAAATTAGTTGCTTTCTTTCCACCTCTCCCACCCCATCTATTAGCCTTCCTTCCTTCCTTCCTTCCTTCCTTCCTTCCTTCCTTCCTTCCTTCCTTCCTTCCTTCCTTCCTTCCTTCCTTCCTTCCTTCCTTCCTTCCTGCTCCCAAACAGCTCACATTCATGTCTTGTGGCTCTCAAACATCTGACATTTATTCTATGTGGCTCTTACATTAAGCAACTTTGGCCACCCCTGGTATAGGTGATGTGAAAGACCAGAGACCCTGGAGAGCTGCTGTCGGTCTGAGTAGACAGTACTGACCTCAGTGGGCCAACGGTTTGATTCAGTAGAAGGCAGCTTCATATATTTTTATAGATAGCTATACAAAGAGCCCCGTGGCGCAGAGTGGTAAAGCTGCAGTACTGCAGTCGGAGCCCTCTGCTCATGACCTGAGTTCGATCCTGGCGGAAGCTGGGTTTTCAGGTAGCCGGCTCCAGGTTGACTCAGCCTGCCATCCTTCCGAGGTCAGTAAAATGAGTACCCAGTTTGCCAGGGGGAAAGTGTAGATGACTGGGGAAGGCAATGGCAAACCACCCCATGAAAACGTTGTGAAAGCAACGCCACCCCAGAGTCGGAAACGACTGGTGCTTGCACAGGGGACTACTTTGACCTTTATACAAAGAGGTATACATTGAGATATTTATTTGATTTATATTTATTGATTTGATTTATATCCCATCCTCCCGCCGAAGCAGGCTCAGGGCGGTTCACAATACACAGTAGAATAACAATAAAAACATTAATTAAACAATAAAACGTTAAAACATTAGATTAAACCGTTTAAAAAAACATTTTGGTGCTAATTTCAGCATCGTTCAAGGATGGCATTCAGTGATCTTAAAACATCCATTTCGACCTAAATCTCGGCGGTGGTCGTCATTTCAGTTAAAAGCGAGCGGAAATAATATTGTCTCACAGGTCTTGCGGAACTGGGCGAGGACCCGCCAGGCTCCAACCTCGATGGGCAGTTGGTTCCACCAATAAGGGGAAGCAATAGAGAAGGCTTTCTCTCGAGTTGTTTTCAGTCTTGCCTCCCTCGGCCTGGGGATCTATAGTATGTTTTGTGCTCCTGGCCTAAGTACCCTGACCTTAGGATGTTTTTGGGAAGCCCAAAAACTGGTCACGGAGCTACGATCCCCCTTCTTCCAGTACAGTAATGACGATAAATAAATCGATGGTGCGGTCTCCTTTGGAATACTGTGTGCAATTCTGGTCTATTACCTATTACGACACAGTTTTTACGTTTAGCCGCTATCTTTAATCCTTCCGTCATATTATAATCGTCCTCTATCTTTTGATTTGGTGGGCGATAACAAACTCCCATAGTTAAATTTCCTTTTGGGCCTTCTATTTCAACCCAAAGCATTTTTAGATTCCCTTCTAGAAATGCTTTGGGTTGAAATAGAGGGCCCAAAAGGAAATTTAACTATGGGAGTTTGTTATCGCCCACCAAATCAAAAGATAGAGGACGATTATAATATGATGGAAGGATTAAAGATAGCGGCTAAACGTAAAAACTGTGTCGTGATAGGTGATTTTAACTACCCGCAGATTGATTGGGTCAATATGTGTTCTGGTCGAGAGAAAGAGATTGAGTTTCTTGATGCTCTCAATGACTGTGCTATGGAGCAGATGGTCTCAGAACCTACCAGGGGTGGGGCGATCCTGGATTTGGTCCTAAGTAATGCCCAAGACTTGGTGAGAGATGTGAAAGGGATCGCACCGCTTGGGAGCAGTGACGGTAACGTTATTGATTTCACCGTTTGTATAAATGGAGAGTTGCTCCAAAAGACCAGCACGACCACGTTTAACTTTAAAAGGGGTAAATTCTCTGAGATGAGGAGGCGTGTGAAGGGAAAACTGAAAGGAAAGGTAAATACGGTCAAAACTCTTGGGGAAGCTTGGAGGCTATTTAAAACTACAATCCTAGAAGCTCAGATAAAATATATACCACCAGTTAGGAAAGGTACAAACAGGTATAAGAAAAGGCCTGCATGGTTAACAAACAGTTCTCAAACATCACGTCTTGTGGCCAGGGGTCATTTTGTAGAAAAAAAGGGTGCAGGAGCTCAGTAGCATATCTCATTTGCATATGCCCCGGGATCTGTGTGCAGCTGGGAGAGAACTCCCCACTGCATGCAGACCTTGGCTGGTGGTTCAGGAGCTGTGCTCCTGTGAGCTCCTGCTGAATTCAAGCCCTGCTCCTCGCGATCAAAGGTTCATTCTATGGGGCTCTTACGTGAAGAAAGGGCGGCCACCCCTGTTCCATTTTGAAGGTGCCCTCCTGGGCGATTCCATCCTGCTTTCAGGTTTCTTTGAAAATGTTTCCTTGAACATCACCTCTTGGTCCTGTGCTGACCCAAACCATGTCCCCACAGCCAATGGAGTTTTGGTTTGGACCTGGCTGGGGGTGACGAAGCAGGGATGGGCGTACCGGGCCTGGGATGATGAAAATACCTTGAACCAGCCCTACCTAGTCCCAGGTGTGTTATGGCGTAATTAATCCCATTTGAAGAACCTTGACGATGTACCCCTGGCCTCGTTCACAAGCTGATTTTCCAGAACCTCCTCCACCTCCCCCTAGGCATGTCACACCCAGGATACACTTCCCATGGGATATTTTCTTCTTGGTTCTGACAAGATTACCAGAATCAGCTCAGCCTTCGGGGACGGAGCCCCTATTCCTTTTCTCACTGGATAGGGTGGTGGGTGGCTCTCAGAAGGAAGGAAGCCATTACAGCAACAGGGGAAATGAATCCATGTTCAACATAAGTGCACTTCTCCACACCAGTCAACGGGGGCGCTACTATCACAGAATCATAGAGTTGGAAGGGGGGATGGGGAGGGAGAAGTTGAACGAAAGCAACTTTAACTTTAAATGCATTTTCCAAGCCGCCAGCTGGCTTGGCTTGGAGAAGAGATTTAAAGAGAGAAATGCCTTCTCCAAGAGGGAATGGGTTCGGGGCTTCAAGAGCCGCATAATAGGTGCAAAAGAGCTGGCTCCCAAGCCATAGTTTGGCCACCCCTGATTTATAGTGTACCTGCCTTAGATAGTTTGTTGTCTGCCTTGTTCTCCAATCCTGTACTCCGTCCCATAGTATTATTCATTGCTTGCCTTGTGCTGCCTAATTGCACTGCTTGATATTTCATGATCCACCTTGAGTCTCAAAGCAAAAGGAGGAGTATAAATTAATAAAGACTGATGGCTAGGTGGGAACCCGAGCTCCTGCTACATTCATTTGCTCGGTTGCCTTGGCTGAAGCATCCGTCCTGACACCTAAAGTTTGGGTGTTCCTTTGAAGGAACCTTTCACCCAAAGGGTAATGAACACGTGGAATTCCCTGCCACAGGAAGTGGTGGCGTATACAAGTCTAGACAGCTTCGATTGGATGAACATCTGGAGCAGAGGTCCATCAGTGGCTATTAGCCTCAAGGTATAGAGGGAACCCTCTGTCTGGGGCAAGGAATGCTCTGTCTTCTTGGTGCTTAGGGGGCAACAACGGGAGGGCTTCTGGAATTCTGGCCCCAATGATGGACCTTCTGGTTGTGCCTGGGTTTTGGCCACTGTGTGACACAGAGTGTTGGACTGGATGGGCCATTGGCCTGATCCAACATGGCTTCTCTTATGTTCTTCTGTGACACAGAGTGTTGGACTGGATGGGCCACTGGCCTGATCCAACAGGGCTTCTCTTATGTTCTTCTGTGACACAGAGTGTTGGACTGGAGGGGCCACTGGCCTGATCCAACATGGCTTCTCTTATGTTCTTCTGTGACACAGAGTATTGGACTGGAGGGGCCACTGGCCTGATCCAGCATGGCTTTTCTTCTGTTCTTATGTGACACAGAGTGTTGGACTGGATGAGCCACTGGCCTGATCCAACATGGCTTCTCTTATGTTCTTCTGTGACACAGAATGTTGGACTGGATGAGCCACTGGCCTGATCCAACATGGCTTCTCTTATGTTCTTCTGTGACACAGAGTGTTGGACTGGAGGGGCCACTGGCCTGATCCAACATGGCTTCTCTTATGTTCTTCTGTGACACAGAGTGTTGGACTGGATGGGCCACTGGCCTGATCCAACATGGCTTCTCTTATGTTCTTCTGTGACACAGAGTGTTGGACTGGATGGGCCATTGGCTTGATCCAACATGGCTTCTCTTATGTTCTTCTGTGACACAGAGTGTTGGACTGGAGGGGCCACTGGCCTGATCCAACATGGCTTCTCTTATGTTCTTCTGTGACACAGAGTGTTGGACTGGATGGGCCACTGGCCTGATCCAACATGGCTTCTCTTCTGTTCTTATGTGACACAGAGTGTTGGACTGGATGGGCCATTGGCCTAATCCAACGTGGCTTCTCTTATGTTCTTCTGTGACACAGAGGGTTGGACTGGATGTGCCATTGGCCTGATCCAACATGGCTTCTCTTATGTAAGGCAATCATGCCACAAGAAGATTCATGTTGGCTTGCAACAGCAAAACAAAGTCTCACAACACCTTAGAGACTAACAAAATGTCATTTGACCCAGAGAGAACTCCAGTGTTCTGGGTTACACCTCTGCGGATGCCAATCACAGTTGCTGGCAAGTCTCACAATTCCAAGACCACGGCCACACAGCCCAGAGAAGTCTATAACCACCGCAATGTCACTTGGCAGAAAGTTTGTCAAGCTGAAGCCCTTTTATCCCTGCACCTGATGCGGTGCTCTCTGACTCCCCCAAGCTTCTGCCAGAAGAAATTTGGAAGAACCACTTTAGTTTTCCAACCTCCAGGTGGTGCTTGGAGATCTCCTGGGAGTTGACCTTCACTCCAGGCAACAGTCAGAGATCAGTTCTCCAAAACGGCTTCTTTGGAGAGTGGACTGTTATACCCTGCTGAGGTCCCAACCCTCTCCCAAACTTTACCTTCCATCAAGTCCACCCTCAGAATCTCCAAATGTTTCTCAACACAGAGAACTCAGTGCCACTGGACTCCTAACAGCTGGATAACCCCAACCACCCTTGTCTCAGTGGAGTTTGGAAGCTAAGCAAGATTGGTTCTGGTTAGCACTGGGATGGGAGACCACCAAAGAAGACGGGGGCTGCTATGGAGAAGAAGGCAACGACCGCCTGGACAACTGGGCTAAAAGCAATAAAATGCATTTTAACAGGGATAAATATAAAGTTCTGCATTTAGGAAGGAAAACTCCAATGCATTGTTAAAGGATGGGGGTAGACTTGTTTTAGTATGTAGGATCTAGGGGTCTTAGTGGACCATAAACTGAACATGAGTCAGCAGTGTGATGTGGTGGCTAAAAAGGTAAATGCAATTTTGGGCTGTATCAACAGAAGTTATTTAGAGTTGGGAGTGAGTATGATTTAGAGTTGGGAGTGAGCAGTGAAGTGGCCAAGTTTGCGGATGACACTAAATTGTTCAGGGTGGTGAGAACCAGAGAGGATTGTGAGGAACTCCAAAGGGATCTGTTGAGGCTGGGTGAGTGGGCGTCAACGTGGCAGATGCGGTTCGATGTGGCCAAGTGCAAAGTAATGCACATTGGGGCCAAGAATCCCAGCTACAAATACAAGTTGATGGGGTGTGAACTGGCAGAGACTGACCAAGAGAGAGATCTTGGGGTCGTGGTAGATAACTCACTGAAAATGTCAAGACAGTGTGCGTTTGCAATAAAAAAGGCCAACGCCATGCTGGGAATTATTAGGAAGGGAATTGAAAACAAATCAGCCAGTATCATAATGCCCCTGTATAAATCGATGGTGCGGTCTCATTTGGAGTACTGTGTGCAGTTCTGGTCGCCGCACCTCAAAAAGGATATTATAGCATTGGAGAAAGTGCAGAGAAGGGCAACTAGAATGATTAAAGGGCTGGAGCACTTTCCCTATGAAGAAAGGTTGAAACGCTTGGGACTCTTTAGCTTGGAGAAACGTCGACTGCGGGGTGACATGATAGAGGTTTACAAGATAATGCATGGGATGGAGAAAGTAGAGAAAGAAGTACTTTTCTCCCTTTCTCACAATACGAGAACTCGTGGGCATTCGATGAAATTGCTGAGCAGACAGGTTAAAACAGATAAAAGGAAGTACTTCTTCACCCAAAGGGTGATTAACATGTGGAATTCACTGCCACAGGAGGTGGTGGCGGCCACAAGTATAGCCACCTTCAAGAAGGGTTTAGATAAAAATATGGAGCACAGGTCCATCAGTGGCTATTAGCCACAGTGTATGTGTGTATATAAAATTTTTTGCCACTGTGTGACACAGAGTGTTGGACTTGATGGGCCGTTGGCCTGATCCAACATGGCTTCTCTTATGTTCTTGTTCTTAAGTCTAGTGTCCAGATCCTATGAAGTGATGGTATCCCTTTATTCTGCTCTGGTAAGACCTCACCTGGAGTATTGGGTTCAGTTTTGGGCACCACATTTTAAGAAGAATATAGGCAAGCTGGAACGGGTCCAGAGGAGGGTGACAAAGATGGTTAGGGATTTGGAGACCAAGTCCTATGAAGAAAGGTTGAAGGAGCTGGGCATGTTTAGCCTGGAGAGGAGGCGGCTGAGAGGTGATAGGATCACCATCTTCAAGTACTCGAAGGGCTGTCATCTAGAGGATGGTGTGGAATAGTTTTCTCTGGCCCCAGAATGTAGGACCAGAACCAATGGGTTGAAATTAAATCAGGAGAGTTTCAAGCTCAGAAAAAGAGAAGAAGATGATGATATTGGATTTATATCCCATCCTATACTCTGAATCTCAGAGTCTCAGAGCAGCTTATAATCTCCTTTATCCCCTCGCCCACAACAGACACCCTGTGAGGTGGGTGGGGCTGAGAGAGCTCTCCCAGAAGCTGCCCTTTTGAGGACAGCTCTGCGAGAGCTATGGCTGACCCAAGGCCACTCCAGCAGGTGCAAGTGGAGGAGTGGGGAATCAAACCCAGTTCTCCCAGATAAGAGTCCGCACACTTAACCACTACACCAATCTGGCATTTAAAGTAGTCCCTGGGTGGAACAGGCTTCCTTGGGTGGTGTTGGGCTCTCCTTCCTTAGAGGTTTTTAAACGGAGGGTGGATGGCCATTTGACAGCATTGCGGATCCTGTGAACTTAGGGGGAAGTACTTGTGAATTTCCTGCATTGTGCAGGGGTTTGGACTAGATGTCCCTGGAGGTCTGTTCCAACTCTATGATTCTATAATCTGTGCTCATCTGTTGCCTTTCCCCCAAAGTCCTGGAGTTGTCTTGAGGTGGTTGCAGTTTTTGGGGAAAGGCTTCAGGTGGTCAAAAAAGGAGATAATCACTGCCCCTCCTTTCTATTGAATACTTCCTCTTGTTGAATGTTGGGTGGAGCATTGACTCAGGAGGTGGTGTGTATGCACACTGGAACCTGATGAATAAAGCAGAAGCAAAAGGCCCCTACGTGAAGCCTCTGATGCCTTTCTTACAATACAAGAACTCATGGGCATTCAATGAAATTGCTGAGCAGTCGGGTTAGAACAGATAAAAGGAAGTCCTTCTTCACCCAAAGGGTGATGAACACGTGGAATTCACTGCCACAGGAGGTGGCAGCGGCTACAAGCAGAGATGGCTTCAAGAGGGGATTGGATAAGCATCTGGAGCAGAGGTCCATCAGTGGCTCTTAGCCAC
The DNA here is from genome assembly GCF_032191835.1 of Heteronotia binoei. Taxonomy (NCBI): domain Eukaryota; kingdom Metazoa; phylum Chordata; class Lepidosauria; order Squamata; family Gekkonidae; genus Heteronotia; species Heteronotia binoei. Next base: position 268,405,904 of record NC_083223.1, read on the forward strand.
AGCTTATCGTTGGAACTCTCTGTCTGGGGCAGTGATGCTCTGTATTCTGGTGCTTGGGGGGGCACAGTGGGAGGGCTTCTAGCCCCACTGGTGGACCTCATGATGGCCCTTGGGTTTGGGTTTTTTTGGCCCCTGTGTGACACAGAGTGTTGGATCGGATGGGCCTTTGCCTTGATCCAACATGGCTTCTCTTACATTCTTATGTCTTCTTTTCCCATCGAGGGATCGATTTCAAAATCCGGACAGTGGAGATCGAGGGCAAGAGGATCAAACTGCAGGTTTGGTAAGTGCTGGGGAGGGGTGGAATCTGAAGCAAAGGTCCCTGCCCCGAGGAGCTTACCATTTAACGTTCCACAGCGGGATGTGCGTGTTCAGTTGAACTCCGAGCGCATGGTATTGTTTTGGGTTGAGCATAAGGAGGAAGGGAGAAACGGCATTGGAAGGAAGGTCATCTTATGGCCTCGAATGGGTGACCCTGGATTTTGTTTCCTTACAGGGACACTGCTGGACAGGAACGCTTCAAAACCATCACCACAGCATATTACCGGGGAGCCATGGTAGGAAATTGGCCCCTGATCCTCCTATTCTCTGAGCAACGATCTTTTCAGGGAGAGGAGGGGTCTCTCTTTCAGTCAGAGCGGGTTCCTCAGTGGAACAGGCTTCCTCAGGAGGTGGTGGGCTCTCCTCCCTCGGAGGTTTTTCGACAGGTGCTAGACGGCCGTCTGACAGTAAGGCTCATTCTGTGAACTTAGAGACAAAGCCCCCTTGAGTAAGCCCCCTAAAAACCAAGGCCATAAGAACAGCCTGTTTGTTGGACTGGCACCTAGATCCGTCTGCGCTAGATGTCAGGAAGTTCTTCCTAATGTTGAGCCGGAAGCTCTTCTGGTTTAATTTCAACCCGCTGTTTCTGGTCCTTCCTTCTGGGGCCACAGAAAAGAATTCTGCACCATTTATTCAATCGAAGCAGAAGACATCCAGGTTTGCAGAAGAGTGATGCTTTGCTTGCTATAAGCATCACCCTGAAAGGCTCAGAATACAGGCGGCTCTTTGAGTTTCTGTTGTCTTAATGCACTTTGTAATGGATTTGCGCAGATTAAATGCAGGCTGTGCCACAAAGGGGTAGTCTTGAGAGTGGAGGTGTGGGGTTTGAGGGGGTTCAAGTGGGAATCTGGGGGCAGATAATTTCCAGCGAGGGGCGGAAGAAGTCCATTCCTTGAAGGAGAGCCTCTGCCAGTGCCAGATTAAAGAAGAAGAAGAAGCAGGATTGCATATTTATACTCCGCCCTTCTCTCTGAATCAGAGACTCAGAGCAGCTCACAATCACCTTTACCTTCCTCCCCCACAACAGACACCCTGTGAGGTGGGTGGGGCTGAGAGGACTCTCACAGCAGCTGCCCTTTCAAGGACAACCTCTGCCAGAGCTATGGCTGACCCAAGGCCATGCTAGCGGGTGCAAGTGGAGGAGTGCGGAATCAAACCCGGTTCTCCCAGATAAGAGTCCGCACACTTAACCACTACACCAAACTGGCTCTAAATACTAAACCCTGTGGAGGCCCCTAAGCAGTCAAAATTCACTGCCACAGGAGGTGGTGACAGCTGCCAGCACAGACAGCTTCAAGAGGGGATTGGAGAAACCTATGGAGCAGAGGTCAATCAGTGGCTATTAGTCACAGAGTATTGTTGGAACTCTCTGTCTGGGACAGTGATGCTCTGTATTCTTACTGCTTGGGGGCACAGTGGGAGAGCTTCTAGTGTCCCGACCCCCCTGATGGACCTCCTGATGGCACCTGGGTTTTTTGGCCACTGTGTGACACAGAATGTTGGATTGGATGGGCCATTGGCCTGATCCAACATGGCTTCTCTTATGTTCTTAGCCACAGGATATTGTTGGAACTCTCTGTCTGGGGCAGTGATGCTCTGCATTCTTGGTGCTGGGAGCGGCAACAGTAGGAGGGCTTCTAGTTTCCTGGCTCTGCTAGTGGACCTCCTGATGGCACCTGGGTTTTTTGGCCACTGTGTGACAGTGTGTTGGATTGGATGGGCCATTGGCCTGATCCAACATGGCTTCTCTTATATTCTTATATCTGGGGCAGTGATGCTCTGTATTCTTTGTGCTTGGGAGGGACAACAGTGGGAGGGCTTCTAGTGTCCTGGCCCCACTGGTGGACCTCCTGATAGTATCTGGGTCTTTTGGCCACTGTGTGACACAGAGTGTTGGACTGGATGGGCCGTTGGCCTGATCCAACATGGCTTCTGTTATGTTCTTATGGCCACTGTGTGACACAGAGTGTTGGACTGGATGGGCCACTGGCCTGATCCAACATGGCTTCTCTTATGTTCTTATGGGCCCCCTTATCTCAGAGTCAGAGCTCCTGCCCCACCACCCGTTGCCTCCGCTGCAGCCTGCAGGCGCCTTCTCAAAAGCCCCTTTAACAAAGCTTTGAGGGGAGAGGCAGAGAGAGGAAACTTGCTAGCAGCAGCCTCACCAGGCAAATCGGGCGAAGAGCAGCTTAGGTGCTGGCTGTGCGTGGAGGCTCCGAGGGTTACAGGAAGGGCTGCCAAGCCCCCGGTCAGGGCGGGGATTCCCCTGCTTGGGAGGTTCCCAACCCGCCGGCCCACATTGAGCTGGTGGGGAGAACCTCCCGCGATGTTGCCAGCGCTGTGACGTCACCCGGAAGTGACATCATCACGCCGGTGATGTTGCGTGGCGGCCACTCTAGGCATTTCTGGGGAAACTCTATGGTTTTTTTTTCTCCTGACGCTCTAGCCATCTGGGGGGGGAAACTCTATGGTACAATAGGTACCATAGAAGAGAGTCCCCTGCCGGAGGCTGCGAGGGACTTGGCAACCCTAGTTACAAACAGGGGGGGAAACTGGGGTGGGGAGCCAGCCTGGGGTCCTTAAAGGCGTGGGGACGCCTAGGCCAGTGCCTGCTTGGCCTAATTGTTAATCCAGCCCTGGCCTCCTCGGCCCTCCACAACTTGTGTCTTCTTCTCAGGGGATCATCCTCGTGTATGATATCACTGACAGCAAGTCCTTCGAGAACATCCAGAACTGGATGAAGAGCATCAAGGAGGTAAGGGGGCAAAAGGTGAGAGGGTGGGGAGATGATGGGGTGAAAAAATGTTTATTTTATTTTATTACATTTGCATCTCACCCTCCCCTGATGGGATCAGGGCTGCGAACAACAGGTAAAACAACATAGCGTTAAAACCGCGTCGTCTTCAAAATAGAATCGCGATAAAATCATTTAAAAACATTTCGTACCGTTTCGGTTTCACTCCCTAGAATCCAAGTTGGTGTGATTTTTTGGTTCTTCGCTAGCGCTACGCAGGGGTGGAATTCTAGCAGGAGCTCCTTTGCATATTAGGCCACACACCCCTGATGGAGCCAATCCGCCGAGATTTTACAAGGCTCTTTTTGGTAAGCTCTTGGCGGATTGGCTCCATCAGGGGTGCGTGGCCTAATATGCAAAGGAGCTCCTGCTAGAATTCCACCCCTGGCGCTACATATACTGATGTTGTTAGATGTTATTTGGCTCTCTACATTTGTACATTTATAAAAAGAAGAGGGTAGAGTTTGGTCAGGAAAGGCTTCAGGTGGTGTCTGTGCCATTTTACCTGCTAACCCAGAGGTGTCAAGCTCGTTTGTTATGAAGGCCAGATCTGACATAAATGTCGCGTTGTGGGGCCGAGCCATGCGTGCCATGAAACGCCCCTCGCGGCGGCCATTTTGTGGAGGGGAACTTTCCCCCCTATATGGTCTGTGCCTCTTTTGCAGAATGCTTCCGCCGGCGTTGAGCGCCTTTTGCTGGGGAACAAGTGTGACATGGAAACCAAGCGCAAAGTGCCCCGGGATCGAGCAGAAAAGGTATCAAAATTTATACACCTGAATGCATGAAGTTGCCTTATATTGAGTCAGAATTCTAGCAGGCCACCGTCTCTGATGTAGCCAATCTTCCGGGAGCTTGCCAAGGCTCTTTTTTGTAAGCTCTTGGAGGATTGGCTACATCAGGGGGTGTGGCCTAATATGCAAATGAACTCCTGCTAGAACTCCACCCCTGAGTCAGGGCATTCGTTCATCCAGGTCACTGTTGTCTCTTCTGACTGGCAATGGCTCTCCAGGGTCTTAGGTGAAGGTCTCTCGCATTGCCTGGTAGCAGATTATTTAATTGGAGATGCTGGGGAATTGAACCTGGGACCTTCCGTTTGTGAAGCAGGGGCTCCGCCACTGAGCTATGGTCCCTCATCCAAACAGCAGCAGTAGTACAGATGTTCATTCGTGACCAGCAAACTGGGGTGTGGTGGGGGCCATCAAGTCACAGCCAACTTATGGTGAACCCCTAATAGGGTTTTCGGGGCAAGAGGCCAACAGATGTGGTTTGCCGTTGCCTGCCTCTGCACAGCAACCCTGTACTTCCTTGGAGGTCTCCCATCCAAGTCCTAACCAGGGATGACCACACTTATCTTCCACGATCAGACTAGCTTGAGCCATCAAGGTCAAGTCAAGAGATGAGCAGAGGTGGTTGGCCATTGCCTGCCTCTGCGTAGCAACCCTGTACTTCCTTGGAGGTCTCCCATCCAAGTCCTAACCAGGGATGACCACACTTATCTTCCATGATCAGCCTAGCTTGGGCCAAAAAGGTCAAGGCAAGAGACGTTCAGAAGCGTTTTGCCATTGCCTGCCTCTGCGTAGCAACCCTGGACTTCCTTGGTGGCCTCTTATCCAAGTCCTAATCAGGGATGGCCCTGCTTATCTTTCAGAATCACGCTACCTTGGGCCATCAAGGTCAAGGCAAGAGACAAACAGAGGTGGTTGGCCATTGGCTGCCTCTGCGTAGCAACCCTGGACTTCCTTGGAGGTCTCCCATCCAAGTCCTCACCAGGGCTGACCGTGCTTAGCTTCCATGATCAGACTAGCTTGGGCCATCATGTTTAAGGCAAGAAATGCCTCTGCCTCTGCATAGCAACCCTGGACTTAAGAGCATAAGAGGAGCCATGTTGGATCAGGCCAATGGCCCATCCAGTGCAACACTCTGTCAAACTGACTTCCTTGGTGGCCTCCCATCCAACTTCTAAGTATTAACCAAGACTGACCCTTCTTAGTGAGTGAGATCTGATGAGATCGGGCTAGTCTGGGCCATCCGTGTCGGGGCACAGGGGTGGAATTCTAGCAGAAGCTCCTTTGCTTATTAGGCCACACCCTCCTGATGTGGCCAATCCTCCAAGAGCTTACAGAAAAGAGCCTCGATGGATTGGCTACATCAGGGGTGTGTGGCCTAGTATGCAAAGGAGCTCCTGCTAGAATTCCACCTCTGGCGGAACAGATGTTCCTTCTTGATTACTGGGATCTGGGATGTGGGTTTTGTTTTGCCAGGGGGTTCGAGGGGTTCTGGCTCTGAGTGTGCCCTCATTTGTTCCCAACAGCTGTCCAAGGAGCACGGGATCCGGTTCTTTGAGACGAGCGCCAAATCCAGCTTGAATGTGGAAGAGGTGAGTCGTGAATGCATGCGAGCCACTAGCTGTGTGAGGGGAAAATCCTTCCTCCCCCCCCCCCATTTAAAAACAAACTTTATTTAATGCTTACAATTACAAACATGACATGTCCGCACAGTTCACATAGCCAAGATCAATCTAATGTTGAAAACAAAGTACAAGGTCTTAAAGTCAGTTGCGCAGAATAGACAAAATAAATCCAAATCAAAAATACATCAGTTTTCTGTAAAATGAATTCTGAGGTACGATATCATGTTCTCTTAAATACGATATTAAAGGAAACCAAACAGAAACAACACATTCTTCATACTGCTTTAAATTCAATTCGAATGAGTTGTATCTTACTGATTACAAGCAGTTCCCATCATTTCTGAAACCAATATTCTAACGATGGGAGAGAGGAGTTTATCCAGTTAGCCGCTATTGTAAGTCTAGCAGCTGCAATAAGATTGTTGATTAAATTGGAAGTGCATTTCCTAAGTGAGAGGTCTTTCCAGTTGTGCAATAAAAAAATGTCTGGTTCGAAAGGCAAGAGGTACCCTGCAATTAGTAATAATAATAATAATACTTTTTATTTATATCCCGCCCTCCCCGCAAGCAGGCTCAGGGCGGCTCACAACACGTAAATACAATGAACAATAAAACCATATACAATAATTACAATTTCAATTATAAAATCATCCTTAAAATCATTAAAACTTGCATTAAGATTAACATTATGGTGCTATAGTTAAGATCTTCCATAAAATTCAGCGACTAAAACGTAAAGCATATCCAGCAAGACTTTCTTGGCTCGGTATTAAGTGAAGGCTATTTTAAAGAGGTGGGTCTTGCAGGCCCTGCGGAATTGGTCTAAACATCCCAGGGCCCGTACCTCCTCCGGGAGTTGGTTCCACAGCAGGGGAGCTGCTATGGAGAAGGCCCGATCCCGGGTGGTCTTCAATCTGGCCTCCCTTGGCCCAGGGGTATTCAGCTGGTTCTTTCCAGCTGACCTCAGCGCTCTCTGGGGTTCATACGGGGAAAGACGGTCCCTCAAGTAGACAGGTCCTCGGCCATATAGTCTTATCTGGGTTTGAATTTGATGCCAAAATTGATAAGTATGCTTACAATTCCACCAACCATGCATAGAAGTAGCTATTGCTCCACATTTTTTAATACGTAGGTGCAATAGTAGGGACAAATTCATTCATTTATTTATTTTTCACATTTATATCCCGCCCTCCCTGCTGAAGCAGGCTCATGGGCGTCTAATGGGAGGCCGGCACCACCTTGTAAGTGCTTTGACAGATCGGAATTTAATTTTAAAAATGTCAGCTCTGTCGCCATATGATTTCCAAACTAGATTCCATTGAAAATCCTTCCTAAAGAGTCACGGCTATCCCTTGGGATTAGCTCCAGGCCTTGCTAACGACAGGCGCAAGCTGAGACGGTGGAAGGCTTATCTGGATTTAGAGAGTTCCCGTCACCAGAGAAGGAACTGAAATGGAGTTGTGCGATTTCCTGCCATGCTCTGACGGTCTCAGCTCGGATGGCTTTTTAAAAATGGATTCAGTCAGCTTATAGAAGAGAAAAGAACAACCAGGGACTTCTTGCAGGGCCGTCACCAGGATTTCCTGTTTGCTGAGGCCCACAACAGGATTTGTGGTTTGGGGGGGGCCACCTGGTTTGGCAGCCCAGGGCTCTCCACACTCTAAGCTGCCTTGAGCCCCACAAGCTAACCCCCCTTTGTGTCTGGGCAGTCATAGCAGCTCTGCTCCCTCAGCCCTTTCTTATGCGCCCCTCTCTCGGAGAGACAGAGACCTCTTGACTCTTCCCCCACCCCTTCGCTCTGCAAGGTGTGTTGGGGAAGGGGAGAGAAAAAAGCGAAAAGACCTGCAGCAGTGCTGTTACTCATTCAGAGTGGCAGTGAGCAAAGGAGCAAAGGAGACATATAGTTGGAAGGGGGGGGGTTGACAGAATGATAATGATGTTGATGATGATGATGATATTGGATTTATACCCCGCCCTCCACTCCGAATCTCAGAGCGGCTCACAATCTCCTATATCTTTTCCCTATACAACAGACACCCTGTGAGGTGGGTGGGGCTGAGAAAGCTCTCCCAGAAGCTGCCCTTTTAAGGAAAACTTCTGTCAGAGCTATGGCTGACCCAGCTGCAAGTGGAGGAGTGGGGAATCAAACCCAGTTCTCCCAGATAAGAGTCTGCACACTTAACCACTACACCAAACTGGCCCTCCCAGGCTCCACTGTAGCTTCGGGCCTGGACTTCTGTGTTTAGCTCCATATTTTTATCCAATCCTCTCTTGAAGCTGTCTGTGCTTGTAGCTGCCACCACCTCCTGTGGCAGTGAATTCCACGTGTTCATCACCCTTTGGGTGAAGAAGTACTTCCTTTTATCCGTTTTAACCTGACCGCTCAGCAATTTCATCGAATGCCCACGAGTTCTCGTATTGTGAGAAAGGGAGAAGTACTTCTTTCTCTACTTTCTCCATACCATGCATAATCTTGTAAACCTCTATCATGTCACCCCGCAGTCGATGTTTCTCCAAGCTAAAAAGCTCCAAGCGTTTTAGCCTTTCTTCATAGGGAAAGCGTTCCAAACCTTTAATCATTCTAGTTGCCCTTTTCTGGACTTTTTCCAATGCTATAATATCCTTTTGGAGGTTCCGGTGACCAGAATTGTACACAGTATTCCAACACAGATCTCAGCAATACGATCTGTCACTGGCCCATAAGCAAGTCAATCTCTGTGCACCCCTGCTGACTGATAAGGGACTACTTTTCAAGGGTGTTGTGGGGGGAATGTGGAGAAACACCATTTTAGGCCTGTGTTTGGGAGTTGGCTGGAGAAGTCTCTCAAACTGGAGGCAGGCTTTGGCCTAGTATCTTCCTCCTTCCCCCTCCCCTCCTGTCTGGAGGGGGCAATTCTGTGTGGGGGGGGTCCTCCTAGAGAGACAAGAAGTCCTTCAGGCCTGTCTCCCAGAATGCTGCAGGAAGGTATATTGGTTCCTGGGTGGGGGGGACTGGATTTTATATAGGAGATTTTGGGCAGGAAGCCCTCTGTTCAGTTAGTTCAGTAGGTATGGTCAGGCTTTCAACAATCTAAGTGAGGTGCCTCGTGCCTGCCCTGCATGACATCCAGTTAGGGCAAGTATAACAGGGAGAGAAGGAGCGTTTTCCCCCCTACTTTGATTTGTTTCTTCTATTCAGTCTTTTTTAAAAAATGCCTGTAAATAAATATTTTGTTATAATCTTGAGTCCCTCTGTGCCACATTCCCCCCCCCCCCAAACCGCTTGGAACTCTAGGAGTGGGTTGGAAAGTCCTTAGGGTGGAGAGACGTGGCAAAAGAACTGGTTGCCAACTCTCCAGGGGGTCCCCAAAGTTCCATGGGAAGCCCTGAGCAGCGTTCCTTGTGAGTCCAGAGGGAGGTTAGGAGGCTGTCTCGCCTAACTAGAGCTCCAGAGATGGACAGTGGTGGCAGCGAATACCCAGAGGCTGCAAAGAGGAAGAGCCCTTTCAGGTCAGGATACCAGGAAGGGCTGGGCAGGATCGGGGCCAGCTAGCAGACGCAGGACTGGTCTGCCACAGGGAGCAAAGAAGATTCTCAGTCGCTTTGTTGATAAGGAAATCATAAAATCATAGAATTGGAAGTGACCTCCAGGGTCATCTTCTCCAACCCCCTGCACAATGCCTCCTCCCGCAACAACCCCTTCCTGCTCTCCTTCTCATGATCTGCCTAATTCACAGGATCTGTATTGCTGTCAGGTGGCCATCTAGCCTCTGTTTAAAAACCTCCAAGGAAGGAGAGCCCCCCCCCACCTCCTGAGGAAGCCTGTTCCACTCAGAGACGGCTCTAAGTGTCACAAAGTTCTTCCTCGTGTTTAGTCAAAAATATTATAGGATAGGGGAGACTTGTCTTGGCAGTAGTATGTGTGAAAAGGATCTAGGGGTCTTAGTGGACCGTACGCTGAACATGAGTCAACAAGTGTGATGCAGTCGCTAAAAAGGCCAATGCAATTTTGGGCTGTATTAACAGTATAGTGTCCAGTTCCCGTGAAGTGATGGTATCGCTAAGTCCTCTTCACAGATAATACTACCAAGACAAGTCTCCCCCATCCTATAATGATGTATTGGATTTTTTTCCTACCCAAATGCATCAGAATAATTCACGGAGCTCTCCCATCATTCTTCCCCCCCCCCTTTCCTTTTTTTCTCAGGCCTTCAATACTCTGGCCCGGGACATCCTTCTGAAAACAAGCAAGAAATCGGTGAGCGGCCGTCTCTCAGGAACGACTCTCAAGGGGAGGCCCAGTCAAGCCAGGGGCGGGGAGGGGCAGGGAGGACATACCTTCTGAGCTCTGGCCCTTTCCCTGGTGGGTAAGGCAAGGGCCTCCAAACGGGGGGATCCCCTTCCCCCACCCGAGGATTGGCAACCCCGTGGTCTACTCAGAATGCTACTGAAGTACACTCCGAGGAAAGTATTCTTAGGACTGCAATGTCTGGCGCTCTGATACATCACCTCTGGTTTCCACATAGGGTTGCCAAGTCCAATTCAAGAAATATCTGAGGACTTTGGGGGTGGAGCCAGGAGACTTTGGGGGTGGAGCCAGGAGCAAGGATATGACAAGCATGACTGAACTCCAAAGGGAGTTCTGGCCATCACATTTAAAGGGACCGCACACCTTTTAAATGCCTTCCCTCCATTGGAAATAATGAAGGATAAGGGCACGTTCTTTTGGGACTCATAAAATTGGAAACCTTGGTCCAAACCTTTTGAAACTTGGAGGGTGTTTTGAGGAGAGGCACTGGATGCTATGCTGATAATTTGGTGCTTCTCCCTCAAAAAACAGGGGCCCCTCAGAGCCCCCAGATACTTGCAGTTCAATCCTTCATTATACCCTCTGGTCTCCATAGGGAATCATGGAGTGCCCAGAAAACATTTCCCTTGCCCCCCCCCCACTTTCTGATGACCCTGAATTAGGGGGAGGGCCTCCAAACCAGGGGATCCCCTGCCCCCACCTGGGGATTGGCAACCCTATTTCCACAGCTGATGGATCTCAGGGTAAGATCGCACCGCTTCCCTGCTGCAGCTTGTATCTCATCTCGTTTTTTTCCCCTTACCTTTTTCAGGCTCAAAGCAACAAGGGGCCCTTGGACTTGAAAGGACCACAGAAAAGCAGCAGCAAATGTTCCTTGGTGTAGCAGCCGGCTGCTGAAAAGCTGCTGTTTGCTACTCTATAGCACCTGGGGCCTTGGCATTGGGCCCCAGCGTGCCGGTTCCTCCCTTCCATTCGAAACGCCTCCAGGTTCTTCCCCGGACAGCACGGGAGGCTAATTTTTTGCTTCATAAAACCTCCGAGCTTGCAAGCCAGTATAGGGCTGGATCCCCGATTCTGGCAGCAGGATGAGGCTTGGAGGCTGGGACTCCCTCCCCTCAACATTCCCTCCTGCTTCCTCAATATGCCTGCAAATGTATATTAAGGGGATTATGTGAGCCAGGATGGAAATTGATCTTAAGAGTGGGGGAATCCGCCGGGGGGTGGGGGGAATCAGCCACCCTAGGGCCAGAACGTAGTGGGCTGCAAACGAACCCCCCCAGAATTTCAGGGACGCCACAGGATGGCGCTCTCTTGTCCTTTGAGCCAGCCTGCTCTTCTGCTTCTTAGCAGGATGCCTTCACACAACAATGTGACACAGAGTGTCGGGAGAATTTGTTCACACTACAGTGAGACTGGGTACTGTACAGTTCATAGGCTCAGAGGTGGGGACTCCCTCCCCCACAACATTCCCTTCTGCTTCCTCAATATGCCTGCAAAGGGAAGACTTTGACCCGCTTCAGGATCCTTTGCGGGAGAGGGCCAAACAGCCTCCACCCTAGAAGGTCTCTCCAATAGGCCCACGTGGAATCCTCAAACACGTACGTCGGAATCTTCAAATTACATAACCCAATTTGTGTCTCCCGCTCCCCTTTTGTAATTCTTTGACAGTATTAAATATTTGCAGTGAACCTCCGTGCCAAAACTTGTTGGGACCGCAGCTTCGGGGCGGGTGGAAGGAACTCCTTCCTGACTTCTCGAACCCTTCCCTGACTTCTCGTGACAAGATGGGAGGGGTTTGGGTGTGTTGTGGCATCAGCACGCTGGGCCTTGGCTGTAGCCAGAGGGCAACGCGTATGCGAAGAGGGGATTTAATACTTGCTATTTCCGCCACACATTTCCGCCACACCGTCCATACCTGTTATTTCCGCCACACCATTCAGAGCAGAACTGCTTGTCAGTTGTTTAAAGGTGCCTTTAGGAGTTTTAAAAACAATAATGCCTCATTGAGCGTCCTTTTTAACATCACGGGGCAGCGGGGGGGCATCTTTCACAAGTTCACAGCAACTGTTGATAGGCTCGTTTGAAAGCGGTTTTTTGCTATTCGAAAGGAAAGCACTCTGAGTATGCTGAAAGCCCTCATCATAAAACAAGGTGTCTTCATTTATTAATTCAGTTTCCATCCCGCCCTCCCCGCAAGCTGGCTCAGGCATTCTCCACTCTGAGCCAAGTTGGCGTAATGGTTGAAATGTTCAGACTAGGGGGTGCCCTGGAAAAAAAATCCCCACCTAACAGGGTGGGGTTACAGGTTGGTCTTGTGCAAATCAATACGCCCCAGCATCACAAGTTTGTCGCAGGTATTAAAAAAGAGGGCCTTTTATGCCTCCCCAGGCTTTTTGGAGAAATGTAAAGATTGTATAAGAACGTAAGAGAAGCCATGTTTGATCAGGCCAGTGGCCCATTCAGTCCAACACTCTGTCACACAGTGGCCAAAAACCCCCAGGTGCCATCAGGAGGTCCATCAGGGGGGCCAGGACACTAGAAGCCCTCCTACTGTTGCCCCTCCCAAGCACAAGAATCCAGAGCATCACTGCCCCAGACATAATAACATAAGAGAAGCCATGTTGGATCAGGCCAATGGCCCATCCAGTTCAACACTGTGTCACACAGTGGCAAAAAAAACACAACAGGTGCCATCAGGAGGTCCACCAGGGGGGCCAGGACACTAGAAGCCCTCCCACTGTGCCCCCCAAGCACCAAGAATACAGAGCATTACTGTCCCAAACATAAGAGAAGCCATGTTGGATCAGGCCAATGGCCTATCCAGTTCAACACTCTGTGTCACACAGTGGCCAAAAAAACCTCCAGGTGCCATCAGGAGGTCCACCAGTGGAGCCAGGGCACTAGAAGCCCTCCCACTATGCCCCCCAAGCACCAAGAATACAGAGCTTCACTGCCCCAGTCTGAGAGTTCCATCAATACCCTGTGACTAATAGCCACTGATAGACCTCTGCTCCATATGTTGATTCAATCCCCTCTTGAAGCTGTCTATGCTTGCAGCTGCCACCACCTATGGCAGTGAATTCCATTAGTTATGTGTATTCATGTATCCATGTGTATCTTTATGTATTCTGCCCATGCTTAGGTCCTTTTACTTTAGGGTTGCCAACTCTGGGTGGAAATTTTGGAGGGTGGAGCTTGTTTCAGAGGGTAGCCTTTGCAGCTGCTGCAGCAGCAGCAGTTGGGTTTTAAACCCTGCTTTCCTCTATCCTGAGGAGTCTCAAAGTGGCTTGCAATTGCCTCATTTGGGATCAGGAAGCGATTTTTCTCCAGGCTGGTTTGGCCAGGGATCCTGGAGGTTTTCTGCCATCCTCTGGGCATGGAATCACTGGGGGTATATGGGTATTAGGGTCTGGAGGCCCTCCCCCCACTTCAGAATCATCAGAAAGCTGGGCGAGGGGAGGGAAATGTCTGCTGGGCAGTCCATTATTCCCTATGGAGACTGATTCCCATAGGAAAGAATGGAGAATTGATCCGCAGGTCTCTGGGGGGGGGGGGAGTGTTTTTTGAGGTAGAGCCACCAAATTTTCAGTATAGCAGCCAGTGCCTCTCCCCAAAATACCACCCAAGTTTCAAAACGATTGGATCAAGGGGTCCAATTCTATGAGCTCCAAAAGGAGGTGCCTCTATCCTTCATTATTTCCAATGGAGGGAAGGCATTTAAAAGGTGTGTGGTCCTTTTAAATGTGATAGCCAGAACTCCCTTCACTGTTCAATTATGCTTGTCACACCCTTGCTCCCAGCTCCACCCCCAATGTCTCCTGGCTCCACCCCCAAAGTCCCCAGATATTGCTTCAATTGGACGGCAACCCTCATGGGTATTTGTGAATTCCCTGCATTGCTCAGGGGGCTGGACTAGATGACCCCGGAGGTCTCCTTCCAACTCTAGGATTCTCCAGGAGAGCCGATCTCTGTAATGTGGAGATGAGCTGTCATTTCCCTAGAGGTCTGCAAGCAGACCCGGCTGGGGGTTGGCAGCCTAACAAGAGTTCTTTGAAGCACTTCCCAAGTAATGCATACCGGCTCGTATTACCGGAGGCAACGCGTTTATTTATTCAAATTGCCAAAAAGAGCCTGCCAAGCTGCAGCCGCGCCTTCCAGGCTCCGTCGCCATGGCAACGCGATCCAGGCCCTTTAAGAGAAAGGAAAGAGGAAGTCCGTATTGGCACGGCCTGGGAAACGCCTGTCGCTCTAGCCGCTATCATCTCTATGGTGGAAAACTTCCTTTTTGAAAACTTGGAAGGCTAGAGAAAAGTTATTACAGACACTTTCGGTTCAAAACGGAAGTGCTTTCTCAACGCCTAGTCTAGGGTTGCCAAGTCCAATTCAAGAAATATCTGGGGACTTTGGACGCGGAGCCGGGAGTCATTGGGGTGGAGCCAGGAGCAAGGGTGTGACAAGCAGAATTGAACTCTAAAGGGCCATCACGTTTAAAGGGACCGCACACTTTTTAAAAATGCCTTCTCTCCATTGGAAATAATGAAGGATGGGGCACCTTCTTTGGGGGCTCATAGAATTGGACCCCCTGATCCAATCCTTTTGAAACGTGGAGGTTATTTTGGAGAGAGGCACTGGATGCTAAACTGAAATTTTGGTGCCCCTAACTTAAAAAACAGCCCCCCCCCGAGCCCCAGATACCCGCGGATCAATTCTCCATTATTTCCTGTGAGAATAAGTATCCATAGGGAATAATGGAGTGCCTGGCAGATATTTCCCTCCCCCCCACCCTCTGCTTTCTGATGACCCTGAAGTGGAGGGAGGACCTCCAAACCAAGGGATCCCCTGGCCCCACCTGGAAATTGGCAACCCAAGCCTAGTATAAAAAGCAAATTGGTCGCTAGCCTTTCAGCCCATGAAGAACCTGGCGCAGGCGTGCTTCTTAACTGCGACCTGAATTCCAGGCTGTGCGACCGCCTTTCATCGGTGTCAAGACACAATCACTGTTGAGTGCAATCATGCTAGGACAAAATACGGGACTGGGCTTTGGGGAGCCAGTTTGGTGTAGTGGTTAAGTGTGCGGTCTCTTATCTGGGAGAACCGGGTTTGATTTCCCACTCCTCCACTTGCACCTGCTAGAATGGCCTTGGGTCAGCCATAGCTCTGGCAGAGGTTGTCCTTGAAAGGGCAGCTGCTGTGAGAGCCCTCTCAGCCCTACCCACCTCACAGGGTGTCTGTTGTGAGGGAGGAAGGGAAAGGAGATTGTGAGCCGCTCTGAGACTCTTCAGAGTGGAGGGCAGGATATAAATCCAATATCTTCATCTACCTCACAGGGTGTCTGTTGTGGGGGAGGAAGGTAAAGGAGATTGTAGGCCACTCTGAGATTGTCCTTGAAAGGGCAGCTGCTGCGAAAGCCCTCTCCAGCCCCACCCACCTCACAGGGTGTCTGTTGTGGGGAAGGAAGGGAAAGGAGATTGTGAGCCGCTCTGAGACTCTTCAGAGTGGAGGGCGGGATATAAATCCAATATCTTCATCTACCTCACAGGGTGTCTGTTGTGGGGGAGGAAGGGAAAGGAGATTGTGAGCCGCTCTGAGACTCTTCGGAGTGGAGGGCGGGATATAAATCCAGTATCTTCATCTACCTCACAGGGTGTCTGTTGTGGGGGAGGAAGGGAAAGGAGATTGTGAGCCGCTCTGAGACTCTTCGGAGTGGAGGGCGGGATATAAATCCAATATCTTCATCTACCTCACAGGGTGTCTGTTGTGGGGGAGGAAGGGAAAGGAGATTGTGAGCCGCTCTGAGACTCTTCGGAGTGGAGGGCGGGATATAAATCCAGTATCTTCATCTACCTCACAGGGTGTCTGTTGTGGGGGAGGAAGGGAAAGGAGATTGTGAGCCGCTCTGAGACTCTTCAGAGTGGAGGGCGGGATATAAATCCAATATCTTCATCTACCTCACAGGGGGTCTGTTGTGGGGGAGGGGAAGGTAAAGGAGATTATGAGCCACTCTGAGACTCTTCGGAGTGGAGGGCAGGATATAAATCCAATATCTTCATCTACCTCACAGGGTGTCTGTTGTGGGGGAGGAAGGTAAAGGAGATTGTGAGCCGCTCTGAGACTCTTCAGAGTGGAGGGCGGGATATAAATCCAATATCTTCATCTACCTCACAGGGTGTCTTTTGTGGGGGAGGAAGGGAAAGGAGATTGTGAGCCGCTCTGAGACTCTTCGGAGTGGAGGGCGGGATATAAATCCAATATCTTCTTCTTCTTGAATGAGGGAGCTGCCTGTGCTTTCGAGAAACTGCCCAGCAGACTACAATTCAACAGGTGCAAGGCTCCGGGATGGGAAGGCTGTGCCTGATGAATTTGTTTGTCCCACTTTCTTCTGAAAGGCACTGTGGGGCTGTTTAAGGGCTTCTTTGTAGATAAAGCTCAATAGGAAGTCATT
This sequence comes from Heteronotia binoei, assembly GCF_032191835.1. Lineage (NCBI taxonomy): Eukaryota > Metazoa > Chordata > Lepidosauria > Squamata > Gekkonidae > Heteronotia > Heteronotia binoei. The sequence goes on from NC_083223.1 coordinate 268,422,159, forward strand.
TGCATATTAAGCCACATCCCCTGACATCACCAGTTCCACACCGGGCTTTTTGTAGAAAAAGCTCATCAGGAACTTATTTGCATATTGGGCCACACCCCCTGACATCACCATTGTTTCACACAGGGCTTTTTTGTAGAAAAAGCCCATCCGGAACTCATTTGTATTAGGCCACACACCCCTTACAACAATCCAGCAGGAACTGCGTTCCTGCTCAAAAAAGCCCTGGATACTCCCCACGATTTATGTGCCTCGATTCCTACAGCAGTCCGTTACAAGCTTGTGCCGGGCTTTTCGTAACCTAACGTCGCAGGAGTTTTTATATAAACTCCTATACATTTCTCCCTCTTATACCCCGCCCATGGAGGAACGCAGCCGCTGCAATCGGGGACCGGAAGTTTTTGTTCAGAACCAGGCGGGCTGTTTCCCTTGGGCAGACGGCCCGGTGTCAGCGTCCCTTCGGTAGCGCCTGCGCAGAACTCTTCCTCTTTCCCTATCCCAGAATGCTGTGTGTCGCCCAAGATGGCGTCACCCATGGAGTGAGGCGGAAGCAAGTCAGAGGAGGGCCGGTTTGCAGCGACGATGGGGCCAAGATGGCGCCTTGTGGTGGCTACGCTTGTGGGGCTCCTCGCTCCACCTCTTCGGTAAGGGCTGTGGAGGGGGGGAGGAGGAGGAGGAAGAAAGGCGATACTAAAAGTACGGTTGGCATCCTCCAGGTGGGACCTGGAGATCTCCCGCTTTAAAAATCCATCTCCAAACTGCTGCAATCAGCTCCCCTGGAGGAAATGGCAGCTTGGAAGGGTGGTCTCTAGGGCACTGGACACTGCTGAGGCCCCTCCCCTCACCAAACCCCGCCTTCTCTTGGCTCCACCCCCAAAGTCCCCAGATATTTCCCAGCACAGACCTGGCAACCCTGTGTTTTAGTAACGTATTCAAAGCTTAAGAGACTTATTGTGGTCTCGAATCTGGGGAGCTAGAATCCACATCAAGCGCATGAAGGATTTTTTTTTTTTAACCAAGCAGGTACTGTAGCGCAAAAAACAGATACCATAATGGGGGAAAAGAGCAAGTAGTGGGGTTAAAAGTCAATGAAATCCCAGAGGTGCCGCCCTGTGACAAAGTTAATTGTTAATTTTGTTTATATTCTGCTTTTCTCCACAGTGGGGACCTAGAGGGGCTTACATGGTTTTCTTCTCCTCTGTTTTATCCTTGTAGAGGTGGTGGGCTCTTCCTCCTTGAAGGTTTTTAAACAGAGGCTAGATGGCCATCTGACAGCAATGAAGATCCTGTGAATTTAGGGGGAGGTGTTTGTGAGTTTCCTGCATTGTGCAGGGGGTTGGACTAGATGACCCTGGAGGACCCGTCCAACTCTATGATTCTATGATTGTAACCAAGGGTGGCCGAACTGTGACTCAGGAGCCACATGTGGCTCTTTCGCACATATTTTGTGGCTCTTGAAGCCCCCACTGCCCCATCAACTGGTTTGGAGAATGCCATTAAGGTTAAAGTTGTTTTCTTTCCACTTCTCCTTCCCTCATCCCACCTGTTTTCCTCCCTCCCTCCCTTTCCTTCCTTTTCTCCTGTCCTGTGGCTCTCAAGCATCTGACCTTCATATCTTGTGGCTCTCAAACATCTGATATTTATTCTGTGTGGCTCTTACGTTAAGCAAGTTTGGCCGCTCCTGCTCACAACAACCCTGTGAGGTAGGTGAGGGTGAGATTGTGTGACTGGCCCAAGGACACCCAGCGAGCTTCCATGGCGGAGAGGGGATTTGAACCTGGGTCTCCCTGATCCTGCTGTGTCTCTTTAACTGGTACACCGCGCTGGCTTTCTAAGTACAGTATTTGGTGACAGTGCAAAACTCTTCAGCTTTGTTGTGCTGACTTGCTTTATGGTACGAGAGAGAAAGACCAGGTCTGAATTGAGGCTTGTACATGAGTAGAAGCGGGCTTGATGACGTATGATGTTTTAAAAGCTAATTGTTGTATTGAGTAGAGTATACTTCAGTGCTCGCTTTGACTGATACATGAAGTGAAGTTGGAAATGGATTTGGAAACAGCGATGCAGCTTGCAGTGTTCCTTTGCGAAGCTCAAATTTATATAAGATAAATATTTATTTATTTAAATGTATTTAAATTACTTTAAACCTCTCTCTCTCTCGGCTTGGCTTCGCGAACGAAGATTTAAGAAGGGTGCAATAGTCCACGGTGACTGTATATAGCAGGGGTGGCCAAACTGTGGCTCAGGAGCCACATGTGGCTCTTTCACATTTATTGTGTGGCTCTCCAAGCCCCACCACTCTGGTAATTGACTTGGAAAAGGCATTTCTCTCTTTAAATCAGTTCTCCAAGCCGGCGACTTGGAGAATGCATTTAAAGTTAAAGTGGCTTTCTTTCCACCCCTCTCCCTCCTATCTGCCTGCCTGACTTCCATCTATGTCTTATGGCTCTCAAACATCTGATATTTGGGGAGAGATGGTGGCTCAGTGGTAGAGCATCTGCTTGGTAAGCAGAAGGTCCCAGGTTCAATCCCTGGCATCTCCAACTAAAAAGGGTCCAAGGAAATAGGCATGGAAAACCACAGCTTGAGACCCTGGAGAGCCGCTGCCAGTCTGAGTAGACAATACTGACTTTGAGGGACCCAGGGTCTGATTCAGTAGAAGGCAGCTTCATATGTTCATATGTTTATTCTATGTGGCTCTTACATTAAACAAGTTTGGCCATCCCTGGTATATAGTAATTAAATACCAACTAAGCATCGTACTAAGCTTTCTGGTGGATTTTAATTAGCAAACGCATGTGGAGTCCTTCTTAGAAATGTTTTGTCCTTGTTGAAGAACGGAGACTTCCAGGTTATCCTGAGAAACCGAAATGCTCTGTCTCCAGTTTCAGATTTTGGCCAATTTAAAAATCAGATTTGCATGTTTTTCTCGCACAGACCACCTTGTTCTGTGTAATCCACAGGTGGGCATAGTTGGTGTTCCCCATTATAGAATCATAGAATCATTTTGGGAAGAGATCCCCCTAAGGTCATCTAGTCCAGTCTCCCTACACAGTTCAGGAAATTCACAAATCCCTCCCTTAAATTCACAGGATCCACATTGCTGTCCGATGGCCATCTAGCCTCTGTTTAAAAACCTCAAAGGAAGGAGAGCCCACCACCTCCCGAGGAAGCCCGTTCCACTGAGGAACCGCTCCCAAACAGTTCTTCCTAATGTTGAGCTGGAAACTCTTCTGATTTAATTTCAACCCATTGGTTCTGGTCTGACCTTCTGGGGCCACAGAAAACAATTCCACACCATCCTCTAGAAGATGACAGCTTCAAGTACTTGAAGATGGTGATCTCAGCCGCCTCCTCTCCAGACTAAACATGCCCACCTCCTTCAGCCTTTCCTCATAGGACTTGGTCGCCAGTCCTCCATTGTTGGATGAGCAACTGAGTGAGGTCCTAAAGGTACGGCTGATGTGATTTAAGGCCTCTCCTGGCATGACCTTGAGTATGGATGGAGTTGCCAGCCAACCCCTGGGTTCAGCTAGGCGGCCAGTTGCTGGTATGTAGCGATTTTAGATTTGTGGAGGGTGTCTGTAGGCGAGGACAGGCCTACGGCTTAAGGACTGGGAAAGCAGGATTGCCCAGACAGTACGTTGGAGCGATTTTATCTGAGAGTTGAACAAAGTAGCTGTGTTGGTCTGAAAGAGCAGAACACCCGAATCTGTGGGACTGAGGGCTTCAGCTATTTGCAGCGTGGAATGTATATCAGGGCTCAGGCTCGTTAGTATTTTAGGGTAGATTATTTGTTTGGTGGATTTTTTTTTCTCCTTCAGATTTCCCACAGACAGGGCCGTGCTATAAGTAGCTTTTCCCTTCAGAGGACGACTACCGATTGACCAAAGAATTTTAATTCTACTTTCCGAGCCTCAGATTCAGCAGGAGCTCACAGGAGCACAGCTCCTGAACCTTTCTGACGCCCCCACACACACACCTTGTCCATTGAATAGCAGGTGCAGCTGCATAACAATCCTCGGATTAGGAGAGCAGGCAGCCAGCCAGCCACCAGGGGCTTTGCCAAACCCCCAGAAGCCCTCATTAACACCTGGAGAAGCCCACGCCACCCTTTCTCCACCTCTTATGTGATTTTGAGCAGCGGGTGGCTTGCTGGCCTTTTGACTGGGAGGGATGGCTGCTCCCATTTCCCACAGATCATCTGACATCTTCTAACACGTCTGCTCTTTTCCTTCTTCCATTTGCAGATCGGCTGCGGTGGCTTTGGAGAGCGATGGGAAAACGACAGGTGAGGGCCAGCAGTAAAATTGCCATCTCCAACTGTCAGGAAGTTCTTAATGTTGAACCAGAAACTCTTCTGGAGATAAGCTTCTCCTCCATGCATCTACGTCGTCCCTTTTAAAAGTTGTTTGTTCCTGTGACCGTCACTGCATCCTCGGGCTGTGAAATTTTATTTGCTCGCTAAAACGCTACCTTGTGGTTCAAGGGGGCTTGGAGCAATTGTTAAAAATTCAGCCTAACTCTGGAAATAAAACAACAAACGTCAGTTGTCTGCCTCCTCTCCTCCTTACAGAGGTGGGGCACCTTTTTTTCTGCCAAGGGCCATTTGGATATTTATAACATCATTTGCAGGCCATATAAAATTATCAGCTTAAAAAACAGTGCTCCGCCAAGGGAGAAGAAATGGAAAGAAAGAGAAAGAAAGGGAAATAAAGAAATGTGGGAAAGAAAGGAGAATAAAAAAATGGGGAAAGAAATTGAAAGGGGGGAAGAAAAGGAAATAAAGAAATGGGGGGAAGAAATGGAAAGAAAGGGAAAGAAAGAAAGGGGGGAAAGAAAGGGGAATAAAGAAATGGGGGAAGAAATGGAAAGGGGAAAAAGAAAGGGGAAGAAAGGGAAATAAAGAAATGGGGGGAAGAAATGGAAAGAAAGGGGAATTAAGGGAAACAAAGAAATGGGGGGAAGAAATAGAAAGAAAAGGAAATAAAGAAATGAGGGGGGAACTTACCTGAACTGTGACAGTGACTTTTCCAGGCCCCACAGCAATCCTGGCTGGCCAGCCAGGTCCCAGGGAGGCTGCCGCAAAGCACAGCTAGGCCCACAATCCCAGCCAGCCGGGCCCTGGGAAGGCTGCTGCACAGCACAGCTGGGCCCCATGATCCCCACCAATGAGCCAGGCCCCAAGGAGGCTGCCACATGGCTTGGCTCGGCCCAGCAATCCCCGAGGGCCAGACCAAGAGATCTCGAGGGCCGTAAATGGACCTCGGGCTGGATGTTCCCCATCCCTGGTATAAAAGATGCCAGCCCCTTCAAACTCTCTCCAAAGCCCTTGCAAAAGAGGCCGGCCTTGGGGCACCTCCTGAAGGTCACCAAGGAGGGAGCTGCTCTTGTCTCTTCAGGGAGCCCCTTCCGCAGAGTTGGAAAAGACTTGTTCTCTGGGCAGCACCAGACAGGCCACCTGAGATAGCTGACAGGTGGAGCACAGGGATACATGAACATATATATATGTGAACACATTGAGAGAGCCAGCTTGGTGTCGTGGTTAAGCATGCAGACTCTTACCTGGGAGAACCGGGTTTGATTCCCACTCCTCCACTTGCACCTGCTGGAATGGCCTTGGGTCAGCCAGAGCTCTGGCAGAGGTTGTCCTTGAAAGGGCAGCTGCTAGAAGAGCTCTCTCAGCCCCACCCACCTCACAGGGTGTCTGTTGTGGGGGAGGAAGGGAAAGGAGATTGTGAGCCGCTCTGAGATTTGGAGTAGAGGGCGGGATATAAATCCAGTATCTTCTTCTACTCATTGGATAGACTCTTTAGGTAAATGATACTGGATGGACGCTTTTACAATACTGTACTTCCTTTTTATGTGATAGATAGCCTTTATAAGATTTTTGATAAGGGTTTACAATGTGTTAGCCAGCGTGTCACAGTGTTTGGTTTTCTGTTATTTCTCTGTTATGAACTGTGATCCCATGTTGTCCCACGTTGCTTTTAAACCATCAGTCCGTCACAGTCACCGACTTCCTCGGGAGGTGGCGGGCTCCCCTTCCGTGGAGGTTTTTAGGCAGAGGCTAGACGGCCACCTGACAGCAGTGCTGATTCTGTGAACTTTGGCAGAGAAGGAGGGCAAGAAGGGCTGCACTGGGGCTTAGATCTCGTGGCCCTTTCTTACACGCCCAGGGAAATGCTGATTAATGCTTTGGGGTCAGGAAGGAATTTTTCTCCAGGCCAGTTTGGCCAGGGATCCTGGAGGGTTTGGTTGTTGGTTTTTTTACCACCTTCTGGGCATGGAGCAGGGGTCAATAGGGTTGTGGGGGGGGGGAGGAGAAACATTTGGGAATGTCCTGCATTGTGCAGGGGGTTGGACTAGATGACCCTGGAGGTCCCTTCTGGGATTCTACTGTCTGGTCCTTTTGAACTGGAGATATCAGGAATTGAGCCTGGGACCTTCTGCATGCCAAGCAGAGGCTCTGCCACTGAGCCACGGACCCTCCCAGAAGAAGGAGACCGTCAAAAGATTGAGACAAGGCGTGCCCTAAATTAAGAAGTATTTTTTTATTTTAAAAAAAAAAACATCACTTTTTAGGTGTTATCAGGAGGCTGACCATCTGTTTTGGTTCCCACAGTGAACGTGTCCAAGGCCCCTCCGTGCGGACAGACCGAGGACTTTGTGGTAGCCCAGCCGTGTTCTCCGTGCTCCAGTTTCGAGGCGGTTAGTGGGGCTTTCCCAAGCTGTGCCAGTTTAGCAGGGTGGGCAGGTGAAGGCTGGCCCCAATCTAGCTCTGGGGTGGCCAAAGTACAGTTCAGAAGCCCCGTGTGGCTCTTTTCACACATGTTGTGTGGCTCTTGAAGCCCCCACTGCCCCATAGTCTGGCTTGGAGAAGGCATTAATGTCTTTAAATCACTTCTCCAAGCCAGCCAGCTGGCAGCTTGGAGAATGCATTAAAGTTAAAGTTGCTTTCTTCCTACCTCTCCCTCCCTTCCTCTCACCATCTATTTTCCTCCCTCCCTCCCTCCGAAGCCATGTTGGATCAGGCCAATGGTCCATCTAGTCCAACACTTTGTGTCTCACAGTGGCCAAAAAAACCCGGGTGCCATCAGGAGGTCCACGATGCTAGAAGCCCTCCTATTGTGCCCCCACCCAAGCACCAAGAATACAGAGCATCCCTGCCCCAGACAGAGAGTTCCAACAACATGCTGTTGCTAAGAACATAAGAGAAGCCATGTTGGATCAGGCCAACACTTTGTGTCACACAGGGGCCAAAAAAACCCAGGTGCCATCAGGAGGTCCACCAGTGGGGCCAGGACACTAGAAGCCCTCCCACTGTTGCCGCCCCCCCCCCCCCCCAAGAATACAGAGCATCCTTCCTCCCTCCCTCCTACATCTGATGCTCATGTCTTGCAGTTCTCAAACATCTTATTCTACACGGTTCTTGCGCTAAGCAAGTTTGGCAACTTCTGAGCTAACTACTGTGCTAAGCAAAGTCTCGCCTCTGCAGTCCCTGTGCATTCTTGGCAGCCTTGGCTTGCTCGATCCCAGGGCTGGATCCCACAGGTGCAGGAAGAGAGCTCCGGGCTCTCTCTCTCACCTCGCTTAGCCAGCAGCGCCCTGATGCTCCCCCTTCCGTGGCCACCAGCCGGCTGCTTGGGAAGGGTCGGCAGCCCCCTTAACTTTCCTTAAGTTTGCTCCTACAAACTGCTCTCCCTTGGCTTCTCTGACCTGTTTTGTTTGGAAAGGTGTGGTGTAAATACATTGACTGCTAGATGGCCATATCATACCTTTAACAGGAGGGCCTCTAGATGGAGTGAGCCTTTGCCTTCTGTTTCTGCATGAGTCACTTGGGGGCACGCCTCCTAGTCAGGAGAAGGTGAGCCTCAAACAGCAACTCGTGCAGAGGCACAACAGGCAGCCTCTTCTGAAGATGGGTAGGTCTTAACAGAGGATTGGTGGTATCTTAATGGGAGGTGAATGAACCAATCCCATCGCGTGCAGAGTGGCTGCAGAAAAGCTCCCTTCCATCTTCTTCCAGTTTGGTGTAGTGGTTAAGTGTGCAGACTCTTATCTGGGAGAACCAGGTTTGATTCCCCACTCCTCCACTTGCCGCTGCTGGAATGGCCTTGGCTCAGCCATAGTTCTTATAGGAGTTGTCCTTGAAAGTTTGGTGTAGTGGTTAAGTGCGCGGACTCTTATCTGGGAGAACCGGGTTTGATTCCCCACTCCTCCACTTGCCGCTGCTGGAATGGCCTTGGCTCAGCCCTAGCTGTTATAGGAGTTGTCCTTGAAAGTTTGGTGTAGTGGTTAAGTGTGCGGACTCTTATCTGGGAGAACCGGGTTTGATTCCCCCACTCCTCCTCTTGCTGCTGCTGGAATGGCCTTGGCTCAGCCATAGCTCTTATAGGAGTTGTCCTTGAAAGTTTGGTGTAGTGGTTAAGTGCACAGACTCTTATCTGGGAGAACCGGGTTTGATTCCCCCACTCCTCCACTTGCCGCTGCTGGAATGGCCTTGGCTCAGCCATAGCTCTTATAGGAGTTGTCCTTGAAAGAGCAGCTGCTGTGAGAGCCCTCTCAGCCCCACCCACCTACCAGGGTGTCTGTGGTGGGGGAAGAAGATATAGGAGATTGTGAGCCGCTCTGAGTCTCTGATTCAGAGAGAAGGGTGGGGTATAAATCTGCAGTCTTCTTCTTCTCCACCTCCTCCCCCAATGTGATTGTTGATTGGGCGTAGCCCGGAACAACGCGTAATTCCTTTGGGCTCAGTTATATCGAAAGATGAGAGGACGGATTCTGTACCCAACCCCATAGATTTGTCTACAAATGAATCTGTGTTAAGTGGTTAGAAGGGCAGAAAGAAAGGAGTGGGGGCTATTCTGGGCACCTTCACCCCTGAGTGGTAATTCACTACTAAATATTCACACTTGATTGCAGAGAAGGAACCCCGAGTGCCGTGCGACCGGCTTCATTGAGCACCTCAGCTGCGGCGGGAAGCAGGAAACCAGGAGGTGAGTGCACTGCTAGGGTGGCGTTTTTTTTTTTTTTGCAGCCCCCCAGTATCCTGCCTCTGGAAGCGGGCAGCAGCTGCGCTGGCGAAGGGACAGACTCAAGAGAGCTGGGGCGCGGAAGAGAGACAAAGAGGGATGTCTGTCTGCGCTCAGTCGACCTTTCAGTGACCCAAAGGCCCTGTTAAAAGTGGGGGGAGCATGAATCTCTAGGGCAGGGGTGGCCAACGGTAGCTCTCCGGATTTTTTTTTTTTTTTGCCTACAACTCCCATCAGCCCCAGCCAGCATGGCCAATGGCTGGGGCTGATGGGAGTTGTAGGCAAAAAAAACATCTGGAGAGCTACTGTTGGTCACCCCTGCCCTATTTATTTATTTGTAATTTGTATCCCGCCGTTCCCACCAGGTGGCTCAGGGCGGCTTACAGCATATAAAATCTGACATGAAAATATAAAAGTTTAAACATTTCATAGAATTTACATGATTAAAATTTAAACAATTCAGACAATTTACATAATTAGAATATTAAAACATACAGCAATCTTATAAAACTACGCTCGATTTCAAGTTTCAGTGCCGGTTAGTTGTAGGCCTGCCGGAAGAGGGCTGTCTTACAGGCCCTGCAGAATTGAGCAAGATCCTGCAGGGCCCTTACCTCTTCCGGCAGCTGGTTCCACCAAGAAGGGGCCATTACGGAGAAGGCCCTATCCCTCGTAGATTTCAAACGGGCTTCCTTTGGCCTGGGGACAACAAGGAGGTTTTGAGTTCCCGATCTCAGTACTCTCTGGGGAACATGTGGGGAGAGACGGTCCCTCAGATAGGCAGGTCCTAGGCCATATAGGGGAAAGGGGTTTGGCATCATGTAGAAGCCCCAGGTCAAGGGTGTTGAACTGACATAAATGAGACCCTTAGAGGCTGGCCGATGTCGGGCCGGGCCGTGTGTGTACCTGTTTAAGATTAGGTAGCAGAGATATAAATTTTATACAGAACACAGACAAACACAAACATATATATTTTAGAAACATAAAACATGCTTAAAATGTTAGCACTCACTGGTCTTAAAGATGCTTTCTTTGTGTTTCTCCCACGGGATCCAAGGAACTGGGCAAAGGAAGCTCTGGCTCTTTCCTTCCTTCCCCAGGGGACTGCGGGTGGGGGAACGTCAGCCAATAGAAGGAAGGGAGGCTTGGCTCAGTAGCTCTGCTGTGCAATGGAGAGAGCCTGGCAAAGCAAGCTATTCCTCCCCCCTTCCTCTCCAAGGGAGGTTTTGCTAGTAGCTCCTGCGCTATTGAGCAAGCTGTAATGCAGAAGGAAGCAAGATATAGGAAGAAGGAAGCGGATGACAGCCAGTTGCTCGGGGGCCTGATAGGAGCCCTCCAGGGGCCTGATTTGGCCCTCAAACTGCATGTTTGACACCCCTGCCCTATTGAAGGGGGGGGATCATGAATCTCTAGAGGAAAGGGTCTTAGCATCATGTAGAAGCCCTAGGTAGTAAGCTAAGTAGTAAGAGCTGTAAAGCTGATTTTGGATAAGGCAGACTTCAGCTAATGCTGACAAAACATGAATGGGTGGTGGTGACCAGTGTTCCCTCTGAGCTGAGCAAGTGTGAGCTAGCTCACCGATTTTGAGGCTTCAGCTCACACATTTTTGTCTTGGCTCAGGAAGAAGAGCCCCAGAGCAAACTAATTGATGCAGCAGCTCACAGCTTTCATGCCAGTAGCTCGCAAGGTAGAATTTTTGCTCACAAGACTCCGTGGCTTAGAGGGAACATTGGTGGTGGTGGTGGTGGTTAAAACTAGCTTGACTCATAGAATCACAGAGTTGGAAGGGATCTCCAGGGTCATCTAGTCCAACCCCCTGCACAAGGCAGAACATTCACAAGTACCTCCCCCTGTCGGTTTGGTTTAGTGGTTAAGGGTGCGGACTCTTATCTGGGAGAACCGGGGTTAATTCCCCACTCCTCCACTTGCACCTGCTGGAATGGCCTTGGGTCAGCCATAGCTCTGGCAGAGGTTGTCCTTTAAAGGGCAGCTTCTGGGAGAGCCCTCTCCAGCCCCACCCACCTCACAGGGTGTCTGTTGTGGGGGAGGAAGGTAAAGGAGATTGTGAGCCGTACTGAGACTCTTCGGAGTGGAGGACAGGATATAAATCCAATATCTTCATCTACCTCACAGGGTGTCTGTTGTGGGGGAGGAAGATAAAGGAGATTGTGAGCCACTCTGAGACTCTTTGGAGTGGAGGGCGGGATACAAATCCAATATCTTCATCTACCTCACAGGGTGTCTGTTGTGGGGGAGGAAGATAAAGGAGATTGTGAGCCACTCTGAGACTCTTTGGAGTGGAGGGTGGGATACAAATCCAATATCTTCATCTACCTCACAGGGTGTCTGTTGTGGGGGAGGAAGGGAAAGGAGATTGTGAGCCACTCTGAGACTCTTTGGAGTGGAGGGCGGGATACAAATCCAATATCTTCATCTACCTCACAGGGTGTCTGCTATGTTGGGGGGGGGGAGAAGATATAGGACAGGGGTGTCGAACTCATTTGTTACAACTCTTGGCACACAACTCTTGGCGCATAGGCTCTGTCGTTACTTGATCAATTCTGGACCGCGTGGCATACAAAAAAACACTGAATGCTTTAGGTATGCTCTTGATTAAGACATAAGGCTATAGAACAAGAGGCCTCAAGAATATCTCTAAGCCGTTGTCGCTTCACTAAATTTCCTTGTGGTTCAGCATTGTTCTGTTGTTTTATTCTGTCCTGTATTATGAGCCAATAGGTGTACTTACCTTTCTGACCTCTGAAGAAGACCAATTTAGGTCGAAACATGTCAGGTCAAGTTGAGTGGGTTCCCATTGAGGTTTTATGATTTTACATAGGATAGAGGCTTATGATGGGCCCTAAAATGGTTTGAACAATAAATACATGTATGTTGATTTATGATTTTTTTTTACACTTTGTTTTTAACGTTCGGCCCTTTAATTGCATATTAACCTTTGAGGTTTCTTACTCCAGTTTTTGGGTTAAGTTTCTTTCCCTCCTTTGTTTTTCTTTATGGCTCTGGGTCAGCCATAGCTCTGGCAGAGGTTGTCCTTGAAAGGGCAGCTTCTGTCAGAGCTCTCTCAGCCCCACCCACCTCACGGGGTGTCTGAAGATGATGATGAAGATGAAGATGATATTGGATTTATATCCCGCCCTCCACTCCGAAGAGTCTCAGAGCGGCTCACAATCTCCTTTACCTTCCTCCCCCACAACAGAAACCCTGTGAGGTGGGTGGGGCTGGAGAGGGCTCTCACAGCAGCTGCCCTTTCAAGGACAGAGTCTCAGAGTGGCTCAGAATCTCCTTTCCCTTCCTCCCCCACAACAGACACCCTGTGAGGTGGGTGGGGCTGGAGAGGGCTCTCACAGCAGCTGCCCTTTCAAGGACAGAGTCTCAGAGTGGCTCACAATCTCCTTTACCTTCCTCCCCCACAACAGACACCCTGTGAGGTGGGTGGGGCTGAGAGGGCTCTCACAGCAGCTGCCCTTTCAAGGACAGAGTCTCAGAGTGGCTCAGAATCTCCTTTCCCTTCCTCCCCCACAACAGACACCCTGTGAGGTGGGTGGGGCTGGAGAGGGCTCTCACAGCAGCTGCCCTTTCAAGGACAGAGTCTCAGAGTGGCTCAGAATCTCCTTTCCCTTCCTCCCCCACAACAGACACCCTGTGAGGTGGGTGGGGCTGAGAGGGCTCTCACAGCAGCTGCCCTTTCAAGGACAGAGTCTCAGAGTGGCTCAGAATCTCCTTTCCCTTCCTCCCCCACAACAGACACCCTGTGAGGTGGGTGGGGCTGAGAGGGCTCTCACAGCAGCTGCCCTTTCAAGGACAACCTCTGCCAGAGCTATGGCTGACCCAAGGCCATTCCAGCAGCTGCAAGTGGAGGAGTGGGGAATCAAACCCGGTTCTCCCAGATAAGAGTCCGCACACTTAACCACTACACCAAACTGGCTCTCCTTGTCTGTTGTGGGGGAGATTGTGAGCCACTCTGAGATTCAGAGTGGAGGGCGGGCTATAAATCCAATATCATCATCATCTTCTCGGCCATGCTGATCCTCCCTTTTCTTTCCCAGCTGTCGCTCCGTCGAGATGGAGGCCCACGCTTTTTGGAAGTTCGAGGGAGCCATGATCGGCATGGCTGCCCTCTTTGCCCTGATGGTGGTCTTCCGGCAGCGGATGCTGGACCGGAAGGCCCTGGAGAAAGTCCGCAAGCAAATCGAGTCCATCTAGCCACGCTGGCGTCTCTCATCGCAGAAGGTGGCAAAGGAGCGGTGTGGACTCCTCGAAGGTGAAAGGGATTTTCTTCCTCCTTGGCCGGAGTTCCTTCTCTGGCCACTGGGGTGCGCTGTTCCACATTCACAGGGACTCCAAAGTTTTTACTGGCGCTTGGAGGGTGTATGAGAACAGATGCCCCAGTCCTGGATGCCCAAACAGAGGACTGCGGTTGTTCCCATTTCCACCCCTCCACGCCGGGTGACTGTAATCCACCACGAAACTGGTCTGGTGCATGCTGGGCTAGGAACGCCGGCCCTTCTCCGCTGTACACCTGTCGCTATTTATTAAACCAAAGCCACAGAGGGATCTCACGGCCCTGCCTGCGTTCAGAGAGGAAATGGGGCAAGCAGTTGGGTTGGGATACTTTCTCTGTGAAGAAAGGTTAAAGCGCTTGGGGCTCTTTAGCTTGGAGAAACAATGACTGAGGGAGGTTTACAAGATTATGCCTGGGATAGAGAAGGTAGAGAAAGAAGGACTTTTCTCCCTTTCTAACAATATGAGAACTCGTGGGCATTCGATGAAATCGGTGAGCAGTCGGGTTAGAACGGATAAAAGGAAGTCCCTCACCCAAAGGGTGATTAACATGTGGAATTCACTGCCGCAGGAGGTGGTGACGGCTACAGGCATAAACAGATTCAAGAGGGGATTGGCTCAACATCTGGAGCAGAGGTCCATCAGTGGCTATTAGCCACAGCGTATTGCTGGAACTCTCTGTCTGGGGCAAGTGATGCTCAGTATTCTTGGTGCTTGGGGGGTGGGAACAGTGGGAGGGCTTCTAGTGTCCTGGCCCCAGTGGTGGACCTCCTGATGGCCCCTGGGGTTTTTTGGCCACTGTGTGACACAGAGCGTTGGACTGGATGCGCCATTGGCCTGATCCAACGTGGCTTCTCTTATGTTCTCATGTTCTTAACCTCATAACCTGGGTCATACCAACCATCACCCTTTTGGCTTCTTGACAAATTAAAAAGCATACAGCCTCACGTCCCGTCACCTGCCTTTTCTGGTGCAGCCACATCCACTCGATATGTTGTTTGAGGTTCCCCTCCATCATTAAGATGTATGCAATTCAAGGTGATTAAAAAAACATACTTCCCGTGTATCACAAGCACCCAGCTTCATCAAGCCTGTTTTCGGCCAGTATTTGGATGGGAGGGCTTCCGGGGACCACCACCCCTGCCGACACTGCCTGATACAGGGCCTACTGTAAGCTCTTGGAGGATTGGCTACATCAGGGGGTGTGGCCTAATAGGCAAAGGAGTTCCTGCCACAAAAAAGGCCCTGGAGACAGCCAAGCATGACAGCAGAAGTGTGGGGGTCTTCTCAGTTTAGAAAAGGGGGAGGGGGATGATGCAGGTTTATAAAATTACATGCAGAGGAGAAAGAGTGGAACGAGAGAACTTTTTTTTCTCCTGTTCCCAAAATACTAGAGAGCCAGTTTGGTGCGGTGGTTTAGTGCGCGGACTCTTATCTGGGAGAACCGGGTTTGATTCCCCCACTCCTCCACTTGCAGGTGCTGGAATGGCCTTGGGTCAGCCATCGCTCTGGCAGAGGTTGTCCTTGAGAGGGCAGCTGCTGTGAGAGCCCTCTCAGCCCCACCCACCTCACAGGGTGTCTGTTGCGGGGGGAGAAGATACGGTAGATTGTCGGCTGCTCTGAGACTCTGTCCTTGAAAGGGCAGCTGCTGTGAGAGCCCTTTCAGCCCCACCCACCTCACAGGGTGTCTGTTGTGGGAGGAGAAGATACAGGAGATTGTCGGCTGCTCTGAGACTCTGTCCTTGAAAGGGCAGCTGCTGTGAGAGCCCTCTCAGCCCCACCCACCTCGCAGGGTGTCTGTTGTGGGGGGAGAAGATACAGGAGATTGTCGGCTGCTCTGAGACTCTGTCCTTGAAAGGGCAGCTGCTGTGAGAGCCCTCTCAGCCCCACCCACCTCGCAGGGTGTCTGTTGTGGGAGAGAGAAGATATACGAGAGTGTAAGTCGCTCTGAGTCTCTTGATTCAGAGAGAAGGGCGGGGTATAAATCTCCAATCGTCTTCTGCTAGGAGGTAGCATCCGGGAAGGCTTCTATGCCATGTGTGTTGACCTTCAGGACTACCGGTTGCAGAACAACGTGTTGGACTATGCGGACTTGATCTGCCCTAGCAGGCCCACATTTATATTCTGCTGAACAAATTCTGAGGTTGCCCCTTCTCAGGTGCAGAAGCTAGAAGCGAACTGGCAGGGTCATTTCTGTTGCTAAAATTGCCAGCTTGCATCCCGAAGTGGTCCCAAGAGGCGAGTCTTTGCATCCAAGGAACAGGTGCTGCCTTGACGTGGAACGTTGCGCCTCAGCATTGTTCAGCTGTGTAATAAAGCTAACAGTGTGATCCTCGGGAGAATTACTCATGGGATAGAGAAAGTAGAGAAAGAAGTATTTTTCTCCCTTTCTCACAATACGAGAACTCGTGGGCATTCAATGAAATTGCTGAGCAGTCGGGTTAGAACTGATAAAAGGAAGTCCTTCACCCAAAGGGTGATTCACACATGGAATTCACTGCCGCAGAAGGTGGTGGCGGCTACAAGCATAGCCAGCTTTGAGAGGGGATTGGATAAGCATATGGAGCAGAGGTCCATCAGTGGCTATTAGCCACAGTGTATTGTTGGAACTCTCTGTCTGGGGCAAGTGATGCTCTGTATTCTTGGTGCTTGGAGGGCAACAGTGGGAGGGCTTCTATTGTCCTGGCCCCACTGGGTTTTTTTGGCCACTGTGTAACACAGACTGTTGGACTGGATAGGCCATTGGTCTGATCCAACATGGCTTCTCTTATGTTCTTAATAGAGCTAACAGTGCAATCCTCAGGAGAATTACTCCAGTCTAAGCCTGCTGCAATGAACAGGCATAGACTGGAGCGACTTTCCTTAGGATTATGCTAGCATGTGGGTTTTTAAAATGTTCTGTATTGTCCTCTTCCAATCAAAGAGCCCATGTGATTAGCCCTGACCTGGATAGCCCAGGCAAGCCCAATCTCGGAAGCTAAGCAGTGCCGACTCCGGCAAGTACTTGGATAGGAGACCTCCTTGGAATACCAGAGGTGGGAGGCAGGGGCAGGCTGTATTCAGCCTTCTCTCTGAATATCCTCCAGGCCCCCAGTCGGGGTCAGTCTCCAGAGGCTGCCGTGACTTCCAGGTGTGCTCACACACACACACACCCATGTGATTTTGAATATGTTGTTGAAGCCAGTTAGTTGTAGTGGTGAAGTGCGCAAACTTTTAATCTGGGAGGACCAGGTTTGATTCCCCACTCCTCCACATTTACCTGCCGATGTGACCTTGAATCAGTTACAAGTTCTCGCAGAACTTTTCCTCTCAAGAGCCATTTCTGTCAGAGCTCTCTCAGCTCCATCCGCCTCACAAGGTGTCTGTTGTGGGTAGGGGAAAGGAAAGGAGACTGTAAACCGCTCTGAGAGTCCTTCAGACAGTGAAGGGTATGCATCCAATCTCTTCTCTTCTGCTGCTTTTATACTTCAGTGACTGCCAGAGTTGGGGCGTCAGAGTAAGAAGGATGCTTGTTCTTACATAAATAAACACGAAGCTACCTTGTCCTGATGGTTGGTCCATTAAGTTCCGCGTTGTCTATGCAGACTTGCAGTGGCTGCCTTGGCTTTCGGGCAGAGGCCTGTCATGCGACCTACTGCCAGATACTTTTTTAAACAGAGATGTCGGGGATTGAACCTGAGACCTTCTGCGTGCCGGGCAGAGGCTCTGCAGCTGAGCCACGGCCCCTCCCTTATGAATATATGTAGCTGTCTTCTGGTGAATCGGACCATCGGTCCGTCAAAGTCATTGTCGTCTGCTCAGACTGGTTATGGCTGTTCAGGGTCTCAGGCAGAGAAAAGTCTTTCCCATCACCTCCCGCCTGGTTCTTTTTAAGTTGGAGATGCTGGGGATTGAACCCAGGGACCTTCCGCCTGCAAAGCAGAGGCCTTTCCACTGAGCCACAGACCCTACTTAGACCACTGCAGGAAAAAAGGGGGCTCCCTGAGTTTAAGCAAAGCTGTAATAGAAGAAACATCAGTGTGAAACAACTATACTATCCAAACGTTTCTTACAAGAAAAGAATGGGGGGAAGAGAAAACCTGTGGTCTCGACTTGTAAGTAGCCTCTACTTCTAAACCAGGGGTGGCCAACGGTCGCTTTCCAGATGTTTTTTTTTTTTGCCTACAACTCCCATCAGCCCCAGGCAGCATGGCCAGTGGCTGGGGCTGATGGGAGTTGTAGGCAAAAAACATCTGGAGAGCTACCGTTGGCCACCCCTGCTCTAAACAGTCAATAATGACAAATATCAGCCGTGTTGGTCTGAAGCAGCAGAACAGAGTAGGAGTCAAGTGGCACCTTTAAGGCCGACAAAGTTTTATTCAGAATGGAAGCCTTCGTACGTGCGCGCGCTGTATTTCATTGCAATCCGTCCAAACGGTAGAGACTTTAGAATGTGAAGGTTCCTGGGGGCGCACTTATATTTCTCATTATTGACTGTTTAGGCTACTTAGAAGTAGAGACCACAGGTGTTTCTCTTCACCCCGTTATTTCCTTGCAATCAATGTTTCGATAGTGTAGTCTTTATTGTTTCACCCTGATGTTTCTTCTCTTATAGCCCTACGCAGACTGGCAGCAGTTCTTCAGGGTCTCAGGCTGAGGTTTTTCACATCATCTGATCCTTTGAACATATGAAGCTGCCTTCTACTGAATCAGACACTCGGTCCATCGAAGTCAGTATTGTCTTCTCAGACTGGCGCGGCTCTCCAGGGTCTCAAGCTGAGGTTTTTCACACCTATTTGCCTGGACCCTTTATTGGAGATGCCGGGGATTGAACCTGGGACCTTCTGCTTCCCAAGCAGATGCTCTACCACTGAGCCACTGTCCCTCCTCCTCCTCTTTCTACCCGGAGATGCCGAGGACTGAACCTGGCACCTTCTGCGTGCGAAGCAGAGTCGCTGAACCAGAGCCACGCCCTCGATTTCCCCCTCCTTCCATCTTCCACTGCCTGTCTGCTTTCCCCTAAAACTTTGCCCCCTCATCCCTAGAAATTGGGAAATATGCTCTGCACATGCTCACAACCTTATGTTTTTTTTATTAATCTCCATGCCCCAAGGCTGATTTCAGGGAAGCCCTCAATTGCCTTTCCATCCTCAGGACCAAGGCATGGTGATGACGTGGGGAAGCAGGAGAGGGACGTCGTTCCTTGGGGGAGGGGGCGTGTGTATCGAGACATGTCTCCAACCAGCTAAGCGCCGCCCCTGGTTTTTCACAAGCACTTGAGGAGGAAAGTGTTGCAGGCGGATCCGCGGGGGCAGTCACACAGCTTGCCGATCCGGGCCCCCTTCTTCACGGCGCAGGGGTCACCGAAGGAGCACTGTGAGGGAAAGCGGAGCGTTAGGATCGGCAAAGCTTCAGGGGGGCCCTTCTCAACCGACGAGGCTGCTGGCAGATCTCGGGCATATGCCTGGCAGCTGGCTGGGTAGAATCAGAACCATAGAGTTGCAAGGGACCTCCAGGATTATCTAGTCCAGGGATGGCCAACGGTAGCTCTCTACATGTTTTTTTTGCCTACAACTCCCATACTTCACCCAAAGGGTGATTAACATGTGGAATTCACTGCCACAGGAGGTGGTGGCAGCCTCAAGCATAGCCACCTTCAAGAGGGGTTTAGATAAAAATATGGAGCAGAGGTCCATCAGTGGCTATTAGCCACAAAAAAAATTTGCCACTGTGTGACACAGAGTGTTGGACTGGATGGGCCACTGGCCTGATCCAACATGGCTTCTCTTATGTTCTTATGGCCACTGTATGACACAGAGTGTTGGACTGGATGGGCCACTGGCCTGATCCAACATGGCTTCTCTTATATTGTTATGGCCACTGTATGACACAGAGTGTTGGACTGGATGGGCCACTGGCCTGATCTAACATGGCTTCTCTTATGTTCTTATCAGCCCCAGCCAGCACGGCTGATGGCTGGGGCTGATGGGAGTTGTAGGCAAAAAGCGTCTGGAGAGCTACCGTTGGCCACTCCTGATCAAGTCCAAGCCCCCTGCACAATGCAGGAAGTTCACAAACGCTCCCCCCTAAATTCACAGGATCTGCATTGCTGTCAGACGGCCATCTAGCCTTTCTTTAAAAACCTCCAAGGAAGGAGAGCCCACCACCTCCCGAGGAAGCCTGCTCCACAGAGGAATCGCTGTGTCAGGAAGTTCTTCCTAATGTTGAGCGGAAACTCTTGGTTTAATTTCAACCCACTGGTTCTGGTGCAACCTTCTGGGGCCACAGAAAACAATTCCGCACCATCCTCTGTATCAGGGGTGGCCAACGGTAGCTCTCCAGATGGTTTTTGGTCTACAACTCCCATCAGCCCCAGCCAGCATGGCCAATGGCTGGGGCTGATGGGAGTTGTAGGCAAAAAAACATCTGGAGAGTTACTGTTGGCCACCCCTGCTCTATATGACAGCCCTTCAAGTACTTGATAGTGATCCTATCACCTCTCAGCCGCCTCCTCCTCTCCAGGCTCAACATCCCCAGCTGCTTCAACCTTTCCTCATAGGACTTGGTCTCCAGACCCCTCACCGTCTTCGTCGCCCTCCTCTGGACCCCTTCCAGCTTGTCTATATCCTTAAAATGTGGTGCCCATGATTCTATGAAATGCTTCCCTCCACCCCCCGTCTCTACTCAAGTGCACTTCCACACATACTAATGCACTTTCGATCCTCTGTCAGTGCACTTTGCAACTGTATTTACTTTGTGAAATGGCAAGAATCCGCTTGCAAACAGTTACCGGAGTGGATTGAAACGGCCTTCTTGAGCACCCGTGAAAGCATGGTGAATCTTCCGCCTCCCCTTCCCCCCAGCATCAGTGGCCCTCCATTCGACTCGCCTACCTTGGGGACTTGGTTGAACTTCTTTTCCCACGTGGAGGCTGTTTTGTGCTGCAGCTTCTCCAGCACATTCTGCAGTTCTTCCAACTGGAGCGGAGGGAAAAAATGGAAGTTCCCAGATTAGTGAGCCACAAAAGAAGTCCCGCCAGCCCCCATTTTGCATCTTGCACTGGACATGAGCTTTGTTCCGTGTGGTAGGAAGGGGTACCTTGACTGGTAGCCATTCTTTACTGAATTCATGTAGAGCAGAGGTATTGAACATACAGTTCGGGGGCCGAATCAGGCCCCCAGAGATCCTGTCAGGTCCCTGAGCAATTGGCTGTCATCTGCTTCGTTATCCCTATATCTTGCTTCCTTCTGCATAACACCTTGCTTTGCAAGGCTTGCTCAATTGCACAGGTGCCTCAGAGCAAAACCTCTGTTTTCTCCATTGGCTGAGGCTCTCAATTGCACAGCAGAGCTACTGATCCAGGCCTCTCTTCCTTCTATTGGCTGAGGCTCCCCCCCCAGTGTCAAGCATCGGTATTTCGAATAATCAAGCTTTTGTTTAAATCAAAGACTCATTTTATTGATAATCCAATACTTGCTCCAAGGTCTGATACCTTGGAAGTGATGCATAGTTTCACACAGCATAGAATCTTAAAGGCTACTTCAAAGGCAAAGTTGTACATAACTTCTAAAGCATAACATACAGATGTAAATTGCATAGAGGGTTCAAAGGGTACTATCAACTAGCCATTTGGTCACTACAACATCTCCTGGTTCCCACACATTCCTAGTTTACTGCTAATGCATGCGGATGGGAACTCAGGGGAGAAGCATTTCGCTTTACAATGGCAAGGTTACTTGCATATCCTGAATCATTGAGAGTTACCAGGTAGGGGGGTGATTTGACGAGGAGTCTTTATGTAGAAAAGCAAGAGCGAGGGGGGAAGGGTGAGCATAGAATACATATTGATTCAATAATCAGAAATATCATGCTTGACACCCAGTCCCCTGGGGAAGGAAGAAAAGAATCACAGCTTCCTTTGCCCAGTTCCCTGGCTCCCACAGGAGAAATACAAAGAAAGCATCTTTAAAACCAATGAGTGCTAATGTTTTAAACATGTTTTAAGTTTTAAAAATATATATTTAGGTTTGTCTGTGTTTATTATAAGATTTATATTTCTACTTCCTAAACTTAAATAGGTACACACATGGCCCAGCCCGACAAGGTCTCATTTATGTCAGATCCGGCCCTCACGACACCCCTGAACTGTTGAGTCCATCTTTCTTATAGTGGCTCAAGGTGGATTACAGAATTATCCACACAGTGCTAAAGCACCTGGTATAAAATGTAAAACATGCAGCACGCCTGCCGTTTAAAAACTGTGAAATAAAAACTCGTAACTAGATTACAATAAATTAAGGACAGTATTGTGCAGGGGTGTGGAATTCGTTTGTTATGAGGGCCGGATCTGACATAAATGAGGCCTTGTCGGCCCGGGCCATGTGTGTATTTATTTAAGATTAGGTAGCAGAGATCGGAGTATGGTGGAAGACAAGAGGGCCTGGCGTGACTTTGCCCATGGGGTCGCAAAGAGTCGGACTCGAGTGTGCGACTGAACAACAAAAGCAGAGATATAAGCTTTATAAAGGACACAGACAAACACAATTAAAGTTTTTTTAAAAAAAAAAAATAAAAACATTAGCACTTCGTTTTAAAGGTGCTTTTCTTTGTATCTCTCTTGTGGGATCGAGGGAACTGGACAAAGGAAGTTCTGGCTCTTTCCTTCCTTCCCCCAGGGGACCAGAAGGGGGAGGCGCCTCAGCCAATAGGAGGATGAGAGCCTTGGCTCAGTAGCTCTGCTGTGCAGTTGAGAGAGCCTGGCAAAGCAAGCTCTCCCTCCCCCCTTCCTCCTCAAGAGCCAGTGGAGAAGATAGAGGCTTTGCTCTGTAGCTCCTTTGTGATTGAGCAAGCCTGGCAAAGCAAGCTGTGATGCAAAAGGAAGCGAGAGAGAGGGAGAAGGAAACAGATGGCAGCCCGTTGCTTGGGGGCCTGATAGGAGCCCTCTGGGGGCCTGATTCAGCCCCTGGGCTGCATGTTTGACATCCCTGGTATAGTGTGTACCAAAACCAGTAATAACGTTAGATTATAAAATAGAAGAACAGTGAAATGCAGTTATAATACATTGGACGGGGAGGCAGGCTGGTATAGCCGAATCTCGGAAGCTAAGCAGAGTTGGTACTTGGATGAGAGGCCACCAAGGAAACCTCTGCAGAAGGAGGCCATGCTAAGCCACCTCTGCTTCTCGCTTGCGTTGAAAGCCCTTTGCTGGGGTCATTATATGTTGGCGCCTAAGCAGTGTTGGTGCTTGGATGGGAGACCACCAAGGAAGGCTCTGTAGAGGAAGGCAGCGGCCAAATACCTCTGTTTCTTGCTTGCCTACTTCTTGCTGGGGTCATTATATGTCGGAAGCTAAGCAGAGTCAGTACTCGGACGCGAGACCACCTTGGGAGGCTCTGCAGAGGACAGCAATGGCCAGCCCCTTCTGCTTCTCGCTTTCCTCGAAAGCCCCTTGCTGGGGTCCTACGCTGGACGCTAAACAGGGCTGGTGCTTGGATGGGAGGCCACCAAGGAAGGCTCTGCAGAGGAAGGCAGTGGCAAACTACCTCTGCTTCTCACCCACCTCGGAAGCCCCTTGCTGGGGTCCTACGTTGGAAGCTAAACAGGGCTGGTGCTTGGATGGGAGGCCACCAAGGAAGGCTCTGCAGAGGAAAGCAATGGCCAGCCACCCCTGCTTCTCACTTGCATTGAAAGCCTTTTGCTTGGGTCATTATATCTTGGAGCCTAAGCAGCGTTGGTGCTTGGATGGGAGGCCACCAAGGAAGGCTCTGTAGAGGAAGGCAGCGGCCAAATATCTCTGCTTCTTGCTTGCGTTGAAAGCCCCTTGCTGGGGTCATTATACATTGGAAGCTAGCAGGGTCAATACTTGGATGGGAGGCCACCAAGAAAGTCTCTGCAGAGGCAGGCTGTGGCAAACCACTCCTGCTTCTCACTCACCTTGGAAGCCCCTTGCTGGGGCCATTATATGTTGGAAGCTAAACAGGGTCGGTGCTTTGATGAGGGACCACCAAGGAAGGCTCTGCGGAGGAAGGCCAAGGGCAAACACCTCTTCTTCTCGTTTGCCTTGAAAGCCCCTTGCTGGGGGATCCAAGTCAGGGCCCCGAAGACTGTTGGGAAACTCCAGCTGAGCGTAGCCCGCAACCTCTAAACTATGTGTTGGCAACCTTTCGTAATGAGAGAACTCCCCAGGCCGTGTCTAAATTCAGAGCAAGAAACCAAGAAGGAGCCAGCACAATCGAAGTCTATTTGCATAATTGAAAATATGCCTCTTGAGCGGCCAAGGACGTATCGGTTAATCGTGTTAAAAGGTTCTGCAGCTCCAAACACTGGAGGCTGCAAGTTCGTCATCAGGAAGAGGCATTCATGGATACACCACGTGTGACTTTTTCAGTGCACCTGCAAAACACGGCACATTGTCTGAGCAGCAGAGAACGGGCCTCTTGGGATGTGGGTTTGCAGGGCTCTTCGTTCAGGGCCTACTGTCAGCTCCAGGAGGATTGGCTACATCAGGGGGTGTGGCCTAATATGCAAAGGAGCTCCTTCTAGAATTCCACCCCTGTAGCCAATCCTTCAAGAGCTCACAGGGCTCTTAGTACAGGGCCTACTGTCAGCTTCAGGAGGATTGGCTACATCAAGGGTGTGTGGCCTAATATGCAAAGGAGCTCCTGCTAGAGTTCCATCCCTGGGCCACACAACCCAGGGATGCAGCCAATCCTTCAAGAGCTTACAGAGCTCTTAGTACAGGGCCTACTGTAAGCTCCAGGAGAATGGGCTACATCAAGGGGATGTGGCCTAATATGCAAAGGAGCTCCTGCTCCAGAAAAAAAACCCTGATCGAAACTCATTTTCCTTTTAAGCACCAAGCACAGACAATCTTATGGAGAGCCAGTCTGGTGTAGTGGTTAAGTGTGCGGACTCTTATCTGGGAGAACCGGGTTTGATTCCCCACTCCTCCACTTGCACCTGCTGGAATGGCCTTGGGTCAGCCATAGCTCTGGCAGAGGTTGTCCTTGAAAGGGCAGCTGCTGTTAGAGCCCTCTCCAGCCCCACCCACCTCACAGGGTGTCTGTTGTGGGGGAGGAAGGGAAAGGAGATTGTGACCCGCTCTGAGACTCTTCGGAGTGGAGGGCGGGATATAAATCCAATATCTTCATCTACCTCACAGGGTGTCTGTTGTGGGGGAGGAAAGTAAAGGAGATTGTGCGCCGCTCTGAGACTCTTTGGAGTGGAGGGTGGGATATAAATCCAATATCTTCATCTACCTCACAGGGTGTCTGTTGTGGGGGAGGAAGGTAAAGGAGATTGTGAGCCGCTCTGAGACTCTTCGGAGTGGAGGGCCGGATATAAATCCAATATCTTCATCTACCTCACAGGGTGTCTGTTGTGGGGGAGGAAGGTAAAGGAGATTGTGAGCCGCTCTGAGACTCTTCGGAGTGGAGGGTGGGATATAAATCCAATATCTTCTTCAATATCTTCTTCTTATTCCTTCCACGTTTGATGCCCCCCTGCGGTTGGATTTAGCTCTCTCCTACAGAGTTACTCCCATCTCAGCCCTTTGATAATACGCCGATGTGCTTTAAGGACGTTACTTCATCTGTTCGCTGCTTTGGTGGAAAAAATGGATCTTTATTTGATGTTTCATTCTGTATTGCAAACTGCCTTGAAGGCCGAGGAAGGGAGGATAAAAGCAATTCCCAGGTGCCGCCCTAGGCAGTTCTACTCAAAATCCTACTCAGGTCTATTCAGTGGGGCTTACTCCCTGGAAAGCATTCTTGGGATTGCACTGTTCAATATATAGACGAGTAATGTTACACCCAGGGATCATTTTGTAGAAAAATAGGTGGCGGAGCTCATTAGCATCACCACATCTGGATCTAACGCATTAGCACATCTGGATCCACGACTGTGGTGGCATTAGCACATCTGGATCCATTGCGCTTTAGTGCTGACTCCCTAGGATATGTGCGCATGAGAAAAAAAATATTAACGCGATCCGCCTGAAGTAGCACGATTGCCGCCATTTATCTGATTGTTTTATTGTTTTAATATTGCTTTTGTTTATGCATTTAAAGTCTGTATAGAATGGGCAGGATAGAAATATTACGTAAGTCAATTAGCATAACTCATTAGCCTATGCCACCCCTCCCCCAGCCAAAAGCAACCTGATGCAAGAAAGGAGAGCCCCGGGCGAGCGAGGTCTGCTTGGGCTGGCTATAGTTCCAGCCAGCCCAAGCAGGCCTCGCTTGCCTGGGGCTCTCCTCGGCTGCCTCCCCAGTCAAAAGGCCAGCAAGATACCCGCCACCCAAAATCGCATAAGAAGTGGAGAAAGGATGGCATGGGCTTCTCCAGGGGTTAATGAGGGCTGCTGGGGGCGTGGCAAAGGCCCCGGTGGCTGGCTGGCTGCCGGCTCTCCTAATCCAGGGATTGTTATGCAGCTGCACCCACTATTCAATGGACAAAGTAGGTGGGGAGGAAGAGGGGGGAACCCTCAGAAAGGTTCAGGAGAATGGGTTTAAATTAAGGGCGGGAAGGGACCATCTGGATATGCAGAAAACCTTTTTCACAGTCAGTGGTGTTCAAGGGTGGACTCCTCTACCAAGGGAGGTGGGGAGCTCCCCCTCACGGCAGTTCTGAAGCAGCGGCTGGATGAACACTTGGCAGGGATGCTCTAGGCCGGGGGGGGGGGGGGCAAACCTGCTTAATGTAAGAGCCACAGAGAATAAACATGAGATGGCTGAGAGCCAAAAAACATCAACATCAGATGTTGGAAGGAAGGAGGGAGGGAAGGGAGGAAGGAGGGAAGGAAGGAAGGAGGGAGGGAGGGAAGGAAGGAAGGAAGGAAGGAACCAAATAGGGAAGGGAGGGAGGGAAGGGAGGAAGGAACCAAATAGGGAAGGAAGGAAGTAAAGAAGGAACCAAATAGGGAAGGGAGGGAGGGAAGGAAAGAAGGAACCAAATAGGGAAGGGAGGAATGAAGGAGGGAGGGAAGGGAGGAAAGAAGGAACCAAATAGGGAAGGAAGGAAGTAAAGAAGGAACCAAATAGGGGAGGGAGGGAGGGAGGAAGGAGGGGGGAAAGAAGGAACCAAATAGGGAAGGGAGGGAGAGAAGGGAGGAAGGAAGGAACCAAATAGGGAAGGAAGGAATGAAGGAGGGAAGGAAGTAAAGAAGGAACCAAATAGGGAAGGGAGGGAGGGAAGGAAAGAAGGAACCAAATAGGGAAGGGAGGAATGAAGGAGGGAGGGAAGGGAGGAAAGAAGGAACCAAATAGGGAAGGGAGGGAGGGAAGGAAAGAAGGAACCAAATAGGGAAGGGAGGAATGAAGGAGGGAGGGAAGGGAGGAAAGAAGGAACCAAATAGGGAAGGGAGGGAGGGAAGGAAAGAAGGAACCAAATAGGGAAGGGAGGAATGAAGGAGGGAGGGAAGGGAGGAAAGAAGGAACCAAATAGGGAAGGAAGGAAGTAAAGAAGGAACCAAATAGGGGAGGGAGGGAGGGAGGAAGGAGGGGGGAAAGAAGGAACCAAATAGGGAAGGGAGGGAGAGAAGGGAGGAAGGAAGGAACCAAATAGGGAAGGAAGGAATGAAGGAGGGAAGGAAGGAAGGAAGTAAAGAAGGAACCAAATAGGGAAGGGAGGGAGGGAAGGAAAGAAGGAACCAAATAGGGAAGGGAGGAATGAAGGAGGGAGGGAAGGGAGGAAAGAAGGAACCAAATAGGGAAGGGAGGGAGGGAAGGAAAGAAGGAACCAAATAGGGAAGGGAGGAATGAAGGAGGGAGGGAAGGGAGGAAAGAAGGAACCAAATAGGGAAGGGAGGGAGGGAAGGAAAGAAGGAACCAAATAGGGGAGGAAGGGAGGGAGGGAAGGGAGGAAAGAAGGAACCAAATAGGGAAGGAGGGAAGGAAGGAAGGAACCAAATAGGGGAGGAAGGAAGGGAGGGAGGGAGGAAGGAGGGGGGAAAGAAGGACCCAAATAGGGGAGGGAGGGAGGAAGGAACCAAATAGGGAGGGAGAGGTAGAAAGAAAAGGAACTTTAAATGCATTCTCCAAGCTGCCGGCTGACTTGGCTTTATGCTTGCCATGGCTTTCCTCTGCAGAGCCTTCCTTGGTGGTCCCCCATCCAAATACACACCCTGATTAGCTTCTGTTTTATGAGACTGGCTGTACTGTGTTGCCTTCCCTCCTCATTAAAGCCTAGGGGAGGATAAATGTTTCATCCTGACACCTAAAGGAGAGCAACCAAGTCACCAGGCGAGCCAGAAGGGGAAGGGCGTTCCAAAGGCGAGGTGCCACTGCTGAAAAAACCTTGCCCCTGCTTGCCCACCCCCTTCACCCGTGAGTACCAGTTTGATGTAGTGGTTAAGTGCGCAAACTCTTATCTGGGAGAACCGGGTTTGATTTCCCCACTCCTCCACTTGCACCTGCTGGAATGGCCTTGGGTCAGCAATAGCTCTCGCAGAGTTTTCCTTGAAAAGGCAGCTTCTGGGAGAGCCCTCTCAGCCCCACCCACCTCACAGGGTGTCTGTTGTATGGGGAGGAAGGGAAAGGAGATTGTGAGCTGCTCTGAGATTCAGAGTGGAGGGCGGGACACAAATCCAGTGGCGGCGTCTTCTCACCTCTGAAGGCAGGGGCACAGAAAGCAAAGCTTGCGAGGCAGATCTATAGCTGGCAGGGCAGTGCTAGATAAGAGGAGGTGATCGCTTAAGTATCCAGAGGCCAAGCCATTTCTTTCCACACCAAACTGGCTCTCAAATAGCTCAAGCAATAGAGCCCTTGCTTCATATGCCAAAGATTGTGGATTCAATCCCCGACACCTCCAGTTAGAGAGAGAAGAGGCTGTTGGGCTGTGAACCCGTCAGTTCAATGAAAAATAAAATAAAAGCCAAAAGCCATGCCTGAGAGCCATGAGCAGTCATAGAATCGTAGATTTGGGAGGGACCTCCAGGGCGATCTAGTCCAGCCCCCTGAACAATGCAGGAAATTCACAAATGCCTCCTCCCGCATACCCCCAATGACCCCTGCTCCATGCCCAGAAGACAGCAAACAAACCCTCTAAGATCTGGCCTGGAGAAGAATTGCTTCCTCACGCCGAAGAGGCAATCAGCATTTCCCTGGGCAGCTAAGAAAGGACCGACTAAACCCTGGCTCACCCCTCCCTGCCCTCATCCTTGCGATCTGCTTAAGGATCAGCATCGCTGTCGGATGCAGTGCCAGTTTCAGCCCTGTGGAAGCCCCTGGGCAGTTGAAATCTCCCTTGCAAATTATCTCAGAGTCTGAGAGCCCACCCCACCGCCCACGGCCCCTGCTGCAGCCACCTTCTCCAAAGCCCCTTTGACAAAGCTGCGGGGGAGAGGCAGAGAGAGGCAAACTTGGCGACGACGCCAGCAGCAGCCGGACCAGGCGAGTCGAGTAAAGGATCAGCTCAGTTGCTGGCTGCGTGTGCAGGCCGGGAGGGCTGCAAGCAGGGGGGAAACACGGGGAAAGCTGGCCTGGGGCCCCTAAAGGCGTGGGGACCAATAGGCCAGTGTCTGCTTGGCCCAATTGTTGATCCAGCTCTGGTCGGATGGCCAATCTCGCCTCTGTTTGAAAACCTCCAAGGAAGGAGAGCCCACCACCTCCTGAGGAAGCCTGTTCCACTGGGGCAGGGGTGAGGAACAGTGGCTCTCCAGATGTTTTTTTTTGCCTACAACTCCCATCAGCCCCAGCCATTGGCCATGCTGGCTGGGGCTGATGGGAGTTGTAGGCAAAAAAACATCTGGAGAGCCATTGTTCCCCACCCCTGCGACTGGGGGAACGGCTCTGTCAGGAAGTTGTTCCTGACAGAGCCAAGAACTCTTGATCTAATTCTAAGATGGGTGGTGCAAGGCCTTCATTCGGTCGGGTCTGCTTTGTATGTTCACCACCTGTCCTGTCCGCTGGGAGGAGGGTGGAAGGGGAAACGGCTCCCAGGAAGCAAACTTTTGTGGGCTTTTAAGGTCAAACCCACAGGTGTGAATCCGCAATTCAGCAGGGCGCTAGACAGGCGACTAATCCCAGCAGCTGTGCAATGCCCCATGGATCAGAACAACCCATCCTTCCCATTTCTGGCACCCCCAGCTGACATGTGAAGCTCTCTTATACTGAATCAGACCCTTAGATCAAGATCGGTCTTGTCTATCAGGGTCTCAGGCGGAGATCTTTCCCATCAGCTACTGCCTGGTCCTTCAACTGGAGATGCCAGGGATTGAACCTGGGACCTTCTGCATGTCAAGCAGAGGCTCCACCACTGAGCCACAGCCCCTCGCCGTGGCTCCCCAGTGTCCCAGGCAGAGGTCTTTCCCATCACCTACTGCCTGCTCCTTTCAACTGGAGATGCCGGGGATTGAACCTGGGACCTTCTGCATGTCAAGCAGAGGCTCCACCACTGAGCCACAGCCCCTTCCCATGGCTCCCCAGTGTCCCAGGCAGAGGTCTTTCCCATCACCTACTGCCTGCTCCTTTCAACTGGAGATGCCGGGGATTGAACCTGGGACCTTCTGCATGCCAAGCAGAGGCTCTACCACTGAGCCACAGCCCCTCGCCGTGGCTCCCCAGTGTCCCAGGCAGAGGTCTTTCCGATCACCTACTGCCTGGTCCTTCAACTGGAGATGCCAGGGATTGAACCAGGGACCTTCTGCACGCCAAGCAGAGTATCTTCCCACTGAGCCTACTCAGTCTGAGTGTGGCTCTCCAGGGTCTCAAGCAGAGGTCCTTCCCATCACCTACTGCCTGGTCCCTTTAACTGGAGATGCCAGGGATTGAACCAGGGACCTTCTGCATGTCAAGCGGATGCTCTGCCACTGAGCCACAGCCTCTAATCAGACCAGCAGTGGCTCACCAGGTCTCAGGCTGAGGTCTTTCCCATCACCCACTGCCTGGTCCTTTTAACTGGAGATGCCGGAGATTGAACCGGGGACCTTCTGCATGCCAAGCAGAGGATCTACCTCTAAGCCACAGCCCCTCTCCATAGCTCTCCAGGGTCTCAGGCTGAGGTCTTTCGAAACACCTCCTGCCTGGTCCTTTTAACTGGAGATGCCGGGGATTGAACCTGGGACCTTCTGCACGCCAAGTAAAAGATCTACCACTGAGCCGTGGTACTCAAGACTGGCAGCAGCTCTCCTGGGTCCTTAGCAGAGGTGTTTGACATCCTCTATTATTGGCCCTTTTACCTGGAGATACCAGGGATTGAACCTGGGACCTTCTGCATGCCATGAAGAAGAAGACTGCAGATTTCTACCCTGCCCTTCTCTCTGAATCAGAGACTCAGAGCAGCTCACAATCTCCTATATCTTCCTCCCCCCACAACAGACACCCTGTGAGGTGGGTGGGGCTGGAGAGGGCTCTCACAGCAGCTGCCCTTTCAAGGACAACCTTTGCCAGAGCTATGGCTGACCCAAGGCCATTCCAGCAGCTGCAAGTGGAGGAGTGGGGAATCAAACCCGGTTCTCCCAGATAAGAGTCCGCGCACTTAACCACTACACCAGACTGCCAAATGAAGAAGACATTGGATTTATATTCCGCCCTCCACTCCGAAGAGTCTCAGAGCGGCTCACAATCTCCTTTCCCTTCCTCCCCCGCAACAGACACCCTGTGAGGTGGGTGGGGCTGGAGAGTGCTCTCACAGCAGCTGCCCTTTCAAGGACAACCTCTGCCAGAGCTATGGCTGACCCAAGGCCATGCCAGCAGGTGCAAGTGGAGGAGTGGGGAATCAAACCTGGTTCTCCCAGATAAGAGTCCGCGCACTTAACCACTACGCCAGACTGCCAAATGCTCCCCCTCCCCCGCCCATTGCCTGTCCGCTCTGCAGCATCGGTGCCTGTCCTTATGCCAGGAGTGGCACCCCCCAACCAACAGAGTTGGCCTTGTGCCACTTTGTCCCTCTCTTAAACATCCTTTCCATTTTCTAACAGAAGGGCATGTCTTGATGCTGTTGGCATTGGTAAAGTTGGGTAAGGTTTGCCGCAAAAAAGACCAATGAACTCAGGTCTACTCACCAGCTCCTTCTCGTGCGCCCGGTACGACTGCTTGGAAGAGAACTCCCGGGACGACCGGACAGCTGTGCCGAATCCTCCTTGAGCCGCCCACAGCAGTAGAAAGAGCAGGACCACTGAGCCCACGGGGGACCCGCCCATGGTGGCCAATATTCCGGAGAGCCCAATCAGGGAGCCTGGCCGGGAGCTGTCCTCGGTGCTGAACGGTCCTCGGTGCTGAATGATGAATCCTGCCTGCCTTTGCGAAACAGAATAAGCCTGCCTGCATCCAGCATCCAGCCCGCCTGCCGTGGGAGGGGACTCTCTGCTCTGAAGAGTCTCCCACCCTCTAGCCTGTCTCCTCCCCACCCAGGGGGTAGAGGCTGGCAAGGGCTGGAAGCAGACAGGTCAGGACACAAGGCTGAGAGCGAGAAAGGAGTCAGCAAGCGCCCCCGGGGTGCTTTCTGCCAGTGGGCTGCCGTGGGTCGGATATTTATGAGCGGTTGACTCCAGCGATATCAATTTGGCAAGAGAAAGAGAGGCATTAAATGGAGCAAAGAGACTCATTCATCATCTCAGGCCAGACCCAGCAGCTGCCCCGGGCGAAAACTCTCTGGGAATTCGTTCCATCTCTGTCCAATAACTCTTGCGCTAGCCATTGATTGCGATGTCTCTCGATCTAATTACAGGCGGTGTTTGCTTATTATGAGAATTAATCATTCCGGCAGGATGTTTTGGGCGCTCAAGAGCACTCTGCCGTGCTAAGTTCACGTAGTCTTTCTTGGGTCCTGTGTCTTTATATTCTATCCTTGCCCTCTCCTCCATCTGTGGGAGTGATTCTACAGGGGAATACGTTAGCCTGAGCCCCACTGAAATTAAGGGAGCCGTTGATAGGGGGCTAAGGTCCCGTCCCCACATATTGCTGCCTTGCACTGGAACAGACCCTCAGTCCAAACCGGAGAGCCAGTTTGGGGTAGTGGTTCAGCGTGCGGACTCTTATCTGGGAGAAACCGGGCTGGATTCCCCACTCCTCCGCTTGCAGCTGCTGGAATGGCCTTGGGTCAGCCGTAGCTCTCACAGAGCTGTCCTCGAAAGGGCAGTTTCTGTCAGAGCTCTGTCAGCCCCACCCACCTCACAGGGTGTTTGTTGCGGGGGAGGAAGGGAAGGGAGATTGTAGGCCTCTCTGAGACTCTGTCCTCAAAGGGGCAGCTTCTGTCAGAGCTCTGTCAGCCCCACCCACCTCACAGGGTGTCTGTTGCAGGGGAGGAAGGGAAGGGAGATTGTAAGCCACTCTGAGATTTGGAGTATAGGGCGGGGTATGAATTCAGCATCTGCTTTTTCACTGAAGGCACTCTGGCTTCTAACTTTTGTTTCTCTCCGGAAAGAATTACTAGAATTGTAGTTGAGTGACATATTGAGGTAAACCTGCGCAGCCTGATTTAAATGGGCCTCTCTCTCTGCCTCTCTCTCTCTCTTGCCATCCGGTCTCAGCTGGATTTCCTCAGCTTAGAATGATCTCACAGGATTTCCAAGGCCAGAGACCTTCAGAGGTGGCTTGCCCTTCCTCGGTGGTCTCCCATCCATGTCCTAACCAGGGTCGGCTCTGCTTAGCTTCTGAGATCGGATGAGGTCAGCCCAGCCTGGGCCGTTGAGGGTTCTGGCAAGGCAAACCTCTTCTCTGCGCCGCTTTGGCCAGCCTCGGTGCCTCCTTTAAACTGCGGTGCAATCGTGCAAAGTGTTAGCGTGAGCGTCTTTTCTGCTTGAGCTGCGGCCCTTTGATATGCAAAACGAGTTATATCAAAGGCTTTTGACGGGTCTCTCAGCCTGCGCTTGCGTAGATGTTTATCCTGCCCTTCCTCCAGGGGGTTTAGATCAGTAGAGGCGGCTCTCCTCCGTTTAATCCTCATGACAACCCTACAAGAGAGGGTAGGGGCCGAGGAAGACCAAGAGGTCTAAGGTCCCACAATGAGTCATAGAATCATGGAGTTGGAAGGCACCTCCAGGGTCATCTAGTCCAACTCCCTGCACACTGGAAGAAACTCACAAATACTTCGCCCTAAATTCACAGGATCTTCATTGCTGTCAGATGGCCATCTAACCTCTGCTTAAAAACCTCCAAGGAAGGAGAGCCCACCACCTCCCGAGGAAGCCTCTTCCACTGAGGAATCACTCTAACGGTCAGGAAGTTCTTCCCCCTAAATTCACAGGATCTTCATTGCTGTCAGATGGCCATCCAGCCTCTGCTTAAAAACCTCCAAGGAAGGAGAGCCCACCATCTCCCGAGGAAGCCTCTTCCACTGAGGAATCACTCTAACGGTCAGGAAGTTCTTCCCCCTAAATTCACAGGATCTTCATTGCTGTCAGATGGCCATCCAGCCTCTGCTTAAAAACCTCCAAGGAAGGAGAGCCCACCACCTCCCGAGGAAGCCTCTTCCACTGAGGAATCGCTGTAATGGTCAGGAAGTTCTTCCTAATGTTGAGCCGGAAACTCTTTTGATTTAATTTCAACCCATTGGTTCTGGTCCTACCTTCTGGGGCCACAGAAAACAATTAATAATAATAATAAATTATTATTTATATCCCGCCCTCCCCGCCAAGGCAGGCTCAGGGCGGCTTACAAGACATGATAAATATACCATGATATAACAATAAAACACAATTAATACAATAAAATACAGTTAAATACAGGTTTGTAAATTTAAGTTAGATAAATAATTTAAAACCGATATAAATTAATGGTGCTACAGTTTCAGTACATATATAAAGATGGCTAGGTATCATTGCCAAGATTGCATCTTGGAAGGCAAGTTGGAAGAGGGCGGTTTTACAAGCCCTACGGAACTGATTAAGATCCCGCAGGGCCCGCACCTCCTCTGGCAGCTTGTTCCACCGTTGGGGAGCCATTATCGAAAAGGCCTGCTCCCTTGTTTTTAGCTTGGCCTCCTTTGGCCCAGGAATTTTTAGAAGATTTTGCGAACTAGATCTCAGTGCTCTCTGGGGAACATATGGTGAGAGACGGCCCCTTAGGTAGGCAGGTCCTCGGCCATATAGGGCTTTAACACCATCCTCTATATGACAGCCCTTCAAGGACTTGAAGATGGTGATCCTATCACCTCTCAGCCACCTCCTCTCCAGGCTAAACATGCCCAGCTCCTTCAACCTTCCTTCATAGGACTTGGTCTCCAGACCCCTCACCATCTTCGTCGCCCTCCTCTGGACCCGTTCCAGCTTGTCTATATCCTTCTTAAAATGTGGTGCCCAAAACTGAACACAAGACTCCAGGTGAGGTCTTACCAGAGCAGAGTAAAGCGATACCATCACTTCAAGTGATCCGGACACTACACTTCTGTTGATACAGCCCAAAATTGCATTTGCCTTTTTAGCCGTCGCGTCACACAGCAAGTGATTGACCTGGGCACCAAATTGTCTTCCTAGTGTGTAATCTGAGTCTAAGACTGCAAGCCTCAGAGAGCGTTTAGCATCCCACGAGGCGCAATAAAATGGCAGATGAAATCAAAGGGACCATTGAAATGCCTTGAAGGAAAAGGCCTTAACCTGGCGCTGAAATCGTTGGTAGGGTGGCCCCTGGCATGTAAATCCATAGGACAGAGTTGGAAGGCATCATAGAGGCCATCTAGTCCAACCCCCATGCTCAATGCACAATCAGCAGGGGTGGCCAAACTGCAGCTTGGGAGCCACATGTGGCTCTTTCACACATATTGTGTGGCTCTCGAAGCCCCTGCCGCCCTGTTAGCAGACTTGGAGAAAGCATTTCTCTCTTTAAATCACTTCTCCAAACCAAGCCAAATGGCAGCTTGCATTTAAAGTTACTTTCTTTCCTCCTCCTCTCTCCTTCCCTTCTCCTCCTATTTTCCTCCCTCCCTGTCTTGTGGCTCTTGAACAGAGAGCCAGTTTGGTGTAGTGGTGAAGTGCGCGGACTCTTATCTGGGAGAACCGGGTTTGATTCCCCCACTCCTCCACTTGCACCTGCTGGAATGGCCTTGGGTCAGCCATAGCTCTCTCGCAGGAGTTGTCTTTGAAAGGGCAGCTTTTTGGAGAGCTCTCTCAGCCCCACCCACCTCACAGGGTGTCTGTTGTGGGGGATGGTGATTAAGGAGATTGTGAGCTGCTCTGAGTTTATGGTTCAGAGAGAAGGGCGGGGTATAAATCTGCAGTCTTCTTCTTCTTATCTGATGTTCACGTCTTGTGGCTCTCAAACATTTGAGATTCAGGTCTTGAGGCTCTCAGACATCTGATGTTTATTCTATGTGGCTTTTACGTTAAGCAGGTTTGGCCCACCCCTAGCCTAGCCTAGAGCATCCCTGACAAGGGTTTGTCCTGCCACTTCTTAAAGACTCCCGGGGAGGGGGAGTTCACCACCTCTCCAGGGAGCTGATTCCACTGAGAGAGCCAGTTTGGTGTAGTGGTTAAGTGTGCGGACTCTTATCTGGGAGAACCGGGTTTGATTCCCCACTCCTCCACTTGCACCTGCTGGCATGGCCTTGGGTCAGCCATAGCTCTGGCAGAGGTTGTCCTTGAAAGGGCAGCTGCTGTGAGAGCCCTCTCAGCCCCATCCACCTCACAGGGTGTCTGTTGTGGGGGAGGAAGGGAAAGGAGATGGTGAGCCGCTCTGAGACTCTTTGGAGTGGAGGGCGGGATATAAATCCAATATCTTCTTCTTCTGCAGAACAACTCTTACTGTCAAAAAGCTTTTCTTCATATCTAGCCGGTACCTTCCCGCCCTTCATTTAGACCCATTCTTGGTGTCCTTCGTCTGCTGCTAAGGGGAAGAGCTCCCTGACCTCCGAAGTGACAGCCCTTCAGATGCTTCAAGAGAGCCGTCGTGTCCCCCCTCAACCTCCTCTTCTTCAGACTGAACATTCCCGAGCCCCTCTGCCTTTCTTTATTGCGTTTCCCAAGCAGAGACTCCACCGGCGAAGCATTTCCCATCACAGCAGTTCCGTGCCGGGGCAAAGAGCTTCACCCGTTGAATTCCTGCCCGCCTTGGTCAGGAGGCTGCCGCCTTGCCAACAGGATCCAAGACTGTGGGGTCTGTGGTGACTCCTCCCGTCTCGGCTGAAGCCTTTTTCCCCCTCTGCTTCCCAGACTGAGCCCTGACCTATTTCCAGCCCCACCCTGGGCTTGCTTTCGACATGCGGAGGGTTACGTAAAAGACGGATGAATTGTAATCCCGTTTTCTGACGGGGGGATTAGGATTAATTTCATCTTCCTCCAAGCCACAAAACGGACGGGCTGTCCTCTGGGGATGGGTGGGGGAGAGAGAGCTGCAGAGTTCCTCGCTGCTTGGCCGACCGTAGAGAAAGATGTCACGCTCAAATCCCTTCAGTGCATAACATCTCAGGAGCTGGATCGCCATCTCCTACGTTTTTTATCCCACCCTTACAGTGTCAGATTAAACCCTGTGGAGGCCCCTAGGCCAGGGTTGTCAAACATGTGACCCAGGGGTCAAATCAGGCTCCTGGAGGGCTCCTATCAGGCCCCCAAGCAACTGGCTGCCATCTGCTTCTTCTCTCTTCCTTCCCTAGCAGAAGAAGATGAAGATGATATTGGATTTATATCCCGCCCTCCACTCCGAAGAGTCTCAGAGCGGCTCACAATCTCCTTTCCCTTCCTCCCCCACAATAGACACCCTGTGAGGTAGATGAAGATATTGGATTTATATCCCGCCCTTCACTCCAAAGAGTCTCAGAGAGGCTCACAATCTCCTTTCCCTTCCTCCCCCACAACAGACACCCTGTGAGGTAGATGAAGATATTGGATTTATATCCCGCCCTCCACTCCGAAGAGTCTCAGAGCGGCTCACAATCTCCTTTACCTTCCTCCCCCACAACAGACACCCTGTGAGGTAAATGAAGATATTGGATTTGTATCCCGCCCTCCACTCTGAAGAGTGTCACAGCGGCTCACAATCTCCTTTACTTTCTCCCCCCACAACAGACACCCTGCGAGGTAGATGAAGATATTGGATTTGTATCCCGCCCTCCATTCCGAAGAGTCTCAGAGCGGCTCACAATCTCCTTTCCCTTCCTCCCCCACAACAGACACCCTGTGAGGTGGGTGGGGCTGGAGAGGGCTCTCACAGCAGCTGCCCTTTCAAGGACAACCTCTGCCAGAGCTATGGCTGACCCAAGGCCATTCCAGCAGGTGCAAGTGGAGGAGTGGGGAATCAAACCCGGTTCTCCCAGATAAGAGTCCGCGCACTTAACCACTACACCAAACTGGCTCTCCACAGCTTG
The DNA here is from genome assembly GCF_032191835.1 of Heteronotia binoei. Classification (NCBI taxonomy): domain Eukaryota; kingdom Metazoa; phylum Chordata; class Lepidosauria; order Squamata; family Gekkonidae; genus Heteronotia; species Heteronotia binoei. Next base: position 268,459,706 of record NC_083223.1, read on the forward strand.
CTTTGCCAGGCTTGCTCAATAGCACAGGAGCTACAGAGCAAAACCTCTATTTTCTCCATTGGCTGAGGCTCCTCCCTTGGGGAAGATGGGGGAGGGGGATGCAGAGCTTGCTTTTCCAGACTCTCTCAATCACAAAGGAAAGCTATGGAGCCAAGCCTCTCTTCTTTCTATTGACTAAGGCTCCTCCCTCTCCTGGCCCCCTGGGGAAGGAAGGGAAAGAGCCAGAACTTCCTCTGCCCACTTCCCAGCTAACCAGGGCCATCGACGAAATAGCACCCCGGCGCCCTCTGCGCCCTCGTATGAGGCTGGCCCCATGGTACACCTTGGAATTGCGCCAGCTGAAACAAGGGCTCAGACGACTAGAGAGGCAGTGGAGACATACTCGGGACGAAGCAATGAGAACATCCTACAGAACGTTTATGAAGTCGTATGAGATGGCAGTCAAGGCTGCAAAGAAAAATTACTTTGCAACCAAGATTGCATCTGCAAATTCGCGCCCAGCACAATTATTTAGAATAATTGGGGACCTGATAACATTGCCACAAGGCAAACCAAATATTAGAGAATTGGAGATTGGCTGTGAGGCATTTGCGAAATATTTTGCAGATAAAATCTCATTGCTCCGCCAAGACCTGCCTACCACCTTGGATACAGTGAGCGAAATTGAGGCTCCGGGCCTGTCTTCGGATTTGGTGCTGGACCATTTCGACCCACTCAACCTGGAGGAAGTCGATAGGATCCTCTCTGCTGCTCGCCCAACAACATGCGATCTGGATCCTTGCCCCTCTTGGCTGATTAAATCCTGCCAGAGGGAGCTTAGATGTCCTTTACGGGACATCATAAATAGATCCCTCACCGAGGGGCACTTTCCAACGCCCTTGAAAGAGGCGCTGGTTCGCCCTCTTTTAAAAAAATGTACAGCAGACCCGGCCGAATTGGCGAATTACCGGCCGGTGTCCAATTTACCATTTTTAGGTAAAATCATTGAAAGGGCAGTGGCGTTGCAGCTTCAGAGGTTCCTAGATGACGCTTCCATCCTTGACCCGTGCCAGTCTGGGTTCCGACCGGGCCATGGGACGGAGACGGTGCTGGTCGCCTTGGTAGATGACCTCCAGCGACATCTGGATCGGGGCGGCACTGCGGTACTGATGTTACTAGACCTGTCGGCGGCATTTGATACAGTCGACCATCAGTTGCTAAAGTGCCGCCTCGCCGACATAGGGGTTGGGGGGTTGGCCTTGCAATGGCTTTCCTCCTTCCTCTCCGGTCGGGGACAAAGGGTGGCTATTGGGGGGGAGCGATCCCAGAGGCGCACACTTGATTGTGGGGTGCCTCAGGGGGCAGTTCTCTCCCCAATGTTATTTAACATTTATATGCGCCCCCTTGCCCAGATTGTCCGGAGGTTTGGGCTGGGTTGCCATCAATATGCTGATGACACCCAGCTCTATCTGCTAATGGACGGCCGGCCCGACTCCGCCCCGGGGAATCTGGATCGGGCTTTACAGGCTGTAGCGACGTGGCTCAGGTTGAGTGGGCTGAAGTTGAATCCAGCGAAGACAGAGGTCCTTTGCGTGGATCGCGGCGCTCTAGGAGGGGAAATAGCTCTCCCAACCTTCGACGGCGCGCTATTGAAACCCGCGCGCCAGGTAAAGAGTTTGGGCATTTTACTGGAGCCTTCATTGTCAATGGAGGCCCAGATAGCAGCCACTGCCAAGTCAGCATTCTTCCATCTGAAGCGGGCAAGGCAGTTGGCCCCCTTCCTGGAGCGTCGCGACCTCGCAACAGTGATCCATGCAACGGTCACCTCAAGACTGGACTACTGTAATGCCCTCTACTTGGGGCTACCTCTGTGCCGGACTCGGAAGCTGCAGCTGGTGCAGAACGCGTCGGCCAGGCTATTATTGGGGCTCCCAAAATGGGAGCACATACGGCCGGGACTGCGCGAACTGCACTGGCTGCCAATTACCTACCGAGTCCAGTACAAAGTGTTGGTTATTACCTTTAAAGCCCTATATGGCCGAGGACCAGCCTACCTAAGGGACCGTCTCTCCCCATATGAACCCCAGAGGGCACTGAGGTCGATGGGCAAAAATAAATTGACTATCCCTGGGCCGAGAGAGGTCAAACTTCAAGGCATCAGAACTCGGGCCTTCTCGGCCGCGGCTCCTGTACTGTGGAATCAGCTCCCGGAGGAAGTGCGGGCCCTGCGGAACCTTGACCAGTTCCGCGGGGCCTGCAAGACCGCTCTTTTTAGGCAAGCCTATGCTGATATCTGCTGAGTTGCTAAGAATAAGGAGCCGCCATCTACTATACGATTATGGAACCATCTAAACTGGCAGAACCAGCGCCAAACAAGTTTACTGCTGCCAGATTTATTCTATGTAATGAATTATGTATTTTAAATATTTTAACTTAATTAACTGGTTTTTATGTTTAATTTCTTTAATTGTTAAATTTTAAAGTTTTATCCTTTGTTAAATATGTGAAATGTTGTTAGCCGCCCTGAGCCGCCTAGGCGGGGAGGGCGGGATATAAATGTAAATATAAATAAATAAATAAATAAATTCCCTGGATCCTGTGGGAGAAATACAATGAAAGCACCTTTAAGACCGAGTGCTAATGTTTTATTTTATGTTTTAAGTAAAGCATGTTTTATTTTAAGGTTTTTTTTGGGGGAAAATCTTTTATGTCTGTCTGTGTCCTTCATAATGTTTATATCTCTGTTGCTTAATCTTAAATAGGCACACAAATGGCCCAGCCCAACATGGCCCGACCCGACAAGGTCTCATTTATGTCAGATCTGGCCCTCGTAACAAATGAGTTTGACACCCCTGCCCTAGGCAGTCGAAATCTTGGAGCCCTCCCTCCCCCCCCCCCCGCAAATTATCTCAGAGTGAGCGCCCGTTCCACCACCCACGGCCCCCACTGCAGCCTGCAGGCCCCTTCTCAAAAGCCTCTTTTACTAAGCTGCAGGGGAGAGGCAGAGAGAGGCAAACTTGGCAACAACGCCAGCAGCAGCCGCTCCAGGCGAGTCAGGCAGAGAGCAGCTCAGTTGCTGGGGGAGAAACCAGTGGGGGGAGAGCCAGCCCCAGGGCCCCTAAAGGCCTAATTGGTAATAGGACTCTGCACCCTTAGGACAGCGTAGGTGGCTTTCGTTCCCTCCCTTTAATTTTCACAACATCTCTGCAAGATTGGGTAGGTTGAGAGAGGATAGCCTGAATCGATCCAGTGAAAAATGTGGCTGCGTGGGGATTTGAATTTGGGTCTCCCCAACCCTTTTTTTGACTCTTGAGCAGCTATTCAAGAGTCAGCTTTAGGACAGAAAAGGAGAAGAGATTGGATTAATACCCCACCCTTCACTATCCAAAGGAATCTCTTTCCTTTCCCTTCCCTTCTCCACAACAGACTCCTCATGAGTTGGGTGGGGCTGAGAGAACTCTGACAGAAACTGCTCTTGGGAGAACAGCTCTGAGAGAAGTGGGACTGACCCAAGGTCACCCAGGTAGCTGCACGCAGAGGAGTGGGGAATTGAACCCGTTCTCCCAGAGAAGAGTCCATGCACTTAACCACTACACCAGTTCCCACTGAGGAACTGCACTCATAAGGTGGGATATGAATGAAATCAGTAAATATTAAAACATTTTGACTCCAGTTTTTCAATGGAAATTCCCATCCAAATCCCTTTATTGTCATAGAAATAAAAAGTTGTTGTTGTTCATTCGCTCAGTCGAGTCCGACTCTTTGTGACCCCATGAACCAAGTCACGCCAGGCCCTCCTGTCTTCCACCATCCTCCGAAGTCTGCTCAAATTTGTGTTTGTTACATCAGTAATGCTGTCCATCCATCTCTTCTTTTGCCGTCCCCTTCTTCTTTTGCCTTCTGTCTTTCCCAGCATCAGGGTCTTCTCCAGTGAGTGCTCCCTTCTCAATGGGTGGCCAAAGGATTTGAGCTTCAGCTTCAGCATCTGACCTTCCAGGGAACAGTCTGGGTTGATCTCCCTTAGGGGACTAACTGATCTGATCTTCTTGCAGTCCAAGGGACTCCCAAGTTTCTTCTCCAGCACCACAGCTCAAAAGCATCTATTCTTCTGCGCTCAGCCTTCCTTATGGTTCAGCTCTCACCGCCATACATTACTACTGGTAATACCATCGCTTTGACTATACGGATTTTTGTTGGCAGGGTGATGTCTCTACTTTTTATTATACTGCCCAGGTTCACCATAGCTGTCCTCCCAAGGAGCAAACATCATTTAATTTCATGGCTACACCATCTGCAGTGATCTTGGAATAAAAACTACAGCATGACAAATTTACAGAGAGTTTCAGTTATAAACACCAGTCAAACATCAAGGAAGGGAGCTAATCTTTTGCTCCCTGATGATTATAGCAGCCAAAAGGTACTTTGCAACTAGGCTTGTGATATGGGAACATTGGTCAGATAATAAAAAGAAAACTCACTTTGCCTCAGGTAATCCATAAAGGTTAGACAGGATAGGTTTGATTATACAGTCCCACACTTTACCGTAAAAATCGCAATGAAGCAAGACATTGAAAGTTTATCAACTCTGTCTGCTTTGTAAAAGAGAGGATATTTCCCCCCTCCCTCCAACAAAGACAGGAAACAGCTTACACTGCTCACCTCCCCTTCACTGTATCCTCACAACAACCCTGTTAGGTGGGTCTGATAGAGGGCATGTGACTGGGGCAAGGTCACCTCGCAGCCTTCAGTGGTAGATTGAGGATTTGAACCCAGCTCTCGATAGTCCTGTCCACAGGTGGCCAAACTGTAGCTCAAAAGCCACACGTGGCTCTTTCACACATATTGTATGACTCTTGAAGCCCCCACCACTCCATCAGCCAAAGAAGAAGAAGATATTGGATTTATATCCCACCCTCCACTCCGAATCTCAGAGTGGGACTGAGAGAGCTCTCACAGCAGCTGCCCTTTCTAGGACAACCTCTGCCAGAGCTATGGCTGACCCAAGGGCATGCTAGCAGGTGCAAGTGGAGGAGTGGGGAATCAAACCCGGTTCTCCCAGATAAGAGACTCTGTACTTAACCACTACACCAAACTTGCATTTGTCTTTTGAAATCATGTCGCCAAGCCAACTGGCAGCTTGGAGAATTCATTTAAAATTAAAGTTTCTTTCTTTCCACCTCTCTCTCCCCATCTATTTTCCTTCCTTCCTTCCTTCTTTCCTTCCTTCCTTCCTTCCTTCCTTCCTTCCTTGTAGCTCTCAAACATCTGATGTTTATTTGATGTGGCTCTTACATTAAGCAAATTTGGCCACGCTGTCCTAGTCATACCACACCAAACCTTTAATGGCATAACAGTTGCAAACAAAAATACACTGAATATAAAAAATTTAAACATTGGAGATAAAATCAAAATGAAACCGAGCTTACAGATGCATTCATACTTGGTCAGATTTAAATTTAAGGACGTCAGCCAAAAATTTTGCCACCGCCTCGCTAACCTCCCCCTCAGTATCGTTCAATAAATAATAACAGGGTGGAAGAATAGACAAATCTGGAGAGAAAGAAAGCTTGCAAAATAAAATAAACGGAGATTATGATAAAAGGAACAATCAAGCAATATATGCTGAATTGAGTTGGGAATATTCGCTCCACAGGAACAGAGTCTGTCGCCTCAAGGGACTCGATATCTCCCTTATAAAACTTGGGAGGGAAACGCATTTAGTCTAGCCAACATAAATGCCCTCCGATGACTTGGAATGGTCACGTTTGATAGATAATGGGACATATTGCCGCAGAAAGCATAAAGATCTAAGGGAGCTGGGGAGCAGATATAAGGCTCTGTTGGACGTAGTTTCATTTCCTCCAACTCCAACAGTCTCAATTTAATACATCTGAAGATATATGACTCATCAGAAGTACAAAAATCATCAACTTCTATCCCCAACTGGTGAAGTTTGGACATAGGATCTGCTGACCAGGATGAAATATATGGGTCTCTTTTCATACAATCAAGAAGGCTGTTAGGATCTGTTCTAAAGTGGATTTTGAGCCAGAATTCAAACACTGCAATCCAAGCTTTTGTCTCCACCAAAGACCCACTTCAGAGCAGAGAGCAAAGTAGGACACACATTTTGGCATACCAAGAACTTGTTTAAAGAATGAGGCTTGAATGCCCTCCACTTTCCTGGTAAATGCTGAGATCCATATAGTTATACCATAGAGAATTTGGGCTAGCGTTTTAGCTTTGAACACCTTAATTGCTGCGGGAACGAATTGGTTGCCCCTTGCAAAGAAAAACTGTTTAATTTGAGCAACCGAACATTTTGCCAAGTTGACGGTGTTGTTACGATGTGAAACCCAGCTTGACTTGTGATTAAAAGTGATCCCCAAGTATTTAAAAAAAATTGTTTGCTCAGTTGTCGAGTTGCCAATAAACCATCTCTGTGGGCGCCAGCAATTTGAAAAGACAACTGCTTTAGATTTGGCATAATTGATAGAGAGTGAATTACAATTACAGTAGTCATAGAAGGCATTCAAATACCTTTGCGGGCCCACGCTTGTGCAAGAGAGGATGGTAGTATCATCGGCATAAAGTAATAAGGGGACCGCTCGGCCTGCTAGTTGAGGCGGATGACCATTAATAGGGTTCAAAAATTGTACCAGGTCAGTTAAAAATAAATTTAAAAGATGCGGGGCCAGCACGCAACCTTGTTTAACCCCCTTTAACACTGGGATTCTGCTAGTCAAGTCACCGCTAGAAGAAAATTTCACTTGGCAAAAAGTATTAGAATGAAGTTTCCTCAAGAGAAACAGCAGACGAGGGTCCATTCCCAGGTAACCTAGCTTAATCCATAGTTGGGCTCTATCTATTGAATCAAATGCGCCCTTCAAGTCGATGAAGGCAGCGTATAATTTTTTTGTCCCGGTATGCCTATATTTTTCAGCAAGGAAGGCCAGAGTGCAGCAATGGTCCATAGCAGATTTGCCTTTGGAGAAGCCAATTTGTTCAGGACTGATGATGGTGCCGAAGCACATCCAGTCAGTTAACCGGAGTTCTAAATGTTTGGCATACAATTTGCCCACTGTAGATGATAAACTAATAGGGTGGAAATTTTCTAGTAACTCCAACCCCCCCCCCCCACCCTTTTTGTAAATTGGGATAATTATAGAATCAAGCCAAGAGTCTGGGATGGAGCCATGCAGATCAATGAAAGAGAACAATTTTGCAAGGGGCAAGAGCCACCGATCGGCAGACTTTGTAAATACCTCAGCGGGAAGGCCGTCAGGGCCTGGTGCTTTACCCGCTTTTAAATCCTTCAATAAATCACTGATTTCCTCTAGAGTTACTGGAGGCCAGACCAATATATCAGTAACTGGGGTTTGCTAAGATAGGAGGGGATACACACTTAACCACTCCACCAAACTGGCATTTGTCTCTTGAAATCATGTCTCCAAGCCAAGCCAGCTGGCATCTTGGAGAATGCATTTAAAATTAAAGTTTCTTTCTTTCCACCTCTCTCTCCATCTATTTTCCTTCCTTCCTTCCTTCCTTCCTTCCTTCCTTCCTTCCTTCCTTCCTTCCTTCCTTCCTTCCTTCCTTCCTTCCTTCCTTCCTTCCTTGTCGCTCTCAAACATCTGATGATTATTTGATGTGGCTCTTACATTAAGCAAGTTTGGCCACGCCATCCCAGTCTGACATTTTGGCAGGGCTGCTAATTCCTTCCCTTGCCACTGGCAGGGGTTAAGGGCCAGGTAGGGATCTGGGGATCCTGGAGGTTTGGGGAAGAAGCCTGGGGAGAACAGGGACCTCAGTGGGGTACCCCTCCCCCCAATGCTTGTTTCACAGTGGGGGTGCTTTCCTCCCTCCCTCCCTCCCTCTCTCTGCTGCCAGCACATTCTTGGCTTCTCACGAGCAAACGTTTGCTTCCATCGCAAATAGCAGAGGGATGTTGTGGAGCTGAACTGTGCCAAGACGATCTGATTCCCTTCGGATCTTGGCACTGCCAGTCTCAACAGCATCCTGAAGTGGGTGTCCGATTTTGAGACACCATCGCTTGGTTTTTCTGAGGACTGACGCCTGCCAAAATCTCTTCCTGTACAAACACTGGGAGGGAGGAAGCTCTGGCAGTAATGTGGGGCAGGATGTTCTGAGCCCCCCTGTTTTGAGCCCGGCAACTCCCACTGCCATCCTGAAGCGAGCGGCCAGTTTTGAGGCCCCTGCCCTTATTTGCAGAAGAGCTGTGCCTGCCACAGACAAAGATAACTTCTGATACAAACTTGGGGCAAGGGGGAGGCTTCTGCAGATAACTTAAACCAGGATTTTCCAATTTGTTTCACATTTGGCACTGCCACTCCCAGGACCATCCTGAAGCCAGCAGCCAATTGAGGAAAAGAAGAAGAAAGAGGAGGAGGAGGAAGAAGAAAAAGAAGAGAAGGAGGGAAAAGAGTAGGAGGAGGAAGAAGAGGAAGAGAGGAGGAAGAAGGGAGGAGGAAGAAGAAGAAGGGGAGGAGGAGGAGGAGAAGAATAGAATTGCAGATTTATACCCCGCCCTTCTCTCTGAATCAGAAACTGAGAGTGGCTTACAATCTCCCATATCTTCTCCCCTCACAACAGACACCCTGTGAGGTGGATGGGTCTCACAGAAGCTGCCTTTTCAAGGACAACTTCTGCCAGTGAAGGAGTGGGGAATCAAACCCGGTTCTCCCAGATAAGAGTCCATGCACTTAACCACTACACCAAACTGGCTCTCAACTGGAGGAGGAGGAGGAAGAAGATGATATTGGATTTATACCTCACCTTTCAGTCAGAGTGGCTTACAATCTCCTTTCCCTTCCCCTCCTCAAAACAGACACCCTGTGAGGTAGGTGGGGCTGAGAGAGCTCTCCCAGAAGCTGCCCTTTCAAGGACAACTCTGCGAGAGCTATGGCTGACCCAAGGCCAGTCCAGCAAGTGCAAGTGGAGGAGTGGGGAATCAAACCCAGTTCTCCCAGATAAGAGTCTGTGCACTTAAACACTACACCAAATTATCTGTCTTTATTTTTCTCAGGGGGAGGGGGAAGACATGCCTGCCACAGACTGATGGAAGATATGTCTTTTGAATGTCAGGCCACTCCATACGATTCTTTAAAGATTCATAGCTTCGGTTTTGGCCCTCCCAGATCAACCCCTTCACTAAAACCCTGGATTTTTAGAGTTCTCCAACTGTGGATTCGGAATCAGCTCCCCAGAGAGGTGGCAACCAATGCTCCCTCTAAGCTGTGGAGTCTTGGGAGCAAAAGTTCTGCTTTGTGAGCTTCTGGCATTCGTGTTGTGGGCGACCGATTTGGTTACGCGTTAATTAGTCTGCTCTGGGGGCCGTCCTTCCTGAGCTGAGACAAACATGTGTGAGCCGGAGGCTAAGGAAACTGTGAGCTAGCTCACACTAACTCAGAGGGAACACTGGTGATTGCTCCCCGTCTCTGGCAGTCTTTAAGCGGAGGCTGGACAAACACTTGTCAGGGATACTCTAGGCCAGGGGTGGCCAAACTTGCTTAATGTAAGAGCCACATAGATGTTTGAGAGTTGCCAGACACCACCATCAGATGTTTGAGGGAGGGAGGGAGGGAAGGAAGGAAGGAAGGAAGGAAGGAAGGAAGGAAGGAAGGAAGGAAGGAAGGAAGGAAGGAAGGAAGGAAGGAAGGAAGGAAGGAAGGAAGGAAGGAAGGAAGGAAGGAAGTTGTTTTAACTAATTTAATTTAATGTTTAATTTAACTGTTCTATTGTGACTATTGTATATTGTGAGTCGCCCTGAGCCTGCTTCAGCAGGGAGGGCAGGATATAAATAAACTAAACTAAACAGATGGGGAGGGGAGATGGAAAGAAGGCAACTTTGATTTTAAATGCATTCTCCAAGCTGCCAGCTGGCTTGGAGAAGTCGCATTTTCACAGCCTGAGCCTGCCTCGCAAGGTTGTGAGGCTAATAAATCTGAAGAGGGGAGAAACGTGGGCACCACCCTTCACTCTTGGGAAAAAATGAAGTTTGGACAGAGAGAGAGATGCCCAATCAAGCCAATGATAAAGGCAAGATTGCCAACTGGTGACATTTGACTGGCTCCTAGGCCTTTACTCTCAAACTTGATAGTTCGAGAGAATTTCATCTGATACATGTCATTTTCTCCCTTTCTCACAATACGAGAACTCGTGGACTTTCAATGAAATTGCTGAGCAGTCCGGTTAGAACGGATAAAAGGAAGTCCTTCTTCACCCAAAGAGTGATTATCACGTGGAACTCACTGCCACATGAGGTGGTGGTGGCTACAAGCATAGTCAGCTTCAAGAGAGGATTGGATAAGCATATGGAGCAGAGATCCATCAGTAGCTATTAGCTACAGTGTACTGTTGGAGCTCTCTGTCTGGGGCAATGAGGCTCTGTATCCATGCCCCCAGAAGCCCTCATTAACCCCTGGAGAAGCCTGCACCACCCTTTCTCCACTTCTTGTGTAATTTTGGGCAGCGGGTGGCTTGCTGGCTGTTTGGGGGGGGTGCGGCTGGATCTCTAGGCAGCCCAAGCAGGCCTCGCTCGCCTGGGGCTCTCCTTTCTTGCATTGGGTTGGTTTTGGCCGGAGATATGCTAATGAGCTCCGCCACCTGTTTTTCTACAAAACAACCCCTGATTGTACCCATATGTATCTGAATTCCAAAAAAGGGAGGGCAACAGGTTGAGGGCTTCTAGTGTCCTGGCCTCATTGGTGGACCTCCTGATGGCACCTGGGGGTTTTTTGGCCACTGTGTGTCACAGAGTGTTGGACTGGATGGGCCACTGGCCTGATCCAACATGGCTTCTCTGATGTTCTAATGGCCACTGTGTGCCACAGAGTGTTGGACTGGATGGGCCACTGGCCTGATCCAACATGGCTTCTCTGATGTTCTTACGTTCCCTTGCTGTGAAGCTGCAGATCGAGTAGGGAAAGGGTTGGCAACTGGAAGAAGCCCAGATTCCCTGGGATGGGGGGATCCTTATAGATGCAGGGCACAGCTCGCTTCAGATAAATTCAATTCAAGTTGTGCCAGGGAGAGAGGAGGAGGGGAGGCAAGCTGAAAAGAGACCCCCCCCCCCGGTTCTGCATCTCCTTCGGCTCCCGAATCATTAAACTTCTTTGCTGCAAGCAGATCTGAGGATCGATTCATCCTCCTCAGAGCCTGATTGACTTCTTCTTGGGGCTGCGGAAAGCCCTTTGTAGCTGGTGGCTAATGAGGCCTCTCACTACGACAACTCCCTTCTCACCGCCCCCCTTCTCACCCCCCCTCACCCCGTGTTGTCTGTGGCTGGCTGGCTTGGCAGAATGGCTGGAGCCTCGACGCTTCTTCGCCATTTTGTCATTCCTGCCGAGGGAGCCATTGGCCCTCATGTGGGGTGGGAGAGCTCTTGCAATCCAAACAACAAAAGATGTTTCTTTGTAGAGAACGAAGAGGAGGGAAGGAGAAGGGGAGGAGGAGGAGAAGAAGAGGAGGGGAAGATATTAGATTTCTATCCCGCCCTCCACTCCGAATCTCAGAGCAGCTCACAATCTCCTTTATCTTCCTCCCCCCCAACAGACATCCTGTGAGGTATGTGGGGCTGAGAGAGCTCTCCTAGAAGCTGCCCTTTCAAGGACAACCTCTGCCAGAGCTATGTCCGACCCAAGGCCATTCTAGCAGGTGCAAGCGGAGGAGTGGGGAATCAAACTCGGTTCTCCCAGATAAGAGTCCGCACACTTAACCACTACACCGAACTGGCATCACTCCAATATCAGGGGGAGGCGAGACTCGCATTCAGGTTTGGTTGGTACATTCTCCTGGGCTGCCCAGTCCTGGAGGTGGTATGGGAGTGATGTGCGTTAGGGTTTCCAACAGAGGGTCACAAAATTCCTGGATATTTGGGAGTGGAGCCTAGAAAGGGTGGGGTTTGGGGAAAGGTGAGACCTCAGTGGGGTTCAATGCCATAGAGTCTGCCTTCTTTTAAACATGTGGGGGGCATGTAAAAAAGCCAGGGGGCTCTTAGTGGTTCCCTTCCCTCTAAGCTGAGTTAGTGTGAGCTAGCTCACAGTTTTTTCACCTCTGGCTCACACATTTTTGTCAACTCAGGAAAAATGCCCCCAAAGCAAACTAATTTATGCAATACCTCACAACTTCAATGCCAGTAGCTCCCAATGTTGAATTTTTGCTCCCAGCTTAGAGGTAGTATTGGTTGGAGAAACTACTAGTCCAGCATCCTGTATCACAGTGGCCTCAGTCAGTTCCTCTGGAGGGTCAACAACAGGGCAGAGAGGCCGAGGCCTTCCCCTCATAAGAACATCAGAAGAGCCCTGCTGGATCAGACCAGTGAGGGTCCATCTAGTCCAGCCTCCTGTCTCACACAGAGGCCTCAACCAGTTCCTCTGGAGGGCCGACAACAGGGCAGAGAGGCCGAGGCCTTCCCCTCATAAGAACATCAGAAGAGCCCTGCTGGATCAGACCAGTGAGGGTCCATCTAGTCCAGCATCCTGTCTCACGCAGTGGCCTTAACTAGTTCCTCTGGAGGGCCAACAACTGCGCAGTTTCTCCTCATAAGAACATCAGAAAAGTCCTGCTGGATCAGACCAGTGAGGATCCATCTAGTCCAGCATCCTGTCTCACACAGTGGCCTCAACCAGTTCCTCTGGAGGGACAACCACAGGGCAGAGAGGCCGAGGCCTTCCCCTCATAAGAGCATCAGAAGAGCCCTGCTGGATCAGACCAGTGAGGGTTCATCTAGTCCAGCATCCTGTCTCACACAGTGGCCTCAACCAGTTCCTCTGGAGGGACAACCACAGGGCAGAGAGTCCAAGGCCTTCCCCTCATAAGAACATCAGAAGAGCCCTGCTGGATCAGCCCATTCGTTCATCTAGTCCAGCATCCTGTCTCACACAGTGGCCTCAGCCAGTTCCTCTGGAGGGCCAACAACAGAGCAGAGAGGCTGAGGCCTTCCCCTCATAAGAACATCAGAAGAGCCCTGCTGGATCAGACCAGTGAGGCTCCATCTAGTCCAGCATCCTGTCTCACACAGTGGCCTCAACCAGCTCCTCTGGAGGGCCAACAACATGGCAGAGAGGCCGAGGCCTTCCCCTCATAAGGACATCAGAAGAGCCCTGCTGGATCAGACCAGTGAGGGTCCATCTAGTCCAGCCTCCTGCCTCACACAGTGGCCTCAAACAGTTCCTCTGGAGGGCCAGCAACAGGGCAGAGAGGCTGAGGCCTTCTCCTCATAAGAACATCAGAAGAGCCCTGCTGGATCAGACCAGTGAGGGTCCATCTAGTCCAGCATCCTGCCTCACACAGTGGCTTCAACCAGTTCCTCTGGAGGGCCAACAACAGGGCAGAGAGATCAACACCCCCCCCCATCAAAAGAACATCAGACGAGCCCTGCTGGATCAGACCAGTGAGGGTCCATCTAGTCCAGCATCCTGTCTCACACAGTGACCCCAACCAGTTCCTCTGGAGGGCCAACAACAGGGCAGAGAGGCCGAGGCCTTCATAAGAATATAAGAGCTGTGCTGTTATCCGACCAGTGAGGGTCCATCTAGTCCAGCCTCCTGTCTCACTCAGTGGCCTCAACCAGTTCCTCTGGAGGGCCAACAACAGGGCAGAGAGGCTGAGGCCTCCCCCTCATAAGGACATCAGAAGAGCCTTGCTGGATTTGGACATAGAGGCTGAGTCCTTCCCCTTTTGCTACCTCCTGGCACTGGGATTCAGAGGCTTAGGAGGTTCCTTTTAGTCCCCCGGCTAGTAGCCACTGATAGGCCTCTCCTCTGTGAATCTGTCTAGCTCCCTTTTGAAGCCTTTTAAGCCTGTGGCCATCAACACAAGCTTTGGCTACAATTTCCACATTTTAGTCACTCTGGGCCAGTTGCTTTCTCCCTGCCTGGCCTGCCTCCCAGGGTTGTTGGTGAGGGAGGGGGGGTGAAACAGGGAAGGAAGGATCATGTACACTGCTCCAAGCCCTTTGGACGAAGGGCAGGATAAAAGTACGCTCGATTTAGAAAGGTTGTCTCTTCAGCTCACGCCACTCTGAGTGCCTTCTCCTGGGAGATGACTTCATCTTTGCGGCTGGCGCTGCCAGCTGTCCTCTCCTCATCCACCGCTCCCCCTCCCCAGCAATCCACACTGATCTTCCACAATTAAAACATCTTTTTCCTCTTGATGCATCACAACGAGAAACAGAAGTGTAGCGCTCAGGCCTCATCGTGCACATAGAACTTCATATAGACGAGAGCATGATTTGCCTAATTCACAGAATCGTGCACATTGAACTTCAAATAGACAAGAGCATGTAGCAAGAAGACATTAACGGAAGACAGTCTGTAAGATTTCCGGGTTCTCTTACAGACATGTTCTGAACCTTGGTGGTCTCCTGTGAATGCATTGCAAAGATTGGGTTCCAGTGATAAATCAGCCTCCAAACCGAAGAAAGACGGATGAAACGTCTTGATATCTAGAACAGACATCTTTGGAAGGGCTTCTTTTAGTTCCATGAAGTAAATACTGGAAAATTGTCACTCCTTGGTGATTGGAAAGACTTCTTTTGAACTGGCTTCCGTTAATGTCTTCTTGCTACATGCCCTTGTCTATTTGAAGTTCTATGTGCAAGCTCTGTCGGGACACCACTGACCTTTACATTACACTGTTTTGTTGTTTAAAATGTATGGTGTCTCTTAGCGTTTTTTTATTTATTTACACTGCTGTACGCTAAGATCCTATAGTTTCGCTAGTTCACAGAATCAGCATTGCTGTCAGATGGCCATCTAGCCTTTGTTTGAAAACCTCCAAAGAAGGAGAGCCCACCACCTCCCGAGGAAGCCTGTTCCACTGAGGAACCGCTCTAACGGTCAGGAAGTTCTTAATGTTAAGCTGAAAACTCTTTTGATTTCATTTCAGCCCGTTGGTTCTGGCACGACCTTCTGGGGCAACAGAAAACAACTCTGCACCATTCTAGATGACAGCCCTTCAAGAGTCAAAAGAATTACACAAATAGTTATTTGTAGTGCGTTCCCACATGCTGGGCCTGCTTGGAAACACTGTACTCTATAGTCCAATTCCTTCATCCCAGATGTTCTGTTCAATGCAACGATTGGGCAGGGAAGGGGAAATGCCCTTTGCACATGCTTCGGAGCGCTCCTTATTATTTCTTCACACATTTCAGGGCTCATGAGGCAATGGCACACCCAGCAACGTATCTCAGACGAAAACATGGATGGGTTTTTGACTTCCCGGTTCTCAGTCCAGCAATCCCCGCCCCCCTCAGCCCTCTCCCCTGCCTGTAAACTGCCAACAGCGTAGCGCCATCTGTGAGACTCCTTTATTCCGTAAAATCCTGCTCCAAAACCAAGAAGGTGTTTGTGTGGTGAAAGCAGGGCCGGGGGAAACACAGTTGCCCTGCGGTGTGCAATCCCCCCCGTTCAAAATCAGCTTCATCGGCACGTGAATGATCAGACAGGGTATTATAGCTCACCTTAATGCTAGGGTTGCCAATCCCCAGGTGGGGGCAGGGGATCCCCCCGTTTGGAGGCCCTCCCCCCGTTTCAGGGTCATCAGAAAGTGTGGGGGAGGAGGGAAATGTCTGCTGGGCACTGCATTATTCCCTATGGAGATCGATTCCCATAGGGTATAATGGAGAATTGATCCACAGGTATCTGGGGCTCTGGGGGAGGGGGGCTGTTTTTTTAGGTAGAGACACCAAATGTTCAACATAGCATCCAGTGCCTCTCCCCGAAATACTCCCCAAGTTTCAAAAAGATTGGACCATGGATGGATGTGTGGTGGCGGCCACAAGTATAGCCACCTTCAAGAGGGGTTTAGATAAAAATATGGAGCATAGGTCCATCAGTGGCTATTAGCCACAGTGTATGTGTGTATATAACATTTTTTGCCACTGTGTGACACAGAGTGTTGGACTTGATGGGCCATTGGCCTGATCCAACATGGCTTCTCTTATGTTCTTATGACCAAGAGAACCAATTCTATGAGCCCCCCAAAAAGGTGCTCCCCCCATCCTTCATTATTTCCTATGGAAGGAAGGTGTTGAAAAAGGCATCCGGTCCGTTTCAATGTGATGGCCAGAACTCCCTTTGGAGTTCAATTCTGCTTGTCTCTCACGCCCTTGCTCCTGGCTCCACCCCCAAAGTCTCTTGGCTCCACCCCCAAAGTCCCCAGATATTTCTTGAATTGGACTTGGCGACTCTACTTAATGTTCATGCTCACGCATTTCCATGCATAATGCACACTAGAGACGCGATGCATCCACCACAATCGGAACTTAACTTCTGGAAGGGGGAACCAGAAGAGTGAAAGACTGAGGAACGTGGTTTGAACGAGCTGTTGCCGAAACGGGGGTGGGGATTGGGAATGTGATTTATTGGGGACAAAGGCCAGAAAATTAGGATGGCTCCTAACAAACAAGAAGCAGTGGAGTGTGTATGGTCCACACCAGGGGTGGCCAAACTGCGGCTAAGGGGCCACATGAGGCTCTTTCACACGTATTGTGTGCCTCTCAAAGCCCCCACCGCCCTGCTGACTGGCTTGGAGAAGGCATTTCTGTCTTTAAATCACTTCTGTGAGCCAGCTTGTGGCTTGGAGAATGCATTTGCAGTTAAAGTTGCTTTGTTTCTACCTCTCCCTCCCTCCCCATCTATTTTCCTTCCTCTCTTCCCTCCCTCCAACATGGATGTCTTGTGGCTCTCAAACACCTGACATTTATTTTATGTGGCTCTTACGTTAAGCAAGTTTGGCCACCCCTGCTCCACACTATACTTGGAAGTGAGTTCAGTGTCCTTCGAAAAAGCAGGGAGCTCTTCTTGCTTCATTGGGTTGCCATACGTAGAACCATGGAGCTGGAAGGAACCCCGAGGGTCATCTAGTCCAACCCCCTGTGTAATGCAGGAAATCCACAGCTACTTCTCCCCCCCTCCCCCAGTGCTTCCTGCTCTATGTCAAGGGGAAGGCATTCGCAGATGCACAGCCGATTGCTTCAGCCTGAAAGGGGCTTGGGTTGTACAAACGGCGCCAGAGAGTCCCAAGTCGGATGTTTCGAATACGTGGCCTCGTTCCATAGAAGCTCTCTAGCTCTCACATCTCATCCGCATGTAATTGCTTGGCCGGGTCTCTTTCAGGCACGGGCTTCTCTGCTTTGGCCAGCAGAATCTCGTTCGGCTCCGTCTTCGAGTTCCCAAAAGGGCCCGCAGTGGATGCGTTAAACAATCTCTCCCCACTGCTCTCTTGGAGCCCACTGCTGGCATCTGGATCCACCCAGCTTTTCGGCAGTGGTCCAGTTTCCAGAAGACTTGGTTCTGGTTCGTCAGCACCAGGGGGCTCCTCCGGATCAGAGAGCCCTCCCTCGGTCAGGATCGTTCTGGAGATCACTGGGGGAGAAGGAGAGGAGCGTGAGGAGACCCAGCAGGGGGTAGAGGTTAGACCAGGGGTGGCCAAACTGTGGCTCTCAAAGCCCGCACTGCCCCATCGAATGGCTTGGAAAAGGCATTTCTCTTTAAATAATCTCTCCAAGCCAGCTGGTGGCTAAGAGGATGCATTTAAAGTTAAGGTTGCTTTCTTTCCACTTCTCCCTCCCTCCCTTCAAATCATAGAATCATAGAGTTGGAAGGTACCTCCAGGGTCATCTAGTCCAACCCCATGCACAATGCAGGAAACTCACAGACACCTCCCCCTAAATTCACAGGATCCTCGCTGTCAGATGGCCATCTAGCCTCTGCTTAAAAACCTCCAAGGAAAGAGAGTCCCTTCCTTCCTTCCCTTTCTTTCCTTCTGTGCAACTCTCAAACATCTGATGTTTATTCTAGGAGGCTTTTACATTAAGCAGGTTTGGCCACCCTTGGGTTAGACTTTTGGACTAGGATTTGTGAGAGCCATGTTTGAATCCCCACTCCACCATGGGAGCTCGCTGGGTGACCTTGGGACAGTCACATGATCTCAGCCAGAGCTATCTCGCAGGGTTGTTTTGAGGATAAAATAGGGGAGAGGAGAATGAGGTAAGCTGTTTCAGAGACCCCATTGTGGAGAAATTGGTTTTTAAGGTACTATAGGACTTTAATCTAGTTAGTTAGGGAAAGGAGAACCATGTATGCTGTGCAAAACTCCTTGCTAGAAACAGAAACTTAGACCTGGAAGGTATCTCCAAGGGTCATCTAGTCCAACTTGAGAGCCAGTTTGGTGTAGTGGTTAAGTTCGTGGACTGAGTTTGAGTCCCCACTCCTCCACTTGCACCTGCTGGGATGGCCTTGGGTTAGCCATAGCTCTCTTGGAAGTTGTCCTTGAAAGGGCAGCTGCTGAGAGAGCCCTCTCCAGCCCCACCCACCTCACAGGGTGTCTGTTGTGGGGGGAGAATCTCCTATAGAGATTGTAAGCCGCTCTGAGTCTCTGATTCAGAGAGAAGGGTGGGGTATAAATCTGCAGTTCTTCTTCTTCTTCAACTTCCTGTACAATGCAGGAACTCTCACAGCTACCTCCCCCCTATTCCCCGTGACCCCTGCTCTATGCCCCGCTGAATGGATGGATGGAAGAAGAAGAAGATGATACTGGATTTATATCCTGCCCTATACTCTGAATCTCAGAGTCTCAGATCAGTCATAATCTCCTTTACCTCCCCCCTCACTGCCCCACAACAGACACCCTGTGAGGTAGTTGGGGCTGAGAGAGCTCTCCCAGAAGCTGCCCTTTCAAGGACAGCTCTGCGAGAGTGATGGCTGACCCAAGGCCATTCCAGCAGCTGCAAGTGGAGGAGTGGGGAATCAAACCTGGTTCTCCCAGATGAGAGTCCGCGCCCTTAACCACTACACCAAACTGGAAAAAAGGAGATGATTGAAGATTTATACCCCGCCCTTCTCTCTGAATCAGAGACTCAGAGCGGCATACAATCTCCTATATCTTCTCCCCCCACAACAGACATGCTGTGAGGTGGGTGGGGCTGAGAGGGCTCTCCCAGCAGCTGCTCTTTCAAGGACAACCTCTGCCAGAGCTATGTCTGACCCAAGGCCATTCCAGCAGGTGCAAGTGGAGGAGTGGGGAATCATAAGAACATAAGAGAAGCCATGTTAGATCAGGCCAGTGGCCCATCCAGTCCAACACTGTGTCACACAGTGGCCCCCCAAAATTACACACACACACACACACACACACACTATGGCTAATAGCTACTGATGGACCTCTGCTCCATATTTTTATCTAAACCCCTCTTGAAGGTGGCTATGCTTGTGGCTGCCACCATCTCCTGTGGCAGTGAATTCCACATGTTAATCACTCTTTGGGTGAAGAGGTACTTCCTTTTATCCGTTTTAACCTGTCTGCTCAGCAATTTCATTGAATGCCCACGAGTTCTTGTATTGTGAGAAAGGGAGAACAGTACTTCTTTCTCTACTTTCTCCATCCCATGCATTATCTTGTAAACCTCTATCCTGTCACCCCGCAGTCGACGTTTCTCCAAGCTAAAGAGCCCCAAGCGTTTCAACCTTTCTTCATAGGGAAAGTGCTCCAGCCCTTTAATCATTCTAGATGCCCTTCTCTAGACTTTCTCCAATGCTATAATATCCTTTTTGAGGTGCGGCCACCAGAATCAAACCCGGTTCTCCCAGATAAGAGTCCGCGCACTTCACCACTACACCACACTGGCTCTCAGCTGATCCTAAGGATATCGACAGGGGCATGGTTCAGCTGCTAGAATTATTTCTGACGCTTCTATCTTTTGAAATGCAGTTTGGTCCTTCACCGAGTCCTGAATTTTGCTTCAGAGGTGCCCCTGGAAACTCACAAGTAGATCTGTCTGGGGATGGCTGCCGTTTGTTCCCAGCACTCACAGGCAGACTAGAGAGAACTCGACCCATCTCCTTCCCCCGCCTGACCTCATGCCTCCGCCTCCACTCCCACCAAGTTACCTCCAGAGGGTCGATATCCTTCCTGGCTTATTTGGGTCCCCCCAAGCAAGGAACTGCAGCTGGGAAGGATGAGCAGTCCGAGAGAGAAGATGAGGATCTGTGAGGGGAAGGGAAGACTTTAAGCAATTACCCCGGAAGGCGTCGCAGAATCACGAGAACAAAACGAAGAGTCCCGTGGCACCTCAGAGACAAATTAATTGCACCCGGCGCTTTCGTAGGCTAAAGTCCACGAAAGCCTCCCCGGTGAAAAACCTCTTGAGTCAGAAGAGAGCAAGACGCGGTTAGACAAAGGCGCCGGTTTGATTTATGTATGGCGTTTACTGGGAAACAGATTTCTCGCCCAGCCAAATGTATTTCTGAAATCGTCCGTCGTGGTTGCTTTCGAAACCCCTGCCCGGTAAGGAGCACAGTGTTGCCAACAGAAATGGAAATCCGTGCTTTGCACGCAGAGGGATTTGCGCTTTTGATATACCTACCAAAGAGCTTGATGACATGATATAATTTCCTCCCCCGCAGGGATGTCCTCAGGCCAAGCCTGCAGGGGCGTTCTGGGACTCAGTCTCCCAGGTGGAGTTTCAGCCTTCTCTATAGATTTTCTCAACCTGAGACGGCTCTGGCTGGCTCTACACGCCCCAGTAAGAGATTCAGGGGCTCAAGCCCCCTCTCCCTGCATGACGTGGCCCCAGGGCTTTTTTTGAGCAGGAACACAGTTCCAGCTGGACTTTATGATACCCCGCTCGCAGAGTAGGGTGGGATAAAAGTTCCAAGAAATAAATAAAACCAGACTATTGAGGTCAGTATTGTCCTGGCAGTGGCTCTTCCGGGTCCTTCCGAGAGCCAGTTTGGTGTAGTGGTTAAGTGTGCAGACTCTTATCTGGGAGAACCAGGTTCGATTCCCCACTCCTCCACCTGCAGCTGCTGGAATGGCCTTGCGTCAGCTATAGCTCTGGCAGAGGTTGTCCTTGAAAGGGCAGCTTTTGTCAGAGCTCTCTCAGCCCCACCCACCTCACAGGGTGTCTGCTGTGGGGGGGAAAGATATAGGAGATTGTGAGCCGCTCTGAGTCTCTGATTCAGAGAGAAGGGTGGGGTATAAATCTGCAATTCTGCTTCTTCTTCCCAGCAGCTGTGACCAGATTCTTTTAAGCTAGAGATGCTGGGGATAGAACCTAGGACCTTCTGCGCAAAAAGTTAAAACTCTTCCACTGAGCCATAGTCTGTAGTCTGACTAGTAGAAGCTCTCTGGGGCCTCAAGTAACCATCTTTAACATCACCAATCGCTTAGACCAAGGGTTTCGAACTCATTTGTGATGAGGGCCAGATCTGACATAAATGAGACCTTGTCGGGCCTGGCTGTGTCACGTGTGTGTACCTATTTAAGATGAGGTAGCAGAGATATAAACTTTTAAAAGGACGCAGACAAACATGAGTAAAGGGTTTTTTTTAACTTAAAACATGCTTAAAACATTAGCGATTGTTGGTCTTAAAGGTGTTTTCTTTCTATTTCTCCCAAGGAATCCAGGGAACTGGGCAAAGGAAGCTCTGGCTCTTTCCCTCCCCCCACCCCGGGACCAGGAGGGGGAGGAGCCTCAACCAATGGAGAGAATTGAGGTTTTGCTCTGTAGCTCCTGTGCGATTGAGCAAGCCTGGCAAAGAAAGCTGTGATGCAGAAGGAAGCAAGGGAGAGGGAGAAGGAAGCAGACAAGACTCAGTTACTCAGGGGTCTGATAGAAGCCTGTTGGGGGCCTAATTTGGCCCCTGGGCTGCATGTTTGACATCCCTGGCTAAGACCTTTTAGTTGACGATATCAGGGATTAAACCTGGGAACTTTTGCATGCCAGACAGATGCTCTGCCACTGAACAGCCCCTCTCTACTAGAGATGCCGCGAATTGAACCGGGGACCTTCTGCATGCAAAACAGATGCTCTGCCTCTGAGCCACGGCCCCTCCCCACCTTTGGACCATCAAAGTCAGTATTGTCCACTCAGACTGGCAGCTGCTCTCCAGGGTCTCAGGCAGAGAGAGGTCTTTTCCGTCACCTGCTACCTTTAACTGGAGATGGTGAGGATTGAACCTGGGACCTCCTGCATGCCACGTGGAGGCTCTGCCCCCGAGCGACAGCCTCTCGCTACCCTGATACTCCCTTAGGGGTGTAGCCATTGCAGTTCTTCCAGATCAGGCTGTGTAACTTTGACCCTGCTCAGCAAGCCTATAGCCTCCTCACACGTCCACCTCCCCCCCCCCCACGTACCACAAGGCAAGTG
Organism: Heteronotia binoei; assembly: GCF_032191835.1. Lineage (NCBI taxonomy): Eukaryota > Metazoa > Chordata > Lepidosauria > Squamata > Gekkonidae > Heteronotia > Heteronotia binoei. Next base: position 268,481,859 of record NC_083223.1, read on the forward strand.
CTGGTCTGGGCGGCCTTGGTGGACGTCTGCTTGATGAGGCCCTGCATTTTCTGGAGCTGGCTGACCAGGGATCTGTGGAGAGAAAAAGCATCAGAGGAGGGTGTGAGGCAAAGCACCCCTGGCCCCCCAGCTCAGAGGTTAATGTAACCAGTTATGGGCTGGACCCAGGCTGCAGTTGCTGCTATAGGGTTGCCAATCCCCAGGTGGGGTCAGGGGATCCCCTGGTTTGGTGGCCCTCCCCCCACTTCAGGGTCATCAGAAAGCAGGGGGAGGGGAGGGAAATGTCTGCTGGGCACTCCATTATTCCCTGTGGAGACCAATTCCCATAACGGTGAATTGATCTGTGGGTATCTGAGGCCATGGTGAGGGCTGGTTTTTGAGGTAGAGGCACCATTCTCAGCATAGCACCAAATTCTCAGCATAAACACCCTCCAAGTTTCAAAAAAGATTGGACTAGGGGGTCCAATTCTAGGAGCCCCAAAAGAAGGTGCCCCTATCCTTCATTATTTCCAAAGGAGGGAAGGCATTTAAAAGGTATGCAGTCCCTTTCAGTGTGATGGCTAGAACTCCCTTTGGAGTTCAATTATGCTCGTTAAAACCTTGCCCCCGGTTCCACCCCCAGTGTTTCCTGGCTGCACCCCTAAAGTCTCCTGGCTGCACCCCCAAAGTCCCCAGATATTTCTTAAATTGGACTTGGCAACCCTATTCTGCTATGTAGTCTCTTGGCCTACACAGCCCTTATCATCTTCAAGGCCAGAGCTGGAAATGTGGTAATTAGCTTCACATGAAAACTTGCGCCCAGAGGCTGAGAGTGAGAGAATCGGGCTGATGAAGTAATTTTCTATAGCGTTCCAGCAAGAATGTGTCCTGATTGCATGCCATCATCACCTGAGGTGGCTTGGCCAAAAAGCTACAATTGACCTCATGCCTGCAGAAAAGAGGCCAGTTTGGATTCTGATGGATTGAAGACCTGGACTACGACATGCTTATATTGCAATAGACTGCAACTCAGAGAATTTACAGCCTTTGACTCCTGGGCTTCAGGTTTGTGCTAATTAAGCTAGTTTTCTTGTTTTTCTGCTCTGTGACCCTTAAGAGTATTGTGTTGCCTGTAGATTACATCTTTCATTTGGCAGAAATGAAATAAAACCTCATATATTTTTAATAAATGAAAGAATGGTTTGGTTGCTTGTGTACAAGAACCCTCACTCAGCAAAACGTGGCTCTCTCTTGAAACGTTGTCATTTTTAATCACACCTTGATTAAATTTTGGCAAGAGCTAACTAGGGACACAGGATAAATGATTTAGCAGACTGGAGTAAGTACCCCGGCTGCTTTAGATGAACTCATGACGAAAGAGTTGTCTCTGAATGACTTTGTATTAGCTAGGATAAGCAAACAGGACCTCCATGTTCTGAGGCAATCTTTATTTCTGAAATTTCAGACAGTGGGGACAGGGGAAATCTCCTTTATGTGTGTGTGTGTTGTTGTTTAATGCTGGAATCGACAGACTTCTGGTTCAATTTAACAGCTTTCTTCTTGTTGCTGGTTTCCAGTGGAATATGCAGGGATACCCTATTTCTGGGGGGGGGGGGGTGTATTTCTGTAAAATGTGCGTGTGTGTATATGAACCTGGAACGAATCTTGGTGGTGACTGACCCCTAGTTGGGGCCTGGAGGATATTCAGGGAAGTGGCTGAATAAATCCTGCCCCTGCCTTCACGACTGCTGGTATTCCAAGGAGGTCTCCCATCCGAGGACTTCCTAGAATTGACCCTGGTTAGCTTCTGAGGTTGGACAAGATAGGGCTGGGCTATTCAGGTCAGGGCGAGATGCCCTGTCTTTGTGGAGGCTGTGGGCACCTTTGGAATTCTGAAACAACATGATGGTCGCCAAGTCCAATTCAAGAAATATCTGGGAACTTTGGGGGGTGGAGCCAGGAGACATTGGGGGGTGGAGCCAAGAGCAAGGTTGTGACAAGCACCAATGAACTTCGAAGGGAGTTCAGGCCATCCCATTTAGGGACCACACTTTTAAATGTCTTCCCTCCATTTGGAATAATGAAGGATGAGGCACCTTCTTTGGGGGCCCATAGAATTGGACCCCCTGGTCCAATCTTTTTGAAACTTGGGGGTTCTTTTGAAGGGAGGCATCAGATGCTATCCTAAAAATTTGGCGCCTCTACCTAAAAAAACAGCACCCCTCTGAGCCCCAGATACCCACGGATCAATTCTCCATTATACCCTATGGGAATAATGGAGTGCCCAGCAGACATTTCCCTCGCTCCCCACTTTCTGATGACCCTGAAGCGGGGGGAGGGCCTCCAAACCGGGGGATCCCCTGCCCCCACCTGGGGATTGGCCACCCGATGATGGCCACAGCCACAAAACGGCCGCTCCAGGAGGTAGCCACAGCCACACCATGGCTACCGCAGTTCACCTTAAGTCATGCAGCGGAGGTCCTTGTGCTGAGGCAGCAGCTGCAGCCAAAACATTTTTTAAAAATCTTCCCAGCCAATCAGAACTCTTGTTGGGCGAAAAGACCCACCTGGCCTCACCCACTTTCTAAAACACTTGCTGGCACCGGAAATGGTTTTGGTGGTTGCCAGGGGTGGAATTCTAGCAGGAGCTCTTTTGCATATTAGGCCACACACCCCTGATGTAGCCAGTCCTCCAAGAGCTTACAAAAAAGAGCCTTGTAAGCTCTTGAAGGATTGGTTACAACATGGGGGTGTGGCCTAATATGTAAAGGAGCTCCTGCTAGAATTCTACCCCTGGTGGTTGCCATGACGCCCATAGGCACTACAGTTAGGGATCCCTGTGGCACAGAGTAGGCCCAAGAGCACCTGATTTCTCTCTGAGGAGAACGGCAAACTCACACGTTGTGTGTCTGAAGCTCCTGCAGTTTCTTCTTCAGTTCCTGGTTCTGGGATGAATACGCTGCCACCCTGCCGAGGGATAATCCAAAGAAACCGATGGTTAGGGTTTGCACTGCTGACGAGGACCCTCAGGTTACCTCAGGTAGGCTTCCCAACCTCCAGGTGGTGGCTGGAGATCTCCTGGGATTATACAACTGATCTGCAGGCAACAGAGCTCCGTTCCTGAGCCTGCCTCGGTGGGGAGGGCAGGATATAAATAAAAGTTTATTATTATTATTATTATTATTATTCCTCTGGAGAAAATGGCTGCACTGGAGGGCGGAATCCACGGCATTACACCCCCTTTATGTCCCTCCCCTCTCCAAACCCCTCCCTCTTCAGGCTCCACCCCCCAAATCTCCAAGTATTTCCCAGCTTGCAACCCTAGTGGGTGAATGTCAAACTCAGGGATAGGTGACAGAGAACCAGGGCTTCTTTGGTAGAAAAAGGCCAGCAGGAATTCATTTCCATATTAGGCTACATCCCCTGACATCACCATTGTTTCACACAGGGCTTTTGTTGTAGAAAAAGGCCAGCAGGAACTCATTTGCCTATTAGGCCACACCCCCTGGCGGCATCCTTGTTCCACACAGCTTTTTCATAGCAAAAGTCTGGCAGTGATTCATTTGCATATTAGCCACACCCCCTGATGCCAAGACAGCTGGAATGGCATTCCTGTGCGTTCCTGCTAAAAAAAAAAAAACTGGACAGAACCACACCTGCTGTTGAAGGCTCTGAGTTGGATGCCAGCCCTTCCTTGCCCTGGGTAGAGGACACGGCTGTTTTTTGTAGCAGGAACTCCTTTGCCTATTAGGCCACAAACCCCTGATGGAGCCAATCCTCCAAGAGCTTACAGGGCTCTCAGTATAGAGCCTACTGTAAGCTCCAGGAGGATTGGCTACATCAGGGGGGTGTGGCCTAATAGGCAAAGGAGTTCCTGCTACCAAAAAAGCCCTGGCGGAGAGCCACATGTCACCCACATGCCACGAAATGGGGATTGCGCACTTCTCTGAAGAAGAAGAAGATATTGGATTCATATCCCGCCCTCCACTCCGAAGAGTCTCAGAGCAACTCACAATCTCCTTTACCTTCCTCCCCCCTCCCACAACAGACACCCTGTGAGGTAGATGAAGATATTGGATTTGTATCCCGCCCTCCACTCCGAAGAGTCTCAGAGCAGCTCACAATCTCCTTTCCCTTCCTCCCCCACAACAGACACCCTGTGAGGTAGATGAAGATATTGGATTTATATCCCGCCCTCCACTCCGAAGAGTCTCAGAGCGGCTCACAATCTCCTTTCCCTTCCTCCCCCACCCCACAACAGACACCCTGTGAGGTAGATGAAGATACTAGATTTGTATCCCGCCCTCCACTCCGAAGAGTCTCAGAGCGGCTCATAATCTCCTTTACCTCCCCCCCACCACAACAGACACCCTGTGAGGTAGATGAAGATATTAGATTTATATCCCGCCCTCCACTCCGAAGAGTCTCAGAGCGGCTCACAATCTTTTTTACCTTCCTCCCCCCCCCCACAACAGACACCCTGTGAGGTAGATGAAGATACTGGATTTGTATCCCGCCCTCCACTCCGAAGAGTCTCAGAGTGGCTCACAATCTCCTTTACCTCCCCCCCCCCACAACAGACACCCTGTGAGGTGGGTGGGGCTGAGAGAGCTCTCCCAGAAGCTCCCCTTTCAAGGACAGAGTCTCAGAGCGGCTCACAATCTCCTTTCCCTTCCTTCCCCACAACAGACACCCTGTGAGGTGGGTGGGGCTGAGAGGGCTCTCACAGCAGCTGTTCTTTCAAGGACAACTCCTGCGATAGCTATGGCTGACCCAAGGCCATTCCAGCAGCTGCAAGTGGAGGAGTGGGGAATCAAACCCGGTTCTCCCAGATAAGAGTCCACGCACTTAACCACTACACCAAACTGGCTCTGAAGGCCCATCTCCCTCTTTGCTCTGCCCCACTTTCCTGCTGTTGATGCTTTCCTCTCATTTAGTTTGCTTGGGGGCTTACTAGGAATCAAGCCTTCTAAAAGAAAATAGCTGCACAATCTTTCCGGACTGGCCTCTCCAAAGCCATGCGCCAGATAATTTCTGTATCGTAATATGTCTGCTTTTTCAGCAGCCTTTTTGCTGGCCTTGCCGTGTAGCGGGTATAATATCAGACGAGGATCTGGGAGACCCAGGTTCGAATCCCCACTCTGCCATGGATGCAAGTTCCAGGGCTTTTTTCATAGCGGGAACTCCTTTGCATATTAAGCCACACACTCTTGATGCAGCCAATCCTCCTGAAGCTTACAGTAGGCTCTGTACTAAGAGCCCTGTAAGCTCTTGGAGGATTGGCTGCATCAGGGGTGTGTTGCCCGGGGATGGAATTCTATCAGGAGCTGCTTTGCATATTAGGCCACACCCTCCCAATGCAGCCAATCCTCCTGGAGCTTACAGTAGGCCCTGTAAGAAGAGCCAATCCTCCTGGAGCTTACAGTAGGCCCTGTAAGAAGCTCTTGGAGGACTGGCTGCATCAGGGGTGTGTGGCCTAATAGGCAAAGGAGTTCTTGCACTGGATGCAACCCAGTGAGGTAAATTAGGCTGAAAGACTGGCCCAAAGACACTCAGAGAGTTTCTATGCGGGGATTACTTGCCTTTCTCCGAAAACTGGGAGACTACCGAAACAGAACAGGAGGCGGCGGAGGAGAGGAGATTGGATTTATACCCTGCCCTTCACTCTGAGGCCGTTTTCCCACTCAACATATTCCACTCTGACATTCCTCTTTTCAGCGTGGCGTCCTTCTGATTTCCCACTATCTGCCCCAAGACTTCAGCTTGCGTCAGGCATTTTTGCACAGCAAACCGCTAAAAGCCAGTTTCTCTTTGCCATGCAAAAATGCCAACACAGGATGAAGCTCCGGGGCAGATAGGTGGGAAATCGGAAGGATGCCACGCTGAAAAGAGGAATGTCAGAGCGGAGTAGGGTGAGTGGGAAATCAGTCTGAGTTTCAGCGCGGCTTACAATCTCCTTCCCTTCCTCTCCCCACAAAAGGCACCCTGTGAAGTAGGCGGGGCTGAGAGAGCTCTGACAGAAACTGCTCTTGAGAGAACAGGTCTGAGAGAACTGGGACTGACCCAAGGCCACCCAGCTAGCTGCAGAAGTGGGGAATCAAACCCGTTTCTCCAAATCAGAGTCCGCCGCTCTTAACCGCTGCACCACACTGGCTCTGAACCAGTCCGCCAAACTGGGATTAGGATGAGGATGGGAACAGCTCCCCAGCTCTGCTCTCACCGGTTCTCCAACCCGTCGATATACTCCTTCTTCCGTCGGCGGCTGTCCTGAGCCGACTGTTTGTTCCGGATTTTCCGCCGCACTTTCTTCAGGACCCGCTCCTCCGCCTGTGCGTTTGGGTGGGAGAGGAGAGAAGGTCTGTCATCCGCTGGTCCCGTGCCGAGGCATCCCCCTGTATGCTCTCCCAGTTTCTGCAAACGTGCCAATTGTTGGCGGCACGCAGGACTTTCTTTGTAGCAGGAACTCCTTTGCATATTAGGCCACAGCCCCCCTGATGTAGCCAATCCTCCAAGAGCTTGCAGGGCTCTTAGTACAAGGCCTACTGTAAGCTCCAGGAGGATTGGCTGCATCACAGGGGCGTGGCCTAATATGCAAAGGAAGGTTGGAACACTTTCCCTATGAAGAAAGGTTAAAACGCTCGGGGCTCTTTAGCTGGGAGAAATGTCGACTGCGGGGTGACATGATAGAGGTTTACAAGATTATGCATGGGATGGAGAAAGTAGAAAAAGAAGGACTTTTCTCCCTTTCTCACAATACAGGGACTCTTGGGCATTCAATGAAATTGCTGAGCAGTCGAATTAGAACAGATAAAAGGAAGTCCTTCTTCACCCAAAGGGTGATTAACGCATGGAATTCACTGCCACAGGAGGTGGCGGCGGCTACAAGCATAGGCAGCTTCAAGATGGGATTGGATATGGAGCAGAGGTCCATCAGTGGCTCTTAGCCACAGCATATTGTTGGAACTCTCTGTCTGGGGCAGTGATGCTCTCTATTCTTGGTGCTTGGAGGGGGCCACAGTGGGAGGGCTTCTAGTGTCCTGGCCCCACTGGTGGACCTCCTGATGGCACCTGGGGTTTTTGGCCATTGTGTGACACAGAGCGTTGGACTGGATGGGCCATTGGTCTGATCCAACACGGCTTCTCTTATTTTCTTTTGTACAAACCAAGTTTGACTATGCTTAGCTTCTAAGATCAGATCAGATCAGATTGGGCTAGCCTGGGTCATCCAGATAAGGGTAAAAGACATACAGAGATTGCTACTGCTTGCCTCTCTGTAGCACCCCTGGACTTCCTTGGTGGGCTCCCATCCAAGTATTAACTGGGGCTGACCTTGCTTAGCTTTCAAGATGTGGCCAGCTCGGGGCATCCAGGTCAAGACGATAGACATTCAGAGGTGGTTTGCCATTGCCTGCCTCTGCGTAGCAACCTTGAACTTCCTTGGTGGTCTCTCATCCAGGTACAAACCAAGGCTGACCCTGCTTAGCTTCCAGGATCTGATCGGATCGGACTAGCCTGGGCCATCCAGGTGTGGGTAAAAGACATAGATGGATTGCCCTTGCCTGCCTCTGCGTAGCAACCCTGGACTTCCTTGGTGGTCTTCCATCCAGGTACCAACCGCAGCTACCCTGCTTACTCTCTCAGAGCTGACGAGATCAAGCTAACCTGAGCCCCATCCAGGTCAAGGCAAGAGATGGGCAGAGGTGATTGGCCGTCGCCTGCCTCTGCATAGCAACCCTGAACTTCCTTACAGGCCTCCTAAAGTACTGACCAGGGCTGAGCCTGCTTACCTTCCCAGAGCTGATGAGATAGGCTAGCCTGGGCCAGCCAGGTCAGGGCACTGCAATCGATAGCCCGTATATTTTATTGCTTAAAATATTTCTGCATGCAAAGCAGCAGTCCAGCACTGCTCCATCTCCACATCTGTATCCCGAAGAGTCCCTTGATCACCTGGGAACCCTTAATCAGCCGGAGAGGCTGCAAGCAGAGCCAGCTTCAAGAGGGGATTGGATAAACATCTGGAGCAGAGGTCCATCAGTGGCTCTTAGTCACAGCATATTGTTGGAACTCCCTGTCTGGGACAGTGATGCTCTGTATTCTGGGTGCTTGGGGGGGGCACAGTGGGAGGGCTTCCAGTGCTCTGGCCTCACTGGTGGACCTCCAGATGGCACCTGGAGTTTTGGCCATTGAGTGACACAGAGTGTTGGACTGGATGGGCCATTGGCCTAATCCAGCATGGCTTCTCTTATGTTCTTAAGACACCAACTCTCTATCTGGGGCAGTGATGCTCTGTTTTCTTGGTGCTTGGGGGGGGGGCACAGTGGGAGGGCTTCTAGTGTCCTGGTCCCACTGATGGACCTCCTGATAGCACCTGGGGTTTTTTGGCCACTGTGTAACACAGAGTGTTGGACTGGATGGGCTATTGGCCTGATCCAGCATGGCTTCCCTTATGTTCTTATGCCTGGGGCAGTGATGCTCTGTATTCTTGGTGCTTGGGGGGGCACAGTGGGAGGGCTTCTAGTGTCCTGGCCCCACTGATGGATCTCCTGATGGCACCTGGGTTTTTTGACCACTGTGTGACACAGAGTGTTGGACTGGATGGGCCATTGGCCTGATCCAACATGGCTTCTCTTATGTTCTTAAGACACTAACTCTCTATCTGGGGCAGTGATGCTCTGTTTTCTTGGTGCTTGAGGGGAGCACAGTGGGAGGGCTTCTAGTGTCCTGGCTTTACTAATGGACCTCCTGATGGCACCTGGTTTTTTGGCCACTGTGTGACCCAGAGTGTTGGACTGGATGGGCCATTGGCCTGATCCAACATGGCTTCTCTTACGTTCTTATGTCCTTCCGTTCGCACAGCCACTTACCTTCGTGAGGGGCAGGTTGCCTTGCACTGACACGCCTTCCTGGCTCAGCAGCCGCCTCTCCTCTTCCGTCAAGAAGAAGCCCAGGTGGTGACGCTGCAGGAAGGAGCCCTGTCCCACCACCCACCCAGAGGCAGAGAAGGTTATTTTATTTTATTTTTTAAATTTTTGTTGCCGTATATTCTGCCCTTTCCCGTAAGCGGGCTCAGGGCAGACGACAACATGATTTATACAGCAATTAACACAGAATAAACCATAAATAACAATATGATCAAACCATTATAACAATAATATACAAACATGGGCGGCAATTCCGGTTGGGTACACTCAACATATCAATACAGCCATAGGCCTAAGGATACAACAAGATGGTGGAAGCAATGTTCCCGCTAAGTTGCCAAGTCTTGTGAGCAAAAATTCTAATTTGTGAGTTACTGGTATTAAAGTGGTGATCCTCCTGGCATTAAAGTGGTGAGCTGCTGCATAAATTATTGTGGGGTCATCCTTCCTGAGCTAAGACAAAAAAAATGCGAGCTGGAGGGTAAAAATTTGCGAGCTAGCTCACGCTAACTCAGCGTAGAGGGAACACTGGATAGAAGTAAAGATGGCGTCACAGCAAGGGCGGCCAGTATAGATGAGGCATGGACGTTTCCTCTCTGGAATGGCATAAGAACATGAGAGAAGCCATGTTGGATCAGGCCAATGGCCCATCCAGTCCAACACTCTGTGTCACACAGTGGTCAACAAACCCCAGGTGCCATCAGGAGGTCCATCAGTGGGGCCAGGACATCAGAAGCCTTCCCACTGTGCCCCCCAAGCACCAGAAAGATAGAGTATCACTGCCCCAAACATAAGAATGTAAGAGAAGCCATGTTGAATCAGGCCAATGGCCCATCCAGTCCAACACTCTGTGTCACACAGTGGCCAAAAAACCCCAGGTGCCATCAGGAGGTCCATCAGTGGGGCCAGGACACCAGAAGCTCTCCCACTGTGCCCCCCAAGCACCAAGAATAGAGAGCATCACTGCCCCAGACGGAAAGTTCCAGCAATACGCTGTGGCTAATAGCCACTGATGGACCTCTGCTGCATATGTTGACCCAATCCCCTCTTGATGCTGGCTATGCTTGTAGCCGCCGCCACCTCCTGTGTTGTAGCTGCCACCACCTCCTGTGTTATAAGTCCATCCATTACCACCCTCTTCTATATTTCACACAACACTTATAACCGACAGTTCTGGTCAGCAAATTTCAAGAAGGCGGAAAGATTGCAGAGCTAGAAAAAGTAAAGAGGAAGGAACTAAGAGGATGAGGGGGCATGGAGCACCTTCCCTAGGAGGAAAGGCTGAAGAAGAGTCTGGGACTTTTCCGTTGTGAAAAGAGACAACTAAGTGGAGACACGACAGAGATATGTATAATTATGTATGAGGTGGAGAGAGAACTTGAGGGCCTCCAGTAAAGCTGAGGGTAGTAGATTCAGGGGGAACAAAAGGAAATACATTTTTACAAAGCAAACGTTTAAAGTGTGGATTTTGCTGTCAGAGAATGTCGGGATGGCCACAGGGGGAAAAAAAAGATTTTAATGGGGATTACATAGACTCATGGAGGATAGGTCTATCAAAGGCTACTTGCCATGGCAGCTGAGGGGAGATTCCTCATTCAGAGGTACTGAGTCTCTAAACCCCAGATCCAGGAGTCAGCCTCAGGGGAAGACATTGGCCCTCCGGAAGATCTGGTTGGCCATTGTGTGAGTCAGAATGCTAGACTAGATGGACCCTCACTGGTCTGATCCAGCAGGGCTCTTCTGATGTTCGTATGAGGGGAAGGCCTCAGCCTCCGTGCCCTGTTGCTGGCCCTCCAGAGGAACTGGTTGAGGCCACTGTGTGAGGCAGGATGTTGGACTAGATGGACCCTCACTGGTCTGATCCAGCAGGGCTCTTGTGATGTTCTTATGAGGGGAAGGCCTCGGCCTCCATGCCCTGTTGCTGGCCCTCCAGAGGAACTGGTTGTGGCCACTGTGTGAGACAGGAGGCTGGACTAGATGGACCGTCACTGGTCTGATCCAGCAGGGCTCTTCTGATGTTCGTATGAGGGGAAGGCCTCAGCCTCCGTGCCCTGTTGCTGGCCCTCCAGAGGAACTGGTTGAGGCCACTGTGTGAGGCAGGATGTTGGACTAGATGGACCCTCACTGGTCTGATCCAGCAGGGCTCTTGTGATGTTCTTATGAGGGGAAGGCCTCGGCCTCCATGCCCTGTTGCTGGCCCTCCAGAGGAACTGGTTGTGGCCACTGTGTGAGACAGGAGGCTGGACTAGATGGACCGTCACTGGTCTGATCCAGCAGGGCTCTTCTGATGTTCGTATGAGGGGAAGGCCTCGGCCTCCATGCCCTGTTGCTGGCCCTCCAGAGGAACTGGTTGAGGCCACTGTGTGAGGCAGGAGGCTGGACTAGATGGACCCTCACTGGTCTGATCCAGCAGGGCTCTTCTGATGTTCGTATGAGGGGAAGGCCTCGGCCTCCATGCCCTGTTGCTGGCCCTCCAGAGGAACTGGTTGAGGCCACTGTGTGAGGCAGGATGTTGGACTAGATGGACCCTCACTGGTCTGATCCAGCAGGGCTCTTCTGATGTTCTTCTGAGGGGAAGGCCTCGGCCTCTCTGCCCTGTTGTTGGCCCACCAGAGGAACTGGTTGAGGCCACTGTGTGAAGCAGGAGGTTGGGCTAAATGGACCCTCAGTGGTCTGATCCAGGAGGGCTCTTCTGATGTTCTTATTAGGGGAAGGCCTTGGCCTCTCTGCCCCGTTGTTGGCCCTCCAGAGGAACTGGTTGAGGCCACTGCGTGAGACAGGATGCTGGACTGAATGGGCCACTTGTCTGATCCAGCAGGGCTCTTATGATGTTCTTATGAGGGGAAGGCCTTGGCCTCTCTGCCCCGTTGTTGGCCCTCCAGAGGAACTGGTTGAGGCCACTGCGTGAGACAGGATGCTGGACTGAATGGGCCACTTGTCTGATCCAGCAGGGCTCTTATGATGTTCTTATGAGGGGAAGGCCTTGGCCTCTCTGCCCCGTTGTTGGCCCTCCAGAGGAACTGGTTGAGGCCACTGCGTGAGACAGGATGCTGGACTGAATGGGCCACTTGTCTGATCCAGCAGGGCTCTTATGATGTTCTTATGAGGGGAAGGCCTCAGCCTCTTTGCCCTATTGTTGGCCCTTCAGAGGAACTGGTTGAGGCCACTGTGTGAGGCAGGATGCTGGACTAGATAGACCCCCACTGATCTGACCCAGCAGGGCTCTTCTTACCATTCTTATGTTCTTATGACTTGCACAACTCACTGCCACAAGATGTGACAGCAACTCACTTAGATGGATTGAAAGGGCGGCGGGACGAATGGCAAAGACCAATCACTGGCTGGTTGCTACGACAATTGGATGACACCCCCAGGTTTCTGAGGTAGAAAGACACATATTGTCAGGGGCTGGGGGCAGCCAGTGGGGAAGGGCTACTGCCCAGGGAGGGGGCTGTTTGAGGGCTTCCCTGGTGCATTTGACTTATGTACTTATGTGTGTTTGCTTCAAAACATGCTTAATTTTACTACAGTTCACCATCTTAAGTCCTCAAAGCTCACTTTGAGATTCATCAGTATTAAGACCTGGAGTTCTCCTTCTTTGTGTCATTTATTCAGAACTTCCCCCCTCCTACTGGCATGGAAGGAAGAGCACCACTGAATACGTACAGAGTGCTCTTTCCACAGCCAACCTTCATGTCTCTCTTAGTTTATGGCCTGTAGCTTTTATTGAACCAAATATCAGCCTATGCACTAGCACCGACTACTGGCAAAAGGAGAGTAGTACAGAGGAATCAGCCTGACTAATAGAGGAAGCTCTTAACTGGGATAGGTCAGAGCAGGTCATGTGGTACTACATGATAGTAGCAGGATCTTGGTTTGACCATCTGAAGTTCAAGGGGAGGGACGGTGGCTCAGTGGTAGAGTGTCTGCTTGGTAAGCAGAAGGTCCCAGGTTCAATCTCCGGTGTCTCCAACTAAAAGAAAAGGGTCCAGGTAAATAGGCATGAAAAACCTCAGCTTGAGATCCTGGAGAGCCGCTGCCAGTCTGAGTAGACTATACTGACTTTGATGGACCCTGATTCAGTAGAAGGCAGCTTCATATGTTCATATATGTTGGGGGAGAGACAGTGGCTCAGTGGTAGAGCATCTGCTTGATAAGCAGACGGTCCCAGGTTCAACCCCTGGCATCTCCAACTAAAAAGGGTCTAGGCAAGTAGGTGTGAAAAACCTCAGCTTGAAACCCTGGAAAGCTCCTGCCAGTCTGAGTAGACAAGGCTGAGTTTGATGGACCCTGATTCAGTAGATGGTAGCTTCATATGCTCATATATGTTCTAGCGGAGGGATGGTGGCTCAGTGGTAGAGCATCTGCTTGGCAAGCAGACGGTCCCAGTTTCAATCCCCGGCATCTCCAACTAAAAAGGGTCCAGGCAAGTAGGCATGAAAAACCTCAGCTGGAGATCCTGGAGAGCCACTGCCAGTCTGAGTAGACAATACTGACTTTGATGGACCCAGGGTCTGATTCAGTATAAGGCAGCTTCATACGTTCCTATGTTCTAGTCTTAGAACCTTACCTGGTCCATGGAAATCTCTGCCGTATTGGGCTGCATCACGTTCTCAAAAAGGACTGGTGAAATTTCGCTCGTAATGCAGGCCTCAGGATGCATTAGAGGAGGGCTCCAGTTTCCTGTGGAACAAAAAACACGGAGTTTCAGTTGTGAGGGGAACAGGTCTTGGGGCAGAGGTGGGACGGGTTACTAGTTGCCTGGAGGAAAAAGATATGGTGGGGGAAAGTGCCATCAAGTCATGGCTGAATTATGGCGACCTCATCGGGTTTTCAAGGCAAGAGACGTTCAGAGTAGGGTTGCCAAGTCCAATTCAAGAAATATCTGGGGACTTTGGGGGTGGAGCCAGGAGACTTTGGGGGTGGAGCCAGGAGACTTTGGGGGTGGAGCCAGGAGACATTGGGGTGGAGCCAAGAACAAGGGTGTGACAAGCATCATTGAACTCCAAGGGAGTTCTGGCCATCACATTTAAAGGGACAGCACACTTTTTAAAATGTCTTCCTTCCATAGGAAATAATGAAGGATAGGGGCACCTTCTTTTGGGGCTCATAGAATTGGACCCCCTGGTCCAATCGTTTTGAAACTTGGGGGGTACTTTGGGGAGAGGCACAAGATACTATACTGAAAATCTGGTACCTCTACCTCAAAAAACAGCTCCCCCAGAGCCCCCGAAACCTCCAAATCAATTCCCCATTATATCCTATGAGAATTGATCTCCACATAGGGAATAATGAAGTGCTCAGCAGACGTCCCCCCCCCCCCCGGTTTCTGGCAACACTGAAGCAAGGGATTGGCCTCTCTATTCACGAGTTGCTGCCAACTTCCCCCCACCCCCCCTTTTGGGGAAGCCCCGCCCCCAAAGCCACCATGTGACTTTCCCCCTTCGGAGGCTCTAGTCTCCCATTGGAAAGGCTTCCTCTTGGGATGAGGTGTCTGTGTTACTTGGAAGAAGTTGGCTGCAGCTTGTGAGTAGAGATGCCAATCTGTCGCTTCAGAGTTGCCAAAACTGGGGTGGGAGGGGGGAATGACTGCTGAGCACTTCATTATTCCCTATGTGGAGATCGATTCTCATAGGGTATAATGGGGAATTGATCTGGAGGTTTCAGGGGCTCTGGGGGAGCTGTTTTTTTAGGTAGAGGCACCAAATTTTCAGTAGAGTATCTAGTACCTCTCCCCAAAGTACCCCCCAAGTTTCAAAACGATTGGACAAGGGGGTCCAATTCTATGAGCCCCAATAGAAGGTGCCCCTATCCTTCATTATTTCCTATGGAAGGAAGACATTTTAAAAGGTGTGCTGTCCCTTTAAATGTGATGGCCAGAACTCCCTTGGAATTCAATTATGCTTGTCACAACCTTGTTCCTGGCTCCGCCCCCATGTCTCCTGGCTCCACCCCCAAAGTCCCCAGATATTTCTTGAATTGGACTTGGCAACCCTAAATGGATCTACCTGACTGACTTCGTTTTTCTTTTGGAGGTCCAAGGAGAACCCTTTTATCACAGGCTCCACCCCCCCCCATCTCTGATTATTTCCCCCTTCGAAGCTGTCAACCCTTCTATTGGCAGACTGGTGCCCCTTCACCTGCCCCACGTTTACCTAGGCCGGAGAAGATGTTAGCTGGCAGAGTCTCCCCCTCCGTCAACGCAGAGTCACAGATGACCTCGTAAATGGCCCCGGGGGACAAATCCAGGGAGGCCGCCTCGTGTTGTAAGGGGGTGTCCGCCCGGGGGTCCTCAGAGATGCCGCTGTCGCTCTCCGGGGAGGCCAGGGGACTCCTCGAACTGTAGACATCGTTGGGGTTGATGAACATCTGCAAGAGGTCTTCCGGGTCGCTGTCGTTCTGGACCTGGTGGAGCAGAGACACAGGGCTTCTTTTGTAGCAGGGACTCCTTTGCATATTAGGCGCACCTCCCTATTGAAGCCAATCATCCAAGAGCTTACAAGGCTCTTAGGACAGGGCCTACTGTAAGCTCCAGGAGGATTGGCTACATCGGGGGGGTGCGGCCTAACAGGGCTTTTATTGTAGCAGGAACTCCTTTGCATATTAGGCCACACCTCCCTGATGTAGCCAATCCTCCAAGAGCTTACAGGGCTCTTTGTACAGAGCCTACTGTAAGCTCCAGGAAGATTGGCTACATCAAGGGTGTGTGGCCTAATATGCAAAGGAGTTCCTGCTACAAAAAAAGCCCTGGACACAATAGAAGCCCCGGGGCGGACGTGCCTCTGTAGGGTGGGGGTGCTTAGCAAGCTGAGGAGAGGTCATTTGTCCATGCTGACCCTCCCCCCCCAAAAAAAATTCCTGGAGCAGGTGGCAGGGAAAGAACTTTGATCCCACACTGGGCTACAGGAACTATCTCACTGGCAAGTTACTTCACTCTGCCTCCATGCCCATCCATTTGTGCCATACGTAGGCTTGCCAATCCCCAGGTCCCAGTGGGGGATTCCCTGGTTTTAGAATCATAGAGTTGGAAAGGACCTCTGGGTCATCTAGTCCAACCCCCTGCACAATGCAGGAAACTCACAAACACCTCCCCCTAAATTCACAGGATCCTCATTGCTGTCAGGTGGCCATCTAGCCTCTGTTTCAAAACCTCCAAGGAAGGAGAGCCCACCACTTCCTGAGGAAGCCTGTTCCACTGAGGAACCGCTCTAACGGTCAGGAAGTTCTTCCTAAGGTTGAGCCGGTTTTACAGGCTCTTTCCTGCCTCCAGTCCCGCCCCCACAGCCTGCACTTGCGTTTCCACTTTAGAACCAGAGGGACCTTGGAAAGGCTTGCTTTTTGGATGGTTAAATCTAGGACCCAGCCAGGCTGAATGGGGGTGGCGTGAGCCGGCAGAACAAGATGGCTGCTCCCAGTTAGCTGTGAAGCTGAAGCAGTCCAGAGACCCTTCGTTCGTTTCACAATTGTGTCTTGCATTCGTCCCCGGATAGTACAGCGCAGCGCACTTGCGGGCAGTGACTAGAAGGGGCGAACGCAGCCCGCCTACGATGATCAGCGGTGGGAAGAGGGTTGTTCCAGGAAATGTATATAATAGCGGACCTGGACCTGCCATCTTGTCTTTGTGATGTACTCTTCAATAAAGTGTGTTACCTTCTGAATGTCTCCGAACCCAGTACATTACAACAATCCTTTTAGGAGACATTTGCACAGTAAAGGAGAAACTAGAACCTTTGCTTTCCCTGTGTTAGTCTGATAGAACTTGGAACTTCAGCAACTTGTGAGTAAATTGCCCCAGTGAGACCACTCAAATGTGGGATCACGGACTGTTTATTGTGACTGCTCTCTCTTTCTGTTAGGGTTGCCAATCCCCAGGTGGGGGCAGGGGATCCCCCGGTTTGGAGGCCCTCTCCCCCGCTTCAGGGTCATCAGAAAGCGGGGGGAGGGGAGGGAAATGTCTGCTGGGCACTCTGTTATTCCCTATGGAGATTTATTCCCATAGAAAATAATGGAGAATTGATCCGTGGGTATCTGGGGCTCTGGGGTGGGCTGTTTTTTTAGGTAGAGGTACCAAATTTTCAGTACAGCATCTAGTGCCTCTCCCCAAAATATCCCCCAAGTTTCAAAACGATTGGACAAGGGGGTCCAATTCTATGAGCCCCAAAAGAAGGTGCCCCTATCCTTCATTATTTCCTATGGAAGGAAGGCATTGAAAAGGTGTGCCGTCCCTTTAAATGTGATGGCCAGAACTCCCTTTGGAGTTCAATGATGCTTGTCACAGCCTTGATCTTGGCTCCACCCCTAATGTCTCCTGGCTCCACCCCCAAAGTCCCCAGATATTTCTTGAATTGGACTTGGCAACCCTACTTTCTGTGTGTGTGTGTGTGTGTGTGTGTGTGAGAGAGAGAGAGAGAGAGAGAGAGAGAGAGTGTGTACAGGGACATAGGCTGCTTGGGTATGAGGAAACTGCTGTATTTTTATGTATTTATTTTGGGAATGGGAAAGTCTCCTGGCTCTGCCCTAAGGTCTCCTGGCTCCACCCCCAAAGTCCCCAGATATTTCTTGAATTGGACTTGGCAACCCTACCCAGAAACCCAATGTCCTTTCAATTCATAATAGAAGTTCATAGTCTTTACGGTGGAGATCTGGGAAAGAAGTTGGCAAAGCCGTGAATGGAGAGTCCGATGCTCCAGAGATTTCTTTCAATACATGCCAGTGTAGGGACAATTGGCAGCCTAGCACGAGAACGCAACAGGGAGGCGCGCATTGCCCTGTTTCACCGAAGGCTTTTACAAGCTTCAAAATACATTCACAATTTTACAAGAGGCACAAAGGTCAAACATTCTGCAGAGTACAAATGGCCCATCTGGGATTGGCAAACCTAGCTAGCAGGGAGATGAAAACAGTTTTTACCTACAAAAGGTTTTTTTCCCCCCCTCAGCCTCTCTGTCTCTCCTATCAGAGCAGATAAGGCGCAACCAATCTTATGGCTTGGCTGGACAAATTGGAGAGGGGGCGTTTTCGGGTGAGCTTGGACTTCAGCAGGCTATAATGCCATTCTGCATGTCCCTGAAATGCCCCCACAAGATATCCTAACTTCACCTCTCAACTCACCTGTTCCCTGCCGGGCGCCCACATCTCATAAGTTTTCTCCGAGACGCATCCGTAAGCATGGTCTTGGAGAGGGAAGCTGAGTCTGGGGTCTGCTCCAGAGAAGGTGCCGCTGGGGTACAGGTCTTCTCGCCGCTCAAAGAGAACATCCAGGAGGTTGGAGCTGCCCGGCTCCATGTCTGGAGACACCCAGAAACGGTGTTAGGAAAGACACGTAGCTTAGCAGCTGTGCAACGGAGCTGTGCATTCGGTTCCCAACTTCGACCTTCTCTGAGGCCTGCTGCCCACATTCAGTGGCCAAGCCAGGTAGGGGAGCCAACTTCTAGGTGAACAGCTAGATTTGAGTCCATTGTTACCCACTATACCAGGGGTGTCTAACTCATTTGTTTTGAAGGCCGAATCTGACATAAATGGGACCTCGTTGGCCTCACCCATTGGGCTGGGCCATGTGTGTGCCTATGTAAGATTAGGTAGTAGAGATATAAACTTTATAAAGGTCACAAACAAACACAACTAAATATTTAAAAAAAAAACTTAAAAGCATATGAACATATATATGTAACTGTGAAGCTGCCTTATACTAAATCAGACCCTGGGTCCATCAAAGTCAGTATTGTCTACTCAGACTAGCAGTGGCTCTCCAGGGTCTCAAGCTGAGGTTTTTCATGCCTACTTGCCTGGAGCCTTTTTAGTTGGAGATGCTGGGGATTGAACCTGGGACCTCCTGCTTACCAAGCAGATGCTCTACCACTGAGCCAACATCCCTCCCCTAACTGGCAATGGCTCTCCAGGGTCTCAAGCTGAGGTTTTTCACGCCTGTTTGCCTGGACTCTTTTTTGTTGGAGATGCCGGGGATTGAACCTGGGACCTTCTGCTTATGAGGCAGATGAGCTACCACTGAGCTGCCATCCCTCCCCTGAATGAAGCTGCCTTCTACTGAATCGGACCCTCGGTCCATCAAAGTCAGTATTGTCTACTCAGACTGGCAGCGGCTCTCCAGGGTCTCAAGCTGAGGTTTTTCACGCTTACTTGTCTGGACCCTTTTTTGTTGGAGATGCCGGGGATTGAACCTGTGACCTTCTGCTTACCAAGCAGATGCTCTGCCATTGAGCCACTGTCACTCCCCAGCATGCTTCAAACGCTAGCACTTGTTGATGTTAAAGGTGCTTTAAAGGCTCCACTCCCAAATCTCCAGGAATCTCCCAACTTGGAGCTGGCAACAGTAAGCCGGGGTGGAGCTGGGGCTCATGTTCTCTCCTGTCCTCCTGAAGCCAACCAAAGTCTGACCTGACGTCTGACCCAAAGCTATGCTTTGCATCAGCACTGTGGAATCCTGCTCAGGGGAGGGGATTGAATTGATTGCTTTAAAAGGCACAAGTTGCAAACATGATGTTTCCCTTCAGACTTGCGGGGAGGGGGGAAGAGTGCATAAAAGCATGTAGGATTGCCGGGTCCAACTCAGGAAATATCTGGGGACTGTGGGGGTGGAGCCAGGAGACTAGGGGGGTGGAGCCGGGAGCAAGGTTGTACATATCCATTCACTGCTTTGCACTTGCCCCGTGCTGGATGGCTGAGCCATCTGTGTATGTCTGTGTGTGTCAGGGCTGCCAATCCCCAGGTGGGGGCAGGGGATCCCCTGGTTTGGAGGCCTTCCCTCCGCTTCAGGGTCATCAGAAAGCAGGCGGTGGGAGGGAAATTCCCACAGAGTATAATGGAGGATTGATCTGTGGGTATCTGGGGCTCAGGAGTGGGCGGCTGTTTTTTGAGGGAGAGGTGCCAGATTTGCAGCAGAGCATTCTCAAAACACCCTTTCCTCAAAACACTCCCCAAGTTTCAAAAGGATTGGACCAGGGAGTCCAAATTCTATGCGCCCCAAAAAGAAGGTGCCCCAGTTTGGTCCAGATCCAGTTTGGTGTAGTGGTTAAGTGTGCGGACTCTTATCTGGGAGAACTGGGTTTGATTCCCCACTCCTCCACTTGCACCTGCTGGAATGGCCTTGGGTCAGCCATAGCTCTGGCAGAGGTTGTCCTTGAAAGGGCAGCTGCTGTGAGAGCCCTCTCCAGCCCCACCCACCTCACAGGGTGTCTGTTGTGGGGGAGGAAGGTAAAGGAGATTGTGAGCCGCTCTGAGACTCTTCGGAGTGGAGGGCAGGGTATAAATCCAATGTCTTCATCTACCTCACAGGGTGTCTGTTGTGGGGGAGGAAGGTAAAGGAGATTGTGAGCCGCTCTGAGACTCTTCGGAGTGGAGGGCGGGATATAAATCCAATATCTTCATCTACCTCACAGGGTGTCTGTTGTGGGGGAGGAAGGTAAAGGAGATTGTGAGCTGCTCTGAGACTCTTCGGAGTGGAGGGCAGGGTATAAATCCAATGTCTTCATCTACCTCACAGGGTGTCTGTTGTGGGGGAGGAAGGTAAAGGAGATTGTGAGCCGCTCTGAGACTCTTTGGAGTGGAGGGTGGGATATAAATCCAATATCTTCTTCTTCTTCTTCCTTCGTTATTTCTAATGGAAGGAAGGCATTTAAAAGGCATGTGGTCTCTTTAAATGTGATGGCCAGAACTCCCTTTGGAGTTCAGTTGTGCTTGTCACAACCTTGCTCTTGGCTCCACCCCCAAAGTCTCCTGGCTCCACCCCCAAAGTCCCCAGATATTTCTTTGAATTGGACTTGGCAACCCTAGTATGTGTGTGTGTGTGTGTGAGGGGTTATATTTGCAGCATTGCCTTTGCATGTTGTGTTAGGCATATGTAGAGAAATGCCATCAAGTCGCAACTTAAGCCATATAACATGTGCCCAACTGAGCCACCCCCTATAACTGTTTATGATTAAGTTGTATTGCTTTATTGCTATGATATGTTTTCATTGTTATTTATATTGCTTTTATACCGAGCCCTTTCTGGGATAGGGCGGAATATAAATAGCCTAAATAAATAAAAATAAAATACACTGAATTACGCCGACCCCAGCAAGGGACTTTCAAGGCCAGCTTGAGGCAGGGTGGTTTTGGATTTGCCAACCTCCAGGTGGCCCCTGGAGATCCCCCTTTATTTACAGCTGCTCTCCAGATGGCCCCAAATCAGTTCCCCTGGAGAAAACGGATGCTTAGGAATGTGGACTCTGCGGCATCACCCTCCGCTGAGGTCCCTCCCCTCCGCACAACCTCGCCCTCTGCAGGCTTCACCCCACCCACCCCAAAAATCCAGGTATTTCCCAATCCAGACCTGGCAACCATAGGCTGTCTGGTATCGTAACAAATGGGGAAAAAACTGTATAAAAGTTAACAACTGTTGATACAAGTCTTGGCTTGCTACTCTATATTTTGAAACAAACAATATTTCTTTGAATTGGACTTGGCAACCCTAGTATGTGTGTGTGTGTGAGAGGGGTCATATTTGCAGCCTTCTCCGTAATGGCTCCATCATATTTGCAGCCGGGCCTTCTCCGTAATGGCTCCATCTTGGTGGAACCAGCTGCCGGAAGAGGTAAGGGCCCTGCGGGATCTTACTCAATTCCGCAGGGCCTGTAAGACATCCCTCTTCCGGCTGGCCCACAACTAATTGGCACAGAACACTGAGTACTGAACATCGAACACGGAACATCGAATATTGAACATGCAATCGATGAGTGTAGCTGTAGGTCCGCTTTGTGATTTTAATGTCTATGTATATAACAAATGTTTAGATTTTTAACTATAACTTATGAAATGTTGATTTTAATGCTTAATTTTAGATTTTATGTTAGTTTTATACGTTGTAAGCCGCCCTGAGCCACCTAGTGGGAAGGGCGGGATATAAATCTTAGATAAATAAATAAATAAAATTATCAAGATTATTGACAATATGCACACCAGATGCCGGATTTTAACAACATTGGCAAAATTGCAAGAGAAGGTCGATGTTATAGCAGCAGCAGCAGCAATGGATTGCCTTAGGGAACTCTCCGTTTCGTTTGTCTTCTTCAGGCCGCGGTACGCTCGGTAAAGCCTTGACTTCGATCATGGAATGCCCAGTGTTCCCTACAAATTGGCATTCCGACACTTTCCAGCTTTTACAATTGTTGCATAGGCAGTTGCCGTCGGAGCCTCAGAGATCAACAGTCTTCCACCAGGGGTTACCCTTTGTCGGATTCAAAACGCCCCTGAGGTATGCCTGACACAAGGCTATCGAGACCAAATGGCCAAGACGCACTGCTTTATGTGACCATGTGATCAGTTAGCTTGCCCTCTTAATCAACAAGCTGCATGTATTCCAGCCACAGTACCTGATCCCCTCGTCTGATGAAGTGTGCTTAGAGGGCACACGAAAGCTTACGTTCTGAATAAAACTTGGTCGGTCTTAAAGGTGCCACTTGACTCCTGCTTTGTTCAGCTGCTTCAGACCAACACAGCTGCCCACCTGGATCTATCTACAAGGCAATACCTAATTGCCTCGCGTTAGGCATACGTGCACAAAAGTCATAGGTTGCTCCACGCCCTCCAGAAATCCATGCGAAAATAAGTGCCCGATTTATACAAAGCGTGATTAATAAGCGCACGATTTATGCACAGATGCATAGAAATCATGACTGCCCCGAGCCCAGCCCCTTTCATGGGGGTCACCCTGCAGACGTTCACGCCACAAAAAGTTTCCTTGTCGCCCTGAAGATGCCACAAGATGTGTTGTTTCGTTTCGGCTGCAACAGACTAACATATATTTCTTGGGGACAAGATAAATATCCGGAAAGGAAAAAGTTCTCTCCCTTTTTCTTACCTTTTCCTTTGGTCCCTTCGAACCCCTGCAATGGAAAAGAGGGTGCCTCTTATGGAATCCCAGCGTTGCCCTGAAGCTGCATTGTAGGAGGAAACGCTGGGCACTTCCGTACAGGATCTTGGCATCCTGGAATGCCCAGGCAAGACCCACCCCCAGGCCTTCGACCAATTAAAAGGGCCGGAGGAAAAACAGGTATGCAGCTTACCTGCTGAGGTCGGACAGAACCAGAGAAGCAGAATTCTAGCCGTCGTCGGTTGCCTCTCCCAACAAATATTTTTAACAATGCAAGTTTACTCAGGAGCAGTGTTCCCTCTAAGCTGAGTTAGCGTGAGTTAGCTTGCAGATTTTTAGCCTCTAGCTCACACATTTTTGTCCCAGCTCAGGAAAAATGGCCCCAGAGCACACTGATTTCTGCAGTAGCTCATCGTTTTAATGCCAGCAGCTCCCAAAGTAGAATTTTTGCTCACAAGACTCTGCAGCTTAGAGGGAACATTGCTCAGGAGCGAGTCCCCTTAAATTCATCAGAGCTTGTTTCTGAAAGAGTGTGTCAAGGGTGGGGGTGACCAAACTTGCTTCACGTAAGAGCCACACAGAAGAAATTGATGTTTGAGAGCTGCAAGACATGAATGTTTGAAGGAGGGAAAGCAAATGGATGAGGGAGAGAGAGGTGGAAAGAAAGCAACTTTAAATGCATTATCCCAGCTGCCAGCTGACCTGGCTTGGAGAAATGATTTAGAGACTAATGCCTTCTCCAAGCTGGCTGGTGGGGTGGGGGTTTCAAGAGCCACATAATATGTGTGAAAGAGCCACACGTGACTCTTGAGCCACAGTTTGACCACCCCGGTCAAGGATCAGGCTGCAAGGAACCTGGTTTCCTTGTTTCCCTCACTCCTATCTAGATATGAGAGAGAAGACTGTGAAAACAAGGGCCACATATATGAGAAAAGGCGGTGGGTGCACACTCTCTGTTTTCATTGGGTAAAGGCAGGGCTTTTTCGCAGCAGGGCCAACCCTCCAAGAGCTTACAGGGCTGTTCTTACAGGACATACTGTAAGCTCTTGGAGGATTGGCTACATCAGGGGGTGTGGCCTAAAATGCAAAGGAGTTGCTGTTACACAAAAAGCCCTGGGTAAAGTTAAAGGTAGTCCCCTGTGCAAGCACCAGTTGTTTCCGACTCTGAGGTGACATCGCTTTCAGTACATTTTCACAGCAGACTTTTTGCCATTGCCTTAAAGAGCCCCGCGGCACAGAGTGGTAAAGCTGCAGTATTGCAGTCGGAGCCCTCTGCTCATGACCTGAGTTCGATCCCAGCGGAAGCTGGTTCAGGTAGTCGGCTTCAGGTTGACTCGGCCTTCCATCCTTCCGAGGTCGGTCAAATGAGTACCCAGCTTGCTGGGGGGAAAGTGTAGATGACTGGGGCAGGCAACGGCAAACCACCGCTTAAAAAGTTTGCCGCGAAAACGTTGTGAAAGCAACGTCACCCCAAGGCCATTCCAGCAGCTGCAAGTGGAGGAGTGGGGGATCAAACCCGGTTCTCCCAGATAAGAGTCCGCACACTTAACCACTACACCAAACTGGGTCTCCAGTTTGGTGTACTATAGAGGGATGAAGATGGACGGTGCTGGGGTGGGGAACCACTCTGGGTAGGCTCAGAGGCCTGTTTTTATCTTCTAGCTCAGGGGTCCCTAACCAGATCGAGCCTGGAGGCAGCTTTGGAACTCTGACACTGGAGTGTGGACGTAATCCCAAAATGGCTGGCACCAACTTCAACATGGTTGATGGACCTAGTCACAAAATGGCTGGCACAAGAGACGGAGCAAGTTTCAACATGGCTGCCACAGGGGGCGGAGCCAAGCACAGAATCTCAGGGAGCGAGGTCACGTGCAGCTCTAATAGTAATTTGTCAGCTTTCCAGGCAGGATGATGCTGAACAATTCGTCTTGCACACCCACAGCTTATCTCCAGTCATACAGTGAAGAAATCAGGCGTGTCGAACTCATTTGTTATGAGGGCCGGATCTGACATAAATGAGACCTTGTTGGGCCAGGTCATGTCAGGCTGGGCCATGTGTGTACCTGTTTAAGATTAGGTAGCAGAGATATAAATTTTATAAAGAACACAGACAAACACAAATATATATATTTTTAAAAACTTAAAACATGCTTAAAATGTTAGCACTCATTGGTCTTAAAGATGTTTTCTTTGCATTTCTCCCATGGGAACCAGGGAACTGGGCAAAGGAAGCTCTGGCTCTTTCCTTTCTTCCCCAGGGGACTGGGGGTGGAGCCTCAGCCAATAGAAGGAAGAGAGGCTTGGCTCAGTTGCTCTGCTGCGCAATGGAGAGAGCCTGGCAAAGCAAGTTTTAGAGAAGGTGCAGAGAAGGGCAACTAGAATGATTAAAGGGCTGGAGCACTTTCCCTATGAAGAAAGGTTGAAACGCTTGGGACTCTTTAGCTTGGAGAAACGTCGACTGCGGGGTGACATGATAGAGGTTTACAAGATAATGCATGGGATGGAGAAAGTAGAGAAAGAAGTACTTTTCTCCCTTTCTCACAATACAAGAACTCGTGGGCATTCGATGAAATTGCTGAGCAGACAGGTTAAGACGGATAAAAGGAAGTACTTCTTCACCCAAAGGGTGATTAACATGTGGAATTCACTGCCACAGGAGGTGGTGGCGGCCGCAAGTATAGCCACCTTCAAGATGGGTTTAGATAAAAATATGGAGCACAGGTCCATCAGTGGCTATTAGCCACAGTGTATGTGTGTATATAACATTTTTTGCCACTGTGTGACACAGAGTGTTGGACTTGATGGGCCGCTGGCCTGATCCAACATGGCTTCTCTTATGTTCTTATTAAGTTGTGATGCAAAAGGAAGCAAGAGATAGGGAGAAGGAAGCAGATGACAAACAGTTGCTTGAGGGCCTGATAGGAGCCATCCAAGGGCCTGATCCGGCCCCCGAACTGCATGTTTGACACCCCTGATATAGGAGATTGTAAACTGCTCTGAGTCTCTGATTCAGAGAGAAGGGCAGGGTATAAATCTGCAATTCTTGTTCTTCTTCTTAAGCAAGTTTGGCCAACCCAATGTAGATCATTGTGTGACCATGGGGCAGACCCCTTTCTCAGCCTACTCTTCCTTGCAAATATTCAAGTGGAAAATGAATTTTGTTCTTAGGTTCAGAAATGAAATTAAGGCCCTGACCTGGATAGCCTAGGCAAGCCTGGCCTCACCAGATCTCAGAAGCTAAGCAGGGTCGACTCTGACAAGTACTTGGATGGGAGACCTCCTTGGAATACCAGAGCTGGGAGGCAGGGGCAGGATTTTTTCTGCCACCTCTCTGAATATCCTCCAGGCCCCCAGTAGAGGTCAGTCACCCGAGGTTGTCATGACTTCCAGGTGCACACGTGCATGCACACACACACAAAAATACCCCAAAAGGAACAAAAACAAAAAATTAAAGAAGAAGAAGAAGAAGAAGATATTGGATTTATATCCCGCCCTCCACTCCGAAGAGTCTCAGAGCGGCTCACAATCTCCTTTACCTTCCTCCCCCACAACAGACACCCTGTGAGGTGGGTGGGGCTGAGAGGGCTCTCACAGCAGCTGCCCTTTCAAGGACAACCTCTGCCAGAGCTATGGCTGACCCAAGGCCATGCTAGCAGGTGCAAGTGGAGGAGTGGGGAATCAAACCCGGTTCTCCCAGATAAGAGTCCACACACTTAACCACTTCACCAAACTGGCTCAAAAAAGGAGATTCCCCAATATGTTGCAGTTCTACAAAACTGCATGAAAGCCATCACCTTTAGCAATGGCTTTCCGGGGGGGGGGCATGGCAAACCTCTGCCTGCAAGCTAGGGTTGCCAACCTCCAGGCGGGACCTATCTTGGAATTACAGCTCCTCTCCAGACTACAGAGCTCAGCTCTCCTGGAGAAAATGGCTGCTTTGGAGGATAGACTCCGTGGCACTAAACTCTATAGATGTCCCTCCTTTAATTCTGCCCCACCAAGTTCAACCTCTAAAATTCCAAGAATTCCCCAGCCAAGAATTGACAACCATACTACAAGCCCTACCCTTGAGCTTTTTTTCCCCACCGGAGTTGAAAGGATGGCTTTCGTGGGTGAGGAGGGAGATGCTGTCTGCGCATGCTCAGAAGAACTCTGTTTTTGGAAACAATATCAGATGGAGGCCTCAGGGGGGTCCTACCACCCACCCTGGATGTAGGGTTACCGGCTCTGGGTTGGGAAATACCTGGAGATTGGGAAGGGGTGTGTGTGAAACCCAAGGGGGGCAGGGTTGGGAAAGGAAGAGACCCCAAGCAGTATATAATGCAGGGATGTCAAACTCATTTGTTATGAGGGCCGGATCTGAGTCGCCCCAGCAACAGCCGCACAGCTCTACGCACGGAGTTTTCATGTAGTGCTGTGTGGCTGTGGCCTGTGGGCGAGTTGATAAGTGGGAGAAGCCTCTTCAACAAAAGACCGGGGTCAGAAACGGTGATGAATGCGCGTCCCCGTCAGAGGTTTTCACGCGCTCGCTTGTTTATATTTTTTCAAGAATCAAAGCCATCCTTTTGGCCGCATTATATCGTTTATGAAATCATCTCTCCACAAATAAGATCGATATTGGCCCCGGGACTCGCACTAGCACTTTAATCCACCAGCGGCGGGATCGTCACGTTAAACTTTTGGAAGTCGACCGGAGAAACGACATACTCCAGGACATCGATGTGAACTGACGAACTGTTTGTAATGGTTTAGAATTGATGTTATTCATTGAAATGTTGTGATTATGGTTTAAGAGATACCGTAGGGCAGGGGTCCTCAAACTACGGCCCGCGGTCCAGATGCGGCCTGCTGAGGACGTTTATGCGGCCCGCCGGGTTATGGCAAAATCAGACCGGAAGTGACGTTCGACCTAAACTCGCGTTAGCAACGCACACTTCCGGCACTGGGCTGAGGCGGCGGAGACAGAGTGTGAGGTGATACCGAGGTGAGGTGAGTTCTCAGGCCGGGGTGTGTGGTGTGGGGAAGGGAGAGAGATGCAGAAGACGGAGAACTGACGGCCCACGGCCTTGTACAGTAACGGCAGTCCGGCCCTCCAACAGTCTGAGGGACAGTGAACTGGCCCCCTATTTAAAAAGTGTGAGGACCCCTGCTGTAGGGAGTAGTGTTTTGTGTATTTTCGGTATAGCAACTACGAAAGTTTTGTATGAAATTATCGTTGCTGCTGCTTTTTGAATTTTTGTTTTAAGTATTTTTAGTAATTGGGGTGGGGGTGGGGGGGTGGGGGGGCTTTCTGGGTTGATTGGAACTAGGGTCTAGTTAGACGGAGTGAGAAGAGGGAGTAACTAGATACCAACTTTGTTTGTGATTTCATTCCAGCTGCTACCGGCGAGGAATGGCCGGCTCAGGGATTCCAGTGCTCCTGGGGAGGGGGAGGTATGGCGGTGGGAGCAGATATTATAAGGGAGGAGGACAGAGACAAGTCGGTGCTCGGCCCTCCTCCAATCTGCGGCCCATCCCAAGGGTGACAGGTAGTAGGACCAGGTGTAACCCGCCTCCGTCATTGGTGCTATGCAACGCCAGATCCATTAACAATAAGACCTCAATTCTCCGAGAGTTCATGCTCGAGCAGAATATGGATCTGGCTTGCGTGACCGAGACCTGGACCCGGGAGGGTGATACAGTAGCCCTCTCGCAAGCTGCTCCCCCAGGTTACTCGGTCTTCCACCAATCGCGGACTAGCGGGCGGGGGGGAGGGGTGGCACTATTTGCACGGGAGGCTTACTCCTTCAGGGTGCTCCCGGCCCCAAAGATTGAGGGCATTGAATGTGCCGGTCTGGCGTGGGGGGGTGGAGAGGGGTTGGCGATTTGGCTGGTGTACCGTACGCCTAACGCACCGGCCAACGCCTTACCGTCCCTGCTCGAGGCGGCGACAGGCTGGGCGCTGGAGCACCCAAGGCTGATAATCCTGGGTGACTTCAACGTCCATGCTGATGACCCGTCCTCCAGTCAGGCGATGGACCTAGTGTCTTCCATGGCGACACTGGGACTCTCTCAATTTGTTGTAACCCCCACTCACCAGGCAGGACACATGTTAGACCTGATCTTCGCGGCCGGGATCGTAGTGAACGATATAACCGCAGAGGTAGTGCCATGGTCGGATCACTTCTCCCTCAAGGCCCGTGTAAGTATGCCCCCCCAAACCTGTTTAGGCGAAGAGCCGATTATGGCTCGCCCGCGGAGCCAAATGGACCCGGAACGGTTCCAGATGGCTCTGCGGGATCCCTGGCCCTCTGGCGACTCCCTCGATGGCCTGATTGAGACCTGGAATAGCCGGCTCTCTAGGGCCATCGAGGAGATCGCACCTCGGCGCCCTCTGCGACCTCGGACTAAGCTGGCTCCGTGGTATACCCCGGAATTACGCCAGCTGAAACAAGGCCTCAGACGGCTAGAGAGGCAATGGCGGCGTACCCGTGACGAGGCGATTAGAACATCTTATAGGAAGTTTATGAAGTCCTATGAGATGGCAATCAAGGCCGCAAAGAAAACATACTTTGCGGCTAAGATTGCATCTGCAAATTCGCGCCCAGCCCAATTATTTAGAATAATTCGGAACTTGACTACATTGCCTCAAGGCAATTCAAAAGCTAAGGAATTGGAGATAGGCTGCGAGGCCTTTGCGAAATACTTTGCAGATAAGGTCCAATCGCTCCGCCAGGACTGCCCCGCCAATTTAGAGGCAGTAAGTGGACTCGAAGCCCAATGCGTGTCTTCGGATTTAACTCTGGATTGCTTCGACCCGCTCAGCTTGGAGGAAGTCGACAGAATTCTTGGCGCTGCACGATCCACGACCTGCGACCTGGACCCATGCCCCTCCTGGCTAATTAAGGCCTGCCAGGAGGAATTAAGATATCCTATACGGGATATTATAAATCGATCCCTTTCAGAAGGCGTTTTTCCAACACCTCTGAAAGAGGCATTGGTCCGCCCTCTCTTGAAAAAACCGTCATCAGACCCGGCCGAATTGGCACACTACCGGCCGGTCTCAAATCTGCCCTTTTTGGGCAAGATTATCGAGAGGGCAGTGGCGATGCAGTTACAGGAATTTCTGGAGGACGCTTCCGTCTTAGATCCATGCCAGTCCGGCTTCCGCCCGGGTCATGGGACGGAAACAGTCCTGGTCGCCCTCATGGATGACCTCCGACGACAACTGGATCGAGGCGGCTCGGCGGTATTGCTGTTGTTAGACCTATCGGCTGCGTTCGATATGGTCGACCATCAGCTGCTGACCCGCCGCCTCGCCGACGCAGGAATTCGGGGGCTAGCCTTACAGTGGCTCTCCTCCTTTCTTGACGGTCGGGGACAAAGGGTGGCAATCGGGGGGGAGCTGTCCCAGAGGCACCCACTTCATTGTGGAGTGCCTCAGGGAGCAGTTCTCTCCCCGATGTTGTTTAATATCTTTATGCGCCCCCTTGCCCAGATTGCACGGAGGTATGGGCTGGGTTGTCATCAATACGCAGATGACACCCAGCTCTATCTACTGATGGACGGCCGGACTGGTGATGTCCCAACAAACTTGGACCGGGCATTACAAGCCGTGGCTGACTGGCTCAGGCTGAGCGGGCTGAAGCTGAATCCGGCGAAGACTGAGGTCCTTTGCGTGGGCCGCGGCGGGCCGGGAGGGGAGATTACCTTACCGGCCTTTGACGGTGCGCCACTGGTACCAGTGCGCAAAGTCAAGAGCCTGGGAGTGCTACTGGAATCCTCTCTATCAATGGAGGCCCAAGTAGCTGCCACTGCTAGATCCGCCTTCTTTCATCTCAGGAGAGCGAGGCAGTTGGCCCCCTTCCTGGAACGCACCGACCTAGCAACTGTGATCCACGCAACGGTCACTTCGAGATTAGACTACTGCAATGCCCTCTACATGGGGCTGCCCTTATACCGAACACGGAGACTTCAGGTAGTCCAGAACGCAGCGGCCAGGCTGTTGGAGGGACTACCACGGTGGGAAACTGCACGGCCTGGGCTGCGGAATCTACATTGGCTGCCGGTTGTTTACCGTGTCCGCTATAAGGTGCTGGTTATTACCTTTAAAGCCCTATATGGCCGAGGACCTGCCTACCTAAGGAACCGCCTCTCCCCATATGTGCCCCAGAGAGCACTGAGATCCAGCTCACAGAACTTACTGACAATCCCTGGGCCAAGAGAAGCCAGGCTGAGGGCCACTAGGGAGCAGGCCTTCTCGGTGATAGCCCCTCGTTGGTGGAACGATCTCCCGGAGATGGTGCGAGCCCTGCGGGACTTGAACCAGTTCCGCAGGGCTTGCAAAACATGTCTCTTTCAGCTGGCTTTTGAGATGGAACCCGACTAATCTGATTAATGGACAGCTAGTCATCTTGTGGACATTACAACTATAGCATTTAGCACCTATTTTTATATGTATTAATTTTTAAATAATTTTACTGTACTTGATATTTATAATTGTCTATATTGTTTTATGATTCATGGGATTCCCATGTCTGTTAGCCGCCCTGAGCCCGCCTCGGCGGGGAGGGCGGGATATAAAAATAAAATATTATTATTATTATTATTATTATTATTATTAATATCGTATTGTATTTCGTGAATTGCCACAGTTGCTTGCCTGTTTGCTACGAACCCTTACTGTGGTTCTCTAGTTTTTCTAATCCCCAGGTGGGGGCAGGGGATCCCCCGGTTTGGAGGCCCTGCCCCCACTTCAGGGTCATCAGAAAGCGGGGAGGGGGGGAGGGAAAGGCCTTCTGGGTACTCCATTATGTCCTATGAACACTGATTCCCATAGAGTATAATGGAGACTTGATCTCTGGATATCTGGGGCTCTTAGGAGGGATGTTTTTTGAGGCAGAGGCACCAGATTTGCAGCATAGCATCCAATCCCTCTCCTCAGAATACCCTCCACGTTTCAAAAGGATTGGACCAGGGGATCCCATTCTGTGAACCCCCAAAGAAGGTGCCCCTATCCTTCATTATTTCCAATGGAGGAAAGGCATTTAAAAGGTGTGCCGTCCCTTGAAATGTGATGGCCAGAACTTCCTTTGGAGTTCAATTCTGCTTGTCACAATCTTGCTTCCGGCTCCATCCCCAATGTCCCCAGATATTTCTTGAGTTGGACTTGGCAACCCTAGAAGGAGAAGAAGAAGAAAGGAGGAGGGGAGCTGGTTTTAATACCCAAAGGAGTCTCAGAGTGGCTTACAATCTCCTTTCCTTCCTCTCCCCGCAAGAGACACCCTGTGAGGCAGGTGGAGCTGAGAGAGCTCTGAGAGAACTGCTCTTGAGAGAACAGCTCTGAGAGAACTGGGACTGACCTAAGGTCACCCAGCTGGCTGCAAGTGGAGGAGGAAAGGGGAATCAAACTCAGTTCTCCAGATTAACCACTACACTAAACCAGCTCTCCAGGTGAACTGATGTTTATTGCCTTGAGATCAGTCGGAATAGTGGGACACATCCAGCCTCCAACTCCGCTTGGATGCCTTGAGACTTAAGCCTGTTGGAGATTATGTAGAGGAAAAGCACTCTGCACATGCTCATATGCTCACTCTTAAACAGGGCTTTTTTTTGAGCAGGAACGCAGTTCCAGCTGGCTTGGCATCAGGGAATGTGGCCTAATATACGAATGAATTCATGTCGGGCTTTTTCTGCAAAAAGCCCTATGCGAAACAATGGTGATGTCAGAGGGTGTGGCCTAATATGCAAATGAGTCCCTGCTGGGCCTTTTCTATTAAAAAAGGCCTGCTCTTAAAAATATGATTGCATGAATTCCAAGCCTGAGTTTTAACCCAGGCTAAACAAACACACAGAGCCCCGCGGTGCAGAGTGGTAAGGCTGCAGTACTTCGGTCGGAGCCCTCTGCTCACGACCTGAGTTCGATCTCGGCGGAAGCTGGTTCAGGCATCTGGCTCCAGGTTGACTCAGCCTTCCATCCTTCCGAGGTCGGTCAAATGAGTCCTCAGCTTGCTGGTGGGAAAGCGTAGATGACTGGGGAAGGCAATGGCAAACCACCCCGTAAAAAGTCTGCCGTGAAAATGATGTGAAAGCAACGTCACCCCAGAGTCGGAAACGACTGGTGCTTGCACAGGGGACTACTTTGACCTTTTTAAAACAAACACAGTCCCGCCTTGTTTCTTACTCCTCCCTGCTCCAAGGCATTTCCCTTTTAAATACTTTTGAATCGGCTTGGGGGTTGGACATTGACCCTTAGAAAGGTGGGGCCAGGCCGGCTCCTCCTTCCTTCCCAGACACTTTTCGGACTTTAGAAATCATCTGAGAGGAGCAACCGAAAATAAAGCACACTCTTCTGGCCCCTTAACAGCGTCGTTTGATTCCAGTGTTGGGGAATTTTCTTTTTATATAATTCATCAACACTTTCTCTTACCACAGTTCCTCAAACAACCCGATGCTCTCAGGATCTAATACATGAAACCCAGAGACTTTTTCAAAACAACAGATAAGCTTTATTATTCTCCAGTTCTCTCTCAACAGTTCTGGGTCTAGAAATATTGGTTGAGACCCAATAGATGTTGTATACCTTGACTTCCAGAAAGCTTTTGATAAAGTTCCTCATCGAAGGCTCCTTAGTAAGCTCGAGAGTCATGGAGTAAAAGGACAGGTCCCCTTGTGGATCAAAAACTGGCTAATTAATAGGAAGCAGAGAGTGAGTATAAATGGGCAGTCTTCGCAGTGGAGGACGGTAAGCAGTGGGGTGCCGCAGGGCTTGGTACTGGGTCCCATGCTCTTTAACTTGTTCATAAATGATTTGGACTTGGGAGTAAGCAGTGAAGTGGCCAGGTTTGCAGATGACACTAAATTGTTCAGGGTGGTGAGAACCAGAGAGGATTGTGAGGCACTCCAAAGGGATCTGTTGAGGCTGGGTGATTGGGCGTCAATGTGGCAGATGAGGTTCAATGTGGCCAAGTGCAAAGTAATGCACATTGGGGCCAAAAATCCCAGCTACAAATACAAGTTGATGGGGTGTGAACTGGCAGAGACTGACCAAGAGAGAGTTCTTGGGGTCGTGGTAGATAACTCACTGAAAATGTCAAGACAGTGTGCGATTGCAAGAAAAAAGGCCAACGCCATGCTGGGAATTATTTGGAAGGGAATTGAAAACAAATCAGCCAGTATCATAATGCCCCTGTATAAATCGATGGTGCGGTCTCATTTGGAATACTGCGTACAATACTGGTCACCGCACCTCAAAAAGGATATTATAGCATTGGAGAAAGTCCAGAAAAGGGCAACTAGAATGATTAAAAGGTTGGAACACTTTCCCTATGAAGAAAGGTTACAACGCTTGGGGCTCTTTAGCTTGGAGAAACGTCGACTGCGGGCTGACATGATAGAGGTTTACAAGATTATGCATGGGATGGAGAAAGTAGAGAAAGAAGTCCTTTTCTCCCTTTCTCACAATACAAGAACTTGTGGGCATTCAATGAAATTGCTGAGCAGTCGGGTTAAAATGGATAAAAGGAGGTACTTCTTTACCCAAAGGGTGATTAACATGTGGAATTCACTGCCACAGGAGGTGGTGGCGGCTACAAGCATAGACAGCTTCAAGAGGGGGTTAGATGAAAATATGGAGCAGAGGTCCATCAGTGGCTATTAGCCACAGTGTGTGTATGTGTGTGTATACAGTAGCTACTAAATGTAAATACAGATTGCGTTTTCTTCAGGGGAGTTGATCTCTGCTGGTTGGAGATCAGTTGTAAAAGCAGGAGATCTCCAGGCCCCACCTGGAGGCTGGCAACCCTATGTAAAGTTTAGTGGCATTACAGTAATAATACTGGAACTATTATATTTTCAAGCCACTAAAAGGTCATTTACATTTTTAACATAGGGCAAACTGACACCCTGGCCAGTCTGCCACTGGCACTCAGGCTATATAGAAAAGCCTTTAGTTTCCCATTCCATTTTTAGAGAGGGTGGATTGTTCCCAGAGTGGTAAAGCTGCAGTACTGCAGTCGGAGCCCTCTGCTCACGACCTGAGTTCGATTCACGGCAAACCGACCCGCAAAAAGTCTGCCGTGAAAATGTCGTGAAAGCAACGTCACCCCAGAGTCGAAAACGACTGGTGCTCGCACAGGGGACTGCCTTTACCTTTTACTTTATTGTTCCCTTGCTGAATGCCCTCCTTCTAATTAACGTAGGCTTGCCAACCCCCAGGTGGGGGCAGGGGATCCCCTGGTTTGGAGGCCTTCCCCCTGCTTCAGGGTCATCAGAAAGCTGGATGGGGGGGAGGAGGGAAATGTCTGCTGGGCACTCCATTATTCCCTATGGAGACCGATTCCCATCGGGTATAATGGAGAATTGATCCGCAGGTATTTGGGGCTCTGGGGGAGCTGTTTTTTGAGGTAGAGGCACTAAATTTGCAGCATAGCATCTGGTGACTTTCTTCAAAACACCCTCCAAGTTTCAAAAATATTAGACAAGGGGGTCCGATACTATGAGCCCCCAAAGAAGGCGCCCCTATCCTTCATTATTTCCAAATGGAGGGAAGGCATGTGCGGTCCCTTTAAATGTGATGGCCAGACCTCCCTTTGGAGTTCAATTCTGCTTGTCACACCCAGGATCCCGGCTCCACCCCCAATATCTTCAGGCTCCACCTCCAAAGTCACCAGACATTTCTTTAATTGGACCTGGCAACCCTAAATTAACGCAAGCCTCTGCTGTAATTAAAAAATTCTCAGATGTCACAAGATGCCTGTTTTCCCTGCAGCATCGGCTTGCAGACTTCTGCCTAGAAAATTCTGGGAGATTTGGGAAGGGAGGTTGCAAGGGCAGTTTTGGGAGAACTGAGAGCTTGGCGGGTATATGACACCACACCTGTGCAAGGGCTGCCTATCCCCAGGTTGGGGCAGGGTATCCCATGGTTCAGAGGCCCTCCCCCAACTTCGGGCCATCCGAAAGTGGGAGGGAAATGTCTGCTGGGCACTCCATTATTCCCTATGGAGATCTGTTCCCATAGGGTATAATGGAGAATTGATCTGTGGGTATCCAGGGATCTGTGGGGGCTGTTTTTTGAGGTAGAAGCACCAAATTTTCAGCGTAGCATCTGATGCCTCTCCTAAAAAAATCCGCCAAGTTTCAAAAAGGTTGGATTGGGGGTCCAATTCTATGAGCCCCAAAAGAAGGTGCCCCGGCCATTATTTCCAATGTAAAGAAGGCATTTAAAAGGAATGTGATGGCTAGAATTCCCTTTGGGGTTCAATGATGCTTGTCACAACCTTGTTCCTGGCTCCACCCCCAAAGTCTCCTGACTTCATTCCAAACTCCCCTTGCTGCACCCCCAAAGTCTCCTGACTCCTCCCCCAATGTCCCCAGATACTTCCTGAGTCAGACCTGGCAACCCTAAACTGTGCCTCCCACGCTGTGCTCCTTCAGGAAGGGCTCTGCAATAGATAGCTTAACTATTTGAGTGCCAGCTGTGACCCCCCCCACCATTGGTTAGGTAACAAGTTGGATCCAGTGTTAGTTGTCTGGTCAAGTCTAATTTCCATTATTCCCTATGGGCAAGTGTGGTCCCTATTATATGAAGCTGCCTTATACTGAAACAGACCCTGGGTCCATCAAAGTCAGTATTGTCTACTCAGACTAGCAGCGGCTCTCCAGGGTCTCAAGCTGAGGTTTTTCACACCTATTTGCCTGGACCCCTTTTTAGTGGAGATGCCAGGGATTGAACCTGGGACCTTCTGCTTACCAAGCAGATGCTCTACCACTGAGCCTTCATTATTCTCTATGGTCAAGTATGCATTCTCTATTGGCAACCACACAGGGTTTTTTTTGAGCAGGAAGGTACCGGAATGGAGGTCCGGCTGGCTTGGCACCAGGGGGTGTGGCCTAATATGCAAATGAGTTCCTTCTGGGCCTTTTCTACAGAAAAGCCCTGTGTGAAACAATCGTGACATCAGGGGGTGTGTCCTAAAATGCAAAGGAGTTCCTGTTCGGCTTTTTCTACCCCAAAAACCCTGTAAGCTTGTATAGCCTATGGGCAATCGCTGTTCCTAGTTTTAGTATGTCCCCTCTTAAAGGTTCTTTATTTTTACGGCTACCTCTCTGAAGCTACCACTGAGCCGTGGCGCAGAGTGGTAAAGCAGCAGTACTGCAGTCTGAACTCTCTGCTCACAACCTGAGTTCGATTCCGGCGGAAGCTGGTTCAGGTAGCCGGCTCAATGTTGACTCAGCCTTCCATCCTTCCGAGGTTGGTAAATTGAGTACCCAGCTTGCTGGGGGGAAAGTGTAGATGACTGGGGAAGGCAATGGCAAACCACCCCGTAAAAAAAGTCTGCTGTGAAAACGTTGTGAAAGCAACGTCACCCCAGAGTCGGAAACGACTGGTGCTCGCACAGGGGACTTTTCCTTTCCTCTGAAGCTAGACCAGGAATGGCCACCAAACTCGCTCAGTGTAAGAGCCACACAGAATAAATGTCAGACACAAGATATGAACGCCAGATATCTGAGAGCTGCAAGACGGAAGGAAGGAGGGAGGGAGAAAAAAAATAGATGGAGATAGAGAGGTGAGAAGAAAGCAACTTTAAATGCATTCTCCAAGCTGCTGGCCGACTCGGTTTGGAGAAGTGATTTAAAGAGACAAATGCCTTTTCCAAGCTAGAAGATGGGGCGGTGGGGCTTGGAGAGCCACACAATATGCGTGAAAGAGCCACATGTGGCCGTCTCTGAGTTAGACCAATGGTCCCGACAGTTTTAAAAAGGAATTAGGAAAAAAATCAATGGGAGAGGAGAGAAGTCCTGGCCACCACGCTGCAACGCGGCCTCCGTGTGCAGAAGCAGCGCACTCTAGCGGACAGCAGCAACAAGCTCTCCGACTTTTCACTTGGCTTTTCAGCAGCTACTCCTCGGGGCAGCCTCGCTTCGCCCTTATTGGCCAAGTCGGCCGCGCATCACCACTTCCGCCCGCCCCCTCTCCCGCAGTAAACTCCCATTGGACGAGAAAGAGAGAGGGCGGCTCCGTCGACCCTGACGCCCACTTTGATCCGAACGTTCGGAGGGCAGGAAGCGGCGCCGGGGCCTCCCATTGGCTGAGAGCGCGGGTCGCTCTTCGTCTTTCCCTTACGGCCCCGCCTTTTCGAACGTTCTCCGGCCCAGCGACCGAAGTCGCGGCTCCCATTGGCCGAGCGGGCGGACTTTCCCCCTTTGAGGTCCCTCCCTTTCGAATGTTGAGACTAGGGCCCGGGGCGTTGAGTTGGAAACAGAGGAGCCAGTACCGAAGGTGAGTGGGGTTTTTTTGGCTGGGGAGGCGAATTTTGCGTGTTTGGGATCTGCGAGGCCTGGAAGGCTGGGGGGGAAATGGGATCCAGGCTCCGGTTTCTGAGACGCAAAGGGGACGTGGCATAGCGATTGGGCGCGCAACTGCATTCCTGTCCCGGTGTCCTATTTTCCCCGGGGAAGGTGTGAGCTTGTGCACGTTGTTAGGCCCCCCCATAGGAAAGAAAAGAGCCGATAGGTCCAGGAAAGAGCTCTCGAGATGATCAAGCCTTTGGGAGGCATGTTTGCAAAGACCCAAATGTGGACGCGATGGGGATTCCCCCCCCCCCCCCTGCTCGGTTCACTTGCGGAATTCTCTCTGCCACGAGCTGTGACGTAGGTTTGTGATTGAGGCGGCGTTTTAATTCACGAAGTAGGAGAGGTCTTTTTGGTAGACTGGATCCCTTGGAGGGGTAACAAGGGGGCAGATCTGTACCCCAGGCCCCCAGTTTGTGGGTCCCTGAAGACCATCTGCTCAGCCGGTGTGGGAAACAGTATGCAGACCTGATCCTGCGCATATAATACTCCTGAAATCGCTGAAATGAAATGTGTGTGTGTGTGGGAGGGAGGAGGGGAAGATCTG
This sequence comes from Heteronotia binoei, assembly GCF_032191835.1. Lineage (NCBI taxonomy): Eukaryota > Metazoa > Chordata > Lepidosauria > Squamata > Gekkonidae > Heteronotia > Heteronotia binoei. The sequence continues at coordinate 268,520,506 of NC_083223.1, forward strand.
GAAGGAATGAAAGGAAGCTCCGTTTTCGTGCAAACCTTATGAAACTCACCGCCACAGTACAGAGCGGAGGTGGCCAAACTGTGGCTCGGGAGCCACATGTGGCTCTTTCACATGTATTGTGTGGCTCTCGAAACTCCCACTGCCCTATTGGCTCGCAGAGGCATTTGTCTCTTTAAATCACTTCTCCAAGCCAAGCCAGCTGGCAGCTTGGAAAATGCATTTAAAGTTAAATTTACTTTCTTTCCATCTCTTCCTCCTTCCCTTCTTGTTTGGTGTAGTGGTTAAGTGTAGTGGTTAAACCTGTTTGGTGTAAGTGTGCGGGTTTGATTCCCCGCTCCTCTGCTTGCTGGAATGCCTTGGGCCAGCCACAGCTCTTGCAGAGTTGTCCTTGAAAGGGCAGCTTCTGGGAGAGCTCTCTCAGCCCCACCCACCTCACAGGGTGTTTGTCGTTGGGGAGGAAGGGAAAGGAGATGGTGAGCCGCTCTGAGACTCTGAGTAGAGGGCAGAATATAAATCCAATGTCGTCGTCTTCAGTGTCTTCACTCAAACATCTGACGTTCATGACTTGCGACTCGCAAACATTTCACATTTATTCTGTGTGGCTCTTACATTAAGCAAGTTTGTCCACCCCTTTCAACAAGGGTTACCAGACAGGCCTATGGATGGTTATTGCGTAACCAGTTCAGACTCTTTTTACATTCAAGTCCAGTAGAACCTTGGAAACTGACAAGATTTTGAGAGTATGAGTTTTTGAGAGTCAGGACCCCCTTCCTCAGGTAGCAGTAGGGATGGAGAGATTCCCATCTGAAGGTGGGAGGGCTGTTGTAAAGGACACAGCAGTCCCATGCATATTGTAATCGGCTTGATTGGATCAGGGGGGAGATGCTTGGGGGCAGAAAAATTGCCATCTGTAGTGAGATAAAATATTCTGCGTCCCTATTCAGCCTTGGTGTGGGGGTGGGGTCTGTTTGTCCTGAACTTGTGAATGAACTTCAACTTTAGCAAGCTCACATTGCAATCTCCTCTTGAAGTTTCTTTGTTTGAGGACTGCCGCTCTTAGGCCAGCAGTGGAACAACCTGGGTGGAATCCTGGTTCTTTACAAGGCCCCTCTCACCTTCTCACTGGAATATAGAGAGCAGTGTTCCCTCTGGGGAGTCAGTTTAGTGTAGTGGTTAAGTGTGCAGACTCTTATCTGAGAGAACCGGGTTTGATTCCCCACTCCTCCACCTGCAGCTGCTGGAATGGCCTTGGGTTAGCCATTAGTTCTGGCAGAGGTTGTCCTTGAAAGGGCAGCTGCTGTGAGAGTCCTCTCAGCCCCACCCACCTCCCAGGGTGCCTGTTGTGGGGGGAGAAGATATAGGAGATTGTAAGCCGCTCTGAGTATCTGATTCAGAGAGAAGGGCGGGGTATAAATCTGCAGTCGTCTTCTTCATCTAAGCTGATGGTAGTGCAAGCTAACTCTCAGGCTTTTAGCCTCCGGCTCACACATTTTTGTCTTAGCTCAGGAAAAATGACCCCAGAGCAAACTAATTGATGCAGTCGCTCGCAACTTTAATGGCAGTAGCTCGTGAAGTAGAATTTTTGCTCGCAAGACTCCGCAGCTTAGAGGCAACATTGATAGAGACTCAGATCTGACAAAGGGAACTTTGGCTCTTGAACGCTGATACCTTGAAACCTTGGTTGGTCTTAAGGTGCTACTGGATTCGAATCTAACTGTTCTACTACAGACCAACACGGCTCCCCTATGGCAATAACTCAGTCTGACCTTTGATAGATTCGGGTGGGCAGCTGTGTTGGTCAGAAGCAAGAGAACAACAGCACCTTGGAACACGGGTGGCCAAACTGCAGCTTGTGAGTCACGTGTGGCTCTTTTACGCATGTTGTGTGGCTCTTGAATCCACCCCCCCCCCCCCATCAGCTGGCTTGGAGAAGACATTTGTCTCTTGAAATCAGTTCCCCAAGCCAAGCTAGCCCTTAGCTTGGCGAATGCATTCAAAGTTAACATTGCTTTCTTTCCATCTCTCCCTCCCAGTTTGGTGTAGTGGTGAAGTGCGCGGACTCTTATCTGGGAGAACCTGGTTTGATTCCCCACTCCTCCACGTGCACCTGCTGGAATGGCGGGTCAGCCATAGCTCTGGCAGAGGTTGTCCTTGAAAGGGCAGCTGCTGGGAGAGCCCTCTCCAGCCCCACCCACCTCACAGGGTGTCTGTTGTGGGGGAGAAAGGTAAAGGAGATTGTGAGCCGCTCTGAGACTCTTCAGAGTGGAGGGCGGGATATAAATCCAATATCTTCATCTACCTCACAGGGTGTTTGTTGTGGGGGAGGGAGGTAAAGGAGATTGTGAGCCGCTCTGAGACTCTTCGGAGTGGAGGGCGGGATATAAATCCAATATCTTCATCTACCTCACAGGGTGACTGTTGTGGGGGAGGAAGGTAAAGGAGATTGTGAGCCGCTCTGAGACTCTTCTGAGTGGAGGGCGGGATATAAATCCAATATCTTCTTCTTCTTCCTTCCTCCCCCCCATCTATTTTCCTGCCTGCCTGCGTACTCTCAAAACATCTGACATTCATGACTTGCAGCTCTCAAACATCTGATGTTTGTTCTATGTTGCTCTTACATTAAGCAAGTTTGGTCACCCTTACCTTAGAATCATAGAGTTGGAAGGGTCCATTGAGACCATCTAGTCCAACCCCCTGCTCAATACAGGATCAGCCTAGAGCAGAGGTATTGAACTCATTTATTATGGGGGCTGAATCGGACATAAATGAGACCTTGTCAGACCAGGCCATGTGTCTACCTAGTTAAGATTAGGTAGCAGAGATATAAACTTTATAAAGGACAAACATAATTACATATTTTTTTTCAAAAAAACCTTAAAACATGTCTTCTTTGTATTTCTCTCATGGGATCCAGAAACTGGGCAAAGGAAACTCTGGCTCTTTCCTTCCTTCCCCAGGGGACCAGGAGGGGGAGGAGCCTCAGCCAATAGAAGGAAGAAAGGCTTGGCTCAGTCGCTCTGCTGTGCAATTGAGAGAGCCTGGCAAAGCAAGCTCTGCCTCCCCCCCTCCTCCCCAAGGGAGAAACGTCGGCCAATGGAGAAAATAGAGCTTTTGCTCTGTAGCCCCTGTGCGATTGAGCAAGCCTGGCAAAGAAAGCCGTGATGCGGAAGGAAGCAGGTGACAGCCAGTTGCTCGGGGGCCTGATAGGAGCTCTCTGGGGGCCTGATTCAGTCCTCGGGTCACATGTTGGACACTCCCCCGGCCTACAGCATCCCTGACAAATGTTTGTCCAGCTGCTGCTTGAAGACTGCCAGTGAAGGGGAGTTCGCCTCCTCCCTTGGGAGCTGATTCCGCTGCTGAATGACTCTTCCTGTAAGAAAGCTCTTCCTAGTATCCAGCTGGTGCTTTCCTGCCCATAATTTAAACCCATTGTGGCGAGTTCTCTCCTCCGCTGCCAACAGAAACAGCTCCCTGCCTTCCTCTAAGCGACGGCCCTTCAGATACTTCAGGAGAGTTGTTGCAATAATTACTGTGGTGACGTATGCAAAGACTTTTGAACACACTGAGACGGGTGGTGTGAACACCACCTTCTCCCTGTGATACGTTACATATCTTATGAGGAAGATACTCTATAGCTGTGTGTGGTTACTGCATATGCATTTTGGGTTGTGTTCTGTAACCTGTGAAGGGTAAGGTGAGTGTTGCATTAGCACCTGGGAGGCCTGAGTTCGAATCCTCACTCATGCCATAGAACAGGGCTGGCCAAATGTAGCTCTCCAGATGTTTTTTTTTGCCTACAACTCCCATCAGCCCCAGCCATTGGCCATGCTGGCTGGGGCTGATGGGAGTTGTAGGCAAAAAAAACATCTGGAGAGCTACCGTTGGCCACCCCTGCCATAGAAGCTTGCTTGAATGACCGTGGGCTGGTCACATTGTCTCAACCTAACCTGCCTCACAGGGTAAAAGAGACGAGAATACTATACGCCACTTTCGGCCCCTGTTGGGGAGAAAGGTGCGGGTATAAATTAAGTAAATAACTCTTCTCCCAGAGTGTGCGTCAAGGGATCTCTAAAGACTCATATGGGAATTCATTGCCCTATGATACTAGTGAGAGTTTAGGTTGCTTTTAAAAAGCAAATTTATTTAGGGAGATGCTTATCACAGCTAAATAGCTGCCCTGATAAATTTGGAGCAGAAGATGGAGGATCATACCCAATTTCAGATAAATAATCTGGTGCAAAATACCCTCCTTGTGAGCAAAAATTCTACTTTGTGAGCTGTTGGCATTAAAGTTGTGAGCCACTGCAGCTGGAGGTTCTATTTTAACCTTTTGTAGCCAAGTCATGGATAAAACCTGCACTGCTCCACAATGTTCTCTCTAAGCCAGGGATGTCAGACATGTGGCCCAAGGGCCGAATCAGGACCCGAGCAACCGGCTGTCATCTGCTTTCTCCCCCCCCCCCCCACACTTGCTTACTTCTGCATAACAGATTGCTTTGCAAGGCTTGCTCAATCACACAGGCGCTACAGAGCAAAACCTCTATTTACTCCATTGTCTGAGGCTCCTCCCTTGGGGAGAAAGGGGGAGAGGCGGAGCTTGCTTTCCCAGTCTCTCTCAATCATACAGCAGAGATACCAAGCCAAACCTCTCTTCCTTCTATTGGCTGAGGCTCCCTCTCTCCTGATCCCCTGGGGAGGGACAGTGGCTCAGTGGTAGAGCATCTGCTTGGGAAGCAGAAGGTCCCAGGTTCAAACCCCGGCATCTCCAAAAAAGGGTCCAGGCAAATAGGTGTGAAAAACCTCAGCTTGAGACCCTGGAGAGCCGCTGCCAGTCTGAGAAGACAATACTGACTTTGATGGACCCAGGGTCTGATTCAGTGTAAGGCAGCTTCATATGTTCAAAGAGCTTCCTTTGCCCAGTTCTCTGGATCCCATGGGATAAATATAAAGAAAGCACCATTAAGACCAATAAGTGCTAATGTTTTAAGCATGTTTTACCTTTAAGATTTGGGGTTTTTTTAACTTTAATTGTGTTTGTGTCTTTCATAAAAGTTTATATCTTTGGTAGCTAATCTTAAATCGGTACCCATATGGCCCGGCCCAACAAGGCCCTCATTACGAATGAGTTTGACACCCCTGTTCTAAGCTGCAGAGTCTTGTGAGCAAAAATTCTACTTTGTGAGCTGCTGGCATGAAAGTTGTGAGCTGCTGCACAAATGAGCGTGCTCTGGGGTCATCCTTCCTGAGCGAAGACAAAAATGTGCGAGCTGGAGGCGAAAAATCTGTGAGCCGGCTCACGCTAACTCGGCTTAGAGGGGACACTGCTGCCCTATAGAGCTGACGGAGAGAGGTGTTTATCAGTAGTTTATGCGACAATAAATTTGTTGGTCTTAAAGGTGCTACTGGAGTCTACTATTTTGCAGCAATAGACTTAACATGGCCGACTCCTCTGGATCTATGCCCTGTAGCTGTGTCCTTATTTTGGAGAGGGAAACTCTAGGGCTGGTCCTTTGGTTTTCTATCTTGGGTCTGAAAGAAAATATAATAAACCATGGATTCTAGCAGTGAAGGCGTGCAGTTCAGTTTCATTATAGAGTAGGGTTGCCAGTCCCCAGATGGGGGCAGGGGATCTGCTAGTTTGGAGGCCCTGCCCCCGTTTCGGGCTCATCAGAAAGCAGGGGCGGGGGAGAGAGAGAAATGTCTGCTGGGCACGCCATTATTCCCTATGGAGAGTGATTCCCATAGGATATAATGGAGAATTGGTCTGTGGGGCGGGGGCTGTTTTTTTAGGCAGAGGCACCAAATTTGCTGCATATCTTCCAGTGCCTCTCCCCAAAATGCCCTCCCAAGTTTCAAAAGGATTGGACCAGGGGGTCCCAATTCTGCGAGCCCCAAAAGAAGGTGCCCCATCCTTCATTATTTCCAATGGAGGGAAGGCATTTAAAAGGCATGCGGTCCCTTGAAATGGGATGGCCAGAACTCCCGTTGGAGTTCAGTTACGGTTCTCGCAACCTGGCTCCACCCCCCCCCCCCAAATGTTTCCTGGCTCCCCCTGCAATCTCCCGGCTCCACCCCAAAAGCCACAGATATTTCTTGAATTGGACTGGCAACCCAATTATAGAGCAGCAGTAGATAGGCACGGGGCTGGTCCCAAGTTCGTGCGTTTGTTTTGCTGGTGCAAATTTAAATCCTGCCTTCGTTCTTGGGCTTGTGACGCTGAGCAGGACAAGAATAGCACTAACTGGAAATTACAGACAGCCTTTTTCTTTTTAAAATGCTTTCTCCTTTCCACTTCCTCTTTCACCGCTAGAAGAGCAGCAGGGTGCATCCCAGCTGGCCACTAAGCTATCTTTGGGAGGTCCCCACCCCGCCCCTGGAATTCGCCCTCCCCCCCTTGGAGGTAACAAGGGGGCTCAATCTGAGTGCTCAGAAGTAAGTACCCCTGACTTCTGTAGGCTGGCTGTGGGGGGGAAGTGTGGAAGCTCGCACCCATTCTTTGGGCCTTGTGGGGGGGGTAACGTCCCCTCCACTCAGGGGTGGGGTGGGATTGGAGGGAAGGGGGAGGGAACCTTCCAGGAATCTAGTTGGTGACTCACTCGCTGGTGGCATCGTCCAGGAAGTTCACAAGAATTGGGAAGGGATTATCTGGAAGGCTGTTTTAAGTTAGGGGCCAAAAAGAGTGTATTTCTCCAACCCCTTGGTTGGCAAACAGGGGAGGGGAGCAGAAATCCTTTTTCCTGGAATGTCTTGTTTTCCTTGCAGTGAGTAGAATAAGATAAGGAGAATGCAAGATAAGGAATCGATAGGGTATGAAGCTGAAATGGTACCTATCTGGATTGGGGCAAACCGAATGCCAGAAGAAGAAGACGACTGCAGATTTATACCACGCCCTTCTCTCTAAATCAGAGATTCAGAGCGGTTTACAATCTCCTATATCTTCTCCCCCCACAACAGACACCCTGTGAGGTAGGTGGGGCTGAGAGAGCTCTCCCAGAAGCTGCCCTTTCAAGGACAGCTCTGCCAGAGCTATGGCTAACCCAAGGCCATGCTAGCAGGTGCAAGTGGAGGAGTGGGGAATCAAACCTGGTTCTCCCAGATAAGAGTCCGCACACTTCACCACTACACCAAACTGGCTCTCAGGAACCATGAAACAGGAACCATGTTTTTTTAGAGTAGGTCTTAGCGGTGGTGGGGACTTCCCGGACGGAAGGGGCATGGCATAAAATGCCTTTCTTCCGGGAAGCTGAGGGTGGCCTACCCAGCCCTTCTTTCCTAGGTGTTTTATTTATTTACTTACTTTATTTATACCCAACCTTTCTGCCCAATAGGGAACCAAAGCGTCTTAGATTGTTCTCCATTTCGATCCTCACAACAACCCTGAGAGGTAGGCAGGCGGAGAGAGTTTGTGACTAGCCCAAGGTCAGCCAGCAAGCTTCCATGGCACAACCCGTGGGCATTCAATGAAATTGCTGAGCAGTCGGGTTAGAACGGATAAAAGCAAGTCCTTCTTCAGCCAAAGGGTGATGAACACGTGGGATTCACTGCCGCAGGAGGTGGCGGCGGCTACAAGCACAGACAGCTTCAAGAAGGGAATGGATAAGCATATGGAGAAGAGGTCCATCAGTGGCTAGTAGCCAAAGTGTATTGTTGGAACTCTCTATCTGGGGCAGTGATGCTCTGTATTCTTGGTGCTTGGCGGGGGGGGGGGGCACAGTGGGAGGGCTTTTAGAGTTCTGGCCCTGCTGGGAGACCTCCTAATGGCACTTGGATTTTTTTGGCCACTGTGTGACACAGAGTGTAGGACTGGATGGGCCATTGGCCTGATCCAACATGGCTTCTCTTAATGTTCTTATGTGACACAGAGTGTTGGACTGGATGGGCCATTGGCCTGATCCAACATGGCTTCTCTTATGTTCTTATGTGACACAGAGTGTTGGACTGGATGGGCCATTGGCCTGATCCAACATGGCTTCTCTTATGTTCTTATGTGACACAGAGTGTTTGGACTGGATGGGCCATGGGCCATTGGCCTGATCCAGCATGGCTTCTCTTATGTTCTTATGTGACACAGAGTGTTGGACTGGATGGGCCATTGGCCTGATCCAACATGGCTTCTCTTATGTTCTTATGTGACACAGAGTGTAGGACTGGATGGGCCATTGGCCTGATCCAACATGGCTTCTCTTATGTTCTTATGTGACACAGAGTGTTGGACTGGATGGGCCATTGGCCTGATCCAACATGGCTTCTCTTATGTTCTTATGTGACACAGAGTGTAGGACTGGATGGGCCATTGGCCTGATCCAACATGGCTTCTCTTATGTTCTTATGTGACACAGAGTGTTGGACTGGATGGGCCATTGGCCTGATCCAACATGGCTTCTCTTATGTTCTTATGTGACACAGAGTGTAGGACTGGATGGGCTATTAGCCTGATCCAACATGGCTTCTCTTATGTTCTTATTCAGCTTCAAGAAGGGATTGGATAAATGTATGACGCAGAGGTCCATCAGTGGCTATTAGCCAAAGCGTATTGTTGGAACTCTCTGTTTGGGGCAGTGATGCTCTGGATTCTTGGTGCTTGCTGCGGGGGGGAGGGGACAGTGGGAGGGCTTCTAGTGTCCTGGATACACTGATGGACCTCCCAATGGCAATTGGGTTTTTTGGCCACTGTGTGACGCAGAGTGTTGGACTGGATGGGCCATTGGCCTGATCCAACATGGCTTCTCTTATGTTCTTATGTGACACAGAGTGTTGTACTGGATGGGCCACTGGCCTGATCCAACATGGCTTCTCTTATGTTCTTATGTGACACAGAGTGTTGGACTGGATGGGCCATTGGCCTGATCCAACATGGCTTCTCTTATGTTCTTATAGCCAGCTTCAAGAGGGGATTGGAGAAACCTATGGAGCAGAGGTCCATCGGTGGCTATTAGCCACAGCGTATTGTTGGAACTCTCTGTTTGGGGCAGTGATGCTCTGTATTCTGGGTGCTTGGGGGGGCACAGTGGGAGGGCTTTAGCCCCACTGGGGGACCTCCTGATGGCACCTGGGTTTTTTTGGCCACTGTGTGACACAGACTGTTGGACTGGATGGGCCATTGGCCTGAAGCCAGTTTGAACTTGGATCTTCCCAGTTCTTAGTCTAAAATTTCAGCCACTACACCACAAGATCAGCAAAAAGATCTCTCGAAAAGTACGCATATTATAATACGGGTGGGGGGGCAGGGTTTGACGTGTAGTTTCAGTGAGAAAGACGGTGGAGCAAGCTTTGATGGCATGAGTGGGGATTCAAACCTTGGTCTCTGATCCTACTTAAGATTGAAGCCACTACGCCATGCTGGGTTTTGGCCACAGTGTGACACACAGTATTGGACCGAATTGCTGCCATATTGAGGATGGCGAGGAGTTGTTTTCTGTGGCCCCGGAAGGTAGGACCAGAACCAGTGGGTTGAAATTAAATCAAAAGAGTTTCCGGCTGAACATTAGGAAGGACTTCCTGACCGTTAGAGCGGTTCCTCAGTGGAACAGGCTTCCTTGGGAGGTAGTGGGCTCTCCTTCCTTGGAGGTTTTTCAACAGAGGCTGGATGGCCACCTGACAGCAATACAGATCCTGTGAATTCGGTAGATCGTGAGAAGGAGGGCAGGAAGGGTTGCATCCGGGCTTGGTTCTGGTGGCCCTTTCTTACACACCCAAGGAAACACTGATCACCACTTTCGGGTCAGACAGCAGTTTTTCTCCAGACTGGTTTGGCCAGAGATCCTTTTTTTTTTTGCCATCTGGGGCATGGAGTAGGGGCCATTGGGGATGTGTGTGTGGGAGAGGTATTTGTGAATTTCTTGCATTGTGCAGGGGGTTAGACTAGATGACCCTGGATTTCCCTTCCAACTCTACGATTCTGTGGGCCATTGGCCTGATCCAACATGGCTTCTCATATGCCCTCTTCTGGTACAATCTTATATAACAGCGCTGGTTTGTTTTTGCACAGCGAGGGTTCTTTTAATTGTTTATGCAAATGCAGAATGTATTCCCACTGACAACGGAGCACCCCCATGGAACCTGAGATGCGTGGCAGGGAAAGTTAGAGTTGTGTGGTGGTTAAAGTATTGGACTCAGATCTGGGTTCGAATCCTCACTTCTGCCATCGACGCTTGCTGGGTGACCTTGGGCCAGTCACACACTCTCGGCCTCACCTACCTCACGGGGTTGTTGTGAAGATAAAACGGAAGAGAGGAAAATGACATAAGGTACTTTGGGTTCCCACTGGGGAGAAAGGAGAGATATAAATAAAGCAAGTAAATAATATAAAAAAAAACCCTGGGCAGGACTAATGAAAATGGGGCATGTTGCCATTTAGATGACATAATGCGTTTAGGATGCACTCTTCCCCCCCCCCCTCCCCCAAGTCATAGCAGGTTTGGGATAGAGCAAGGGTGGCCAAACTGCAGCCACTGTGGCTCTTTCACAGCCCCCAGTGCCCTGTCAGCCAGCTTGGAGAAGGCATTTCTCTCTTTAAATCATTTCTCCAGTGCATTTAAAATTAAAGTTTCTTTCTTTCCACCTCTCACCCACTCTTCCCTCCCCATCTATTTTCCTCCCTCCCTCCCTTCCCCTTCCTTCCCCTTCCTCCCCCACTTCCCCTCCTTCCTCCCCTCCCCTCCCTTCCCCTCTCCTCCCCTTCCTTCCCCTCCCCTTCTTTCCTCCCTCCCTCCCCTTCCTTCCTCCCCCTCCCTTCCCTCCCCTTCCCCTTCCTTTCTCCCCCTCCCCTCCCCTTCCTCCCTCCCCTTCCCCCCTTCCCTCCCCTTCCTCCCTCCCCTTCCTTCCTTCACCTTCCTTCCCTCCCCTTCCTTCCCCTCACCTCCCATTTCTTCCTCTTCCCCTCCCCCTTCCTCCCTTCCCTTCCCCTCCCCCTCCCTTCCCCTCCCCCTCCCTTCCCCTCCCCTTCCTTCCTTTCTCTGCCTCCCCTCCCCCTCCTTCCATCCCCTAGTCTCCCCTTCCTTCTTCCCCTTCCTCCCTCCCCTCCCCTTCCTCCATCTTCCCTTCCCTCACCTTCCTCCCTCCCCTTCCTTCCTTTCTCCGCCTCCCTCCCCTCCCCTCCCTTCCCCCTCCCTTCCTTCCCCTCAGCTCCCCTTCCTTCCTCTTCCCCTCCCCCTTCCACCCTCCCCTTCCTTCCTTTCTCCGCCTCCCCCTCCCTCCCCTCCCCCTCCTTCCTTCCCCTCGTCTTCCCTTCCTTCTTTCTTCCCCTTCCTCCCTCCCCTTCCTCCCTCTCCCCCTCCCTTCCTTCCTCCCTCCCTGCCCCCTCCTTTCCCTTCCCTCTCTCCCTTCCTTCCTTCCCTCCCCTTCCTTCCTCTCCCCTTCCCCCTCCCCTCCCCTTCCTTCCTCCCTTCTCTTGCAGTGCTCAAACATGTGACACTTTTTTCTGTGGCTCTTACATTAAACAAGTTTGGCCACCCCTGGGATAGAGTATGCATAGGAGAAGACAAATACGATTGGGGCATGCTTGCCTTATGATGTTGCTCCCAAACACTACAATTTGGCAGTACTCAATAAATGCTGGTGGTCAGTGAGTGGTTAAAATGTGGGATTCGCTGCCAGAGGATGCAGTGATGGCCATAGGCAGAGATGGCTTTAAAAGGGGATTTGACAGATTTATTTTTATGCATTTATTTGTACCCCACCACTTCCCCAGTGAGAACCCAAGTGGCTTTCATCTGTCATTCTTTTGTCCGCCACCAGGGGTGGAATTCTAGCAGAAGCTCCTTTGCATATTAGGTCACACCCCCCTGCCATAGCCAGTCCTCCAAGAGCTTACAAAAAAGAGCCTTGTAAGCTCCAAGAGGATTGGCTACATCACGGGCGTGTGGCCTAATATGCAAAGGAACTCCTGCTAGAATTCCACCGCTGTCCGCCACCATATCTTCGCAACAACCCTGTAAAGTAGGTTAAGCTGAGAGTGTGTGACTAGCCCAAGGTTACTCAGCGAGCTTCAAAAGAAAAAGTGCAGATTCAGACGTGGGTCTTCCAAGTACTAGTCCAGGATTCATAACCAATGCACCATACTGGCTCTCTGGATTCATGGAGGAGGAAGAAGAAGAATTGCAGATTTATACCCCGCCCTTCTCTCTGAATCGGAATCTCAGAGTGGCTTACAGTCTCCTATATCAGGGGTGGCCAACGGTGGCTCTCCAAATGTTTTTGCCTACAACTCCCATCAGCCCCAGCCACCATGGCCAATGGCTGGGGTTTATGGCAGTTGTAGGTAAAAAACTTCTGGAGAGCTACCGTTGGCCACCCCTGTCCTATACCTTCTCCCCCCACAACAGACACCCTGTGAGGTGGGTGGGGCTGAGAGGTCTCTCACAGCAGCTGCCCTTTCAAGGACAAACTCTGCCAGAGCTATGGCTAACCCAAGGCCATTCCAGCAGCTGCAAGTGGAGGAGTGGGGAATCAAACCGGGTTCACCCAGATAAGAGTCCACGCACTTAACCACTACACCAAACTGTCTCTGAGGAGACATCTCTCACTGGCTTCTAGCCCTGGTGACTAAAGGGCAACTAGAATGATTAAATGGTTGGAAGGAACACTTTTCCTATGAAGAAAGGTTAAAACGCTTGGGGCTCTTTAGCCTGGAGAAACATTGACTGCAGGGTGACATGATAGAAGTTTACAAGATTATGCACAGGATAGAGAAGGTAGAGAAAGAAGTAGTTCTCTCCCTTTCTCACAATACAAGAACTCGTAGACATTCAATGAAATTACTGAGCAGTTGGGTTAGAATGGATAAAAAGAAGTTCTTCTTCACCCAAAGGGTGATTAACAGTGCAATCCTAAGAAGAGTTACTCCAGTCTAAACCCATTGAAATGAATGGGTTTAGACTGGAGTAACTCGGTTTAGGATTGTACTGTAACACGTGGAATTCGCTGCCACAGGAGGTGGCGGCGGCCACAAGCATAGATAGCTTCAAGAGGGGATTGGGTAAGCATATGGAGCAGAGGTCCATCAGTGGCTATTAGCCACAGCGTATTGTTGGAACCCTCTGTCTGGGGAAGTGATGCTCTGTTTTCTAGAGTTTGCGAGGGTCACAGTGGGAGGGCCCCACTGATGGACATCCTGGTGGAACCTGGGTTTTTTGGCCACTGTGTGACACAGAGTGTTGGACTGGAGGGGCCATTGGCCTGATCCAACATGGCTTCTCTTATGTTCTTATGTGACACAGAGTGTTGGACTGGAGAGGCCATTGGCCTGATCCAACATGGCTTCTCTTCTGTTCTTATGTGACACAGAGTGTTGGACTGGATGGGCCATTGGCCTGATCCAACATGGCTTCTCTTATGTTCTTATGTGACACAGAGTATTGGACTGGATGGGCCACTGGCCTGATCCAACATGGCTTCTCTTATGTTCTTATGTGACACAGAGTGTTGGACTGGAGGGGCCATTGGCCTGATCCAACATGGCTTCTCTTATGTTCTTATGTGACACAGAGTGTTGGACTGGATGGGCCATTGGCCTGATCCAACATGGCTTCTCTTATGTTCTTATGTGACACAGAGTATTGGACTGGATGGGCCACTGGCCTGATCCAACATGGCTTCTCTTATGTTCTTATGTGACACAAAGTGTTGGACTGGATGGGCCATTGGCTTGATCCAACATGGCTTCTCTTATGTTCTTAAAGGGAACTTCCATGTTCAGAGGCAGTAAAACTACCAGTCCCATTTTACGGCATACGCTGGAGTTATAATTCCCTGATGTATTATTATTCTCGCGTGTAGTCTGCTTTTCTTACTGGGACTCACGGCAGATGACAAGTATGATAAAGTTTGGTCAATCCGTAAGCGGATTATAAAACAGGATGACATCAGTCATTGTCTTGGGTATTTAATCTTCGGGCTATGCATTTGGCGTGAGTAGAACCTTGCCTTTAACAGCACTTCAGTCATTCCAAAAGAAAGACTATTTCATGAGAGGTTTTTTGCCCCAGAGCTCACCAAAAATTCCATTTTTCCTCCTTTGGAAAAAAACCAAAAAATGGTTTTTTGTGGAGGGTTGTTTTTATCTCCTGAATTTTGTCTCCTGAATTTACCGGTATCCTGAATTTTCCACATTTTTCCATCTGGCTCCACATTCCTAGTTGTAAATGTAATCCAACACTATTAACCCTGCACTCATATATCCCCCCCCCCTCCTCATTCTTTTTACACCCTGTCACCCAGGGGGTTGGTGGACACAAGATTTTTCCATTATCTGGATCGTATATTGATTTCCTGTTGGTGTTTTTAGTATTTTAATGTTGTTTTAATTGTATTATTAATTGTATACATTCTCAATGTAAGCTGCCCTAAGCCCTGTTTTTTAGGGAAAGAGGGCCAACTAATCAAAACAAATAAATTAACCACTATTTGCCATAATCTTGCTTATTTGTCTCTTTTTTTTTCATTAACAGAAATTGTTACTTTTTTAAAATTAATGTGTTTGTGTATCTACATTCTTGGCGTGGTTTTGAGCTGGCCGCTGCCTTTGATTTTTAATTGTGGTCTAATTATTTTTATCAGCTTTATAGCATATTGAGAGCTCTGGGGCAGCTGTTTTTTGTTCCCTCGGGGGTGGTTTCTAATAAAGACGACTACATATTTTAATATGTGGGCTGCCTTTGAAATGTGAAGGGGTAGAAAAATGGTTTCCATGTGCGATTGCACTCAGATCTGTCCGGAAAAGGTGGTTTCTGAATTCATGTTTTAAGTTGGGGGGGGGGGGGCAACAGAACAGGCAGACGGACATGACACATCACAAAGGTGGAGTAGTTAGTTCAGTTAACCTTTATTGCCATTAAAGGAGAGATAAAAGAGAGGGGAAAAATAGATGTACACACATATCCGTAGAAATAGATAAAACGTGCCAACATGAGTCAAGACAAAAGAACATTCTAACAGGGTCTAAATAAGTCAAAAGTCAGTCTGTCTAATACAGATTTAAATTACAATACATTACTGTGTATAAAGAGAAGCAGCCTGCAAAAACTTTGCCACAGCATTAGCTGTGTTCCTATCTTGGTAGTTTAATAGATACAACAGTTTATATGAATCCAGAAGCTCTAAGATACTATCAAGCATTATATAGGGTTGCCAAGTCTAATTCAGAAAATATCTGGGGACTTTGGGGGTGGAGCCAGGAGACTTTGGGGGCGGAGTCAAAATTTCCCCATTTTCACAATAAATGCATAAAAATACAGCAGTGCAGTTCACCGGAATAGTCATCGTTTCCTCATCCCCCAATAGCTGCAATTCTAGTAAATGAAAGTGTAAACGCACAGAAAGCAGCCCAAATGCAAGCTCACATTTTTGTGATCTCACTGGGGCTTTACTCACAGGAACTGCTGTTCTTCAGCCTAAAACAGGCAAACAAAAGAGAGAGAGGTGGAGTTTTCCTCTATCCCATAAACAGACAAAGACTCTGAAAACAATACAAAACAAGCACAGACACACACTATTACTGCCTCCCCTACAAAGACTTCTGAAGAGTACTCTCTCTCTCTGTCTGTCTGTCTCTCACTGGGTCTGGTTCCTCCACAATGACATCTGACAGTTCCTCTCTAAATGATCGCTGTGCGTAGTGCCATCCATGGCAGCAGGTGCATCTCAGAATGTCTTCCTTCCTCCCCTCTGCTCACCCAACACTTTGGTTCCTACCCTCTTTTTTGCTCTGTCTCCTCTTCCAGGGCGAGTTCTGCCAAGCCTCGGTCTCTCTCGACTTCCTGAAACAGATCGATCAGACAGCGATGGCATGTGCCATTTGAAGGCACCCTTCGGTTGGCTGTGCTGCAGATAAGAAGGAGAAGAGAGCAAGCCTCTTGGGGGTCATGCAGAAGCTGGGTTCGAAACCTCTGTCCGCAGCAATGGCTGAGCCGGGGGGACCTGAGCCTGAACTGGACCCGTTGGTGTGGCACCCCTATAGTCAGCCTGTGGTATTGCAGTCTCCGGTGGGTTTGGAGGTGAAGTTGGGATCGCTGGTGCTGCTGCTGTTGGTGACTCTGCTGTGTGGGTTCTTGCCTCTGTGGGTTTTCCATCGTCCCGGGTCTGCAACCAGCTCCTCAGGTAAGGATGAAGAGCCAGTTTGGTGTAGTGGTTAAGTGCATGGACTCTAAGCCTGCTTTGGCAGGGAGGGCGGGATACAAGTCTAAGAAATGAATCAATCAGGGAGAACTGGGTTTGATTCGCCACTCCTTTTTCACGTACAGCTGTTGGGTGACCTTGGGTCAGTTCTCTCACAGCTGTTCTCTCAAGAGCAGTTTTCTCAGAGAGCTCTCTCAGCCGCACCTACCTCACAGGGTGCTATGGGGAGGGGAAGGGAAAGAGATTGTATGCCGCTCTGAGTGAAGGGTGGAGAATAAATTCTTCCTCTTCCTTCTCCTTCCGCTTCTTCCTCTTCCTCCTCTTCTCCATCCCTCCTTAACAGGGCCTGGTGTTTGTTAGTTGAGTTGTTCCTTTTTCTCCAGTTGGGACCCAAAGAAGAAGAAGATATTGGATTTATATCCCGCCCTCCACTCCGAAGAGTCTCAGAGCGGCTCACAATCTCCTTTACCTTCCTCCCCCACAACAGACACCCTGTGAGGTAGATGAAGATATTGGATTTATATCCCACCCTCCACTCCGAAGAGCCTCAGAGCGGCTCACAATCTCCTTTACCTTCCTCCCCCACAACAGACACCCTGTGAGGTAGATGAAGATATTGGATTTATATCCCGCCCTCCACTCCAAAGAGTCTCAGAGCGGCTCACAAACTCCTTTACCTTCCCCCCCTCACAACAGACACCCTGTGAGGTAGATGAAGATATTGGGTTTATATCCCGCCCTCCACTCCGAAGAGTCTCAGAGCGGCTCACAATCTCCTTTATCTTCCTCCCCCGCAACAGACACCCTGTGAGGTGGGTGGGGCTGGAGAGGGCTCTCACAGCAGCTGCCCTTTCAAGGACAACCTCTGCCAGAGCTCTGGCTGACCCAAGGCCATGCTAGCAGGTGCAAGTGGAGGAGTGGGGAATCAAACCCGGTTCTCCCAGATAAGAGTCCGCACACTTAACCACTACACCAAACCGGCATCATAGGAGCATATGAAGCTGCCTTATACTGAATCAGACCCTCGGTCCATCAAAGTCAGTATTGTCTGAGTAGACTGGCAGCGGCTCTCCAGGGTCTCAAGCTGAGGTTTTTCACACCTACTTGCCTGGACCCTTTTTAGTTGGAGATGCCGGGGATTGAACCTGGGACCTCCTGCTTACCAAGCAGATGCTCTACCAATGAGCCATCCCCTAATTCTCCTCTCCTCTATTTTATCCTTACAACAACCCTGGGAGGTGGGTTAGACTGAGAGTATGTGACTGGCCCAAGGTTCCCTGGTCAGCTTCAACAGCCGGATGGGGATTCACACCTGGGTCTCCCAGACTTGTTTAATGTAAGAGCCACATAGAATAAATGTCAGATGTTTGCGAGCCACAACATGTGAATGTCAGATGGTCGAAAGCTGTAAGACAGGGAGGAAGGAAGAGTGGTAAGAAAGGTGGAAGGAAAACAAATAGATGGGGAGAGGTAGAAAGAAAGCAACTTTAACTTTTAATGCATTCTCAAAGCCACCAGCTGGCTTGACTTGGAGATGTGATTTAAAGAGAGAAATGCCTTCTCCAAGCCAGCTGATGGACTGGTGGGAGCTCTGAGAGCCATATAATGTGTGTGAAAGAGCCATATGTGGCTCCTGAGCCACAGTTTGGCCACCCCTCCTCTACCCTATGGAGCTTTTCTCTGGCTTATAGAATCCTAGAACCCCAGAGTTGGAAGGGGCCACAGAGGTCACCTGGTCCCACCCCCTGCTCAATGCAGGATCAGCCTAGAGCGTCCCTGACAAGGGTTTGTCCAGCCGCTGCTAAAAGACTGCCAGTGACTTAAACGGCTCTTCCACCAATGGAAGGCTTGGAAGCTGTTGAAAGGAAAGATGGGCTATAAACGTCCTAATAAATTGCTCAGCGGGCTGGTAGGATTGGGGTAGGATCTACCCCACCCTTTTCCTGCTAAACACTTTCTTTCTCTTCTGACAGCTACTCGGAAGAAAGCGTTAAGCCTGGTGAGCTGTTTTGCCGGCGGAGTCTTCCTGGCGACCTGTCTCCTGGACCTGATTCCCGATTACCTCAGCAGCATCAACGAGGCCCTGGCTGAATTGGGGATCACGGTAAGTGAGGGCCGGGACAGGAAATCGGCTTCTCTGACTTTTGGGGAGTCTTGTCACACCATAATCTCTGTACTGGAGACCAGAAAGTTCTACCAAACGTGGCCTGGGGGAACAAAAAACGCATGGCATGTGACCCTAGTAGTGTTATCTGTTGTCATTATCAAGGCTTTTTTTGAGCAGGAACCCACAAGAACGGCTCTGTTTCAGGGGGTTTGGCTTACTATGCAAACGAGTTCTGTGGAACGATGTTGAGGTCAGGGGGTGTGGCCTACTATAACAAAAAAGCCCTGCATGAAACAATGGTGGTGTCAGAGGGTGTGGCCTACTGTGCAAATGAGTTCCTGCTGGGCCTTTTCTATAAAAAAAGCCTTGTGTGAAACAATGGTGGTGTCAGGGGGTGTGGCCTACTATGCAAATGAGTTTTTACAGAAAAAGCCCTGTGTGAAAAAATGGTGTGTTAAGGGGTGTGGCCTACTATACCAATGAGTTCTTGCTGGGCTTTTTCTACAAAAAAGCCCTGCGTGAAACAATGGTGGTTTCAGAGGGTGTGGACTATTATGCAAATGAGTTTCTACAGAAAAAGCCCTGTGTGAAACAATGGCAGTATCGGGGTGTGGCCTGCTATGCAAATGAGGTCCTGCTGGACTTTTTCTACAAAAAAGCCTTGTGTGAAACAATGGTGGTGTCAGAGGGTGTGGCCTACTATGCAAATGAGTTTCTACAAAAAAGCCCTGTGTGAGACAATGGTGGTGTCAGAGGGTGTGGCCTACTATGCAAATGAGTTTCTACAGAAAAAGCTCTGTGTGAAACAATGGCAGTATCGGGGTGTGGTCTGCTATGCAAATGAGGTCCTGCTGGACTTTTTCTACAAAAAAGCCTTGTGTGAAACAATGGTGGTGTCAGAGGGTGTGGCCTACTATGCAAATAGGACCCTGCTGGGCTTTTTCTACAAAAAAAGTCTGTGTGAAACAATGATGTCAGAGGGTGTGGCCTATTATGCAAATGAGTTCCTGCTAGGCTTTTTTTTCTACAAAAAAAGCCCTGTGTGAAACAGTGGTGCCATCAGGTGGTGTGTCCTGCTATGCAAATGAGTTCCTGAGCTTTTTTGTAGAAACAATGGTGATGTCAGGGGGTGTGGCCTACTATAACAATGAGTTCCTGCTGGGCTTTTTCTACAAAAAAGCCCTGCGTGAAACAATGGTGGTGTCAGAGGGTGTGGCCTACTATGCAAATGAGTTCCTGTGGGAAACTGGTGATGTCAGGGGGAGTGGTCTGCTGTGCACATTCCGGGTCCCCATCTTCTGAGCCTCCTCCTTTTCCTTCCCTCCTGCAGCTCTTCTTCCCCCTGCAAGAGTTCATCTTGGCCATGGGCTTCTTCCTGGTTCTCGTCATGGAGCAGATCGTCCTGGCCTACAAGGACCCCGCGGGTTCCCTGGAGGAGACGCAAGCCCTGCTGAGCTCAGCTTCGCAGAACTCTGGCGCCCTCCAGGACCAGGGCTGGCCGGACGGGCCCCTGCCCCGCCAGCTGCCTCGGGACGGCCCCCTCCGGGAGCGCCCCCACTTCCACGTGGACTTCAACGCCCACTCGGCCATCCGCTGCTTTGTGCTGCTGCTGGCGCTCTCCCTCCACTCCGTCTTCGAGGGGCTGGCTGTGGGGCTGCAGGAAGGGAGCGCCCAGGCCCTCGAGATCTGCCTGGCGCTGCTGATCCACAAGGGGGCCATCGCCTTCAGCCTCAGTTTCAAACTGCTCCAGAGCCGGATGCGGGTCCGGGCTGTAGCTGGCTGCCTGATTCTCTTCTCCATCATGTCCCCCTTGGGTGTCGGGCTGGGCGTGGTCCTGACGGAGACCCCCTCAGTCGTCCTGCACGGCCTCTCGCGCAGCGTGCTGGAAGGGCTGGCGGCTGGCACTTTCGTCTACATCACCTTCTTGGAGATTCTGCCCCACGAGCTCAGCTCCTCTGAGCAGCGGATCCTCAAAGTCATTGTCCTGTTGGCCGGATTTGCCGTTGTGACCGGCATCCTGTTCATTAAGATCTGAGGACCACGTCAGGAACAGGAGCAGCATTTCACCAGCTTGGGAAAACGGGGTGGAGAGGAATAAGGAATGAAAAACCCTCACTGTTCTGGTTTTTCCCCTCCGGCGAGGGGTTAACTTCCAAGTGTCCCCCCGCTTCCTCGTTATTTCCCCTTTGAATCCCAAAACTATTAACCCCGAAGCAAAAACTGGGAATGGATTTTCCTTCTTTCCCTTGGAGACCACCCTGGGAACGGTTATTCTCAAAATGAGCAGGCTCGATCCTTTTAAATATACCGCTGAACGGTGCCAACGACTTCCTCATTCCAGAAGTCCAGCGAGATCCCACAATCCTAAGTCTGGCTTCCCTAGATGTGATCTTGAGTTGATTGTTACACGTGATCTTAGAATTGTGGGCAAAACTGGCTCGCGTTGCTTTTGGGACGGGAAAGGAATTTGGCCGGGACAAGTAGCATTTTGCCTGATTTTGATTGCGTTTAGAGGATATAACCAGGGTTCAGATTTTCAACGCGTGCATAGGGTTTTTTCCACCAGGGGTTTTCTTGTGCAACGAGGACAGCGGGAAAGTAGGAGGGTTTTTTTTCCCCTTCTTCCAGACGTGATTTCTGGTGCCAAAATGCTGGAGCTGTCCCCGTCTCCGGCTCCACTTTCTTGCCTTAATCTCTTGGGTGCCTTGAATGTCCCTTGCTTTCAGTTTTTTAAAGGGGTCAGTCTCCTTAAATTGTGTGCGAGAGAGGAGAGAATCCCTTCTCTAAAGTCTTTCTTGTTACAAGTATTTCCGGACCGGGGTCCTTCCATGTTCACCAGCTTAGTTGTGCGTATGCCGATTTCAATACTACGTGCCAAAGCATTCTCTAAGCCCCAATCCTCAGCTTTACCTGAGCTTCTGTGAAGTTCTGAAGGGGGAATGTGCAGATGGTGTGTACTCTTGTAACGTGCAGTGACTCCTATGCAAACAGAATACGCGTCTCTGAAACAGGCGGTTTCACACACGACCTTTCGCGATGCGTGCACAAGTGCAAATCGGTAATAACCCTGGCTTGTGAAAAAATCTGGATTCCGTCATTAGCTTGCCCAACACAGAGAAAATTGACGAACTCGTGCTGGAGAAATTGCATCCAGTTTTAAATATATAATTTTTTAGTTAACACAGAGCTCTGTCTCCAAGTAGAGCTCATTCTGAGCTACACGCAGACGTTTTTGGGAGCAGGAGCTCCTTTGCATATTAGGTCACACTCCCCTGATGTAGCCAGTCCTTCAAGAGCTTACAGTAGGCCCTGTAAGAAGAGCCCTGTAAGCTCTTGGAGGATTGGCTACGTCAGGGGGGTGCGGCCTAATTTGCAACGGAGTTCCTGCTACAAAAAAAACCCCTGGCTATACAGACATGCACACTAAGCAGTGTTTCTTAAAAAACACTTGTCGGGCATCAGGAAAGATGCCAGCGGGCACTGTGGTGTCCGTGGGCACCGTGCTGGGAACCCACTGTATTAGCAGTTCTAGGGGTGGTATCAGAAACTTGATCTTGTAGGCGGGGCCCATTTTGTAGCAGGAACTCCTTTGTATATTATGCCACGCCCCCCTGATGTAGCCAGTCCTCCCGGAACATAGGCCCTGAACTAAGAGCCCTGTAAGCTCTTGGAGGATTGGCTACATCAGGGGTAAGTGGCCTAATATGCAAAGGAGTTCCCACTACAAAAAAAGCCCTGCTCGTAGGCCTTTGGTAGACAAAAAAATGTAACCATGGTTGTCATTAAGCATGGTTAAAGGTGACGAGCATATCCATACTCTTTCCACCTGGAAGGACTTCCACACGTGGAATCATTGGTCAAAGCGCTGCGTGTTTGGAAATCTTCCCCACGGTTGATGCGGCTCTGCTTCCTGCACCTCTTTCCTCGTCTGAAGAAGCGTGCATGCCCACGAGAGCTTACGTTCTGGATGAAACTGTTGGTCTTAAAGGTGCAATCGACTCCTATTTTGTGCAGCCAACCGTAGTTAAACGTCAAGCTTCCAGATACGCATTGTAGCATGTTATCGTTTCAGTAGTGTGTACCATTCCGACCGGAAAGGGGTATAAGCCTGTGTCAACTTCAGAACTGTTTGTTGTCTTCAGCCTGGGTTAACACTGACTGTGATCAGCCATGCTAACCCTGGTTAAGATTTCAAGTTTTGCAGTAGTTTTTAACTGCAATTGGTTTTCGTTCTGGATTGGCCCTATCCAGGGCCTTTTTTTGTAGCAGGGACTCCTTTGCATATTAGGCCACATCTCCCTGTTTTCGCCATTCCCCCTGGAGCTCACGAAGCTCTTAGCATAGGGCCTACGGAATGCTCCAGGATTGGCTACATCAGGGGCATGTGGCCTAATATGCGAAGGAGCTCCTACTACGCAAAACAGCCTTGGCCGTAACTGTGGTTTGCTGCGCAAAGCCTGGTTCAGACCTCAAGCCGTGTCGTGGTTTTGATTGTACGAATCCTTCCCACTGGATAGTCTACGGACCTGCCTGTTTTCTCGCGAGCAAAGGGGCAGGGAGCAGAGTAATGCGCTTAACCGTGGTTCAGTTCGTTGTGTTAACGAGGAACAACGCAAATTATGGATTGCAAACTAAATCAGTTTCACATCCTCTCTTGCAGCCGATCCTTAACCACGATTCTAGTAGTCATGTGGAACACCTTTCCCCCAGAGCAAAGTATCATGTTTTTATTCTGCCTTTCCTTTAAGGAACACACAACAGTTAACCATTCGCTGCTCCATTTGATTGGCACCAAAATCCTTTGGGGGTAGGTTAGGCTGCCAGTATGCCGTCTACAGCCTTTAGCGCTTCCAACCTTCATGTGGAATGGTATTAGCCAGCAGCTTCCGGCGTGTGCCTGAATTTCCTTTGGTTTCACCTTGCCTGGCTTTCAGCAGTGAATAGTGTATGAACTCACGCATTGTCCTAAGCATGAGGCTTACCCCTGGCTTGGGGAAATCAGCTCTTGGAAAAGTTGCTATAGCCTGTTGTAAGGGCAGATAAGGAATAGGCGTTACTAGAGCCAGTTTGGTGCAGTGGTTAAGTGCGCGGACTCTTATCTGGGAGAACCGGGTTCGATTCCCCACTCCTCCACTTGCACCTGCTGGAATGGCCTTGGGTCAGCCATAGCTCTGGCAGAGGTTGTCCTTGAAAGGGCAGCTGCTGTGAGAGCCCTCTCAGCCCCACCCACTTCACAGGGTGTCTGTTGTGGGGGAGGAAGGTAAAGGAGATTGTAGGCCGCTCTGAGCCCCTGTCCTTGAAAGGGCAGCTGCTGTGAGAGCCCTCTCAGCCCCGCCCACCTCACAGGGTGTCTGTTGTGGGGGAGGAAGGTAAAGGAGATTGTGAGCCACTCTGAGACTCTGTCCTTGAAAGGGGAGCTTCTGGGAGAGCTCTCTCAGCCCCACCCACCTCACAGGGTGGCTGTTGTGGGGAAGGGGGAAGATAAAGGAGATTGTAAGCCACCCTGATTCAGAGAGAAGGGCAGGATATAAATCGATGGTCGTCTTCTACTAGGCCTAAGGTACAATAAATCACCGAAAACAGAGATCATCGCAGTTCCCTGCTGGGCATTTTTGATGCATTTTCGGTTGTTTGAACCTGCATTCCCCCCCCCCCCCCCCCGCCTTAACCTGTTTCCTTTTGTGGGGGGGATGCTTTTATTATTGGGGGGGTATTTTGCTGTTGACATTTGCTGCACAAGTGGATTTTAATGTCTGTATTCCCTGGAAAACTCTCTCATCGGGAGAGCTGCAAGAAAATTATTTCTTATCCAGAAAGGATGTTAGTGTATCTCTTTATTAGTGTTATTGTTACTAAATAAACTTGGTGTAGCCTTTTAAGCAATGAGCCATCAAAGATCTCTCTTCGGGTGCTTGAGCATAACTCCTCTGGGCCTGTTATGTACCAGCTGTGTCTGTCACCATCCCATAAGAAAAAGTTCTGTTTTCGAAATTGTAGTGATCAGCCTTCGTGGCCTGAATATCTCCCTCTCCCCTCTGGACTCCAGTAAAACGTACTGACTCTGTCTGGGGTCTCTGAAGACATTCAGCGCTTCCCAGCGAAGGAGAGGGGGAATAAAGTGTGAGAATTTTGGAGACAGACAAAAGGAAGCGATCCTTCGCTCCTGGAGTAGCTTGGGGAAGTTAGTACCACAGAAGGTAGAGATGGCTACTAGGTTAGGTTGTCTTGAAAAGGGGATTAGGCAAACCCATGGAGAAGTCTGCCTCTATAGCTGTTTGCAGGGCTTTCTCTTTTTTTCTTTTTTTTGTAGCAGGAACTCCTTTGCAAATTAGGGCCCGCCCCCCTGATGTAGCCAATCCTTATGGAGCTTACAGGAGAGGAGGCGGCTGAGAGGTGATAGGATCACCATCTTAGGATCAGCCAGTTTGGCGTAGTGGTTAAGTGTGCGGACTCTTATCTGGGAGAACCGGGTTTGATTCCCCCACTCCTCCACTTGCACCTGCTGGAATGGCCTTGGGTCAGCCATAGCTCTGGCAGAGGTTGTCCTTGAAAGGGCAACTGCTGTGAGTGTCCTCTCAGCCCCATTCACCTCACATGGTGTTCGTTGTTGGGGAGGAAGATAACGGAGATTGTGAGCCACTCTGAGTGGAGCACAGAATATAAATCCAATGTCGTCTTCATCATCTTCAAGTCCTTGAAAGGCTGTCATATAGAGGATGGTGTAGGATTGTTTTCTGTAGCCCCAGAAAGTTGGACTAGAACCAGTGGGTTGAAATTAAATCAAAAGAGTTTCTGGCTCAACATTAGGAAGAACTTCCTGACCGTTAGAGCAGTTCCTCAGTGGAACAGACTTCCTGGGGAGGTGGTGGGCTCTCCTTCCTTGGAGGTTTCTAAACAGAGGCTAGATGGCCGTCTGACAGCGATGAAGATCCTGTGAATTTAGGGGGAGGCGTTGGTGAGTTTCCTGCATTGTGCAGGGGGTTGGACTAGATGACCCTGGAAGTCCCTTCCAACTCTATGATCCTAGAACTCTTCTTACAGGGCCTACTGTAAGCGCTCGGAGGACTGGCTACATCAGGGGTGTGGCCTAATATGCAAAGGAGTTCCTGCTACAAAAAAGACACTGGCTATTTGTCATGAGGATAGAATGGAGGCTCCCCCGTTCAAGAGCAGTGTTGAGTTGAATATGAGTTCCTGGAAGGGGGGGGGGGCGATGACAAAGGGAGGCTGTGACCTTCCTGCTCTTGCTTGTATGCCTCCTAGGGGCATCTGCTTGGCTGCAGTGCGGCCCAGGATCCCAAATGAGAGGGCCACGTGAAGCTGCAATATACTGAATCAGACGCCCCCCCCAGTCCATCACAGTATTTTCTGCTCAAATTGGCAGAGGGTCTCCAGGGTCCCAGGCTGAGGTCTTTCCCATCACCCTCTGCCTGGTCCTTTGAACTGGAGATGCCGGGGATTGAACCGGGGACCTTCTGCATGCCAAGCAGAGGCTGTTCCCCAAAGCCACAACCCCTACTGCAGCTCTCCGGGGTCTCAGGTAGAAGTCTTTCACCTCTCCTACCCCCTGGTCCTTTTAACTGGAGATTCCAGGGATTGAACCTGGGACCTTCTGCATGCCAAGCAGAGGCTGTTCCCCTGAGTCACAACCCCTTCTGCAGCTCCCCGGGGTCTCAGGTAGAAGTCTTTCACCTCACTTATTGCCTGGTCATTTTAACTGTAACTGAAAACACAAAGGACTGAACCTGGGACCTTCTGCATGCTAAGCAGAGGCTGTTCCCCTGAGCCACAACCCCTACTGCAGCTCTCCAGGGTCTCAGGTAGAAGTCTTTCACCTCACCTACCCCCTGGTCCTTTTAACTGGAGATGCCGGGGATAGAACCTGGGACCTTCTGCATGCCAAGCAGAGGATCTACCTCTAAGCCACAGCCCCTCTCCATAGCTCTCCAGGGTCTCAGGCTGAGGTCTTTCCCATCACCTCCTGCCTGGTCCCTTTGAACTGGAGATGCCGGGGATTGAACCGGGGACTTCCTGCGTCCCAAGCAGATGCTCTACCACTGAGCCGTAAGCCCTGCTCAGACTGGCAGCAGCTCTCCGTGGTCTCATGCTGAGGTCTTTGACATCACCTACTGCCTTGTCTTTTCAGCTGGGGATCGAACCTGGGACCTTCTGCATACAAAGCAGAGGCTGTTCCACTGAGCTATAGCCTCTGTTGAGACTAGCTGCAGCTCTCCAGGGTCTCAGGTAGAAGCCTTTCGCCTCACCTCCTGCCTGGTCCTTTGAAATGGAGATGCCGGGGATTGAACCAGGGACCTCCTGCATGTTAAGCAGAGAGCCAGTTTGGTGTAGTGGTTAAGTGTGCAGACTCTTTTTTTATTTTCTGGGAGAACCAGGTTTGATTCCCCACTCCTCCACTTGGCAGCTGCTGGCCTTGGGTCAGCCATGGGTCTCATAGTTGTCCTTGAAAGGGCAGCTTCTGGGAGAGCTCTCTCAGCCCCACCCACCTCACAGGGTGTCTGTTGTGGGGGAGGAAGGGAAAGGAGATCGTGACCGCTCTGAGACTCTTGAGATTCAGAGTCTAGGGCAGGATACAAATCCAATATCATCATCATCATCTTCTCCCACTGAGCTATGGCAGCAGCTCTCCAGGGTCTCAAGCTGAGGTCTTTCCCATCACCTACTGCCTGGTCCTTTTAACTGGAGATGCCGGGGATTGAACCTGGGACCTTCTGGACGCCAAGCAGAGGCTCTGCTACAGAACCTTTGGTCTAGAATGGCTCCTGTTATGTTTTTATGGCAGATCAGTGGTGGTTAAAGGCTCACACTGAAGGTGATCTCCATTCATTTGGGCCCAGCTTATAATACAGGAATAAAGGACAAAAACCGAAGAGACAAAACAGAAGAAGGAGGACCAAACACCAACCAGCCTCTCCTAGGTTTCCAAAGAATTCCCCGATTCTCTTGAAACAGCATTTGAAAACCCCCGGGGCCTCTGGCCTAATGCGATAGCCAAGTTGATCTTTGGTGTGGCTTGACTCACAACAGAGAGATGAGTTCACAGCTAGTTTTGTAGCATTATTTGACGTTCAGCAGTTCCCTGTGGGTTGCCTGTACAGAGCTGCCATTTACAGCTCTGATCTGTTTCTTTGCAGTGATTCTGATTTCAGGGGTCATGAGTGGGAGGGGAGGGGAGTTTGGGCAGTCGTGGCTGGCAGAACTTGCTTTGCGTGAATAGCAGGAGTTCGAATCACGTGTCCTGTGCTTGTTTCACCAGCTGGAAAAACACAAATGTATCATCCTCGTGTGCCAAAACTGCTAATCAGATGAACCAAATAAAAAGGCTTGTGCAGAGATCCGCTGTCTGTCTGTGGCCTTCTGTATCTCTCTCCCACCTAGAAATTCATGGAATCCGTATGCGATTTCACTGGCTTATAAAACAGTAGTTCTCAGCCTTTTGAGTCTAGTGACCCACAAGTCTGAATTTACTTGGTGGGGTGACCCATGTAGGTCTGGCCCGAGCTTTTTTGTCAAAGTATTTCTGGGGCACGCACCTGGTTCAGCATGCCATTTCCCATTGCGTACAACCACATGCCTTCAAGAAACCAACACACTTTGTGCAAACGGCATAGCTGCCCCCAAGCCTCACTTGGGGCAGATCACAGAAGCGGATCTTCAGAACCTCTAAATTGTATTGTGCTCTTTCTTACCTCCCCTCAAAATACTAGCTTCGGGGCTCCGTTTTTCAGACTCCGTGTGAGAATTTCACTGAACTCCAGGATTTGACAGATTTTTCTAATATTTTTCTCCACAAAAAAATGGGGAAATAACCAAAACAGAGAAAGCAGACAGATGGAAATCTTCATCAAGCCACTGCGGCCACCTAGGAGAGAGTAATTTTAAAAGTATGATGTTCCCTCTACGTTGTGGAGTCGTTGCGAGCAAAAATACTTTGTGAGCTACTGGCATTAAAGTTGTGAGCTGCTGCATCAATGATTGTGCTCAGGGGCCATCCTTCCTGAGCAGGCTGAGCGAAGACAAAAATGGGCGAGCCAGAGGCTAAAAAAACTGAGCGGGCTCATATGAACTCGGCTTAGAGGGAACACTGGATGGGAGTAAGGTTGCTTTATGACAATTCTAATTCAAGAATTTTACGGGAGATGCTGAGCTGATATAATTTAGTACCCCTCCCGGTGATGTCAAGGGCGTGTGGCATATGCAAATAATTTGTGCTGAGCTCCGGCACCTCTTTTTCTACAAAATGAACCCTTGCTGCTCCCAGTATAGGATCACAGAGTTGGAAGGGGCAGATCTTCAGTTTATGAAGTGCTAAGCGTGAAGATTGAGCCTCTGGTGTGGAATGAGCCATCATCAGCTCCCCTCTATTTAAAAAACATGTTTTGAAGGTTCTGGATATCCGACCTAGCTAGGAGGTGAGTGCATTGATTAGTTGTGAAACAATAGCTTCAGCTATCAACCTCCGTACTTACCTTTGGCCCCAAGGGTCATCGCAGAGGTCCCTCAGCCCTTTTTGAGCTTGTGGACACCTTTGGAATTCTGACGCATGGCAGTGGACACAAAATGGCTGCCAAAGGAGGTGGAGCCAAAAGCAAAAGCAGGTAGCAAGGTTAGATATAACTCTTAATAGCAGCACTTCAAAACTTCATAAGCTGTTTAACAGGATGCCTTGATCTGCAAAGCCAAATCAATTTTTTTTTAAAGCAGGAACACAGTTCCAGCTGGCTTGGCATCAGGGGATGTGGCCTAATATGCAAACGAGTTCCTGCTGGGCTTTTTCTATCAAAAAAAGCCCTGCGTGAAACAATGGTGACATCAGGGGCCATGGCCTAATATGCAAGTGAGTCCCTGCTGGGATTTTTCCACACAAAAAAAAAAGCCCTGCAGATCATGAACCTTTAACGTAGCTTGAAGGGAACTGAATTTCACGGGCGATCCCTCCCGCTCCTCTATTTATGGATCCAAATTGATCCAAGCTTGGCTTTGCAGTGGCTTTCTTCCCTACCCCATCGTGTTTTATCCTAGCAACCCTGCGGGATACTTTAGCTTCAGGGAACGTCTGACATAAAACTTTCTCTGAACAGAGATTTGAACTCGGCTCTCCAACTTCATCGTTTTCCGCAGCTCGCTGGCTTGGGTATGCTGCACCCTTTTCCAAGTCTGCTATTTTACAGCCAGCTACACACATCGTTCCTCATAATTCCTCACTCATGAGCTTTGGCATGTCCCAGCACCAGGGCAGATGCTGTCCTCTCGTTCATTGCTTGAGGGTACGTCCTGCACGGATGTGTTATCCTCTTTATGTCTGCCATCCTTCATTTTCCAGTTTCCCTTGCACAAATCCCCCCCCCTTTAATCCCTTAATCCCGTTTGCAAAACCTCATCTTCTAAACTGTTTCTCGTTTTTTTCTTTCGAAGTTCCGCTGGGGACGTGCCAACAGCCAGAAAAGCTAGGCAAGAAACGTCCTTTCTTCCTCAGGTCTGGCGTGAGCGGGGCATCCATTTTCTTTTCCAGCAGAAAAATCTGTCATGTCCACTCCTCTTCGACTTGTTAAATTGACTGAGGCGATCTCTTTACTTTTGTAAGTTTAGCAAAAGGTGTGGCCCTTAAAAAGCAGAAGATTGAGGGCCACGCAATCGCATAGAAAATTACAGTTCTAATTGAGTTTAAGAGGTACAAAAAAGGGTAAAGGTAGTCCCCTGTGCAAGCACCAGTCATTTTTGACTCTGAGGGTGACGTTGCTTTCATAACGTTTTCATGGCAGGGCGGTTTGCCATTGCCTTCCGCAGTCATGTCTTTCCCCCAGAAAGCTGGGTACTCATTTTTCTGACCTCAGAAGGATGGAAGCCTGAGTCAACCTTGAGCCGCCTACCTGAACCCAGCTTCCGCCGGGATCCAACTCAGGTCATGAGCAGAGTTTAGGGTTGCAGTACTGCAGCTTTACCACTCTGCGCCACGGGGCTCTTTTAAGAGGTACAGGTCCTCCATAAATGGCGTGTTAGAAGGGTGTGCAACATGGCTGTGTAACAAAATTTCCACTGCAGAAAGCCAGCCAAAAAGTTCCTTGAGGGTCATCTAGTCCACCCCCCTGCACAATGCAGGAAATAGGGTTGCCAATCCCCAGGTGGGGACAGGGGATCCCCTGGTTTGGAGGCCCTCCCCCGGCTTCAGGGTCATCAGAAAGCGGGGGGGGGGAGGGAAATGTCTGCTGGCACTCCATTATTTCTTATGGAGACTGATTCCCATAGGGTATAATGGAGAATTGATCCATGGGTATCTGGGCCTCGGGGGGGGGGGGCTGTTTTTTGAGTAGAGACACCAAATCTGCAGCATAGCATCCGATCCCTCTCCTCAAAAGACCCTCCAAGTTTCAAAAAGATTGGGCTGAGGGGTCCAATTCTATGAGCCCCCAAAGAAGGTGCCCCTTTCCTTCGTTATTTCCAATGGAGGGAAGGCATTTAAAAGGTGTGCGGTCTCTTTAAATGCGATGGCCAGAACTCCCTTTGGAGTTCAATTGTGTTTGTCACAACCCTGCTCCTGGCTCCACCCCCAAAGTCCCTCAATATTTGTTGAATTGGGTCTGGCAATCCTAGCAGGAAGCGACCTCTTGCCCACTCCCTCAGTAACCCTTGCTCTCTGCTCAGAGGAAGGCAAAAACCCTCCAGGATCTCTTGGCCTGTCTAGCTTGGAGGAAGTTTCCTTCCTTACCTTGAAGCAGTGATCGGCTTTACCCTGGGCATGTAGGAAAAGGCCACGAGAATCAAGCACTGGCTCATTCCTGCCCTCCCCACTGCTGGAGCCAGTTTGGTGACGTGGTGAAGTGCACGGACTCTTATCTGGGAGAACCGGGTGTGATTCCCCACTCCTCCACTTGCACCTGCTGGAATGGCCTTGGGTCAGCCATAGCTCTCGCAGAGGTTGTCCTTGAAAGGGCAGCCGCTGGGAGAGCCCTCTCAGCCCCACCCACCTCACAGGGGGCGAGAAGATATAGGCTTGTAAGCCGCTCTGAGATTGATTCAGAGAGAAGGTTAAAAAAAAGGTAAAGGAAAGGTCCCCTGTGCAAGCACCAGTCGTTTCCGACTCTGGGGTGACATTGCTTTCAAAGCGTTTTCACGGCAGACTTTTTTAATGGGGTGGTTTGCCATTGCCTTCCCCATTCATCTACACTTTCCCCCCAGCAAGCTGGGTCCTCATTTTACCGACCTCGGAAGGATGGAAGGCTGAGTCAACCTGGAGCCGGCTACCTGAACCAAGCTTCCGCTGGGATCGAACTCAAGTCGTGAGAAGAGAGCTCGGACTGCAGTACTGCAGCTTTACCACTCTGTGCAATGGGGCTCTTTTTAGAGAGAAGGGTGGGGTATAAATCTGCAATCTTTCTTCTTCTTTCTCTCCTCCCCCTCTTTAAATATATATTTTTTTATTTCTCATTTAAAAAACCAAGAATTATGACAGTGGACGATAATTATACAATGCAAGCATAAGAGAAAACCAGCAATGCGACAATATGAAAATCGCAACATAATAATTAACATGTTTGTGAAACAATTATCTATGCATAATATTTTGAATAACAACAACCAGGGTTTTTTCAGTCACTCTCTTGTTTAGGTGCTGTTATACAACAGAAGCGAGCTATAATTCTGTTCCTTTCTGTCTTGGTTCACTTTCTCACGTATTCTTCCTCTCCTAAAGGAGAATCGTTTCTGCTAAATCAGAAAGCCAAGGGGGGGTATGTTGGTTGGCAATAAAAATAACAAAAGGAAACCAAACCAATCCAAAATTAGACATAAAAGTACCTTTTTCAGCCTTGTGAACATTGGTATAATACACAACAGGTTCCGATGTATGCAGAGGAAAAATACAAAAACAATCACCAGATAACAATACCTTCACACTCTCATTGTGTACATCAGCTCTATTTAAGGTAAAGGTAGTCCCCTGTACAAGCACCAGTCGTTTTTGACTCTGGGATGACGTTGCTTTTGCAGTGTTTTCACGGCAGACTTTTTACGTGGTGTTTGCCATTGCCTTCCCCAGTCATCTACGCTTTCCCCTCAGCAAGCTGGGGTCTCATTTGACCGACCTCGGAAGGATGGAAGGCTGAGTCGACCTCGAGCCGGCTACCTGAAAACTCAGCTTCCACTGGGGATCGAACTCGGGTCGTGAGCAGAGATTCAGACTGCAGCTTTACCACTCTGCGCCACGGGGCTGTAGGCTCTGTTTAGCGTAACACAAATAAACACGTGAAATACAATCGTACGTTACTTACAGCCGCTCAAGGCTGAAACTCGGTGCTCTTCTCTTCTCCAAAAGTCTATTCCAAACTAAATTCAATGTTCGATATTCCAAGGCAAATGCCTCTGTGATATCAGCTCATATATCTGCCATTGTAGGTGGGGCATTGGAAGCTGCCCGCCATCTCTTGGTCTGCCTACATTGAACATATGAAGCTGCCTTCTACTGAATCAGACCCTGGGTCCATCCAAGTCAGTATTGTCTACTCAGACTGGCAGCGGCTCTCCAGGGTCTCAAGCTGAGTTTTTCACACCTATTTGCCTGGACTTTTTTAGTTGGAGATTGAACCTGGGACCTTCTGCTTACCAAGCAGATAGATGCTTTACCACTGAGCCACTGTCCCTCTCTCAATTCACAGGGTGGGTTTTTTTTTTTATTTTTATGTGTGCATGTGTGTGTGTGCACCTGACAGCCATGACAACCTCTGGAGACTGACCCCTACAGGGGACATGGAAAATATTCAGAGAGGTGGCTGAATAGAGCCTGCACCTGCCCTCCTGACTGCTGGTATTCCAAGGAGGTCTCCCTTTAAGGACTTGCCAGAGTCAGCCCCGCTTAGCTTCTGAGAACTGATGAGATCAGGCTTACCTGGGCTATCAAGGTCAGCGCCACGGAAAATAATTTCAAACACGGAAAAAGATTTCAATCTTAGCAGCAGTGTGCATGAAAAGGATCTAAGGGTCTTAGTGGAGCATACATGAGTCAACAGTGTGACGCGGGTGGCTAAAAAAGGCAAAAGCGATTTTAGGCTGTATCAACAGAAGTATAGTGTTCAGATCACGTGAAGTGACGGTATTACTTTACTCTGCTGTGGTAAGACCACACCTGGAGTATTGTGTTCAGTTTTGGGCACCACATTTTAAGAAGGATATAGACAAGCTGGAACAGGTCCAGAGGAGGGCAACGAAGATGGTGAGGGGTCTGGAGACCAAGTCCTATGAGGAAAGATTGATGGAGCTGGGGATGTTTAGCCTGAAGAGGAGGCGGCTGAGAGGTGATAGGATCACCATCTTCAAGTATTTGAAGGGCTGTCATAGAGGATGGTGTGGGATTGTTTTCTGTGGCCCCAGAAGGTAGGACCAAAACCGATCGTTGAAATGAAATCAGAATAGTTTCTGGCTCAACATTAGGAAGAACTTCCTGACCGTTAGAGTGGTTCCTCAATGGAACAGGCTTCCTCATATTTGTTATTATGACCAGACTTATAATTATTATAATAATAATTATTAATTTAGAATAATTCCCCTCCCCTATAATGCAAAGCAGGGGCACCTTGTAGAGCAAGCAGACCTCTGTCCTACCATCAAGGAAAGCTGATGGGAAAAGCACTCTGCGCATGGGCAGAGGTCTGTTTGCTTTACAACCTCGTGAATGCGTTGATACAAAAATAGGGCTTTTTAAAAGCAGGAACGCAGTTCCAGCTGGCTTGGTGTCAGTGGGTATGGCCTAATATGCAAATGAGTTCCTGCTGGGCTTTTTCTACAACAAAAGCCCTGTACAAAAACCATCCTGTTGGCATGGGTTGCCAATCCCCAGGTGGGAACAGGGGATCCCTCAGGTTTGAGGCCCTTCCCCCACTTCAGGGCCATCAAAAAGCGGGGGGCGGGGAGAGGGAAATGTCTGCTTCATTATTCCCTATAACTTCATTATTTCCTATGGAAACGATTCCCATGGGGTATTATGGAGAATTGATCCGCGGTTAACTGGAGCTCTCTGGGGGGCTGTTTTTTGAGATAAAAAGGAAAAGGAAAGGTCCCCTGTGCAAGCACCAGTCGTTTCTGACTCTGGGGTGACGTTGCTTTCACAGCAGACTTTTGGACGGGGTGGTCTGCATTGCCTTCCCCAGTCATCTACACTTTCCCCCCAGCAAGCTGGGGACTCATTTTACCGACCTCGGAAGGATGAAACCAGCTTCCGCCGGGAACGAACTCAGGTCCTGAGCATAGAGTTCATTTTTTTTTTTTGAGTTTTACTTTTATTTAATCCATCATTACATACAATGCTTTCAAAGACCGATTAATGCCATACAAACAAAATATCCAAGACAGTTATCGAAAGAACATTCAAATAACATCACGGACTTCTTACCGCTTCCAAATGGAGGTGAAACTGTGGAAAACACCGAAATCTAGTATTGTACTACCTTTCACGCGATTAACATACTGTATCTAAAAAAAAAGGCTTCCTGAACTAAAATTAATCATTCCTGATTTCGTTTTGATCAATTTCTAACCATGAATAAACCTTATTCCATTAGCTTTTTCCTTTGTGTCTCCCTTGATTATGTTTGCTAATATGTCCATTTCCACCATATTTAAAATCTTTTGAGAGATTTCTTCTCTTTCAGGTATAAGTTTAGTTTTCCAGTACTGAGCGAATAAAATTCTAGCGACCGTTATGATATATACTGTAATAGTTTCGTCCTCACGTGGTACCATATCTCTAACTAATGACAATAACATAAATTCTGGTTTAAGAGGAAATTTTACCTTCAGTATCTCACTTAAAATTTGATGGATTTCCTTCCAGTATTTTTTGGACACATTACATGACCTCCATAGGTGAAAGTATGTTCCTACTGTTACATCACATTTCCAGCAAATTGGTGAGAACGTTTTATTAATTTTGTTAAGTACAATCGGGGTAATATGCCATCTATAAAAAAGCTTTATAAATTTTCTCGCATATTAACTGGCTTTATAATCTTAAAGTTATTCCTCCATAGAATTTCCCATTGTTCTAACGTGATACTACAGTCGAAATTCTGAGCCCATTTTATCATTACATGTTTAACAGTCTCCTTCTCAAGTTTTATTTGAAGAAGATAATTATAAACTTTCTTGATCGTTTTACCAGTTCTAGCTATTAATATTGTGTCGAAATCGAAGTTTGATTTTGTAAATCCCCTAATTTTGTCCTCATTAATTTAGCTGCGATTTGGATCAATGTCCACCAATCTACAGAAAACCCTCTGGCTTCTAAATCCTCCTTCTTTCTCATCCTATCATTGTCATCTAAGATATCGAAGTATCTGACTGTTATCTCGGGGTGCCACAATTGCGGGCGGATTGTAGCTTCCACCGGAGATATCCATCTAGGTGTCTTATCATAAATTATCTTTTTTATCTTCATCCAAGTTTTCAGTAAAGCTTTGCGGACCAGGTGTCTTTAGAAATAAGTTTGAGGCTTAGGAACATACCACAAATTAGCATGCCAGCCAGCTTGTAAATCAGCCCCCTCAATTGTCAGCAAACGAGTGTCTTCTAACATAACCCAGTCCTTTAACCACACCGCGGCACAGGCTGTATAGTAGATCTCAAAATCCGGTAAACCAAGGCCACCATTTTCTTTTATGTCGGTTAAATTTTTCCAGCTAATTCTTGGTTTCTTCCTTGCCATATAAAATTTTTAACTAAATAATTCAATCTAGCAATAAAATTTTCCTTTACTGCGAAATTTGCCGTTTGAAACAAAAATAAAACTTTTGGGAGAATCGTCATTTTGATAAGCGCCACACGTCCCATAAATGATATTTTCAAATTTTCCCATTTTTGAAACAAAATAGCTATTTCTTTCAAAAGAGGTGCAAAGTTATCTTCATAAATTGAACTGCATCTTCCCGAAATTGTTAAACCCAGATATCTTATTTTTTTAACCCTTTGGAATCCTGATCTCCTTTCCAGCTCTAAGATATCTTGATCTGACAAATTTTTAGCTATGAATTTTGACTTATTTTTATTGATCTTTAAACCGGCTACCCGGCCATATTCGGTTAAGTGATTTAAAACCGGGTCCCACGATTCCAACGGATTTTGCAAGACAAGTAACATGTCATCTGCATAGCTTAACACTTTGTAATTTTCCTTTCTAATTTTTATACCTTCCACTCTTCTGTCTTGCCTAATAGTTTCAATTAGTAATTCTAGGGTTAAAATGAATAATAAAGGAGACAAGGGGCAGCCTTGTCTTGTGCCTTTTTTTTAAACAGATTTCCTCCGTCAAATCTCCGTTAATTATTATCTTTGCATATTGTTTATCATAAATCATTCGAATGTTACTTACAAACTTATCTCCAAATTTGATTTTCCAATAATTCCAGCAATAAACTCCAGTCTGCATTATCGAATGCTTTTTCCGCATCAAGAAACAAAAAGGCCAATTTTTTATCATTGTTAAACTCGGCATACTCTAGAAAATTAAATAACAATCTGGTGTTTGTCCGTAAATGTCTTCCGGGTATAAACCCTGTTTGATCAGGGTGTATAATATCCTTTATAATAGATTTCAATCTATTTGATAGGATTGTTGCGAATATTTGTAGTCTATGTTTAATAATGATATGGGGCGATAATTTGCGATGTCATCGGCCTCCTTACCAGGTTTAGGTATAAGCACCACATTGCTGTGGCGCCAGGATTCAGGGATAACAGCCTTGGTCCAGACCTCCTCTAATAAATCCTTGAATGGATCTATCAAAGATTCCTTGAAAGTTATATAATATTCTGGCGGTATGCCATCAGGTCCCGCCGCCTTATGACTTTTAATTTTACTCCACGCTGATACAATTTCAGCCATTGATATCGGACCCGACAGTAAATCTCTCTGTTCAACTGTTAGCTTCATCCTATTTTGGTTAATTATATATTCTTTTTGTTCTTCTACGTTTCTCTCCTCCTTACTATATAGTTTTTTGTAAAACTCTTGCACTATATCTTTCATTTCCTGTAAATCGGGTATTCCGTCCATTTTTATCTTTAATGTTTTAATCACTTTCTTTTCTCTCTCCTTCCTAACCCTGTAGGCTAACCACTTTCCCGGTTTATTTGCCTTGTCGAAAAAATATGCTTTAGCATAAGCTATCTTTGCCTCCATCTGTTCTAAATAAAGTAAATGTATCTTATGTTGTAAATTTCTGATTTCCGATCTGAGCTCCTTCAGTGAGGGATTTGCCTTTAACTGTGACTCTTTACTCTTAATTAAAGCTGTCCAATTTATTACGTTGTTCTTCTCCTCCCTCCGTTTTTTGGCATTGTAACTAATAACCAGCCCCCTAAAGTAAGCTTTACTGGCTTCCCAAGTTGTTATCTGCGAAACCTCCTTCTGTGTGTTTATTTTTAAAAAAATCTTCATTTCCTCCCCTATATATCGGATGAAGTTCTTATCCTTTAATAAATATGAATTCATTCTCCAGCCCGTGTTCCTTCTGCCAACATTGAATGCTATCATAACAGGGGCATGATCTGCTATTGTGGAAGGGAGAATATCCGTTTCTCGTACCAGTTTCATTAACCCTGGGGAAATCCAAATTGCATCAATCCTTGACCAGGATCTGTGTCTAGCTGAAAAAAACGTGTAATCTCTTTTCTTTGGGTTAAGAGTGCGCCAAACATCTACTAGAGCAAATTCGTCCGCTAATCTCAGAAAGTTTTCAGATAAAATATTACCCCTGTTTTTCTTGGATTTCTTTTTCTCACTACTAAAGCTTCGATCAAACTCTGGGTTTTCCACGGCATTAAAATCTCCTATAATACAAATATTCTCATATTGGGCCGAATTTACTTTAGCATATAATTCTTTAAAGAAAGGTCTTTGATTCTCATTGGGTGCGTACAAATTGACCAGGAGAAACTTATTTGAATCCTTTATTATCTCTATACCCTGCATTCTGGCGTCTTTACCCTCGAAAATTAATTCCGCATGCACACCTTCTTTGACATAAGTCACCAGCCCTCTCTTCCTCTTATCGTCTTCCGAAGAAATTATAGCTTTGCCAAGTTTTTTGTTATTTAAAAGAAATTCATCCTTCTTCCTCATATGAGTTTCTTGAACACAAACAATATCTGCTTTAAATTTAATTAATTGTAAAAAAGTTCGTTTCCTTTTTCTAGGCGAATTTAGACCATTCACATTGATCGAAATAATCTTTAGACTGTGTGCCATACTGTTTTCTTAGTTATTCTCTAGAGTTTTTTTCTTTTTCTGCGACCTAGTCTCCCTTTTTGAGTCTTCAGCCTGCGGGACCTCCCCCTCTTCCCTTTCCTCTAAATCCAGTAGTTGCTGTTCTTTTTATGTATCTATAAGTGTTCGCTGCGTCTCAGACTGTTCCACCCGGAATTTCTCTTTTTGCCGATTAATGCTGTACGTTTTAAAAAACTCCTCCAGTTTGGCCGGTGAATCTATCCTAAATCTGTTATTAAGGTACGTGAATATCATACCCTCTGGCACTAACCACCTATAAGGGATACCTTTTCTCTGTAAAGTCAAAGCCAAATGACTATACTCTTTTCTCTTCAGTCTGATCTGCCAGGGAGTATCTTTCATAACCTTTATCTTAGTTCCTTTTATAATTAACTGCTGTTCCCTGGCTTCCCGCCAAACCTTTTCTTTAACCGTCCTTCGGACAAATCTCACATGGACCTCTCTGTTAAGTCCATTCCTTCTAGCATACATAGTACTGACTCTGTGAACCCAATCTATTTCTCTTTCAGCTTCAGTCTGTTCTATCGACAAAAGATCTGCGACTGCCTCCGCCATTACTTCAACCAAGTTTTCATTCTTTTCCTCTGATATATTTAGGAACCTTAACACATATTCAGCTTGGCCCATTTCCATCTGCATACTTTTATTCTCTAATTTAACCTGATTTCCTTCAAGTTCATTTATTTTCCCTTCCAGTGATTTAAGTTTACCGTCTATGGATTTGGTTACTTTGACTATTTCAGTTATATCTTGCCTTGTTTCTCCAAATTTGTCATCTAATCTGTCCATTTTGGCTATCATACCCTCCATCTGTTTAGTTAGGGTTTCCTTCATTAGGTTTAATGCTTCTGAAAAATTTACTTGTATGTCTTTCAATGCATCCTGTGACAGAGCTGTTCCAACCGCCTTCGGTTGACCTGGCGAAAATTTACGCCTCCCTGCCTGAGACATTATCTTAGAATCAGTCAACAATTAGTCTTGTTATCCTGATTCTTGTTTCTTAAGCTCCGTACCTTCAAGAGCTCAACAAAATCTTCCACAGACTTTGAACTGTTATTAATATGTATCTTATAACGAAAATTGTCTCTAACGACTTATATCAAGTCTGAAAACCCAATGAGTAAGGACCTTCCCAGCAGTTAAAGACGCCTCTTGTCAGTCTGCAGAAACTGTCACATTCTAGGCTGTTCAATCGGAAAAAAGGAAAACAGCGTGAGGCACAAAGCGAGACACAGTCCATTGGTGTTGCCAACCTCCGGTCCTCCGCCCTTTCAGATCCCTCTCGGCAACAGCCTCCCTTCGCATGCGCCCTCCGGCTCACCGAACACTTCTTACTCTTCACCGTCCCGAGCAGACCCGAATCAATCAAATTGTAACCAACAACTTACAGCTTCAACAATTTGGGGCCGTTAGAAGCTGAGTGTCCTCGCCCCCGCACGTCGGCTTGGAGACGTAACTCGTCCTTACGTACTGCGTGAGACGTCACCTCTCCTGCAGCTTCGGCTTAACCCTTTACAGACAGTCTTCAAGCCTCCACGCCTCCTCAGCGAGGGGGTCTCGACAAGAGCGAGTATTAGTCCACCCAGCTCCCCATGTACCTCGGCACCTCAGCAAAGCAAACTGTCCACTCTTGGCTGTCAGCTCCCAGCGACTGCCTCTGCCTGTTGCAAGACTCCCGCTACACTCGGCGCCTCCGCCTTCTCTCCGTCAAACGCCCGGGTCCTGTCGTCTAGGCTTGGCTCAGACTGTCTCGTTTTTCAGTTCTTCGTTTCGGCTCCGTTTCAGCCCCTCCAAGCTTTTAAACTGCCGACGTAACCTCCGACACGTCCAAAAACAAACCAGTTTTAGCCAATTACAGCATAAGAATGAAGAAGTCCCCGCCGAGTAATTAACCAGCTGCTGTTCTCGACACCAACTAACTCTCCTCCTTCGCCATCCACGGCTCACCTCCGATAACCGGTGGCTGGGGCTAGTTCGCCATTACGCGCTTCCAACCTCGGCGTTTGAAGAGAAGGTAGAACACTTGGAGGCTACCACTTCGAGCCCCCACTATTCACCGCGCTCTTCTTACACACCCCCTCCTCAAACTGGAGGTGGTGCAGACCCGAAGGCCCCCCTAAAAGGTTGGAAATTTGGCTCGTCTTGAGGAGCTCTCTCAAAACGCTGCCGCACCGCCCCGCCGGAACCGGAACCTCCAGCATGTGTTTTTCCTCCTGAGCATAGAGTTCAGATTGCAGTACTGCAGCTTTACCTGGGGTGCATCATCTCCTCAGATGCCAAGATCGATAAGGAGATTGACAACAGGCTGGCAAAGGCAAACCGTGCATTTGGCCGACTGCACAAAAGAGTGTGGAGCAACAATCATCTGAAAAAAGGCACAAAGATCAATGTTTACAAAGCGGTTGTGATGACAACCCTCATCTACGGCTCCGAATCGTGGGTTTTATACCGTCATCACCTGCGACTCCTCGAGCGCTTTCATCAGCGCTGCCTTCGCACCATCCTCAACATCCACTGGAGTGACTTTGTGACCAACACTGAAGTTCTCAAGCGGGCGGAGGTTACCAGTATCGAGGCACTTCTGCTGAAGACGCAGCTGCGCTGGGCAGGGCATATTTCTAGGATGGAAAACCACCGCCTTCCCAAGATTGCCCTGTATGGCGAACTCTCCACCGGCCATCGAAATAGAGGGGCACCAAAGAAGAGGTACAAGGACTCCTTGAAGAAATCCCTTGGCGCCTGTCGCATCAACCATCACCAGTGGTCTGACCTAGCCTCAGATCGCAAAGCATGGAGACACACCATCCACCAGGCTGTCTCTTCCTTTGAGAACGCACGCATAGCTGGTCTTGAGGACAAAAGGAGATTGAGGAAGAATCGCACTGCTACAGCACCAACCCTAAATCAGACTTTTCCCTGCAGCCACTGTGGCCGGACCTGTCTGTCCCGCATTGGTCTTGTCAGCCACCAGCGAGCCTGCAGCAGACGTGGACTATTGCACCCTTCTTAAATCTTCGTTCGCGAAGCCAAGCCGAGAGAGAGAGAGAGAGACTGCAGCTTTACCACTCTGCGCCACGGGGCATTCAGTGCCTCTCTTCAAAACACCCTCCAAGTTTCAAAAGGATTAGATTAGGGGGTCCAGCTCTATGAGCGCCCAAAGAAGGTGCCCCTATCCTTCATTTTTTCCAATGGAGGGAAGGTATTTTAAAGGTGTGTGGTCCTTTTAAATGTGACGGCCAGAACTCCTTTCAGAGTTTTAATTATGCTCGTCACACCCTTGCTCCTGGCTCCACCCCCAAAGTCCCCAGATATTTCTTGAATTGGACCTGGCAATCCTGCATCCTGTTGCATTATTAATGCTAATGTTCAACTGGCACGGTCTGGGGCCTAGCCCTGCTCTTTGCAGCCAAGGCTCCAACTGCCACTTTCCATCCCCTCGAGCTACCGCCTCTCCCTCGCTCTCCCGGCGGCTCCCTCCCCACCCAATTACAACATGCGCCACTTTCCAACAGGGGAAACTCCCCAGCTCGGGCCTCTGTAGGGCCAGGCGCAGCGCGCAACGCACGCCGGGAGCGGGAGTCCGCCGACCCTCTCCCAAGCCTCTTCCGCGCTTCAAACGTACTCGATTTCCCAGCATCCCCTCCTCCCCCACCGCCTCTGAGGCGCGATGCCCGCCGGGAGCGGTAGTCTCCGCTGGTTTCCGCCGCTGGGAGTCCCCCGTGCGGCCGGGAGGGAAACCAACTCGCTTTCCCGTGGTGCTCCGCGGCCGGGCGCCGTGTTGTGGGAGCGCGAGCGAGGCGAAGGCCGCGACCCGGTCGGGGGCGGCCCAGGGCGGGTGCGTGAGGCGGAGGCGGCGGACCCAAGATGGCGGCGTCTGGCTCGGGGGCCGCGGCGGGAGCCGGGCCGAGCTCCTCCGCGTCGTCGTCCGCGGGCGGCGGTGGCGGCTCTTGCTCCGCCGCGGCCGCCTCCAACCCGCGCAAGTTCAGCGAGAAGATCGCCCTGCAGAAGCAGCGGCAGGCCGAGGAGACGGCGGCCTTCGAGGAGGTGATGATGGAGCTGGGCACCACCCGGGTAAGAGGGCGAGGGACCGTTGGGGGGGGGGAGAGCAGGGGCGGGGGCACCCCTCGAGGGGGCCACATCCGGTGGGCGGACGGTTGAGGGGGCAACAACAACATCCGGCCGCGAGGCGGGGAGGGCGATGGAACGGAGCGAGGGGGCTGGTGCAGGAGCCAATGGGAGGCGGCCTTTGCGGGGGGCGGTTGGGGATTGGCTGGGCTGCCTGAGCCCCTTGCAAGAAGGGGAAATAATGCCATGGCGAGGGAGATAAGACCATGGGAGAGGGACGGTGGCTCAGTGGTAGAGCATCTGCTTGGTAAGCAGGAGGTCCCTGGTTCAATCCCCGGCATCTCCAACTCAAAAGGGTCCAGGCAAATAGGTGTGAAAACCCTCAGCTGGAGACCCTGGAGAGCTGCTGCCAGTCTGAGTAGACAAGACTGACTTGGATGGACCCAGTCTTCTGTTTCAGTAGAAGACTCACATGCGTTCATATGTTCTAGGGTAGAGCATCTGCTTGGTAATGAGGAAGTCCCAGGTTCAAGCCCCAGCATCTCCAACAAAAAAAGGGTCCAGGCAAGGAGGCGTGAAAAACCTCAGCTTGAGACCCTGGAGAGCCGCTGCCAGAGTAGATAATAATGACTTTGATGGACCCAGGGTCTGATTCAGTAGAAGGCAGCTTCGTATGTTCATATATGTTGGGGGAGGGATGGTGGCTCAGTGGTAGAGCATCTGCTTGGTAAGCAGAAGGTTCAATCCCCGGCATCTCCAACTAAAAAGGGTCCAGGCAAGTAGGTGTGAAAAACCTCAGCTTGAGACCCTGGAAAGCCGCTGCCAGTCAGAGTAGATAATAATGACTTTGATGGACCCAGGGTCTGATTCAGTAGAAGGCAGCTTCGTATGTTCATATATGTTGGGGGAGGGATGGTGGCTCAGTGGTAGAGCATCTGCTTGGTAAGCAGAAGGTCACAGGTTCAATCCCCGGCATCTCCAATTAAAAAGGGTCTCCAGGGAACCTCAGCTTGAGACCCTGGAGAGCCGCTGCCAGTCTGAGTAGACAAGACTGACTTGGATGGACCCTGATTCAGTGGAAGACAGCTTCATATGTTCAATGGAGGAGAGTGAGGCTTTTGGATGGAGGTCATTAGGAGGGTTATGGCGGGGGGGGGAAGGGT
The DNA here is from genome assembly GCF_032191835.1 of Heteronotia binoei. NCBI lineage: Eukaryota > Metazoa > Chordata > Lepidosauria > Squamata > Gekkonidae > Heteronotia > Heteronotia binoei. Next base: position 268,564,244 of record NC_083223.1, read on the forward strand.
TGTTAATTCAATAGGAGAGGCACGTGCAAGAGGGAGCCCTGTAGATTGCTTGGGGTTGAGTATTAAAGCAGTTGTGGGGATGGCAACCTCCAGGTGGGACCTGGGGATCCCTAGCACATAAGAACAAGAGAATCATAGAATTGGAAGGGACCTCCAGGGTCATCTAGTCCAACCTCTTGCACAATGCAGGAAACTCACAAACACCTCCCCCTAAATTCACAGGATCTTCATTGCTGTCAGATGGCATCTAGCCTCTGTTTAAAAACCTCCAAGGAAGGAAGCCATGTTGGATCAGGCCAATGGGGAGGGACGGTGGCTCAGTAGTAGAGCATCTGCTTGGTAAGCAGAAGGTCCCAGGTTCAATCCCCGGCATCTCCAACTAAAAAGAGTCCAGGCAAATAGGCGTGAAAAACCTCAGCTTGAGACCCTGGAGAACTGCTGGCAGTCTGAGTAGACAATACTGACTTTGATGGACCCAGGCTTTGATTCAGCTTCATATGTTCAGTCCAACACTCTGTGTCACACAGTAGCCAAAAAAACAGGTGCCATCAGGAGATCCACCGGAGGGGCCAGGACACCAGACGTCCTCCCACTGTTGCCCCCCCCAAAGAACAAAGGATACAGAGTATCACTGCCCCGGGCACAGTGTTCCAACAATACATCTCTAGGCAACAGATTGATTATTAACAATTTTCCCCTCTTCCCCCCCCCCAATGCAAAATTACCATCAAGGACAGTCTGTGGGAAAAGCACTCTGCACATGGGCAGAGATCTGCTAGCTCTGCAACCTCGTGAATGCATTAATAATGATACAAAAATAACCTTTTTAGCATTATTCATATTGATTTTCAAATCATACAGTCCCCGGTCAGTTCCCCTGGAGAAAATGGCTGCTTTGGAGGGTGGACTCTCTGGTGTTGTACCCCTCTGAGGTCCCCGTCCTCCCCATGCTCAACCCCCAAATCTTCAGGAGTTTCCCAGCCAGGATCTGGCAACTCTGACTGGGAGGGCGGGTTCCTTAATGGGAAAATGTTAGAGTGGGGATACGGAGAGGGGGGGACTTTGCATTGAAAGGAAAAGGGTTTCTTTGGAGTGGGCGGTCTTTGACCAGTGGGTACTCAGAAGTGGAGCATAAAGAGGCTCACAAAGAAGTATTTGGCGGTGGGGAGGTGATGAGGCAATTGGGGAGGCGATAGCAATTGGGGAGGGGATATATGAGATGAGGGGGGATATATCTCTGTTCCTTTAAATATATCTCTCTGTGTTCTGAAATAATTGGAGGGCAGTTTCTCCTAAGGGAGGGAGGCCAGTGTGGGAATAATTGAAGGGGGAGAGTTGTAGATGAATGGCGGAGGGTTCTCTCTTGAAAGGGAAGGGGGGATGTCTTGGAGGGGATTTAAGCAATTGGGCCTTGGGAAATGCAGGGACGGAGCTTTACATGGGGTGGTCTTGGGCATGGCGCTTGGTCAGGCAATCGGGCGGGGGCTGTTTCCAGAAGAGGAGTGCTACTGTGGGAGGGGTGTGTAAATAGATGAGAACTGATGGAAGCAGAATTTTGTCTTTGAAAGCATCGCTGGTTGTCGAACCCTATACCAGGCACAGCCAAACGTGATTAACATAAGAGAATTTAGTTGTCTGAGAGCCGCAAGACAGGAAGGAAGGGAGGGATGCTCTGTATTCTTGGTGCTTGGGGGCGGGCATGTTGGGAGGGCTTCTCGTGTCCTGGCCCCACCGATGGACCTCCTGATGACGCCTGGTTCTTTTGGCCACTGTGTGACACAGAGTGTTGGGCTGGATGGGCCGTTGGCCTGATCCGACATGGCTTCTCTTACGTTCTGAAGGCAGGCAGGCAAATAGATGAGGGAGGTAGAGGTGGAAAGAAAGCAACTTTAACTGCATCCTCCAAGCCTCTGGCTGTATTGGAAAAGTGATATAAAGAGACAAATGCCTTCTCCAAGCTGGACAATGGGGTTGGGGGGGGGCATTGAGAGCCGCACAATGTGTGTGAAGGAGCCACAGTTTGGCCAATCCCTGCCCTGTACTTTCTACCTTGACCGGTACTGATTGTACAAGGGTTCGAGTAGAAGTCTTCTGTATTGTGCTTCGTGTTTGGAGGCGCCAGGAATAGAACCTGGGACCTCTTGCATGCGAGGCAGGAGTTCTACCAGTGAGCCACAACCCCTTTCTAATGCGACAGTAGGCAGGATTCTATTGAGGCGAGGGAAGATGCTGCAGAGGTGTTCTCACAGCACGGGGAGGTATCCACAGGGTGTAGCTGTCTGATGAGCTGACGGGGGTGGGTGGGGACACATCTGGTGGGGGGGAGAATCTAATGGGAGCAATTAGGTTCAGGCTGAGTGTGTTACGCCTAGAGAATTAATTTGGGGTTAACTGGGACGTGCTTCGAGTGGGCTGCTGCAGTAAACAGGATAAAGTGTATAATTATAGAGCGAGCGCCACTGTGGGGTAGCGGTTAGGGTGGCTGGCTAGAATCTGGGCGATCCGGGTTCAAATCCCTGCTCTGCCTTGGAAGCTCACCGGGTAATCAGGAGGCAGTCGCTATTGACCTTATCTCCCCCCCCCCCCCCCGTAGGATTGTTGCAGTAGAAAAGTGGAAGAGCCCAGTAGCACCTTCAAGACTAGCAAAATTTGTGGCAGGGTAGGGGAAACGTCGACTGCGGGGTGACATGATAAGAGGTTTGCAAGATTACGCACGGGGTAGAGAAGGTAGAGAAAGAAGGACTTTTCTCCCTTTCCCACAATACGAGAACTCGTGGGCATTCGACGAAATCGCTGAGCAGTCGGGTTAGAACGGAGAAAAGGGAAGTATTTCTTCACCCAAAGGGTGATTAACACATAGAATTCACTGCTGTAGGAAGCGGCGGCAGCTGCAAGCACAGACAGCTTCAAGAGGGGATTGGATAAGTATATGGAGCAGAGGTCCATCAGTGGCTATTAGCCTCAGCTTATTGTTGGAACTCTCTGGGGCAATGAGGCTCTGTATTCTTATGCTTGTGGTGGGGGGCACAGTGGAAGGACTTCTAGCCCCACTGGTGGACCTCTTGATAGCACTTGGGTTTTTTGGCCACTGTGGGACACTGTGCTTATTGTAAAACAAAGCAAAGCAAAAATCTTTGCACAACAGCCAGTCTCGTCTTGTTTGGTGCTCCCAGTCTTCCGTTGGAAGCAACCACCACACCTTAGAGCAGGGTGTCGAACATGCGGCCCGGGGGACCAGACCAGGCCCCCAGAGGGCTCCTATCAGGCCCACTTGGAAGTCTGCTTCCTTCTCCCTCTCTCTTGCTTCCTTCTGCGTCACAGCTTGCTTTGCCAGGCTTTCTCAATAGCACAGGAGCTACAGAGCAAAGCCTCTGCTTTCCCCATTGGCTGAGGCTCCTCCCTTGGGGAGGAAGGGTGGGGGGAGGAGGGAGAGCTTGCTTTGATACTGACCACAGTATTGCAAGAGCACTAATGCTTTAAGCATGTTTTATTTGTGTCTGTGCCCTTTATAAAGTTTATATCGCCGCTACCTGGCATTACATTTTATGACACCCACGGCCCGGCCCGACGAGGTCTCATTTATGTCAGATCCGGCCCTCATAACAAATGAGTGCGACACCCCTCTTCTAAAGCTCTGAAATGCGGCGTGAGAAGAAGTGTAGATCGATCCAAGCGGGCAGCCGTGTTGGTCTGAAGCAGCAGAACGAAGTAGGAGTCGAGTGCACCTTTAAGACCAACAAAGTTTTATTCAGAATGTCACCTTCCGTGTGCTCCAAGCTCACTTCATCAGACGAGGAATCGGGTGCAGTGGGCAGAGCTGGTAGGCAGCGGTTTAGAATGCAAAACGGTGCAGATTTAAGATCCAGTGACAGGATAGTAAAATTAACAAATCGAAGGAACCTTTGATCTGGGTCGCATGAGTATGAGAAAGCAATAAAACGGCAATCGATCACTGTAATGCTGTCTACATGGGGCTACCCTTGGCGCTGACTCGGAAACTACAGTTAGTACAGAACGCTGCGGCACTGCTGTTAATGGGGCTCCCCCCGGTGGGAGCACATTCGGCCAGTGCTGAAAGAGCTGCACTGGCTACCTATTGTGTTCCGAGTCCGTTTCAAGGTGTTGGTATTAACCTTTAAAGCCCTCTATAGTCAGGGGCCTGTCTATCTGCGGGACCGCCTTTCTCCACATGTTCCCCAGAGAGCACTGCGTTCAGGGACAAAAAATCTATTGTCCGTTCCTGGACCAAATGAGGCTAGGTTGCGGCTGACTCAAGCTAGGGCCTTCTCGGTGGCAGCACCAGAATTGCGGAATGCTCTCCCGGAGGCCATAAGGGCCCTGTGGGATCTCTCTACTTTCCGCAGGGCCTGTAAGACCGAATTGTTTTGGCAGGCCTTTGAGATCTAACTGGGAGAGAGCTGCCACCCTACATCATTAGAGAGTACTATGTGATCACCGCTTATATTATATTGCAGTGATACAGCACCATGAAATGAAATGTTTTTAAAATAATTTTAAATTGTAATTATCTTTTATTGGTTTTAATCTGCAAAAATGAATGTTGTTAGCCGCCTTGAGTCAGCTTGCGGAGAGGGCGGGATAGTAGAGGTCCATCAGTGGCTATTAGCCACAAGGTTAGATGGAACTCTGGGGCAGTGATGCTCTGTATTCTTGGTGCTTGGGAGGGGCAACAGTGGGAGGGCTTCTAGTGTCCTGGCCCCACTGGTGGACCTCCTGATGGCTCCTGGAGGTTTTTTGGCTACTGTGTGACACAGAATGACATATAATTATCGGGGAGGGACGGTGGCTCAGTGGTAGAGCATCTGCTTGGGAAGCAGAAGGTCCCAGGTTCAATCCCTGGCATCTCCAAAAAAGGGTCCAGGCAAATAGGTGTGAAAAACCTCAGCTTGAGGCCCTGGAGAGCCGCTGCCAGTCTGAGAAGACAATACTGACTTTGATGGACCAAGGGTCTGATTCAGTATAAGGCAGCTTCATATGTTCATATAATAATACGTCAAAATGTGAGAATATCTGTTAATCACTCTATTGTTATATGTCTGGGCCAAAAAGAGGGCATTTCTTTCTCAATAGGTTTTTCCCTTCCAACAAATTTACCTTTTAACATGTAACATCCATATAGTTTGCCCTTCGAAGAAAAATACGTTAAAATATAGTAGAAGATGGGTACATAATGAGATAAACAGCCAGTATCCCCCAAAGCCTGATTTGAAAGATTCTGGGGGCTCGTTGATTATAAAGCTCGATCTGCAGAAGTTCTTCTGGCTTGTTAAATGTCGAGCAAGATCTGGATGCTGTCGGAACACTCCCCCGTGGGAAGCGAGGGAAATCTCGTTCCTCGAAGACGGGTTAAAATTAGCCTGGGCGGGCTATGGGAAAATGTCCACCAGAAGTCTGGCCTGGTCAGAGGGGACCGATGGAGGGGCGGTGGTGCCGTTATTTTGAGGAGCGGAGTAGGTTTCGCCTGGTGAGGTTGGTTCTGCCAACGACCAGAACATGCATTACCCAGACCTCAGGGTCATCGCAGTGTAGCAGAAGGCTGAAGATATCCAACGCAGCAGGCAAAAGATACTGGTCGCTTGACCAGGCGAGGACACAAGGGCCAGGCATCTTATACTCCTGCTGGATTTAACAACGTAAGAACATAAGAGAAGCCATGTTGGATTAGGCCAGTGGCCGATCCAGTCCAACATTCTATGTCACACAGTAGCCAAAAAACCTCCAGGAGCCATCAGGAGGTCCACCAGTGGGGCCAGGACACTAGAAGCCCTCCCACTGTTGCCCCTCCCAAGCACCAAGAATACAGAGCATCACTGCCCCAGAGTTCCATCTAACCTTGTGACTAATAGCCACTGATGGACCTCTGCTAATAGGCCCAGTGGCTAATGGCCACTGATGGACATTTATCCAAGCCCCTCTTGAAGCCATTTATGTTTGTAGCTGCCGCCACAAGTGGCAGTGAATTCCAGGTATTAATCACTCTTTGGGTGAAGAAGTGCTTCCTTTTCTCCGTTCTATCCCGACTGCTCAGCAATTTCATTGAGTGCTCACAAGTTCTCGTATTGTGAGAAAGGGAGAAAAGTTCTTCTTTCTCTACCCTCTCCATCCCATGCGTAATCTTGTAAACCTCTATCATGTCACCCCTCAGTCGATGTTTCTCCAAGCTAAAGAGCCCCAAGCGTTTTAACCTTTCTTCATAGGGAAAGTGTTCCAAACCTTTAATCATTCTAGTTGCCCTTTTCTGGACTTTTCCCAATACTTGTGCAATCCGGGGGCTTCCTGCTGCCTGCCAGCCACAGGGGCTGACGATGCACACGCCTACTTTCCCATGCGTTCGGAAGGGTCTCTGGGACCCGTGGGCACAAGTAGCCTTGAGTTCATTGCAAGGGCAGCGTCAAAACACTGTTCTTGCATCCTGCCAACCAGGGGGTCAGCACGGAGAGGGGGAGTCAATTTTTTATTTAAAGGCTAGCGTCCTGTCTTTAGACACCCTGGTAACCACCAGCTTCCCCACCCCCCCCCATCCCAGCCCCAATGGAGAATCACAAATGCTTCTTCTATAACATCCCACATACGTACGGCTCCGGCTCTGTCCTACTGATCCGCTTTGGATAAAAGGAAGTCCTTCTTCACTCAAAGAGTGATTAGCATGTGGAATTCACTGCCACAAGAGGTGGCGGCGGCTACAAGCACAGACAGCTTCAAGAGGGGATTGGATAAACATATGGAGCAGAGGTCCATCAGTGGCTTTTAGCCACAGAGTATTGTTGGAACGCTCTGTCTGGGATAGTGATGCTCTGTATTCTTGGTGTTTGAGGGGGGGCACAGCGGAACGACTTCTAGTCCCACTTGTGGACCTCCTGATGGCACTAGGGTTTTGGGTTTTTTTGTGGCCACTGTGTGACACAGAGTGTTGGACTGGATGGCCCATTGGCCTGATCCAAGATGGCTTCTCTTATGTTCTTATGGCCACTGTGTGAGACAGAGTGTTGGACTGGATGGCCCATTGGCCTGATCCAACATGGCTTCTCTTACGTTCTTACGGCCACTGTGTGACACAGAGTGTTGGACTGGATGGACTACTGGCCTGACCCAACATGGCTTCTCTTATGTTCTTATGGCCACTGTGTGACACAGAGTGTTGGACTGGATGGGCCATTGGCCTGATCCAACATGGCTTCTCTTATGTTCTTATGTGACACAGAGTGTTGGACTGGAGGGGCCATTGGCCTGATCCAACATGGCTTCTCTTATGTTCTTATGTGACACAGAGTGTTGGACTGGAGGGGCCATTGGCATGATCCAACATGGCTTCTCTTATGTTTGGTGATAGACTGTGTGGGACGTGTGTTGTTGGAAGCTAACCTGGAGGGAAAGGTGGTAGACCGGGGGTGGGGTGGGGGACCAGCAATCTGGCTTCCGGTAGGCAGCCCCTGTCCTCCATCTCTTATCTTCTAGAGACAGTGGAACATAATTCTCCCTCCATGGTTTGGTGACATTGTCAGACCACCGAACACCTCTTCCCTTCTCTGGAGCCTGTTTTGTGCGCCTAGCAACCCACACACTTCACAGTCGGGGGAGGGAGACAAAAAGCTGTTACTGCTTTTCAGGCTTGGAAGCGAGAGCTCGAGGGCAGACGTGGGCTAACGATGGAAATAATTCACATAGCCCTTTCCACAGCCGGGCAGGCAGCTGAATGCCCATGTGGTTTGGGTGTCTTGAGCGGCAGGAAGAGGGGAGGCGGGACCTAAGGTCAGTCGTGAGCCGTGTTCCTTCTAAGTTGTGGAATCTTGTGAGCAAGAAATCCTACTTTGTGAGCTACTGGCAATCAGGTTGTCAGCTGCTGCAGAAATCAGCGTGCTCTAGGGCCGTTTTTCCTGCACTGAGACAAAACTGTGTGAGCCGGAGGCTAAAAAAACCGTTGAGCTAGCTCACACTAAATCAGCTTAGTGGCCAAACTTGCTTAACGTAAGAGCCACGTAGAATAAACGTCAGACGTTTGAGAGCCTCAAGACATAATCATCTGATGTTTGAGAGTCGCAAGGGAAGAAGGAAGGAAAGCAGATAGATGGGAGATGGAGAGGTGGAAAGGAAGCAACTTTAAATGTGTTCGCCAAGCTGCCAGCTGGCTTGGCTTGGAGAAGCGATTTAAAGAGACAAATGCCTTCTCCAAGCTGGCCAGTGGAGTGGTGAAAGCCACACAGTGTGTCTGAAAGAGCCACAGTTTGGCCACCCCTGGCTTAGAGGGAATGCTGGTCGTGAGGGCTTTTGAACTGCCTTTATTTATTGCGTTTGTAAATTTTATCTTGTGTGATTTATTGTCTGGCTTTCTCACTTGGATTCAAGGCAGGTTACGCAGCCCGAGTCAATACAGTCAATTCAGTAAGCAGCTCATTAGGATTAGGCTCGTTGAACCGACCAGAAGTCTCAAGACAGAACTGGAGCAAAACAGAAGCGTTAACGTGACATATTAAAATAGGGGTGTCAAACATGTGTCCCGGGGGCCAAATCAGGCCCTCAGAGGGCTCCTATCAGGCCCCCGAGCAACTGGCTGTCATCTGCTTCCTTCTCCTTCTGCAGCATAGCTTGCTTTGCAAGGCTTGCTCAGTCGCACAGGAGCCAAAGAGCAAAGTCTCTGTTTTCTGCATTGGCTGAGGCTCCTCCCTTGGGGAGGAAGGGGGAAGGGAGGGAGAGCTTGCTTTGCCAGGTTCTCTCAATTGCACAGCAGAGCTACTGAGCCAAGCCTCTCTCCTTTCTAACGGCTGAGGCTCCTCCCCCTCCTGGTCCCCTGGGGAAGGAAGGAAAGAGGCAGAGCTTCCTTTGCCCAGTTCCCTGGATCCCGTGGGAGAGATGCACAGAAAGCACCTTTAAGACCAACGAGTGCTAATGTTTTAACCATGTTTTATTTTTTAAAGTTTATTTTAAAAGACTCTTTAACTGTGTTTGTGTCTTTTAAAAAAGTTTATATTTCTGCTAGCTAATGGTACATAGCTACACATACAGCCTGGCCCAACAAGGTCTCATAACAAATGAGTTCGACACCCTTGCATTGAAAGATTGTGGGATCCTCGTTTCTGCAAGCTCTGCGCAGTCGTCTCGATCGCCAGTCCCTAATTGTTTTCCGAAGTAACTTTGTGACTCATTTAGAACAGTGTACCTCCGTTGCCTGCACAGAAAAGCCCTTTCGTATAATTCAGTCTTGAGTAGTTTGCAGAAAGCCAGGAGAGCTCAGGAGCCTTTCTGACTTTCTCAGACCTTGTTTCACAAGGCGGGGGCCACAGCGGAGAAGGCACTGGCGCAGACAAGCGGTTGGTTTTGCCCAGTTGTGATTTGTCACCTGCAGAGGCAACTGTTCAGATGAGGTAGAATCCAGTGGCGCCTTTGAGACCGGCAAAGTTTTGTTCAAACTGCGAGCTTTCGTGTGCAAGCACGCTTTTTCCATTTTCAAATGAAACGGAAGAAAACCATTCAGACTGATAGACAGAGTTGGAAAGCAAATTCGCATACGGCTCGACGAAGACATTTTGAGACGTACGTTGAACGAAGCTGTGTTGGTCTTAAAAGCGCCACTGGACGCTTTCTTTATTGCTCCGGACCGAGGGATGTCAAACTCGCTTAATGTAAGAGCCGCAAAGAATAAACATTAGATGTTTTAAGAGCTGCGAGATGTGAATGTCGAGATGTATGAGAGCCACAAAACAGGAAGAAGGGAAGGCAAATAGATGGGGGAGGAGGGAGAGGTGGGAAGGAAGCTAAATGCAGTCTCTAAGCTGCTGGCTGGCTTGGCTTGAAGGAGTGGTTTAAAGAGACAAAGAGAAGCGGTTTAAAGCTGAGGTGGTGGAGGCTTTGAGAGCCACACAACAGGTGTGGAAAAAGCCACACGTGGCTCCCGAGCCACAGTTTGGCCACCCCTGCTTCAGACCAACACAGCTACCCACCTGGATCTGTGTTCAGGTGAGTGAAGCTGTCATGGTGGAGCGTAGGGGGGAGAGGCAGTCTCAAAGATTATAAAGGGTCCAAGGCCATGAAGGGCTTTGTATAGGATAGCCACTCCCTTAAGTTGATCCCTTAAATTGAGGAACTGGAGCGTCAGTGAAGATTGTTGAGTGGGGAGAACAGGTCGGTGAAGGCCGGCTGAAGGCGGCCCAGTGTGAATGCAAACTCCAGCCTTCAGAGAGGAGAAGGAGGAAGAGGATAAGCAGGAGCAGAAGAAAAGTAGAAGATGGTATTGGATTTATATCCCGCCCTATACTCTGAATCTCATAGTGGTCACAATCTCCTTTACGTTCCTCCCCCCCCCCCCACAACAGCCACCCTGTGAGGTGGGTGGGACTGAGAGAGCTCTTACAGCAGTTGCCCTTTCAAGGACAACTCCTACAAGAGCTATGGCTGACCCAAGGCTATTCCAGCAGGTGCGGGTGGGGAATCAAACCCGGTTCTCCCAGATAAGAGTCCTCACACTTAACCACTACACTAGTCTGGCTCTCATGTGAGGTTGGAGGACAGATCCACTAAAGGCACTCTCCAGTTTGAGAGCCAGTTTGGTGTAGTGGTTAAGTGCGGGGACTCTTATCTGGGAGAACCGGATTTGATTCCCCACTCCTCCGCTTGCACCTGCTGGAATGGCCTCAGGTCAGCCATAGCTCTCGCAGGAATTGTCCTTGAAAGGGAGAGCCCTCTCAGTCCCACCCACCTCACAAGGTGTCTGTTGTGGGGGAAGAAGATAAAGGAGATTGTAAGCTGCTCTGAGTCTCTGATTCAGAGAGAAGGGCAGGGTATGAATCTGCAGTTGTTCTTCTTCTCCCGTAACAACTCTGCCTGTTTTCAAACTGCTCAGTTTCTGCGAGCGTTGGCCAGTAGCTACTTACGAGCCTACCATGATCGCAGGGACTCCCCCCCGCCCCAGATGCTTCAAGCCCAAACTCAGAAAACATCAGCCTCGATGCCTAGAAATTGGATGCTGTCTAACAAGAATCGGCGATAGTAAAGGGCAGGAGTCCCATAGCGCCTGGAAGCGTTATCAAAATTTGTAGCAGGATGTGAGTTTTCGTGAGTCACGGCTCCACTTCTTCAGAATTGGTGAAGTTTCTTTTGGGGACCTACACGCCACACCTGAAAATGTCATGCCTTGCTCTGGGAAAGGGATGCAGGTGACTGGGATTAGCGTTGGGTAGTGGTTAGAATGTTCAGAACCAGGGCCCGCCCTGCCACTAGGGAAACGACGCTATTGCCTAGGGTGCCCGCCTTCTGAGGGGGTCAGTTTGGGTGCTCCCAATATGACTTGGTGACATTATCAGTGTAGACCTGGGGCGGGGGGAGCACTGGAAGTTAGCATGGCCTAGGGTGTCAGGCGGTCTAGGGCTGGCCCTGTCTAGAACTGGAATCTGGGAGACCCAGTTCGGGATCTCTGCTCTGAAGAAGAAAAGACTGCAGATTTATACCCCACCCTTCTCTCTGGATCAGAGACTCAGACCAGCTTACAATCTCCTATATCTTTTGGCCTTCCTCCCCCACAACAGACACCCTGTGAGGTAGATGAAGATATTGGATTTATATCCCGCCCTCCACTTCGAAGAGTCTCAGAGCGGCTCCCAATCTCCTTTCCCTTCCTCCCCCACAACAGACACCCTGTGAGTAGATGAAGATATTGGATTTATATCCCGCCCTCCACTCCGAAGAGTCTCAGAGCGGCTCCCAATCTCCTTTCCCTTCCTCCCCCACAACAGACACCCTGTGAGGTAGATGAAGATATTGGATTTATATCCCGCCCTCCACTCCGAAGAGTCTCAGAGCAGCTCACAATCTCCTTTTCCTTCCTCCCCCACAACAGACACCCTGTGAGGTGGGTGGAGCTGAGAGAGCTATCCCAGAAGCTGCCCTTTCAAGGAAGATGAGGATGATATTGGATTTATATCCTGCCCTCCACTCCGAAGAGTCTCAGAACGGCTCCCAATCTCCTTTCCCTTCCTCCCCCACAACAGACACCCTGTGAGGTAGATGAAGATATTGGATTTATATCCCGCCCTCCACTCCGAAGAGTCTCAGAGCGGCTCACAATCTCCTTTCCCTTCCTCCCCCGCAACAGACACCCTGTGAGGTAGATGAAGATATTGGATTTATATCCCGCCCTCCACTCCGAAGAGTCTCAGAGCAGCTCACAATCTCCTTTCCCTTCCTCCCCCGCAACAGACACCCTGTGAGGTAGATGAAGATATTGGATTTATATCCCGCCCTCCACTCCGAAGAGTCTCAGAGCGGCTCACAATCTCCTTTCCCTTCCTCCCCCACAACAGACACCCTGTGAGGTAGATGAAGATATTGGATTTATATCCCGTCCTCCACTCCGAAGAGTCTCAGAGCGGCTCACAATCTCCTTTCCCTTCCTCCCCCGCAACAGACACCCTGTGAGGTAGATGAAGATATTGGATTTATATCCCGCCCTCCACTCCGAAGAGTCTCAGAGCGGCTCACAATCTCCTTTACCTTCCTCCCCCACAACAGACACCCTGTGAGGTAGGTGAAGATATAGGATTTATATCCCGTTCTCCACTCTGAAGAGTCTCAGAGCAGCTCACAATCTCCTTTACCTTCCTCCCCCACAACAGACACCCTGTGAGGTGGGTGGAGCTGAGAGAGCTATCCCAGAAGCTGCCCTTTCAAGGAAGATGAGGATGATATTGGATTTATATCCTGCCCTCCACTCCGAAGAGTCTCAGAACGGCTCACAATCTCCTTTACCTTCCTTCTCCGCAACAGACACCCTGTGAGGTAGATGAAGATATTGGATTTATATCCCGCCCTCCACTCCGAAGAGTCTCAGAGCGGCTCACAATCTCCTTTCCCTTCCTCCCCCGCAACAGACACCCTGTGAGGTGGGTGGGGCTGGAGAGGGCTCTCACAGCAGCTGCCCTTTCAAGGACAACCTCTATGAGAGCTATGGCTGACCCAGGGCCATTCCAGCAGCTGCAAGCAGAGGAGTGGGGAATCAAACCCGGTTCTCCCAGATTAGAGTCCACGCACTTAACCACTACACCACACTGGCTCTCATCTGTCCATCAAAGCTTGCCGGGGTGACCTCAAACGGATTCCACACAGAGCCGGTTAACAATTAGGCCAAATAGACACTGGCCTATGGGCCCCACACACCTTTAGGGGCCCTGGACCAGTTCCCCCCCCCCCTCCGTTTCCCCCCTGCTTGCAACCCTCACAGCCATCAGGCACAGACAGCCACTGAGCCGCTCTTTGCCCAGTTTGCCTGGCATGGCTGCTGCTGGCATCGCCGCCAAGTTTGCCTCTCCCCCGCAGCTTTGTCAAAGGGGCTTTTGAGAAGGGGCCCGCAGGCTGTAGGGAGGGCCATGGGCAGTGGGGCGGGCCCTCAGGCTCTGAGATAATTTGCGAGGGCCCCCCCCTCCCCGAGATTTCGACTGCCTAGGGGGCCTCCACAGGGTTTAATCCGGCCCTGGTTCCGCACTCAGCTGCTTGGCTCGTCCCGTTGGGAGAAAGCAGCTTTGTGTGTAGGGGAGAAATCTGCAGCGTCAGCCGCATCTGTTGTCCAGCGGGGAGAGAGGCAGAGGGTATAAACAAACATATAAATCTGAACTCCGTTCCCGGGCCTGGTTTTTGTCGTATCCACTCTCGTCTTGTGTAATCCCGAGATAGGATTGCTTCACTTTTAAACAATGCTCAAGGTTTCCTTTTGGCGCCCGAATTCTCCGCTTGCCTGCGACTGTCGGAAGACGGAATGTCGACTGTATCGGCCTGTCCTCTCCGTGCTGGAGAGCCAGTTTGGTGCAGTGGTTAAGTGTGCGGACTCTCTTATCTGGGAGAACCGGGTTTGATTCCCCACTCCTCCACCTGCAGCTGCTGGAATGGCCTTGGGTCAGCCGTAGCTCTGGCAGAGGTTGTCCTTGAAAGGGCAGCTGCTGGGAGAGCCCTCTCCAGCCCCACCCACCTCACAGGGTGTCTGTTGTGGGGGAGGAAGGTAAAGGAGATTGTGAGCCGCTCTGAGACTCTTCGGAGTGGAGGGCGGGATATAAATCCAATATCTTCATCTACCTCACAGGGTGTCTGTTGCGGAGAAGGAAGGTAAAGGAGATTGTGAGCCGTTCTGAGACTCTTCGGAGTGGAGGGCGGGATATAAATCCAATATCTTCATCTACCTCACAGGGTGTCTGTTGCGGAGAAGGAAGGTAAAGGAGATTGTGAGCCGCTCTGAGACTCTTCGGAGTGGAGGGCGGGATATAAATCCAATATCTACTTCTTCTATTATTATTATTATTAGCAGGGGGTGGGTTTTGTGCAAATAAGAGGGACGCAGCGAGGTTAGGAACAAGAGAGAACAGTGTTCTACTAAAGAATGAGTTACGTGAAGTTGTTTCTGAACAATGCTGAAACCCTTTGCAGGATATACTTCTGAAAACGAGATGCAATAAATGCAGGATGTATCATTACCTTCAGCGCTTAGCACTGCACCGTTTATAACTTACAGCAAACATTGTCGCAGTTTACAATATACATTTACATAAAGGCTTTTTTTTTGTAGCAGGAACTCCTTTGCACTTTAGGCCACATCCCTGACATAGCCAGTTCTCCCAAGAGCTTACAGGGCTCTTTGTACAGGGTCTACTTCAAGCTCCAGGAGGACTGGTTACATCAGGGGTGTGTGTGGCCTAATATGCAAAGGAGTTCCTGCTACAAAATAAGCCCTGGTTTTTTTGCCGCCTGGTCAGAAGGAACTTGCTTGGGCCTCCGTGTTTACGCGGCTAATAGCTGGTTAATTTTCAGCCCCAGAGAGGTGGGCTGATGTCTGGGGCTTTCGGCTTGCTAATTCTGTGCCCTGAAGGGACAGGACTGCGTGCCTTGCCCTAACCAGTCCTTCCAGAAATGTTTGTGGCCTGCTAGATTCCCCAGCGAGATAAGATTGGTCCTTTCGGCTGTAAAAGCACGCAGGCTGCCTTGAAAGCTTGCTCAGAGCTGCTGGGCGCAAGAATGAGAAGTAACTATCAGCAGTAATTCTTGCAGATTGTCTTTTCGAGGCATTCGGTCGATCAGGTTCCAGTTACAACTCTGCTCCGGCCTAAGAGGCTGAACCGGACTGTTTTGTGACTTGCCTTGAGGCGCCAAGAGAAAGGCGGGCTGTGGAAACTGAAACCTAGAATCATAGAATCTTAAGAGTTGGGAGGGACTTCCAGAGTCGTCTAGTCCAATGCAGGAATCTCACAAATACTTCCCCCTAAATTCACAGGATCCTCATTGCTACTTTTGTTAGTCTTTAAGGTGCTCATGCTCTTTCTTACTGCTACAGACAGACGGACGTGGCTACCTTTCTTGATCCTGTACCAGTTTAGGATGGGTGAAGAGGGGCAGCAGGAACACACTGTGCCCCTACCAGCGATCTAGCATGGCATAAGGAGAGATACCTAGATATGCTTTTGGAGGCTGGAATTTCCCCCCCCCTTTTAAACATGTGGAGCCAATTCAAATACCCCCCCCCCCGTTGTAACTATAAAATCAGTCCAGCAAACCCCCACCCTCAATGTTTGAATAAAGATTGGAAGATTATATATGAAGTTAGGCTTTTTATCTCCCGATCCCAGATAACTGACCGAGAGAGTACTCGGCTCGCAGCTATGAAAATACAAAGACTATATTATCAAAGATTTCAGGTTTGCACGGTTGGCAACATCATAAGGGTTTGTAGAATCTTTCGGGCTCAAGTGCCGTGTTCTACTGGAGAAAGTTTTTTTCCCAGACGTTTCGTTCTCCGCAGCTGAGAACGAAACGTCTGGAAGAAAAACTTTCTCCAGTAGAACACGGCACTTGAGCCCGAAAGATTCTACAAACCCTAAAGACTATATTGACCTTGGTGCAATTAAAAAAAAAAATGCGCAGCTTCAGAATAAAGAAAACCTGGTCGAAGGATGGTTACCTTGTGAATTTCTGTAGGTTTGGTACTATGTACATACATTGATTACAAACTATGTACAAACATTGATTCCCTCAGCACTGTAAATGATAGGTAGATAGGTAATAGTTTTATTGTATGTGGCCATTCGCCATTACAATATGAAATTGCAGTATAAAAATTTACATTCAAAGGATCATATGCATCGCCTTACATTACGTACACTGAAATTCATTCGCCATGTTGTTGCTATGCCTGAAGTTACCTAATCTGCAGCAATCGCTCAAGTCAAGTTTAATACGGTCAGAGACCCATCCAAAAAGAAAGAAGAAGAAGATATTGGATTTATATCCTGCCCTCCACTCCAAAGAGTCTCAGAGCGGCTCACAATCTCCTTTACCTTCCTCCCCCACAACAGACACCCTGTGAGGTGGGTGGGGCTGGAGAGGGATCTCCCAGCAGCTGCCCTTTCAAGGACAACCTCTGCCAGGGCTATGGCTGACCCAAGGCCATTCCAGCAGGTGCAAGTGGAGGAGTGGGGAATCAAACACGGTTCTCCCAGATAAGAGTCCGCACACTTAACCACTACACCAAACTGGATCTCCTAGAAAAATAATGTGGCGTTAAAAAAACCCCAAGCTATACAATTTGGCTTGGGCACAGTATAAAATATTATACATTTTAGTTTCCATTTCTAATTTTAGAACCAAGTAAATTGAAATGTTTCATAGACATTTAAATATTTTTATCCATTAGTGATGGGATGGGAGAGAGAAACAGAAGGGGAAGGCATGGATAAGGCAAGGGAAAGAAAAAGTAAGGTAGAGAAGGAAAGGGTGTATTGGAGCGGTGGCGAAAGGCAAAGGCTCCCAGAGGGAGAAATGTGGAGTGGGATAAAGCATTGTAAATGATAGATCCAGGGGGGCAGCCTTGTTGGTTCGGAAGCAGCAGAACAAAGTAGGAGTTCAGTAGCACCTTTAAGACCAACAACGTTTTATTCAGAATGTGAGCTTTCGTATGCATGCACACTTCTTCAGACGAGGGAATGGGCTACGGTGAGCAGAACTTACATATAGCTGGTGAGCAGTGGTTAAGAATCTAAAGCGATACAAGGTTAGGAGCAAATGGCAAAACAGTGTAATAGATGATGTTAGCTTTGTGACGCTTGTTGGAATTGAATTAGAAAAGCCGTACATTCGTCTGCATTAGTTCGTGGATCTGTAAAGTTTTATGTCAGCAGCTGTAAGACCTGAAGAAGACACATAAAATGGGATTCCTAACAGGTCCCTGTTGTCTCTTGACCCTCAGTTTGTCTCAGCAGTTTGTCTCAACATGTGAACCAGCGTAGCCTAGGAGCTGGGCTATTGTATTGTTTTTCATTGTTGGATGTTTGTATTGTTTGTTCATTGTATATTTGAGTCGTATTGTGCAAAGAGTGTTAGGCTCGTACAGGTTTTTGTTGTTTTATTTAAGTTTGAGACTAATACAGAGTTTGCAATTCATTTTGTTGAAATAATACGTCATTTCAATTTTTGGAAATGCTAGCGTCTTTCACACCTGTTATGTGGCTCTTGAAGCCTTCGCCACCCCATCAGCCACTTTGGAGAAGGCATTTGTCTCTTTAAACCCCTTCTCCAAGCCAAGTCATCCAGCAGCTTAGAAAATGCATTTAAAGTTGCTTTCTTTCCACCTCTCTTTCATCCTCCATGTATCTTCCTTCCTTCCTTCCATCCTTCCTCCCTCCCTCCCTCCCTCCCTCATCTGATGTTCATGTCTTGCTATTCTCAAACATCTGATGTTTATTCTGCGTGGCTCTTAAGTTATGCAAGTTTGGCCACCCCTGTTCTAGACCAAATCAAGCCTGAACTGTCCCAGGAGCCAAAACGACCGATCCGAGGCTGTTGTACTTTGGCCACGTTTCCATATTATGGAAAAGACGGAATGCTAGGAAAACTTGAGGGAAGCGGGAGGAAGGGAAGAGCCACATTGTGCAGAGGGTTGGGCTAGATGACCCTGGAGGTCCCTTCCAAATCTAGGATTCTAGTAGGAGATGAGTTAATTCATTCGAAGAAGTAGCGGCCCTCCGTTTGCAAGGCACAAGTGAGGCTGTTAACGAGAGGACGTTTTGGAGGCCTTTAATTCATAGGGTCACCCCATAAGTCAGAGGCAAGGCTTTTTTTTGAGCAGGAACACAGGTCCGGCTGGCTTGGCATCAAGGGGTGTGGCCTCATAGGCAAATGAGTTCCTACTGGGTCTTTTTTCTACAAAAAAGCCCTGTGCAAAACAATGGTGATGGCAGGGGGGGGGGATGATCTAGTATGCAAATGAGTTCCTGCTGAGTTTTTTCTACCAAAAAAAATCCCTGTGTGAAACAATGGTGATAACAGGGTGGGCTTAATATGCGAATGAGTTCCTGCTGGGCTTTTTCTACAGAAAAAAACCCTGTGCGTAACAATGGTGACAACAGGGGGTGTGGCCTACAATACTCCCTCTAAGCTGTGGAATCTTGTGAGCAACAATTCCAAACTTTGTGAGCTACTGCATAAACCGGGGGGCCTGGGGCCATTTTTCTGTAGCTAAGACAAAAATGTGTGAGCCGGTGCCTAAAAGACTGCGAGCTAGCTCACACTAACTCAGCTTAGAGGGAACACTGGTGGCCTCATATGCAATTGAGTTCCTGCTGGGCTTTTTCCTACAAAAAAAAGCCCCGGTCAGAGCTGACTCAACAGCGTCTAACCCATGCGCGTTTGAGGGTATGCTGCCTTGGCAGAGGGAGGTTCCATCTAGCTAGCGGGGCCGTTGATCTAACGCTTTTGTTTCATCCGTTTCCTGAAACCTGTCGTAAGCTAGTGACCAGGACATCCTGGTCCAGGACATGATGTCTAGGGATGTTTCTTTATCCCCTCTGAAACTTAAGACGCAGTGGCTCAAAAGGGAAGGTATGCGCATAATTTCTGGCATTCCCTAATACCAGAAACTTTCCCCTGTTGCTGCATGCTTAGTCTAAATTATGCAAATAAAACACGTTGACATGTGGTCCCTTGCTTTGCAGAGTTTCTCCTGCCTCTAAAGGGCTTGGGAGTCTCTTGACCGGTGCGAAATGTGGGAAGGGATTATAGGCTGCGACGAGATAGCTGGTTAGATCCCCAGCGTGATAAGGATGGGGCAGGGAGGCTGAGATTAAGGGGCGAGAGAGCACTAAATAGCTGTTTTATTGCTTATGGGGCTTTGTCGCAATCTCTGCCGTGCTCGCCCTCGCCTCTCCGGCTGGTCAGGCTCCGCAGGACGCTCTGCACGTCACGGACTCAGCATATTGGCCGGGCATGCGATTTTTCTTCTTCAGGGGGCCTGGTTCGAGTCTCACCTCTGCCAAGGAGTTTCGTGGCTCAGCTGCTTCTTCCTCAAATTCTCCTCCCCCAGCTTCAGGAGAGCCAGTTTGGTGTGGCGGTTAAGTGTGCAGACTCTTATATGGAAGAACTGGGTTTGATTCCCCCACTCCTCCACTTGCAGCTGCTGGAATGGTCTTGGGTTAGCCATTATCGCAGGAGTTGTCCTTGAAAGGGCAGCTTCTGGGAGAGCTCTCTCAGCCACACCCACCTCACAGGGTGTCTGTTGTGGGGAGGGGGGAAGGTAAAGGAGATTGTGACCGCTCTGAGATTCAGCGTATAGGGCAGGATATAAATCCAATATCATTATCATCATCAATCATCATCTCCTCCTCCTTCTCTTTCGCCTCCTCCTCCTCCTCTTTCTCCTTTCTTTCTTATTCTCTTCCTCTTTCACCTTCTCCTTCTCTTTTTCTCTTTCTCTTTCTCCTCCTCCTTCTCTTTCACTTTCTCCTCCTTCTCTTTCTCCTCCTCCTTTTTCTCTTTCACCTTCTCCTCCTCCTTCTTTCTCTTTCTCCTTCTCCTTCTCCTCCTTCTCTTTCTCTTTCTCTTTCCCCTCCTCCTTCTCTTTCTCTTTCGCCTCCTCCTTCTCTTTCTCCTCCTCCTTCTTCTCTTTCTCCTCCTCCTTCTTTTTCTCTTTCACCTTCTCCTTCTTTCTCTTTCTCCTCCTCTTTCTCTTTCTTCTTCTTCTTCTCCTCCTTCTCTTTCTCTTTCTCCTCCTCCTTCTCTTTTTCTCTTTCACCTTCTCCTCCTCCTTCTTTCTCTTTCTCCTCCTCCTTCTTCTCTTTCTCCTCCTCCTTCTTTTTCTCTTTCACCTTCTCCTTCTTTCTCTTTCTCCTCCTCTTTCTCTTTCTTCTTCTTCTTCTCCTCCTTCTCTTTCTCTTTCTTCTCCTCCTTCTCTTTTTCTCTTTCACCTTCTCCTCCTCCTTCTTTCTCTTTCTCCTCCTCTTCTTCTCCTACTTCTCTTTCTCCTCCTCCTTCTCTTTTTCTCTTTCACCTTCTCCTCCTCCTTCTTTCTCTTTCTCCTCCTCTTTCTCTTTCGCCTCCTCCTTCTCTTTCTCCTCCTCCTCCTCCTCCTTCTCCTTCTCCTCCTCTTTCTTCTTCTCCTCCTCCACCTCCTCCTCCTCTGCTTCCCAGATCTGACAAGAACAGGCTAGCCTGGGCCAGCCAGGTCAAAGCCGAGACAAAAAGAGGTGCTTTGCCGTTGCCTGCCTCTGCATAGATACCCGGACTTCCTTGGTGGTCTCCCATCCAAGGGCTCACCAGGGCCGACACTGGTCAGCTTCCCAGATCTGATGAGATTGAGCTAGCCTGGGCCTACCTTGCAGGGCTGTTTTACTGCCCCTTCCCCGTAGCTTGGAAGCATCACACCCCCCCCCCCCGCGATCAGTTCCAAGCCCCTTTGCAAAATGGCCTTGTGTTTATCTCTCTCCGCCCCCGGGACAATTGTCATGCTCTGAATGACTCACGCTGGAGTGCGTGGGCAGGCCAAGTACCCTTTTTCGTGTGTGGGGGTTACTAATGTTGATGGACTCATTAGACCTTGCAAAGTATTGTTATGACTTCCTCGGAGGTTTTGGCGCCGAACTGCGTGCGCGTTCCATAAGATAGGGCCCTCAGCGTGGCACGGCAGGGCTGACCAGCTCTCTGCCTCTCGGCAAGCGGAAGCTGCCGCTCTCAGAAGAGTTGCCAACCTCCCAGCGACACCTGGAGGCCTCCTGGTATTACAGTGATCTCTCCAGCAGGGCTGGAATTCTAGCAGGAGCTCCTTTGCATATTAGGCTACACACCCCTGATGTAGCCAATCCTCCAAGAGCTTACAAGGCTCTTTTTTGGAAGCTCTTGGAGGATTGGCTGCATCAGGGGTGTGTGGCCTTATATGCAAAGGAGCTCCTGCTAGAATTCTACCCCTAGTCTCCAGGAGAGTTCTCCTGGAGAAAATGGCTGCTCTGAGATTCAGAGTATAGGGCAGGATATAAATGGGCTCTATGGCATTAGACTCCGCTGAAGTCCCACCCGTCCCGTCTGCAAGCCCTGCCCTCCCCACCCTCACCCCTCCAAATCTGTTATCTCCCAGCCCAGAGCTGGTGATTCTTAATTCCCAGCAGTGCTCTCTCTAATCTGTGAGCAAAAATTCTACTTTGTGAGCGACTGGCATTAAAGTGGTGAGCGACTGCATCAAATCGGTTTGCTCTTGGCCCGTTCTCCCTGAGCTGAGGCAAAAAATGTGTGAGCCGGAGGCTAAAAACCTGTGAGCTGGCTCACGCTAGCTCAGCTTAGAGGGGAACGCCTTTCAGCCTGTTCAGAAAGAGCATAAGAGCTGGTCTTTGGTGGAGAACACTTGCTGGGAACGTTCTAGGCCAGGGGTGGCCAAACTTGCTTCATGTAAGAGCCACATAGAATAAACGTCAGATGTTTGGGAGTTGCAGGGAAGGAAAGAAGGAAGGAAGGAAGGAAGGAAAATAGATGGAGGAAGGAGGGAGGCGACACCCCTTCAAAACAGTGATTTAAGAAACCCAGGGGGTTCTTCTAAATCAGGGTGGCCAAACTTTCTTAACATAAGAGCCACATAGAATAAATGTCAGACGTTTGAGAGCCTCAAGACATAAATGTCAGATGTCGGAGGGAAGGAGGGAGGGAGGACCGAATGAATGAGCAAACGAACAAACGAAAATAGATGTGGGGAGGGAGAGGTGGAAAGAAAGCAACTTTAAATGCATTCTCCAGTCTGCCAGCTGGCTTGGCTCGGAGAAGTGATTTAAAGAGACAAAAGCCTTCTCCAAGCTGGCTTATGGGGCGGTGGGGGCTTTGAGAGCCACACAATTATGTGTGAAAGAGCCACATGAGGCTCCCGAGCCCCAGTTTGGCCAGCCCTGCTCCGGGCTGACGCTGCACTGAACACTTATCAGGGATGCTCTAGGCTTCCAACTCTGTGATTCCACGAGATGTGGTGGCTGCAAGGTTATGTTTTGTCTCTCCGGAGCAGTGGTTTGGGAAGGGCTTCCCAGTGATGCCTTGAGAAGCGTGTGCCGGGATGGACGGATCCAGATTGAGTTTGGGCAGGATGGCTCCAAGCACCACAGAAGCCAAATAAGTCTATCAAGAATTACTCATCTTCAAGACAGTTGGCTGTCGCCCTGACCTGGGTAGCCCCAGGCAAGCCCAGCCTCGTCGGATCTTGGAAGCTAATCAGGGTCGACTCCGGCAAGTACTTGGATGGGAGACCTCCTTGGAATACCAGAGTTGGGAGGCAGGGGCAGGCTTTTTTCTGCCACCTCTCTGAATATCCTCCATGCCCTCAGTAGGGGTCAGTCACCAGAGGTCGCCACGACTTCTAGGTGCATGTTTACCCACACACAAAACAAGCTGCATTTGTATTGCAGTACTGTGATCTGAACTCTCTGCTCATGACCTGAGTTCCATCCCAGCGAAAGCTGGGTTCAGGTAGCCAGCTCCAGGTTGACTCAGCCTTCCATCCTTCAGAGGTCGGTCCAATGAGTCCCCAGCTTGCTGGAGGGAAAGCGGAGATGACTGGGGAAGGCAATGGCAAACCACCCCGTAAAAAGTCTGCCGTGAAAACATGAAAGTGACATCACCCCAGAATCGGAAACGACTGGCGCTTGCATAGGGGACCTTTCCTTTCCTTAATTCTGTTTTTGACGGGAGAGGTGAACTGTTGTTTGTTTAAAGCCTCTGAATTTGGGGGAGGGACTGGCCTGATCCAACATGGCTTCCCTTAGGTTCATCATCATCATAGTTTATTACAGTCTCAAGACCAGGATACAGTATAAACATTATATAGAGAAGTAAAAACAGACATAATATACAGCAATAGCGATCTAAATTTAAGAACTTTTTAAAATGCAAATCCCGCTGTCTAAGAATTAGTGCACAAAACTCAACAACTGAATGTGTGACTAACAAAATTTGTGGCAAGGGATGAGCTTTTGCGAGTCCCAGCTCACCTCTTCGGATACCTGAGTATCTTTTCTTGCTCTTTTCCTTCATGCCAGTCCTTGGTCTTCTTTCCAGCAGAGTCCGTTCAGCAATGATGGCAGTGGAGTCTTTTGGTACTCTTTGGTAGCTATGGCCCCATGCGCGAAGGCCAACAGAGTGAAACGTGGGGGAAGGGGGGGGGGCTAGTGTCGCGAATGGAGGAAGCTCTTCAGCTTGGAGAAACGTCGACTGAGGGGTGACATGCTAAAGGTTTACAAGATTATGCACGGCAGAGAAGGTAGAGAAAGAAGTCCTTTTCTCCCTTTCTCACAATACAAGAACTCGTGGGCACTCCATGAAATTGGTGAGCAGCGGGGTTAGAGTGGGTAAAAGGAAATCCTTCTTCATCCAAAGAGTGATGAACACGTGGAATTCACTGCACAGGAGGTGATGGCGGCTACAAGCGTAGCCAGCTTCAAGAGGGGACTGGATCAACATCTGGAGCAGAGGTCCATCAGTGGCTATTAGCCGCAGGATATAGTTGGAACTCTCTGTCTGGGGCAGTAATGCTCTGGATTCTTGGTGCTTGGGAGGGGCAACAGTGTGAGGACTTCTAGTGCCCTGACCCCACTGGTGGCATCTGGGTTTTTTGGCCACTCTGTGACCCAGAGTGTTGGACTGGATGGGCCATTGGCCTGATCCAACGTGGGTGCTCTTATGTTCTTATGTGACACAGAGTGTTGAACTGGAGGGGCCATCGGCCTGATCCAACGTGGGTGCTCTTATGTGACACGGAGTGTTAGACTGGATGGGCCATTGGCCTGATCCAACATGGCTCCTCTTATGTTCTTATGTGACACAGAGTGTTGGACTGGATGGGCCATTGGCCTGATCCAACGTGGGTGCTCTTATGTTCTTATGTGACACAGAGTGTTGGACTGGATGGGCCATTGGCCTGATCCAACATGGCTCCTCTTATGTTCTTATGTGACACAGAGTGTTGGACTGGATGGGCCATTGGCCTGATCCAACATGGCTCCTCTTATGTTCTTATGTGACACAGAGTGTTGGACTGGAGGGGCCACTGGCCTGATCCAACATGGCTCCTCTTATGTTCTTATGTGACACAGAGTGTTGGACTGGATGGGCCATTGGCCTGATCCAACGTGGGTGCTCTTATGTTCTTATGTTACACAGAGTGTTGGACTGGATGGCCCATTGGCCTGATCCAGCATGGCTCCTCTTATGTTCTTATGTGACACAGAGTGTTGGACTGGATGGCCCATTGGCCTGATCCAGCATGGCTCCTCTTATGTTCTTATGTGACACAGAGTGTTGGACTGGATGGCCCATTGGCCTGATCCAGCATGGCTCCTCTTATGTTCTTATGTGACACAGAGTGTTGGACTGGACGGGCCATTGGCCTGATCCAACATTGCTCCTCTTATGTTCTTATGTGACACAGAGTGTTGGACTGGAGGGGCCACTGGCCTGATCCAACATGGCTCCTCTTATGTTCTTATGTGACACAGAGTGTTGGACTGGAGGGGCCATTGGCCTGATCCAGCGTGGGTGCTCTTATGTTCTTAAGCTGCCACTGCAGGCTGCTCTGGTCTGAGGATATGGCTCTGTACACTGGCATGCAGGGATGGAATCATGTTAAACCAGGGCTTTTTTTGTAGCGGGAACTCCTTTGCACATTAGGCCACGCACCCCTGATGTAGGCAATCCTCCTGGAGCTTACGATAGGCCTTGCAGTAAGAGCCCTGTAAGCTCCTGGAGGATTGGCTACATCAGGGGTGTGTGGCCTAATATGCAAAGGAGTTCCTGCTGCAAAAAAAAGCCCTGACTATACCATACCATTAGGAAATATCAACAAATTCACAGCCGCCCACTTCCCTTGGCGGCGGGAAGTGGGTACTTGGCGGCTAACAACCGTCTTGTTTTCGGATTTAGTTGCAGGCCCAGAAGCTGCGCTTGGCACACCGACGGGGACCTTACTATGGCGGCTCGCTGCCCAACGTCAACCAGATCGGGAGCGGCACTTCTGAGTTTCAGGTATTTTGTTCTTTATCGTGTAGTCGATAAAAACGTGTATTTCTCCTTTCCAAAAGAAGATAGAACTATAATTTGGTACTTGCTTTCAGCTGCTAGGACATTATATGCGCAGTTGCAGAAGCAAGAAAAAAATACCAGAGAAATGGGACTGGATTGTAAAAGTTATGACGTGGAGTGAAATGGACAAATTAACAAGAATTCTAAGAGACTGTGATTTAGAAGTTTTAAAGATGGAGTGGAAAAAGTTCAGAAGATATGTAGAAAAAGAGTGGAAAGTGAAAGGATGTTGGACAATTTTTGATAATGATTAGGTTTTAGAAAAAAGGATAATATTAATTTTTTGTTTTTATTAGTTAAGGGTACCTTTAAATATTAATATTTTAAGTAAATAACACCAGCGGGGGTCAAGTAACGGGGGAAGGGGGTGGGTAGAAAGTAATATATGGGATAGATAAAAGAAGTTATTAATAATGCAAGAAATATAACTTGTTACCATATGTTATCAAATAAAATTGTTCTAACAAAAACCCCCGTGTATTTCTCCTTTCTGATGCCGAGGCCGTTAACGAATTGGGAGTGCAGAGGGCTTTTTTTGTAGCGGGAACTCCTTTCCATATTAGGCCCCACACCTCTCTTATGTAGCCAAACCTCCAAGAGCTTGCAGGGCTCTTAGCACAGGGCCTACTGTCAGCTCCAGGAGGATTGACTGTATCAGGAGGGCGTGGCCTAATATGCAAAGGAACTCATTCTAGAATTCCACACCTGTAGCCAATCCTCAAAGAGCTTACAGGGCTCTGCGTACAGGGCCTACTGTAAGCTCTTGGAGGATTGGCTACATCAGGGGGGGTGTGGTCTAGTATGCAAAGGAGCTCCTGCTAGAATTCCACCACTGTAGCCAATCCTCAAAGAGCTTACAGGACTCTTAGCACAGGGCCTACTGTCAGCTCCAGGAGGATTGGCTACATCAGGGGGTGTGGCCTAATATGCAAAGGGGCTCGTTCTAGAATTCCACCCCTGTAGCCAATCCTCAAAGAGCTTGCAGGGCTCTTAGCACAGGGCCTCCTGTAAGCTCCAGGAGGATTGGCTACATCAAGGTGTGTAGCCTAATATCCAAAGGAGCTCCTTCTAGAATTCCACCCCTGTAGCCAATCCTCAAAGAGCTTACAGGACTCTTAGCACAGGGCCTACTGTCAGCTCCAGGAGGATTGGCTACAACAGGGGGTGTGGCCTAATATGCAAAGGAGCTCGTTCTAGAATTCCACCCCTGTAGCCAATCCTCAAAGAGCTTGCAGGGCTCTTAGCACAGGGCCTACTGTCAGCTCCAGGAGGATTGGCTACATCAGGGGGTGTGGCCTAATATGCAAAGGAGCTCCTGCTAGAATTTCACCCCTGTAGCCAATCCTCAAAGAGCTTACAGGACTCTTTTTTCATAGCCTCTTTACGGGGTGGTTTGCCTTTGCCTTCTCCATTCATCTACACTTCCCCCCCAGCAAGCTGGGTACTCATTTTGCCAACCTCGGAAGAATGGAAGGCTAAGTCAACCTCGAGCCGTCTACCTGAAAACCCAGCTTCCGCCGGGGATCGAACTCAGGTCGTAGCAGAGCTTAGTACTGCAGGTTTAACACTCTGCACCACGGGGTGCCCCGTGGCACAGAATGGTAATGCTGCAATACTGCAGTCAGAGGCTCTCTGCTCACTAACTGAGTTCGATCCCAGCGGAAGCTGGTTTCAGGTAGCCGGCTCAGGTTGACTCAGCCTTCCATCCTTCTGAGGTTGGTCAAATGAGTACCCAGCTTGCTGGGGGGGGGGAAGTGTTGAGGATTGGGGAAGGCAATGGCAAACCACCCCGTAAAAAGTCTGCCGTGAAAACATTGTGAAAGCAACGTCACCCCAGAGTCGGAAATGACTGGTGCTTGCACAGGGGACCACCTTTACCTTTAAGGATAACTGAGGGGAGGCCAAACGAAGCACAGTAGTCTTTGCCCATTGGTGGAAGAAAGAAGAACAATTATGGGATCATAGTTGAAATACACTACAGTAGGGGTGGCCAACGGTAGCTCTCCAGATGTTTTTTGCCTACAACTCCCATCAGCCCATAGCCAGCATGGCCAATGGCTGGGGCTGATGGGAGTTGTAGGCAAAAAACTTCTGGAGAGCTACCGTTGGCCACCCCTGCAATACAAGAACTTAACTGAAACGTAACTGTGATATATATAGGCCAGCATACTTGTGAATTTCACAAAAATAGACAGTAAGAAACAATTTTCAACAGAGCTCATTGTTGTTTAGTCATACAGCAACAAATTAACTAGTTCCAATAACACGCGTTTTGTGTTGCCACTTCGTCAGTATTGTTCATGTCGTCTTGTTGAGCTATATGTAGTGAAGCAAAAACACGCGCAAAACCTTCTATCTCGTTGCTGGCCCAAACACTCTCTGTGAAGGGTTACGCCAGCTTTAGAACTGAAGGCTTTGTAGCAGATAAGAGAGAAATGATTGTCTGCTCCGTATAGAGACGTATATTGCAACAATGGGTGGTTCCTTCATGGAGAGTGTTTCGGCCAGCAATGAGATGGAAGGCTTTCCACATGATTTTAAAAAAAGATACGGGCTTACTGTGGCCCCAGGTCGGACCAGAACCATCGGGTTGAAATTAAATCAAAAGAGTTTCCGGCTCAACATTAGGAAGAACTTCCTGACCGTTAGAGCGGTTCCTCAGTGGAACAGGCTTCCTCGGGAGGTGGTGGGCTCTCCTTCCTTGGAGGTTTCTAAACAGAGGCTAGATGGCCATCTGACAGCAGTGAGGATCCTGTGAATTTAGGGGGGAGGTGTTTGTGAGTTTCCTGCATGGTCCAGGGGGTTGGACTAGATGACCCTGGAGGTCCCTTCCACCTCTGATTCTGTGATTCTACTCCTTCACTACATACAGCACAACTAGAAGACAACGTTAACAATACTGATGAAGTGGCAACATGAAACGCATCCGTTATTGTAACCCATTGGTGGAAGAAGGCCACAGAAGGGGATAGGCGAGGCTCCCTGGGGAGAGAGTGCCAGAGGCCACCACCAAGAAGGCTCTCTCCCGGGTTGCCACTCGCCTGATCTAGGGGAAAACCCGTTTCTGAGCTGCAGAGCCTATATATAAGTGGGGCAGGCCTGCAGTAAGATGCCTTTTGTTTTTCTAGTGCAGATTCTGTGGCTTGCATGGCCACGTGATGGGCAGATATTAAACAGGGGCAGCTTTCTCAGTGACTGCCATCTCCGTGCCTGTTGAATTTCTGTTCGAAGCAGCCATGGCAGCCATGACGGAGTGGGAGTGGGAGAGGGTGAGAACAAGGAATCCTAGACTCACAAGAGTTGGAAGGGGCCATAGAGGCCATCTGGCCTATCTCCCCTGCTCAATGCAGGATCAGCCTAGAGCAGGGCTGGGGAACAGTGGCTCTCCGGATGTTTTTCTTGCCTACAACTCCCATCAGCCCTAGCCAGCATAGCCAATGGCTGGGGCTGATGGGAGTTGTAGGCAAAAAAAAACATCCGGAGAGCCACTGTTCCCCACCTCTGGCCTAGAGCATCCCTGGCAAGTGTTTGTCGAAGATTGCCAGCGAGGGGGAGCTCTCCAGATCGAACATTCCCCAGTCCCTCAGCCTTTCCCCCTAGGGCTTGGTCTCCAGGCCCCCGATTATCCGAGGGACACATCACTTCGGCCCTTGTCAGTTTGGTGTAGCGGTTATCTGGGAGAACCAGGTTTGATTCCCCACTCCTCCGCTTGCACCTGCTGGAATGGCCTTGGGTCAGCCACAGCTCTCGCGGAGCTGTCCTCAAAAGGGCAGCTTCTGGGGGAGCTCTCTCAGCCCCACCCACCTCACAGGGTGTCTGTTGTGGGGGAGGAAGGGAAAGGAGATTGTGAGCCGCTCGGAGACTCTCCTTGAAAGGGCAGCTTCTGGGAGGGCTCTCTCAACCCCACCCACCTCACAGGGTGTCTGTTGTGGGGGAGGAAGGGAAAGGAGATTGTGAGCCGCTCGGAGACTCTCCTTGAAAGGGCAGCTTCTGGGAGGGCTCTCTCAACCCCACCCACCTCACAGGGTGTCTGTTGTGGGGGAGGAAGGGAAAGGAGATTGTGAGCCGCTCTGAGACTCTCCTTGAAAGGGCAGCTTCTGGGAGGGCTCTCTCAGCCCCACCCACCTCACAGGGTGTCTGTTGTGGGGGAGGAAGGGAAAGGAGATTGTGAGCCACTTGGAGACTCTCCTTGAAAGGGCAGCTTCTGGGAGAGTTCTCTCAGCCCCACCCACCTCACAGGGTGTCTTTTGTGAGGGAGGATAGGAAAGGAGATTGTAGGCTGCTCGGAGACTCTCCTTGAAAGGGCAGCATCTGGGAGAGCTCTCTCAGCCCCACCAACCTCACAGGGTGTCTGTTGTGGAGAAAGGAAGGTAATGGAGATTGTGAGCCACTCTGAGATTCAGAGTGAAGAGCGGGATATAAATCCAATATCATCATCATCTTCTTCTCCCTCCCTTAGTGAGCAGGCCCCATGGCCCTATCCCAGGTTTCATTCCTCCGCCACCATCGACTAGAGCGGGACTTGTTCTCTCTTTAAAGAAAAAAACGCAATATGGTGTCTTAAATGCCGGGTCTGGGTTCTGCAAGGGCATCTCTGTTCTGTTTCCCTTCCCTGCTTGGAGCGCCTGTCCTAACGCTGGCTTTTCTTCCTCTCTATCCCTGCAGGGCCCCCTCCATTCGCCTCTGGATTCGGCCCGGGGCACGCGGCACCACGGCTTGGTGGAGAGGGTGCAGCGGGACCCCCGGCGCATGGTGTCTCCGGTCTCCCGCTACATGCGTCAGATATCCTTTTGGGCCGCGTTGGATGCTCTTCTCCCCCTCCTTCCCTCCTGCTCGCTTTCCTCCCTCCCTCTTCCCGGCTCCGGGGATGAAAGCGGCTTCAGCAAGAACTCCCCCCTGCGTTTGGGGCGTCTGCTTTCTCACACTCGCAGCCCTTCCTCCTCTCTCCTGCCCCGCCTCGAAACCTGTGTCTTCCTTAACGCCTCCCTCCTCACGTGGACAGCTCCCCCTACAGCCCCGCATACCTGTCGCCTCCTGCCGAGCCTAGTTGGAGGAGGTAAAGTTTGCCCTGTCTTTTGTTTGTGGGTTCAAGCAGGTCCCTCACGCCCGTCCCCCCATGCCTCTGTTTCTATTCCAGCACCCAAGTTTGGTGCGAGCAGGGACTGTGACTCCTCGCATTAGGATCTGGGTCTGAGCTCTCAGAATTCCCGGTTTAAGGTTGGCTATAAACAAAAAAACCCCAGCTCGTTCGCTTTGAGTCCTGACTTCGGAGGTGAGCGGGGTCAGCGCTCTTCCTCGTCTGTTATTTGGGTGCCCGCGAGAGCTGATGTGGTGTAATATCTAGAATATCCAACTAGGGTCCGGGGGACCCAGGTTCGAATCCCCGCTCTGCCATTAGAAGCTCACTGGGTGACCTTGGTCCAGTCACACGCTCTCAGCCTCATGTACCTCGCAAGGTCGTTGTGAGGATAAAATGGAAGGGAGGAGGACGACATCAGCCGTTTTGGGCCCCCCGTGCGATGATGTTAGCCATTTTGGGCCCCCGTGGGGAAGAAAGGCAGGGTATAAACAAAGTAAATAAAGAAATGGAAGGGGGAAAGGGGCTTTGCGCCCGATCAGGAGCGCTCTGCTTTTGTTACGCCTTTCCTCGTTCGAAGGCCGAGTCGTCTCCCAGGCCTTGTCTCCAGATGGTTGTTTCCAGGGCTTTTTTTTTTTTTTTGTAGCCCCTCTTACGTAGCCAATCCTCCAAGAGCTTACAGGGCTCTTCGTACAGGGCCTGCTGCAAGCTGCAGGAGGATTGGCTGCATCAGGAGGGCGCGGCCAAATATGCAAAGGAACTCCTGCTAGAATTCTACCCCTGGGCCACACACCCCTACTGTAGCCAATCCTCCAAGAGCTTACAGGGCTCTTCGTACAGGGCCTACTGTAAGCTCCAGGAGGATTGGCTACATTAGGGAGGTGTGGCCTAATATGCAAAGATGCTCCTGCTAGAATTCCATCCCTGGGCCCACACACCCCTGCTGTAGCCAATCCTCCAAGAGCTTACAGGGCTCTTAGTGCAGGGCCTACTGTAAGCTCCAGGAGGATTGGCTGCATGAGGAGGGTGTGGCCTAATATTCAAAGGAGCTCCTGCTACCTGGTTATTTCTGTGAGCGGAGCCTTTCGCTGAAGACAGGGAGGTGCTTTCAAAATCTGCCTCCTCCTCAAGCCTGTCCTGTAATTCTAGTCGGGCCTCAACAGCAGAACCCGGGAGAGCTGCTTTCTCATTTTCCCAGCGGCGGCGGGTCGGCCTCCTGCGAGGCTCTTGAGGCAGCTCGTTTGAGACAGGCCGCTTCCGAGGCCAAGGTTTAGGAGGAATCCGAAGGAGACTCTGTCCTCCTCCCCGTGCTAAGCACCACTAAGAACATCAGAGAAGCCAGGTTGGATCAGGCCAGTGGCCCCTCCAGTCCAACACACACAGAGGCCAAAAAAACCAGGTGCCATCGGGAGGTCCACCAGTGGGACCAGGACATTAGAAGCACTCATATTGTTGCCCCTCCAAAGCACCAACAATGCAGAGCATCCCTGCCCCAGACATAAGAACATCAGAGAAGCCCTGTTGGATCAGGCCAATGGCCCATCTAGTCCAACACTCTGTGTCACACAGTGGCCAAAAAAACTAGGTGCTATCAGGAGGTCCATCAATGAGACCAGGACACTAGAAGCCCTCCCACTGTTGCCCCTCCCAAGCACCAAGAATACAGAGCATCACTGCCCCAGACAGAGAGTTCCAACAATACCCTGTGGCTGATGGCCACTGATGGACCTCTGCTCCTTGTATTTATCCATTCCCCTCTTGAAGCTGGCTATGCTTGTAGCTGCCACCACCTCCTGTGGCTGTGAATTCCATTTGATCATCTGATGCTCAGGTCCTGCAGCTCTTAAGCATTTGGCCATGTTGGATCAGGCCAATGTTGGATCAGGCCAATGGCCCATCCAGCCCAACACTTTGTGTCACACAGTGGCCATAAGAACATAAGAGAAGCCATGTTGGATCAGGCCAGTGGCCCATCCAGTCCAACACTCTGTGTCACACAGTGGCCATAAGAACATAAGAGAAGCCAATGTTGGATCAGGCCAATAGCCCATCCAGTCCAGCACTCTGTATCACACAGTGGCCATAAGAACATAAGAGAAGCCAATGTTGGATCAGGTCAATGGCCCATCCAGTCCAACACTCTGGGTCACACAGTGGCCAAAAAAACCCAACCAGGTGCCATCAGGAGGTCCATCAGTGGGGCCAGGACACTAGAAGCCCTCCCACTGTTGCCCCCCTCCCCAAGCAGCAAGAATACAGAGCCTCACTGCCCCAGACAGAGAGTTCCAACAATACACTGTGGCTAAGAGCCACTGATGGACCTCTGCTCCTTACGTTTATCTTATCCTCTCGTGAAACTGTCACTAATGGTACATTCCTAGGTTTTGCCAGGTCCTTGCGCTGGCGGGAGCAGGAGGGAGCTTTCTGGGAGTGGGGAGGCCATGCCCCCAGTGTGATGATATCGTGCAGAAGTGAAGTCATCGCGCCAGGGGACATCGCATGGCAGCGCTGTGGCTTTGGGGTGAGCTGTGGTAAGATGGTTTTTTGCCCCAAAACTAGAGTTGTCATGCAACGTCCCCGGCATGATGATGTCACTCCCCCATGATGTCATCCCATAGCGGACACTGCACGGGGGCTTGCTTGATTGGCGCGGGGTCAGTGGAGGGCAGGAGCCCATGAAATTGAGCCAATTGGGAAGTCTGTGCCCCATCTGGATGACTGTTCTGTTCTCGAAGGTCATGGCTGGGGGGTGGGGCGGAACTGGGGGGATCAAACCCTTTAGCAGACAGTGATGTGAGGAGCAGCCCTCCTCAAATGTCCTAGGACAGGGCTGGCCAAACTGCAGCCTGGGAGCCACATGTGGCTCTTTCACACATATGGTGTGGCTCTGGAAGCCCCCATTGCCCCACTGGCTGGCTTGGAGGAGGCATTTGTCTCTTTAAGTTCCTCCTCCAAGAAGCCAGGCCAGTTGGTGGCTTGGAGAATGCATTTAAAGTTGCTTTCTTTCCTTCCTTCCTTCCTTCCTTCCTTCCTTCCTTCCTTCCTTCCTTCCTTCCTTCCTCCCTCCCTCCCTCCCTATTCTCTCTCTCCCTCCCTCCCTCTCTCTTTTCCTCCTTCCTTCCTTCCTTCCTTCCTTCCTTCCTTCCTTCCTTCCTTCCTTCCTTCCTTCCTTCCTTCCTTCCTCCCGCCCTCCCTCCCTCCCTCCCTCCCTATTCTCTCTCTCCCTCCCTCCCTCTCTCTTTTCCTCCCCTCTCCCTTCCTCTCTCCCTTCCTTCCCCCTTCCCTCCTTCCTCCCCTTTTTCTTCCCTCCTCCCTCCCTCCCCCCTTCCCTCCCTCTTTTCCTCCCTTCATTCCTCCCTTCCCTCCTTCCTCTCTCCCCTTCCCTCCCTCCCTGCCTCCCTCCCTTCCCTCCCTCCCTCCCTTCCCCTTCCCTCCCTCCCTCCCTCTTTTCTTCCCTTCCCCCTTCCTCCCTTCCCTCCCGCTTTTCCTTCCTTCCTTCCTTCCTTCCTTCCTTCCTTCCTTCCTTCCTTCCTTCCTTCCTTCCTTCCTTCCTTCCTTCCTTCCTTCCTTCCTTCCTTCCTTCCTCCCTCCCTCCCTCCCTCTTTTCCTCTCTCCCTTCCTTCCCCCTTCCCGCCTTCCTCCCGCTTTTTCTTCCTTCCTTCCTCCCTTCATCCCTCCCTTCCCTCCTTCCTCTCTCCCCTTCCCTCCCTCCCTCCTTCCTCCCTCCCTCCCTCCTTCCTTCCTCCCTCCCTTCCCTCCTTCCTCCCTTCCCCTTCCCTCCCTCCTCCCTCCCCTCCCTCTTTTCCTCCCTTCCCCCTTCCTCCCTCCCCTCCCGCTTTTCCTTCCTCCCTCCCTCTTTTCCTCCCTTCCCCCTTCCTCCCTTCCCTCCCACTTTTCCTCCCTCCCTCCCTTCCTTCCTTCCTTCCTCCCTCCCTCCCTCCCTCCCTCTCTCCCTCCCTCTTTTCCTCCCCCCTCCCTTCCTCTCTCCCTTCCTTCCCCCTTCCCTTCTTCCTCCCTCTTTTTCTTCCTTCCTTCCTCCCTCCCTCCCCCCTTCCCTCCTCCCTCCCTCTTTCCTCCCTTCATCCTTCCCTTCCCTCCTTCCTCTCTCCCCTTCCCTCCCTCCTTCCCCCTTCCCTCCCTCCCTCCTTCCTTCCTCCCTCCCTTCCCTCCTCCCTCCCTCCCTCTTTTCCTCCCTTCCTCCCTTCTCCCTTTCCTCCCGCTTTTCCTTCCTTCCTTCCTTCCTTCCTTCCTTCCTTCCTTCCTTTCTTCCTTCCTTCCCTCCTTCCTTCCTTCCTTCCCTCCTTCCCTCCTTCCTTCCCTCCCTCCCTCCTTCCTTCCCTCCTTCCTTCCTTCCTTCCTTCCTTCCCTCCTTCCTTCCTTCCTTCCTTCCCTCCTTCCTTCCCTCCTTCCCTCCTTCCCTCCTTCCCTCCCTCCTTCCTTTCCTCCCTCCCTCCTTCCTTCCCTCCTTCCTTCCTTCCTTCCCTCCTTCCCTCCCTCCTTCCTTCCCTCCCTCCCTCCTTCCTTCCTTCCTTCCCTCCTTCCTTCCTTCCTTCCCTCCTTCCCTCCCTCCCTCCTTCCTTCCCTCCTTCCTTCCTTCCTTCCTTCCTTCCTTCCCTCCTTCCTTCCTTCCTTCCTTCCTTCCTTCCTTCCTTCCTTCCTTCCTTCCTTCCTCCCTCTTTTCCTCCCCCCTCCCTTCCTCTCTCCCTTCCTTCCCCCTTCCCTCCTTCCTCCCTCTTTTTCTTCCTTCCTTCCTCCCTCCCTCCCCCCTTCCCTCCTCCCTCCCTCTTTTCCTCCCTTCATCCCTCCCTTCCCTCCTTCCTCTCTCCCCTTCCCTCCCTCCCTTCCCTCCTTCCCCCTTCCCTCCCTCCCTCCTTCCTTCCTCCCTCCCTTCCCTTCTCCCTCCCTCCCTCTTTTCCTCCCTTCCTCCTTTCTCCCTTTCCTCCCGCTTTTCCTTCCTTCCTTCCTTCCTTCCTTCCTTCCTTCCTTCCTTCCTTCCTTCCTTCCTTCCTTCCTTCCTTCCTTCCTTCCTTCCTTCCTTCCTTCCCTCCCTCCCTCCCTCCCTCCCTCCTCCCTCCCTCCCTGCGATGTTTATTTCTGGTGGCTCTCAAACATCTGACGTTTATTCTGCGTGGCTCTTACATTAAGCAGGTTTCGCCACCCCCGTCCTGGGACAATCCTTGGCCTGCTCTTTGTTGTGGGGGGGGGGGGTGAGGGGGGACAAGGTCTCCTGGGTCAGCAGAAGGGGTCTATCAAACTGGTGTGAAGGCGTCCTGCAGGTATTTTTGTGTTGCCTCCGCTCATCCGTTCCTTTCTCTTCTCCTCCACCGCTTCCAAGCTTCTTTCACGCTTCGGTGGTGGGTCGGGGATTCTCAGTAGGGGGTCTCCGTGTGCCTCTCAACCCTCCTATCCCCTCCGCAGAAGCTTGCAGCTTTTCGCCTGCCACACATACCCTGCGGCAAGAGGGTTCAGCGGGGTCTTGTCCACACGCTGAGGGGTGGCGTGGGTTGTGCCAGCGGAAGCAGGGGAGGGAGGGAGCTACAGGGAGACGGGGGGGGGGGGGCGCGGGAAGAAGAAACGAAAACGCTTTCGGTTCTTAAGCAGAACAGAGTGCTTAAGAAACGTCTTTGCACGCCTCCTTCAGAAGAAGTTAACTTATCTGAGGAGGGTATAGGACCTCTGCACCCCTCATTACACGTGTGTAGCCTCTGGAGTTTTCAGGATGTGGCCCTGGGCTGTGGGCAGGAGAGGACTCCAGCTTTGCTATCCGTTTCCTTCTCCCGCCCCCTTAACGT
The DNA here is from genome assembly GCF_032191835.1 of Heteronotia binoei. Lineage (NCBI taxonomy): Eukaryota > Metazoa > Chordata > Lepidosauria > Squamata > Gekkonidae > Heteronotia > Heteronotia binoei. The sequence continues at coordinate 268,600,472 of NC_083223.1, forward strand.
TCTTCTCCCACTAGCTCTCCTTCCCCCTCGCTTATTCCGTCTCTCCCTTCTGCCCCAGTGGCCTTTACATTCCACCCCCGTTCTTCTCTCTGTCTGCATTGCCAAACTATTAATCCCCTAGCGGGGAGGGGGTCTTCGCTCTGCCTCCCCCCCACAACCAAGTAACCCTCCTGTTTTTTGTTGTGAAGGACCATGCCCTGGGGTAAATTTCCCACGGAGAAAGGACACCTGTTTAGGCTGCCGACGGTACTCAACAGGTGAACCATTTTTCGATTCCATATTTTTTTTCCTCCCCTCTCATCTCTTTCTCTCTCAACCATTCCAAGCTGTTGATGATTGGACCTTTGTGCGTCCCGTCGCTTAAGAGAAGACGTGGTCTCTGTGAATTTGCGGGGAGGGGGAAACGCTGAGTGTAAAGGGTGAACACATGAAACCGCTGTAGACAGATACACCGTATCAGACCTTTGGTCCATCTAGTCAGTCTACTCAGAATGGCAGCAGCTCCCCAGGGAGAGCAGTTTGGTGTAGTGGTTAAACGTGCAGACTCTTATCTGGGAGATTCCCCACTCCTCTCGCAGCTGCTGGAATGGCCTTGGGTCAGCCACAGCTCTCGTAGGAGTTGTCCTTGAAAGGGCAGCTTCTGGGAGAGCTCTCTCAGCCTCGGCTACCTCACAGGGCGTCTGTTGTGGGGGGAGGGAGGGAAAGGAGATTGTGAGCCGCTCTGAGATTCAGAGTGAAGGGCGGGATATAAATCCGATATCATCATCTTCTTTTTCTTCCTCATTACCTGCTACCTAATCCTTTCACTGGAGGTGCCTGGGATTGAACCTGGGACCTTCCGTATGCCGAGCAGATGCTCTGCCGCTGAGCCACAGCCCCTCCCCAGGCTCTCCAATGTCCAAGGCAAAGGTCTTTCCCATCCCCTAGTGCCTGGTCCCTTTCTTAACTGGAGGTGCCTGGGATTGAACGTGGGACCTTCTGTATGCCGAGCAGATGCTCTGCCACTCATCCATAGCCCCTCCCCAGGGCTCCCCAGTGTCCCAGGTAAAGGTCTTTCCCATCCCCTAGTGCCTGGTCCTTTTCTTAACTGGAGATGCCGAGGATTGAACCTGGGACCTTCCGTATGCCGAGCAGATGCTCTGCCGCTGAGCCACAGCCCCTCCCCAGGGCTCCCCAGTGGACTCCTAAGCCGCAGTCCTTCCCTTATGAACATATGAGGCTGTCTTTTACCGAATCAGACCCTTGATCCCTCAATCAGCCTTGTTTACTCAGATTGGCAGCCGCTCTCCAGGATCCCTCTTCAACTGCCGCCTGGTCCTTTTAACTGCAGATGCCGAGGATTGAACCTGGGTCCTCCTGCATGCCAGGGAGATGCTCTGCCTCTGAGCCACAGCCCTTACTCGGGCAGACAGTGGTTCTCTGGGATCTCAAGCTGAGGTTTTTCCCGTCACCTTGATCCGTTCTAACCCTCGGCGATTTCATTGCTCAGCAATTTCATGGAGTGCCCACGAGTTCTCGTCTTGTGAGAAAGGGAGAAAAGCCCTTCTTTCTCTGCCTCCTCCATCCCATTCATAATCTTGTCAACCTCTATCATGTCACCCCGCAGTCGACGTTTCTCCAAACTAAAGAGCCCCAGCCGTTTTAACCTTTCTTCACGGGGAAAGTGTTCCAACCCTTGTATCCTTCCAGTTGCCCTTTTCTGCGCTTCTCCCAATGCTATAATATCTTTTTTGAGGTGCGGTGTCCAGAATTGTGCACAGCGCTCCAAATGAGGCCGCACCGTCGATATATATTGATTTATTTTGTTATATCTGCCCTCCAAGTCTGCAGAAGGGAGGGCATCCCACCTCGTCAGGGTAAAAATTCTCCTGTACTCATAATTTTACAGGCAGGTTTCAGAGGAGGCAGGTCAGTAACAGACCATTGCAAGCTTTTAGACCACTCAATAGCTAAATATGCTTCCACTTGGGAAGCAGAAGGTCCTCAGTTCAGTCCCCAGCGTCTCCTGTAAACGGCTGTGAAGTAGCAGCAGGAACTGAGGAAGGCGGTTCCTCTGTGTGAGACCCCAGAGAGCTGCTGCTGATCAGAGTACACGGTGCTCTGTCGGATAGAGTGCCCTCAGCGCAGTGGCGTGTCCTGTGTTCTAAAACCCTGTCGGGATCCGATGCCAAACAAGTCCAGATCCTTGAGGCTGGTTTATCACAGATCCCTTGGGTTGCACCTTTAGCATCTTCTCCCATTTTCTTCTTTTAAGAACCTAAGAACAGAACAGAAGCCATGTTGTATCAGGCCAATGGGCCATCCAGTCCAACACTCTGTGTCACATAAGAACAGGAGAGAAGCCATGTTGGATCAGGCCAATGGCCCCTCCAGTCCAACACTCTGTGTCACATAAGAACAGAAGAGAAGCCATGTTGGATCAGGCCAATGGCCCCTCCAGTCCAACACTCTGTGTCACATAAGAACAGAAGAGAAGCCATGTTGGATCAGGCCAATGGGCCATCCAGTCCAACACTCTGTGTCACATAGGAACAGAAGAGAAACCGTGTTGGATCAGGCCAATGGCCCATCCAGTCCAACACGCTGTGTCACATAAACACAGAAGAGAAGCCATGTTGGACCAGGCCAATGGCCCCTCCAGTCCAACACTCTGTGTCACATAAGAACAGAAGAGAAGCCATGTTGGATCAGGCCAATGGCCCCATCCAGTCCAACACTCTGTGTCACATAAGAACAGGAGAGAAGCCATGTTGGATCAGGCCAATGGCCCCTCCAGTCCAACACTCTGTGTCACATGAGAACAGAAGAGAAGCCATGTTGGATCAGGCCAATGGCCCATCCAGTCCAACACTCTGTGCTACACAGTGGCCAAAAAAACTCAAGTGCCATCAGGAAGTCCGCCAGTGGGACCAGGACACTAGAAGCCCTCCCACTGTGCCTTCCCCAAGCACCCAGAATACAGAACATCACTGCCCCAGACAGAGTTCCAACGATAAGCTGTGGCTAATAGCCACTGAGAAAGAGCCCCGTGGCGCAGAGTGGTAAAGCTGCAGTACTGCAGTCCTAAGCTCTGCTCACGACCTGAGTTTGATCCCGGCAGAAACTGGGTTCAGGTAGCCGGCTCCAGGCTGAAATCTGCCGTGAAAACATTGTGAAAGCAACATCACTCCAGAGTCGGAAACGACTGGTGCTTGCACAGGGGCCTACCTTTACCTTTTGAATAGCCACTGATGGACCTCTGCTCCGTATGCTTATCCAGTCCCCTCTTGAAGCCGTCTATGCTTGTAGCTGCCACTACCTGCGGCAGTGAATTCCTCGTGTGAATCACCCTTTGGGTGAAGAAGGGCTTCCTTCGATCCGTTCTAACCCGACTGCTCAGCAGTTTCATTGAACGAGTTCTCATATTGTGAGAAGGGAGGAAAAGTCCTTCCTTCTCTATCCCATGCATTTTTGGCAGCTTATCAGTTGCCCTGGTAGGACGGATGCTTCCCAATGCAGACATCGACAATAACCCTCCCCAGTGGGCAACGTCCAGAGGTCAGGGCTGGCCCTAGACTGTCTGGCTCACTAGGCAAGGCTAATTTCCGGCACACACACATCCCTTGTACTGATAACGCCACGGGGCACCCAATTTGGCACCCCCCAGAAGGCCGGCACCCTAAGCAGTCGCCTGGTTTGTCTAGTGGCGGGGCCGGCCCTGCTGGAGGTAGACTGCCTCTGGACGTGCACGTTCCCTTGAGTCGCCCTGGCGAGCGATCGCTGATAGATCTGTCCATGAATATGTCTGATACCTGTTTAAGGCAACCAAACAGAGAAACACGGGGAAACGGAGCAGGGGAAAAAAAGGTAAGGATACCTCCGCAAAAGACCAGCCTCAGAAACTGATACAAAGCTTATCAGTGCTTCATAAGTAAGAAACGACACCTAAATATATAGTGAAACCAATCGCAAAGTAGAACATTAGCCGTTTTCGCGAACCCAAGTCTCACAGAAGGCAAATCAAGGCCAGTTTGTCCAAAAGAACAGAGCTTAGGAAGAATCAGCCTTTGCCATCGCCTGGACCTTTCTTTTGGACAAATCGGCGTTGATTTGCCTTCTGTGAGACTTGGGTTCGCGGGCGCGGTCGGTGTTCTTTTTTTGCGATTGATTTCACTGTACATTTATGTATCGTTTCTTACTTACAAAGCACCGATAAGTTTTGTGTTGGAGGTATCCTTACCTTTTCCCTGCTCCCTGTTTAAAGCTGCCCAAGCGTTGTTTTTGGTGCGTTGTTTGCAGCGCCGAAGTTCCACCTTGGAACACAGAACAACCGTTCTGTCCCAGTCAGTCCCCACAGGGCTTTTTCTGAACAGGAACCCAGTTCCGGCTGACTTGGTGTCAGGGGGTCTAAAAAAAAAAGCCCTATGTGAAACAATGGTGACATCGAGGGGGTGTGGCCTAATATGCAGATGAGTTCCTGCTGGGCTTTTCCTACAGAAATAAGCCCTGAGTTCCCATCTTGGAATGTTGAGACGGACCATCCTTGGAGCACACAGCTCCCCGTCACGGTGCCCCTTTCCCCGTTGGCCTAGCTTTACCCCCACCCCGTCTCGGACAGCCGTGGCTTCCCAACCTCCTCCTCCCTTCCCTGATTCTGTGCTCGCTTCAACGGACAAGGGGAATGAAAGCCCGCTCTTTCGTTTGTTGTGGGCGAGCGCAGCACGCAACGGGATCCTCCGACAATGGCCCCCTTGTTCTTCCCCGGGGAATGCTGGCAGTTTCCTTTGCCTTTCATCTTTCCACCCCAGCCCCCGGAAGGCGTCCTTAAAATGCTGGCGCCCCAGCCCACGGAACAGTCCCTCTCTTGTCCGGGCCTCTGGGGTTTTTTTTTGTTAATTCGGCATGGCTTCCCACCCCATCTCCGGCCCCCTCCCTCTTCTCTCCAGTTGGGAAAAAGCAGGAGTCCAGTCGCACCTTTAAGACCGACCAAGTTTTATTCAGAATAGGTCCGGGCGGGCAGCCGTGTTGGTCTGGAGCAGTAGAACAAACCAGGAGTCCAGCGGCACCTTTAAGACCAACAGAGTTTTATCCGGAACGTAAGCGTTCGTGTGCACGCCGACTTCTTCAGACGAGCGGACAGGGTATAGTGGGCTGAAATACGTGAAGTTGATGGGTTAAGAGTGTAAACTGACACAAAGGATCGAATGGCAAAATAGCGTAACAAACGGGAAGGTCCTTTGGTCTGGACAGCGATAAAAGGTAATAAAAGTTGCCTGTTAATTGATGTTGCTCTAACAGGCAACTTTTATTGCTGTCCAGACCGAATGGCCTTCCCGTTTGTTACGCTATTTTGCCGTTTCATCTTTTGCGTCAGTTTGCACTCTTAACCCACCAACTACGCGTATTTCAGCTCACCGTTCCCTATCCCCTTGTCCGACGAAGCGTGCGTCCTTTCGGAAGCTTACATTCTGAATGAAATTTTGTTGATCTTAAAGGTGCAACTTGGCTCTTATTATATTCAGAAAGTAAGCTTTTGTGTGCACGCACACTTCGTCAGACAATGAAATGGGGTACAGTGAGCAGTTATATATAGCTGGTGGGCAGCAGGTAAGCTTTCAGCTGGGAATGGTGGGGGGGGGGGGTTGAACCTGGGACCTTCTCTGTGCAAAGCAGATGGTCGGCTTCTGAGGAACCACCCTTCCCTGTGTCCGGGGCGCAGTGGTATAATCCACAGTCCCTTTCCCTTGTTGAACCATTAATTCCCTTAAAGGATAGCTCTATTGGCTTTCTAGAACAGCTCTCCCAAACCACATGGGAGAGAAGCGTGTGATTTTCTCAGACAGGCCATCTGGCAAGGTGGGAGGCCAACACCTCCCTGTGATGGATCTCCAGGACACAAAGACCCTTCTCCTGGGTTCCCGATGAAGGCTGCCAGTTTAACCCAGACTTGCAAGCAATAGAGCAATTAAGCCAGTTTGGTGTAGTGGTTAAGAATGTGAACTGGGTTTGATTCCCCACTCCTCCGTTTGCACCTGCCGGTGTGACCTTGGTTCAGACATAACTCTCACAGAGCTCTTATGCTCAAGAGCAGTTCTGGGAGAGCTCTCTCAGCCCCACCTACCTCGCAGGATGTCTGTTGTGAGGAGGGGAAAGGAAAGGAGATTTGTAAGGCGCTCTGAGACTCCTTTGGATAGCGACGGGCGGGATATAAATCCAATCTCTTCTAAGGTGCTTCTGGGCTCCGTTCTAAGCATTCTAAAGACCAGCCTGGCTCTCCTCTAGGCTTAGCAGCTCTAGTATTTCTTTTGACACAGGCAAGAGACGTAGGAGAGCCCTGCCTTCCCCTTAGCAGTCCTTGATTCTTACCAAAACCTGTAAGCAACCGGGGGGAGGGGGAGTGAAAGAAGATAACAGCACTAGTAGAAAAGAGCAAGAGATCGGTAACACCTTAAACATTAACGACGTTTGTGACAGGGCAGGAGCTTTGGCGAGTCACCGCTCACTTCTGAGAGCCAATGCGGTGTAGCGTGGTTAAGTGCGCGGACTCTTGATCTGGGAGAACCGGGTTCGATTCCCCACTCCTTCACTTGCAGCTGCTGGAATGGCCTTGGGTCAGCCATAGCTCTTGCAGAGTTGTCCTTGAAAGGGCAGCTGCTGTGAGAGCCCTCTCAGTCCCACCCACCTCACAGGGTGTCTGTTGTGGGGGAGGAAGGTAAAGGAAAGATGAATTGTGAGACTCTTCGGAGCGGAGGGCGGGACATAAATCCAATATCTTCATCTACCTCACAGGGTGTCTGTTGTGGGGGAGGAAGGTAAGGAGATTGTGAGCCACTCTGAGATTCAGAGTGAAGGGCGGGATATGAATCCAGTATCATCATCATCTTCAAAAGCGACTCAATGACAATCTTGAAGCAGGCAGCTAGACAAACCTTGTCAGAGGTGCTCTCGTCTGATCCTGCATTGAGCAGGGGGGTTGGACTAGATGGCCTCTAGGGCCCCTTCCAACTCTGGTGTGCTATGGTTCTATGACTCATGAAAGCTCCGTCCACTGCCACAGATTTCGTTAGTTATTAAGGTGCTGCCGGACTCTCGCTTTTTTTCTACCGCTAAGAACAGTCTTAACACAGCTACCTGTCTTGTTCTAGAACTGGGTGCAAGCGTGAAAGATGGACAGACGCTGCCTGTTTTGGAAATCAACGCAGCGGTCGGCATCAGGACGACCTGCTAGGTGTAGGGGTGGGGAAACAGCTACGGAACTAGCAAGCGCGGCTGCATTTAGCAGTAGGGAGGCTTTTTGGTGTCGCACCCTCGCGTTAACGAGTCGCACAGCCCGCTGCCCTGTTGCCATAGCGACCTGGCAGCTCACAGCTGATGTCAAACCTGGGGATTCGACTTGGCTCTTGTTTTTTAAAAAATAACAATTATCGCAATAACGGTTTTTCTTTGCCTCCAGAACAAATTCCGACTCTGCCCTGCACACAAGCGTAATGAACCCCAACCCACAGGACGCGTACCTGGGCCCCTCCCAGGGCGTTCCCCCTCCGAATCGCAAGACTGGTGAGCCCAATTCCCCTTTTGGCCTTTATTTATTGACTTTATTTAGATTTATATGCCGCCCACTCTAGGCGGAGAACGGTCGTGGTGAAACAATTTAAATGACAGTTATAAAAATAAAAACATATGAACAATTTAAACTACGTAAAAGGTGCTCTAAGAAAGATTTTTTTATAACAGGGTGGTTTATCAATATCAGTATCTCAGTTCTTCGATCCTTTGTTGCTCGGTTGGCAGACTTACAGATAATATCGTTCAGCGACATAGCACATTAGTTGTTACAGGCCTGTCGAAAAAGTTTTGGTTTTTACAGGCCCTGCGGAACGGGGAGAGGTCCCGCAGGGCTCTTGTGGCCTCTGGGAGAGCATTGCATAACGTCGGTGCTGCCACTGAGAAGGCCCTGGCCTGTGTAGAACTTAGTCTGCCCTCCCTTGGTCCGGGGACGGATAACAGATTTCGACCTCCTGAACACAGCACTCTCTGGGGTATATATGGGGAAAGGCGGTTCCTTAAGAACATAAGAGAAGCCATGTTGGATCAGGCTAATGGCCCATCCAGTCCAACATTCTGCGTCACACAGTGGCCATAAGAACATAAGAGAAGCCATGCTGGATCAGGCCAATGGCCCATCCAGTCCAACACTGTGTCACACAGTGGCCATAAGAACATAAGAGAAGCCATGTTGGATCAGGCCAATGGCCCATCCAGTCCAACACTCTGTTTCACACAGTGACCATAAGAACATAAGAGAAGCCATGTTGGATCAGGCCAATGGCCCATCCAGTCCAACGCTCTGTGTCACACAGTGACCATAAGAACATAAGAGAAGCCATGTTGGATCAGGCCAATGGCCCATCCAGTCCAACACTCTTTCACACAGTGACCATAAGAACATAAGAGAAGCCATGTTGGATCAGGCCAATGGCCCATCCAGTCCAACGCTCTGTGTCACACAGTGACCATAAGAACATAAGAGAAGCTATGTTGGATCTGGCCAATATATGTGTGTGTGTGTATACACACACACACACACACACACACACACACACACACACACACACACATATATATATATATATATATATATCACTAATAGCCACTGATGGACCTCTGCTCCATATTTTTATCCAGTCCCCTCTTAAAGCTAGCTATGCTTTAGTTGCCACCACCTCCTGTAGCAGTGAATTATAAGATAGATCCTCGGCCATAGACAGATAGACAGATCCTCGGCCATATAGGGCTTTGAAGGTCAGTACCAACACTTTGAAATGGGTCCGGTGCACAATAGGCAGCCAGTCCTTGGAGAAGGAGGGGAGGACTTAAAGTATTGGGGAAGGGGACTGGGGGAAGAGGTTAGAAGAGTTTTAGGCAAGGATGCCAGAACGGGTGTCCAGATCGCCCTCTGCCTTTGCATGCGAAGAACAAATGCATCAGATGGATCTTTTCGCTTCCAAGACTTTGAACGTAGAAAGATGAACATGCCCGCCTCCGGTCAGTCAATTTTTGGTTCCCCCGCCCCCCCCAGCTTCTACCTCACTACCTTGGTGTATTTTGAGGTATTTATAGCTTCCTGAGAGATGCGTCAGATCTCCACGCTCCATATCGTAGTGACTTACGGTGCAGAGCGGTAAAGCTGCAGTATTGCAGTCCAAGCTCTGCTCACGACCTGAGGCCAGCCCCGGCAGAAGCTGCGTTCACGTAGCCCGCTTGAGATTGACTCCGCCTTCCATCCTTCCGAGGTCGGTCAGATGAGTCCCCAGCTTGCGGGGGCGGGGAAGCGTAGATGACTGGGGAAGGCGATGGCAAACCACCCCGTTAAAAAGTCTGCCGCGAAAATGTTGCGATGCGACGTCGCCCCAGAGTCGGAAACGACTGGTGCTTGAATATGGGGGGACCACCTTTACCTTTTTATGGAGCATATCTGCCTTCTTGACTTGAATTCCTGTAATAATTCGCTTTCCCTGGAAAATAGTGGTTGTGAGTGAGAGGGGGGCTATGACTGAAGGATTCTGCGTTCTCATTCCCACTCAGACAATATTTTATTGTTTTTAAATTGTTTTATTTTTGTCTATTTTTAACCTGATGTACATTGCCCAGAGCCTGGCCTTGGCCCAGATGGGGCGATTAATAATAACAATAATCATCACCACCTTGAGAGTGCCAGTTTGGTGTAATGGTTAAGTGTGCTGACTCTTATCTGGGAGAACCGGGTTTGATTCCCCGCTCCTCCATTTGCAGCTGCTGGGATGGCCTCGGGTCAGTCATAGTTCTCATAGGAGTTATCCTTGAAAGGGCAGCTGCTGTGAGAGCTCTCTCGGCCCCGCCCACCTCACAGGGTGTCTGTTGTGGGACGAGAAGATAGAGGAGATTGTAAACCGCTTTGAGTCTCTGATTCAGAGAGAAGGGCGGCGTATAAATCTGCAGTCTTCTTCATAATAATAATAATAATAAATCGGGCAAGTTGTTCAAAGCTTAAGCCCTACCTTGCAGGGATGTTGTGAGGATGAAACAATGGAGAAGGAGAACTGCATAAGCCCCCCACTGAGAGCACTGAAATAAAAGCCCCACATTCAGTCCCTGCCCCTGACAATATTCTTTCATCTTTGTTTTCAGGTTACCTGGATGGGGACGTTGACAGCAAAGGTAAGTCTCCGCTTCTTCACCAGCCCAACTGGTGGACCTCCTGACGGCACCTGGGTTTTGGCCACTGCGTGACACAGAGTGACGGACTGGATGGGCCACTGGCCCTGATCCAACATGGCTTCTCTTACGTTCTTACATTCACCCTCTTTGGGCTCACCTTTTAAGAGCCCTTTGGCTTCTTTGTAAGAGCTGGCTTGGCTCAATTTTAAGCATTCATAGTGCTGAAGGCAGGCCTAGCTGAAAGATGTCATGAGCCCTGGGTGGGAATCCCACCTGCTATCCACTTGTGGCCTCAGGGACCCACAGACCACAGTTTGGAGGTGACTGGGGGAAGGTGAAGAAAGGGACTAGGTTCTTACTAAGATAATGTACAGGAGAGTTTCCAAAAGTTCTTCATGGAAGTCCTCAACATCTGTCATTGCAAAGAACAGCTTTTGCCGCTGGCAAGATCAGGGCTTCTCTTAGGTACTTTTGCCCAGGGCTTTATTGGTAGCAGGAAATTAACAAAATGAATAATTTGCCTATTAGGCCAGACCTCCCTGGTGTAGCCAATCTTCCAAGTGCATACAGTAGGCCCTGTACTAAGAGCCCTGTAAGCTCCTAGAGGATTGGCTACAACAGGGAGGTCTGGCCTAATATGCAAAGGAGTTCCTTCTACCAAAAAAAAGCCCTGCTTTTGCCTACACTCAGCCCAACGGTGGGTTGCTCTCTGCTGAAGCCCCAAAAGCATCATCCGGAAGAGCAGGTTCAGTCCCCCCAAACCTACAAATCCTCTAAGAAAATGAGCTTATAGCCAGCTTCAAGAGGGGATTGGATAAACATATGGAGCAGAGGTTCATCAGTGGCTCTTAGCCACAGCGTATTGTTGGAACTTTCCGTCTGGGGCAGTGATGCTCTGGATTCTTGTGCTTGGGAGGGGCAGCAGGGGGAGGGCTTCTAGTGTCTTGGCCCCACTGGTGGACCTCCTGATGGCACCTGGGTTGTTTCAGCCCCTGTGTGACACAGAGTGTTGGGCTGGATGGGCCATTGGCCTGATCCAACATGGCTTCTCTTATGTTCTTATGGCCACTGTGTGACACAGAGTGTTGGACTGGATGGGCCATTGGCCTGATCCTACATGGCTTCTCTTATGTTCTTAGCCACAGCATATTGTTGGAACTCTCTGTCTGGGGCAGTGATGCTCTGTATTCTTGGTGCTAGGGAGGGGCAACAGTGGGAGGACTTCTAGTGTCCTGGTCCCACTGGTGGACCTCCTGATAGCACCTGGATTGTTTCAGTCGCTTTGTGACACAGAGTGTTGGGCTGGATGGGCCATTGGCCTGATCTAACATGGCTTCTCTTATGTTATGTTCTTGGAGCTTTGGGGGGGGGGCAACAGTGGGAGGGCTTCTGGTGTCCTGGCCCCACTGGTGGACCTCCTGATGGCACCTGGGTTGTTTCAGCCCCTGTGTGACACAGAGTGTTGGACGGGATGGGCCATTGGCCTGATCCAACATGGCTTCTCTTATGTTCTTATGGCCACTGTGTGACACAGAGTGTTGGACTGGATGGGCCATTGGCCTGATCCAACATGGCTTCTCTTATGTTCTTATGGCCACTGTGTGACACAGAGTGTTGGACTGGATGGGCCATTGGCCTGATCCAACATGGCTGCTCTTATGTTCTTATGGCCACTGTGTGACACAGAGTGTTGGACGGGATGGGCCATTGGCCTGATCCAACATGGCTTCTCTTATGTTCTTATGAGCTTGCGCTCCCCTGAAGTTAAAATAGCTTCTTCCTTCTGCTCTGGACAGCTCAGCCTTATCTTAGCAAAAGGGACTGATAGGGATTGCACCCCCACCCCCACACACCATGCCCTTTTCTTTAGTTTTTAGCTCCTCTAGCATTTGCAGGGGGGTGGCTGGAGCATGCTGGGAAATGTAGTTTCCATCCAGTGGGTTGATTGCTTTCCGTCGTTTTCCTTGCCCCGGCTGCTAACGGGTTGTCTTGTCTCCCCCTCCTGCTTTCCAGTGTTTGTTTTCCAAGTGCCTTCCATCGAGGAGAGCCTCCCAGACGACGGCAAGCAGTTGCTGAAGCCCTGGGACACCAAAAAGGTGGGTGGAAGTGCGCATTTGGGAAAGGGGGACTCATCGGAGTCAGGGGAACCGTATGGCCGGAGGCAGAGGTGCGGCTCTCCGGACGGAGCAGTTCTCAGGGGGTCCGTTTGCCCCTGCCCTTCAGCAAAAGCGGCTAGCCTGAGAAAAGAGAGGTGCACACTTCTTTAATTCGTTCCCTCCTTTCAAAGAAAGAGGGAGGAAAGGTGGAAACTCCAGTACCTAAAAAAAATCCAAACTCCAGTACCTAATTGTAGTGCTTTCCGTGGACCAGGGAACATTGTACCTTACACGTTTCTGACACACTCAGGAAAATGCTGATTGCCACTTTGGGGTCAGGAAACAATTTTTCTCCAGGCCAGATTGGGCAGGGATTGTGGAGGGGTGGGGGTGGGGGTTGCCATCTCTTGAGCACAGAGCAAGCATCACTGGGGGTGGTGGTGGGGAAGTGTTTGTGAATTTCCTGCATTGTGCAGGGGGTTGGACTAGATGACCCGGGGAGGAGGGGGGTCCCTTCCAACGCTACGATTCTGTGCCTTGGAGGCCAGAGGGGGGGTCTTGCCATCCCAAGCCCTGTCACTGTTTCCTTATGCAGGTTACTTTCTTAATCAGCTTAGACCCCTGATGCGTATGGTTTGCCTCATGACTGCGAGGTGACGTGATCGAGGTTGATAAGATTATGCGCGGGATAGAGAAGGCAGAAAAAGAAGTCCTTTCCCCCCTTTCTCACAATACGAGAACTCGTGGGCATTCGATGAAATCGCTGAGCAGTCGGGTTAGAACGGATAAAAGGAAGTCCTTCTTCACCCAAAGGGTGATTAACATGTGGAATTCACTGCCACAGGAGGTGGTGGCAGCTACGAGCATAGATAGCTTCAAGAGGGGATTGGATAAGCATATGGAGCAGAGGTCCATCAGGGGCTATTAGCCACAGCTTATCGTTGGGACTCTCTTCTGGGGCAAGTGATGCTCTGTATTCTGGGTGTATTCTGGGGGGGGCCACAGTGGGAGGGCTTCTAGTAACCTGGCCTCACTGATGGACCTCCTGATGGCACTTGGGGTTTTTTGGCCACTGTTTTGCACAGACTGTTGGACTGGATGGGCCATTGGCCTCATCCAGCACAGCTTCTCTTATGTTCTTAAGTTACCCATCTCTGGGTTACACATGGGAAGAGTCACAACGCTGCAACCTGCTCCTGCCTCCTTTTCCTCCTGCTAGCCTCCTCCCATTTCATCTCCCCCTTCCTCCCCTTTCATACCCCCCCGTTAAGCTCCACCCTCTTCTCCCCTGTTCTCTGCCTGGCCTCCAACCCCGTGGGCCCAGACAGCTGCTGTTCTCCCAGCCAGGCCAGCTCACAGCCTCCTTTGAGCTTCTTTGGCCAGGCTGCATCAGCTGCCCATTGGTGGAGGCTACTGCGCTTTTCTGTCCTGGTTCCTGCCCTGCTTGTTCTTGCGAGTGGGCCCCAGGGCTTGTCTTGCCCTCAGGCGCTTTCCCGCCCTAAAGATCACCTGACTGGGAGGAGGGGCGCTACTCCCTCAGTTCTCTCCATGCCGCCGCCCGAGAACCTAAGACACTGAGGTGACAGAGAATTCACAGCGGGGCAGGAGGGAGGGATGTGTGTCTGCCCAGAAGACCACTCGGCGAACAATGTTTGTTTACAGGTAAATGCAACCCCGTTTTCATCTTCATGGCTTCTCTGCAGCCCCACATGGGGAGAGTAGCAAGCTCACTGAATGAAGGAGGTGGGCATGAACCTCTCAAAGGAGGAGACCACAGAGGACCACCTTCCTAATGGGTGCTTAGCATCACATAATGACCTTCACCCAGAGCAGCGTTAGAACAGAACAGCGAGCTTTGAACAAGTGTCCCAAATGAAATACCTGCAGGGACATGTTTTCTGTGGCCCCAGAAGGCAGGACCAGAACCAACGGGTTGAAATTAAATCAGAAGAGCTTCCGGCTCAACATTAGGAAGAACTTCCTGACCGTTAGAGCGATTCCTCAGTGGAACAGGCTTCCTCGGGAGGTGGTGGGCTCTCCTTCCTTGGAGGTTTTTCAACAGAGGCTAGATGGCCACCTGACAGCAATGAGGATCTTGTGAATTTAGGGGGAAGAACTTCCTGACCGTTAGAGCGGTTCCTCGGTGGAACAGGCTTCCTCGGGAGGTGGTGGGCTCTTCTTCCTTGGAGGTTTTTAAACAGAGGCTGGCTGGCCACCTGACAGCAATGAGGATCCTGTGAATTTAGGGGAAGGTATTTGTGAATTTCCTGCATTGTTCAGGGGGTTGGCCTAGATGACCCTTGGAGGTCCCATCCAAGTCTACGATTCTATTCTATGAAATAAAACGTTATTTCGGAGAGGGCTGTGACACCTGAAGTAGCATTGAATAGCCCTGCAGTCAAGGCAGAGTGTGAGGGCCCCTGCCAGTCCCCAAGGATGGGATTGCACGAGGACCCTGGCCATGTGCGACATGAGAACTGAGAGACGATCCCTGGCAAACGATCCCAACCAGGGCATCACTTTGTGAAACTTCGTGAATGGAAAGGGCATAAGTGAGAACCCCTCGCTGTCTCCATGCTGCAGTTGGAATCGTTGCATACTTAAAAACCAATATTCTGAACGAAGCACCAGGGCAGTGCAAAAACAAAAAGGGGGTGGGGGCAGAGAAGGATATGTAAGGTAGAAAGAAAAATAGAATAGCGGTTCCTCAGTGGAACAGGCTTCCTTGGGAGGTGGTGGGCTATTCTATTTTTCTTTCTACTTTACATATCCTTCTCTGCCCCCACCCCCTTTTTTTTTTGCACCCTGTCAGGAAGGTCACAGAATCATAGAGTTGGAAGGGACCTCCAGGGTCATCTAGTCCAACCCCCTGGACCATGCAGGAAACTCACAAACGCCTCCCCCTAAATTCACAGAATCTTCATAGCTGTCAGATGGCCATCTAGCCTCTGTTTAAATGATCTGCCTGAGTTCGCAGAATCAACATTGCTGTCAGAAGGCCATCCAGCGATACACAGTTGTTGTCTATATGCCATGGATTCAAATATTGCTAACGTTGTAAGGCCCTTAATCCCCTGATTTATAGGAGGTGGGCGTTTATCTCTCCCATGTTGTAATAGGAGTCTTTTAGCAGTAGTAAGGTCAGGGAGCGTCCGTTTCCATCTGCTGTCGGATGGCCTCCAAGAATCGGGCAGGCAGTTTGAAAGTACGTAAGCATCCTCGGTCATCAATAAACATTCTAATGCAGAATTGATCTGGGCCATCGCTTCCTCGCAAAAAAAGCCAAACGATGGGACATGGTGTGTGTTTGAGGGACACGCTGTGTGAGTTACGAATGAGATGGATGGAATGTTTTCTTTTTTTTCTCTGACAGAAAAGCAGGGCAGGATCTTACGCAGCTGTGGCTCTTTCACACATATTTTGTGGCTTTCAAAGCCCCCGCCATTCTATTGGCTGCCTTGGAGAAGACATTTGTCTTTTTAAATCACTTCGCCAAGCCAAGCCAGCTGGTGGCTTGGAGAATGCTCCTTCCTTCCTTCCTTCCTTCCTTCCTTCCTTCCTTCCTTCCTTCCTTCCTTCCTTCCTTCCTTCCTTCCTTCCTTCCTTCCTTCCTTCCTTCCTTCCTTCCTTCCTTCCTTCCTTCCTTCCTTCCTTCCTTCCTTCCTTCCTTCCTTCCTTCCTTCCTTCCTTCCTTCCTTCCTTCCTTCCTTCCTCCCCTCCCCTCCCCTCCCCTCCCCTCCCCTCCCCTCCCCTCCCCTCCCTTCCCTTCCCTTCCCTTCCTTTCTTTAAAGTTACTTTCTTTCCACCTCTCTTTCATCCCTCCCCCATTTCCCTCTGATGTTTGTGTCTTGCAGCTTTCAATCCGACATTTATTCTATATGGCTCTTATGTTAAGCAATCTTGGCCACTCCTAATCTTAAAGAGGAAGATAATAATGAAGGCTCTCTCCCCGCCACACACACAAGCTTGAGGGACCTTCTGCTAGCTGGATTTGTGTCATCAAACCCCCAAACCTCTTGCTTGCTTTTGGATATGCGTATTGTGGGGGAGGGGTGTGAGTGTTGTGAGGCGGAGATCTGTCTGGAGGCCTGGAGGGATGTTCCCAGCAAACCCTGCTGGGTGGTTTGTCCTTTCTAAGCTGCAGACTACCTGAAGCCCTCCCTTCAAGTAGTTCATAATCAAATAAAAACACAGAGAGACCAATTACTCCCTGCTCTCCCCCCAGGACTATATTTTCCCTGGTGCAAACAATCGATTCCCCACCAGTTGCTCTGCAGGAGCCTTTTAACCTGCGACTCCCTCCGGTTCCCCTTGCGGCTTTGTGATGCTGTCTTTTAAGGATTAAGAAACCGCAAGGGTAACTGGAGAGGGTCCAAATGCGCCCGCGTGTCACGTTCTCAGGGCGCAGGCAGGCGGGAGTCCAAAGCCAGTCTAAGGTCAGAGTCCACGGAGTCAAGCAGGGGCCAAGTCACCAGAGCAGAATCGCAAACTGGAATCCGAAGTCAGTGTCCAAAAGCCAAAGGGTTGGGGACTCAATGTTCCCTTTAAGCTGCAGAGTCTTGTGAGCAAAAATTCTACTACCAGCATTAAAGTTGTGAGCTCCTGCCAGTGCCGGATTAAACCCCGTGGAGGCCCTAGGCGGTTGAAATCGCGAGGGTCCCCTTGGAAGTTATCTCCGAGTCGGAGCGACTGCGCCGCTCGCAGCCCTTCTGCAGGCGCCTTCTCAAAAGCCCCTTTGACACAACTGCGGGGGAGAGGCAAACTTGGCGACAGCGCCACCAAGCGCCAGGCAAGTCGGGCAAAGCGACGCTCAGGTGCTGGCCGCACGTGCAGGCTGGGAGGGCTGCAAGCAGGGGAGAAATTGGGGTGGGGTGGGGAGCTAGCCCAGCGCCTCTGCCTACTTGGCCTAATCGTTAAATTAGTTTGCTCTAGGGTCGTCCTTCCTGAGCCGAGGCAAAAACCCGCGAGCCTGCGCTAGCTCGCGCTAACTCGGCTGAGAGGGAACACCGGTCGTAACGGTTACAAGCCGGGTGGCTGCGTTTGCCGTTTGCGGCAGGAGCTGAGGAAACGCAGCGAGGCTTGCGTGTTCTTCGGCGAACCCTCTGGCCGCTGGACAACCCTTGGATTGTTGCCGGCTGCGCTCTCTACTCTCGCCGGTTACTTCAGGCGCGGCGAACCAGGCTCGGTAGACCGACCCCTTGGCACTCGCTCGTAACAGCCAGTATCCTAATGCCCCTGTATAAATCGATGGTGCGGTCTCATTTGGAGTACTGTGTGCAGTTCTGGTCGCCGCACCTCAAAAAGGATATTATAGCATTGGAGAAAGTCCAGAAAAGGGCAACTAGAATGATTAAAGGGCTGGAGCACTTTCCCTATGAAGAAAGGTTGAAATGCTTGGGGCTCTTTAGCTTGGAGAAACGTCGACTGCGGGGTGACATGATAGAGGTTTACAAGATAATGCATGGGATGGAGAAAGTAGAGAAAGAAGTACTTTTCTCCCTTTCTCACAATACAAGAACTCGTGGGCATTTGATGAAATTGCTGAGCAGACAGGTTAAAACGGATAAAAGGAAGTATTTCTTCACCCAAAGGGTGATTAACATGTGGAATTCACTGCCACAGGAAGGTGGCGGCGGCCACAAGCATAGCCACCTTCAAGAGGGGTTTAGATAAAAATATGGAGCAGAAGTCCATCAGTGGCTATTAGCCACAGTGTGTGTGTATGTATAAAATTTTTTGCCACTGTGTGACACAGAGTGTTGGACTGGATGGGCCATTGGCCTGATCCAACATGGCTTCTCTTATGTTCTTAACAGCTCCACCTTTCTCTCTTCCTCAGCTTTCCTCGTCGTCCGCCCGTCCACGGTCCTGCGAGGTTCCTGGGATCCAGTAAGTCCAAAGTCGAGGCTCCGTTTCCCTGGGGGGAGGCTCGCTGCAAAACTCGACCGTCTCTTCTCACATAGGCTGCATTGGATACTGGTTAGGGCTGGGGGCAGGGAAAACTGGATTCCAATCCTTATCTGGATGACTTTGAGCCGGCCTTTCTCTCTCGGCTCGACCTGCCTCCTCACAGAGTGGTTGTAGAACATATGAACATATGAAGCTCCCTTATACTGAATCAGACCTTCGGTCCATCAAAATATTATCTACTCAGACTGGCAGCGGCTCTCCAGGGTCTGAAGCTGAGGTTTTCCACGCCTATTTGCCTGGACCCTTTTTAGTTGGAGATGCCGGGGATTGAACCTGGGACCTCCTGCTTACCAAGCAGATGCTGTACCACTGAGCCACCGTCCCTCCCCTAAATGAAGCTGCCTTCTACTGAATCAGACCCTGGGTCCATCAAAGTCAGTATAGTCTAATCAGACTGGCAGCGGCTCTCCAAGGTCTCAAGCTGAGGTTTTTCACGCCTACTTGCCTGGACCCTTTTTAGTTGGAGATGCCGGGGATTGAACCTGGGACCTCCTGCTTACCAAGCAGATGCTCTACCCCTGAGCCATCATCCCTCCCCTAGAAGAATAAAGCAAAGGGAGAAAGAAAGCATGCATGCCGCTCTGAGTTCTTTGAATGAGGGACGGGATGGCAGCGTTGCAGATGGGATGTGCAGATAAATGGCAGTCCCGGAGTCTGTGGCGGAGCTGCTGCTTGGCATGCAGAAGGCCCCAGGTTCAGTCCCCGGCATCTTCAGTGAGAAGGACCAGGCAGTAAATGATGGGAAAGGCTTCTGTCTGAGACCCTGGGAAGCTGCAGCTACTCTCAGCAGGCTCAGTGGAAGAGCCTCTGCTTTGCATGCAGAAGGTCCCCGGTTCTGGCATCTCCCGTTAAAAGGACTAGACAGTGGGTGATGAGAAAGACCTTGGCCTGAGACTCTGGAGAGCCACTGCCTGTCTGAGTAGGGGCTGTGGCTCAGTGGCAGAGCATCTGCTTGGCATGCGGAAGGTCCTGGGTTCAATCCCCAGCATCTCCAGTTAGAAGGACCCCGCAGTAGATGATGGGAAAGACCTCTGTCTGAGACCCTGGAGAGCCAAGAAGAGGGGCTCAAGCTAAGGTTTTTCACGTCTACTTGCCTGGACCCTTTTTAGTTGGAGATGCCAGGGATTGAACCTGGGACCTTCTGCTTACCAAGCAGATGCTCTACCTCTGAGCCACTGTCCCTCCTCTAAATGAAGCTGCCTTCTACTGAATCAGACCCTGGGTCCACCAAAGTCAGTCTTGTCTACTCAGACTGGCAGCGGTTCTCCAGGGTCTCAAGCTGAGGTTTTTCACGTCTACTTGCCTGGACCCTTTTTAGTTGGAGATGCCTGGGATTGAACCTGGGACCTTCTGCTTACCAAGCAGATGCTCTATCTCTGAGCCACCGTCCCTCCTCTAAATGAAGCTGCCTTCTACTGAATCAGACCCTGGGTCCACCAAAGTCAGTCTTGTCTACTCAGACTGGCAGCGGCTCTCCAGGGTCTCAAGCTGAGGGTTTTTTCCCATGCCTACTTGCTTAGACCCTTTTTGTTGGAGATGCCGGGGATTGAACCTGGGACCTTCTCATTTCCGGACACGCGCAGCCCGGGCTAAAATCTCCTGCCTCGAATAGGAGGGCTGGGGCGCTCTTGTCTTTCTCCTGAGACGCCTCTCTTGTCTTGCAGTATCTTTCCGTCCCCCGACCAGCCTGCCAACAACCTGCCTCTGATCCCCACTGCCCTTAACACGGGGGGCTCTCTCCCAGACCTCACCAACCTGCACTTCCCGCCCCCACTCCCCACGCCCCTGGACCCGGACGAGTCGGCGTACCCCAGCTTGAGCGGCGGGAGCAGCACCGGCAACCTGGCCAGCACCATGACGCACCTGGGCATCAGCGGCAACCTGGGGCTTGGGCCCGGCTACGACTCGCCCGGTGAGTTATTGGCTCCTGGGGCAGGTTTTGGTTTGGCCAGTAGAGGGCGAAAGAAAGGAACCGCAGTGTTAAGAACTGGGGAGCAAATCACAAAAGCTCCGCGTCGGTATGATTTCTGTGACTTACGGAGAACCAGTGTGGTGTAGGGGTTAAGAGCGGCAGGCTGTCATCTGGAGAACTGGGTTTGATTCCCCCGCTCCTCCTCCACGTGTGCAGCCGGCTGGGTGACCTTGGGTCAGTCACTGCTCTCTCAGAGCTGTTCTCTTGAGAGCAGTTCTTTTGGAACTCTCTCAGCCCTGCCTGCCTCACAGGGGAGAGGAAGGGAAGGAGATTGTAAGGGAAGATTCTGGGTTTGATTCCCCGCTCCACTCCATGCAGCCATCTGGGTGACCTTGAGCCGGTTCCAGTTCTCTCAGAGCTCGCTCAGCCACACCTGCTTCACAGGGTGTGTTTTGTGGGGAGTGGAAGGGAAGGAGATTTGTTCAGTTTCTAGATCAGGGGTGGGGAACCTGCGGCCCTCGAGGTCACTCGGGGATTGCTGGACAGATACATAGATTGCCATGTGGCAGCTTCTCTAGGGCCTGGCTGGCCAGCGAGGATCGTGGGGCCCAGCCGCACTGTGCAGCAGCCTCCCCAGAGCCAGGCAGGGATCACAGGGCCCAGATGTACTGTGCGGCAGCCTTGCTGGAACCTACCTAGCTGGCCAGAATTGCTGCAGGGCCTGGAAAAGTTACTGTCACAGTTCAGTTTGCACTTGCTTATCCCAGATGGTGTGGCCTAATATGCTACTCGGTTCCTGCTGGGCTTTTTCTACAAGAAAGCTCTGGACCTATGCATTTGCCTAGGCCGGCGGGCTGGGTGTGTGTGTGTGCGCGCGCGTGCCAGTTTGGGCTCTCCCCACATGACTTCAAATAGAAAAACAATTATTTGCGTTAATTTTGCTGGCCTGAATCATTCTTCCTCGGCGGAGCAGTGTTTTTTAAGTTGATAATTTTTTATGGCCCGCCAATGATGTTATAAATATCCATATGGCCCTTGGCAGAAAAAAGGTTCCCCACCCCTGTTCTAGATAATATGCTCATTTCACCATGGAGATTTCTTCAAGCCATAGTCTTATTTCTGGAACTCATATTTATTTATTTTATTTATTTATTTCAATTTCTATCCCACCCTCTCTGCAAGCGGACCCAGGGCGGCTAACAAATCAGTTCAGATATATAATTACAATTTAAAACCAGTAAAATACAATTTCATTTAAAACATTTTAAAAATATTTTATGGTTTTATACAACTACGATAAAGGCGGGATCATGAAAGAGAGATCCCGCAGGGCCCTTACGGCTTCCGGGGGGGGCATTCCACATTTCTGGTGCTGCCACCAAGAAGGCCCTAGCCCGTGTGAAACACAGCCTGGCCTCCTTTGGTTCGAGATGGACAGTAGATTTTGTGTCCCTGAACGTAGTGCTCTCTGGGAACATGCAGAGAAAGGCGGTCCTGTAGATAGGCAGGCCCCCGACCATAAAGGGCTTTAAAGGTCAGTACCAACACCTTGAAACGAACTCGTTGGTTCTGGTCCTGCCTTCCGGGGCCACAGAAAACAATTCCGCACCATCCTCTATAGGACAGGCAGTTTGGTGTAGCGGTTAAGTGCGCGGACTCTTATCTGGGAGAACCGGGTTTGATTCCCCACTCCTCCACTTGCATCTGTTGGCATGGCCTTGGGTCAGCCATAGCTCTATCAGCTGTTGTGAGAGCCCTTTCCAGCCCCACCCACCTCACAGGGTATCTGTTGTGGGGGAGGAAAGTAAAGGAGATTATGAGCCGCTCTGAGACTCTTCAGAGTGGAGGGCGGGATATAAATCCAGTATCTTCTTCTTCAAGTACTTGAAGATGGTGATCCTATCACCTCTCAGTCGCCTCCTCTCCAGGCTAAACATCCCCAGCTCCTTCAGCCTTTCCTCATAGGACTTGGTCTCCAGACTGAAATCTGATTTAATTTCAACCCATTGGTTCTGGTCCTACCTTCCGGGGCCACAGAAAACAATTCCACACCATCCTCTATAGGACAGCCCTTCAAGGACTTGAAGATGGTGATCGTATCACCTTGCAAGATGTGTAGTCCTAGCAGGGAAACTTGTGTGCTTCTTCTGAATCACAGAATGATAGAATTGGAAGGGACCTCCAGGGTCATCTAGTCCAACCCCTTGCACAATGCAGGCACTTCAAAAATACCTCCCCCACATACATATAACCCTAACGACCCCTGCTCCATACCCAGAAGGTGGCACAAAAACCAAGCCCCAGGGTGGGCCTGGAGAAAAATTGCTTCCTGATCCCAACACTGGAGATCAGCATTTCCTTGGGCATGTAAGAAAGGGCCACGGGAACAATGGGCATATCCACAATTTAAGAAGGATATAGACAAGCTGGAACGGGTCCAGAGGAGGGCGACGAAGATGGTGAGGGGTCTGGAGACCAAGTCCTATGAGGAAAGGTTGAAAGAGCTGGGGATGTTTAGCTTGGAGAGGAGGCGGCTGAGAGGTGATATGATCACCATCTTCAAGTACTTGAAGGGCTGTCATATAGAGGATGGTATAGAATTGTTTTCTGTGGCCCCGGAAGGTAGGACCAGAACTAACGGGTTGAAATTAAATCAAAAGAGTTTCCGGCTCAACATTAGGAAGAACTTCCTGACTGTTCGAGCGATTCCTCAGTGGAACAGTCTTCCTCAGGAGGTGGTGAGCTCTCCTTCCTTGGAGGTTTTTCAACAGAGGCTAGATGACCATCTGACAGCAATGAAGATCCTGTGAATTTAGGGGGAGGTATTTGTGAGTTCCCTGCATTGTGCAGGGGGTTGGACTAGACGACCCTGGAGGTCCCTTCCAACTCTATGATTCTGTGATCCTTCTGAACTGTTGATTGCTTCAAAACTGGTTTTTCCTCCTCTTGGAGGAGGGATCCGATGATAACCCCAATCCTAGCGTAACAGATACACTATTTTGTTTCAGAAAAAGGTCTCTGTTTTTAGAAGAAGAAATTGAGAAAGTTTTGTATGAACAAGGTTGTTGTGTCTAAATAGCTGTGACTTTAAATCGTTTTTATCCCACAGCGCAACTGAGGTGGCATACCGTTGGTCCGAAACAAGGTAAAAAAAAAAAAGGGACGAAATTTGTAATTGTGGTTCGCAGAGCAAAACACAGCCAAGCGAGGCAAGAACAATGTTGCTCGCCAAGGTCCAAATAAAGGGAATAATTCTTTGCCTGGTGCAGAGTGAATATTTCAGGAGACCATTCCACTGTCAGGGCGCCACCACCAAGAAGGCCCCGCCTTGCATTTTACATGAGATAATCCCTGTGTATCTCTTCTGCCAAAGTACTGCTATTGGCAGAACAGGTCTCTAGCAAACATCCATTCATCCCAGTTGCTATCTGCTTTATCTCTGAAGGCTAGTACAATGATGAAATTCCAGCTGCGTAACACTATAATAAAATGTTTTTTATTTGCATTAAGGCACAATGTTTCTGTGTGACGGTGTTCCCAAATCTGGTCAATGTTTCCAAACTTCCTCAGACCCGGAACGTCATTACATTAACTGGAATTAATGTTATGAAGCAATAGTCCGGGGGGTGTCAAACTTATTTGTTACGAGGACCAGATCTGACATAACTGAGATCTTGTTGGGTTGGGTTGGGCCGGGCCAGGCCAGGCCATGTGTGTATCTATTTAATAATAATAATAATAAACTTTTATTTATACCCCGCCCTCCCCGCCTAGGCAGGCTCAGGGCAGCTAACAAGACATGGTAAAACCATGATACAGGTAAACAATAAAACCAATAAAACAGTATGACATTAAAATATAATCGAATGGCGTATGATGGCTCGGTATTACTGATCTTATCAGGAGTTCTGTCTTAAAAAGCTAGCTGGAAGAGGGCAGTTTTGCAGGCCCTACGGAACTGGTTAAGATCCCGCAGGGCCCGCACCTCTTCCAGCAGTTGATTCCACCATTGGGGGGCCTTTGTAGAGAACGCCTGTTCTCTGGTAGTTTTTAATTTGGTTTCTTTTGGCCCAGGGATTTCAAGAAGATTTTTTGAGCTTGATCGCAGTGCTCTCTGGGGAACATATGGAGAGAGGCGGTCCCTAAGGTAGGCAGGTCTTCGACCATATAGGGCTTTAGAAGAAGAAGAAGAAGAAGATATTGGATTTATATCCCGCCCTCCACTCCGAAGAGTCTTAGAGCGGCTCACAATCTCCTTTACCTTCCTCCCCCACAACAGACACCCTGTGAGGTGGGTGGGGCTGGAGAGGGCTCTCCCAGCAGCTGCCCTTTCAAGGACAACCTCTGCCAGAGCTATGGCTGACCCAAGGCCATGCCAGCAGGTGCAAGTGGAGGAGCGGGGAATCAAACCCGGTTCTCCCAGATAAGAGTCCGTGCACTTAACCACTACACCAAACTGGCAGGTGATGACCAGCACCTTGTAACGAACCTGGTAAACAATTGGCAGGCAGTGCAACTCCCGCAGCCCAGACTGCACATGTGCCCACCGAGGCAATCCCAGTAGCAGCCTGGCTGCTGCATTTTGCACTAGCTGCAGTTTCCGGGTTAAGATTAGGTAGCAGAGATATAAACTTTGTGAAGGATACAGACGAACACAATTTAAAAAAAAAAAAAAAAACACCTTAAAATATGCTTAAAACGTTAGCACTTATTGGTCTTAAAGGCACTTTCTTTGTATTTCTCCCATGAGTTCCAGGAAACTGGGCAAAGGAAGCTGTGGCTCTTTCCTTCCTTCCCCAGGGACTGGAGGGGGGGGGAGGAACCTCAGCCGATGGAAGGAAGAGAAGTTCAGCTCAGTAGCTCTGCTGCGCGATTGAGAAAGCCTGGCAAAGCAAGCTCTCCATCCCCCTCCCTTCCTCCTCAAGGGAGGATCCATCCAGTGGAAGAAAATAGAGATTTTGCTCTGCAGCTCCTGTGCGATTGAGCAAGTCATGCAAAGTAAGCTGTTCTGCAGAAGGAAACGAGAGAGGGAGAAGGAAGCAGACGATAGCCAGTTGCTCATGGGCCTGATAGGAGCCCTGATTCTGTATGTTTGACACCCCTGCACTGGTCATTAATGTTACAAAATGTTTGAACTACCGCCGACTTTATTTATGACTGGTGCTTCGTAACATTAGTTCCAGTTAATTCCAGGTCTGAGGAATTCAGGGTCTGACGTTCCGGGTCTGGGAGCAGCGTCACACAGAGACATTGTACTGTAAGGTGATTAAAAAATCATTTTATTATAATGCTACATAGTTGGAATTTCTTCCTTGCGTTGGCTCTTTGCAACTGTGGATTCCTTGGTTGGTCATATAAGGCATGTGTCCGAAAAGACCCTTTCTTCCCCAGGTAATGCAAGCCTTCGCCCCTTTTTCTCATGGTTTCTTGATCTTTTTTGGGGAGGACTCTTTCCCTCTACTGCAGTTACAACAACAAAACCCACAGCTGTGTCTCATTTTTTAGGGGGAGGTGTTTGTGAGTTTCCTGCATTGTGCAGGGGGTTGGACTAGATGACCCTTCCAACTCTATGATCCTAGGACTTCCACAACCTCCTCGTTGGGGCAGGGTGTTGGGGGCGGAGCCAGGGAGAGGAGACATGGGTGGGCGGAGCCAGGAGAGGCCACTCCCCCCCCATGCCACAGCCCCGCAGTCTAGCGGACGTTCCATTCCATGTTTTACGTTCCCACCTCCATCAGCGTGCGCTCGAGCCCCTCCGCCGCATCCCTCCCCCTCCAGGCCGGGGAAGGCAACGGTGAGGCAGGAGCGTTGTGTGGCTCGTGGGTAATTGCGGCATGCGTGTGTGTGCGTGTGTTTTTCACCTTTGGTTTTCTTTTTGTCCCCACAGGGCTGTGCTCACCTATGCAGAGCTCCCTCAGTAACCCCTGCATCCAGTCCGCGCTCGGCAACCCCTGCCTGCAGGGCTCCCTCAGTAACCCCTCGCTGCGCTCCTCCCCCAGCAGCTCTTCCATCCCCTCCTCCATGAGCAACCAGTCCCTCCCCTCCTCCCTCAGCACCCCCTCGCTCTCCTCCTCCCTCAGCAACCCCTCCCTCCCCGCCGCCCTGAACAGCCAGACGGGGCCCCCTGCCCCCAGCAACCCCGCCGTCCAGCAGCCCGGCTTCAGCGGCTCCCCCTCCGCTTCCTCCCCCCCCGCCTCTTACGCCCCCCTAAACGCCTCGCCCCGGCGCAGGGTCCCGCTCAGCCCCCTCACCCTCCCCATGGGTGGAGACTCGAGAAGGCAGCACCCAAAACAGTTTTCGCCAACTATGCCACCCACATTGTCCTCCATCACACAGGTACGCATGAGCCGCAGACGGGCGCCTGGGCGCCCCCCTCACGCGCCCTTCTGCTGCTCTCTCTTGGTGTTTCCTTTCTTTCTTTCTTTCTTTTCTGTTGTGTCTTGCTGCCATCTCATCTCCACTTTCGAGGGGGGAAAGCCCCACCCCCTTTCTCCCGCCTGTCTTGTTTCTTTGGAGTAGAGGTAGGGTTGCCAAGTCCAATTCAAGAAATATCAGGGGATTTTGGGGGGTGGAGCCAGGAGCAAGGTTGGGACAAGCATCCTTGAGCTCCAAAGGGAGTTCTGGCCATCACATTTCAAGGGACCGCACACCTTTTTAACACCTTCCCTCCATTGGAAATAATGAAGGATAAGGGCACCTTCTTTGGGGGCTCATAGAATTGGATCTCCTGGTCCAATCTTTTTGAAACTTGAAGGGTATTTTGGGGAGAGGCACTGGATGCTATGCTGAAAATATGGTGCCTCTATCTCAAAAAAACAGGGCCACCCCCCAAGAGCCCCAGATATAGTGTTGCCAAGTCCAATTCAAGAAATATCTGGGGACTTTGGGGGTGGAGCCAGGAGACTTTGGGGATGGAGCCAGGAGACATTAGGGGTGGAGCCAAGATCAAGGCTGTGACAAGCATAATTGAACTTCAAAGGGAGTTCTGGCCCTCACATTTAAAGGGACGGCACACCTTTTCAATTCCTTCCTTCCCTAGGAAATCATGAAGCATAGGGGCACCTTCTTTTGGGGCTCATAGAATTGGACCCCCTGGTCCAATCTTTTTGAAACTTGGGGGGTATTTTGGGGAGAGGCACTAGATGCTATACTGAAAATTTGGTGCCTCTAGCCCAAAAAAACAGCCCCCCCAGAGCCCCAGATACCCGCGGATCAATTCTCCATGATTTTCTATGGAAATAAATCTCCATAGGGAATAATAGAGTTCCCAGCAGACATTTCCCTCCCCTCCCCCCCTTTCTGACGACTCTGAAGCGGGGGGGGGAGGGCCTCCAAACCGGGGGATCCCCTGCCCCCACCTGGGGATTGGCAACTCTACCCAGATACCCTTGGATCAGTTCTCTATTATACCCTGGTTCTGGGTATAAATCAGTTCTGGGTCATTAGGAACGTCAGATGGGCCTCCCCGCTGTTCCCGGTAAGTCCCCCTCTGGCCCCCTCCCCATCGGTTGCCAGGAAGGACTTTGGCAACCCTGGTCCAAAATCACCCCACAAACTTAATGCGGTCCTTTGGAATAAAAGCATTCCTGCTGTTCCAGCAGCAGCTCGTTCTGCCTAGTCAGGCCCGATAAGCTGCTGCCAGAGCGAACGAGGCACCATTTCATTAAACGCAGAGCCCTGCCTGCCAAGTGGAGAACGAGTCGATCTGGGGCTCCTTTCTCTAGGAGGAGGGAAACGCCATCCGCTGCCCAAAACTTTTCCGGGTCTGCTGATGTTCCCAGAATTCTGAAAAAAACAACAACAAGAGACTCTTGTTGATCTTCACAGCGGGAAGAGCTCCCTAACCACAGCCTGAGTCCTCTTGACCCTCCAAATCCTGGGTTGGGGACGTATCGTGGACTTGGCCGCAGTCCTCCACCTCACTTGCTAGTTTTCTCCTCCGCTTTCTGGTTTTCGGACCAGGGCTTGTCTCCAGGGTCTGAATTTGCCAGTCTGTAGTCAGCTTCCAAATCCACGACCTACGATCAGGGCTGGCCGAACTTACTTGACATAAGAGCCACATAGAATAAATGCCAGTTGTTTTGAGAGCCTCAAGATACGAACGTCAGATGTTTGAGAACCGCAAGGCAAGGAGGCGGGCAGGCAAATAGATGGGGGCGGGAGGTGGAGGTGGAAAGAAAGCCACTTGAACTTTAAATGCATTCTCCAAGCCGCTGGCTGGCTTGGCTTAGAGAAGTGATTTAAAGAGACAAAAAAAATGCCTTCTCCAAGCCAACCGATGGGGCAGGGGGGGCTTCGAGAGCCACACGATATGTGTGGAAGAGCCACCTGTGGCTCTTGAGGTGCAGTGTGGCCACATGTGGCCTAGATTCACTTCTGGGTTTATGCGGAGTGGAACCAGGAAGGCCAAAGCGGGGGAACAGTAGCACGTTCTCAAACGTAGAGCCACGGTTTGGAGGGCCGGCACAGTTGCACCTGAACTGGGCCCGAGTACCAACCTTGGCCACTTAAACGTATAAAATGGGAATCGTGAAATTCATTTCTGTTCACGGCGGGTGGTCTAGCAGACAAAGGCCCTGTTGAGATAGGCCTCGGTGTATCAAGCTAACCAGGGCTTTTTTTGGTAGCAGGAATTCTTTTGCATATTAGGCCACACCCCCTGGTGTAGCCGATCCACTGACTCTTGAGAGAGGCCTCGGCGCATCAAGCTAACCGGGGCTTTTTGTAGCAGGAACTCCTTTGCATATTAGGCCACACCCCCTGGTGTAGCCAAGCCTCCTGGAGCTTACAGGAGGCCCTGCACTAAGAGTCTTGTAAGCTGTTGGAGGATTGGCTACATCAGGAGGGTGCGGCCTAATACGCAAAGGAGTCCCTGCTACAAAAAAAAAGCCCCAAAGCTAACAAATCCAGAGTAGGAAAAGGGAGGGACCAAAAAGTTCTCCGCTTCTCCCTGTGGATCGTTTGGGCTCACCGGTCTGATTTCTCTACTTCTCTGCAAAACAACATGCCTTCATTTTTGACACTGGTCTGTTTTGGTAAACCCCCAACGAATCCTGATTAACGTTGGGGGTAGACATGGATCTCAGGCAGTCTCCATTCCCCCCCCAGTCTTCGGGGCAATGAAGCAGTCAAGGATGAAATATTTTTTCCCTCCCGGCAGTGTCCACTAGATGGGGCTCTCTTGCTGGGAGTCTCCTTGGCACAAGGCCTCCTTTCTTGGCGCCAACCAAAGTAGGAAGGGAGGGAGGGTGCGAGAAGGTCTCCTTCGTGCCCCGTGCTGCAGCCTTTCTAACCGGTGCCCCCTGCCGTGCTTTCTCTCCCAGGGGGTGCCGCTGGACACCAGCAAGCTGCCCGCCGACCAGAGGCTCCCTCCGTACCCATACAGCCAACCCGGCTTGCTCCTCCAGCAGAGCCCGAAGCCCCACCATCACCAGCAGGCTCAAGGCGCGGGGGCCTCCCAACCCGGGCGGCAGCTGCCCCCTCCTCCGCACGTGCCGTCGCAGTGCCCGTACCCCTCGCCCTACCAGCCAAACTCTGCACTTCAGCACCAGCTCAACCAGCCGCTGGCTGACTTCGGCCTGGGCAGTGTAAGTCTCTCTGTCTGTTTTTATTTATTTAAGAGAGCCAGTTTGGCGTAGTGGTTAAGTGTGCAGACTCTTCTCTGGGAGAACCAGGTTCGATTCCCCACTCCTCCACTTGCAGCTGCTGGCATGGCCTTGGGTCAGCCATAGCTCTCTTATCTGGGAGAACCAGGTTTGATTCCCCACTCCTCCACTTGCACCTGCTAGCATGGCCTTGGGTCAGCCATAGCTCTGGCAGAGGTTGTCCTTGAAAGGGCAGCTGCTGTGAGAGCCCTCTCCAGCCCCACCCACCTCACAGGGTGTCTGTTGTCGGGGAGGAAGGGAAAGGAGATTGTGAGCCGCTCTGAGACTCTTGATTCAGAGAGAAGGGCGGGGTATAAATCTGCAATTCTTCCTCCTCTTAATCAAATTTATATCCCATCCTCCCCTCACGGGCTCAGGGCAGCTAACATGTTAAAAACCACATCGAATATTAAAAACAACATATAATAAAATCAATTCCACACATTTTAACCATAAAATCCAAGATGCACGTTGATGTTTCTGAATATTTGTCCAGTGGGCTTGTCGCTGCTGTAGGGCATTTCCTACCTCCCCTTAAGAAGAAGAAGAAGACGACATTGGATTTATATCCCGCCCTCCACTCAGAGTCTCAGAGCGGCTCACAATCTCCTTTCCCTTCCTCCCCCACAACAGACACCCTGTGAGGTAGATGAAGATATTGGATTTATATCCCACCCTCCACTCCGAAGAGTCTCAGAGCGGCTCACAATCTCCTTTCCCTTCCTCCCCCACAACAGACATCCTGTGAGGTAAATGAAGATATTGGATTTATATCCTGCCCTCCACTCTGAAGAGTCTCAGAGCGGCTCACAATCTCCTTTACCTTCCTCCCCCACAACAGACACCCTGTGAGGTAGATGAAGATATTGGATTTATATCCCGCCCTCCACTCCGAAGAGTCTCAGAGCGGCTCACAATCTCCTTTACCTTCCTCCCCCACAACAGACACCCTGTGAGGTGGGTGGGGCTGAGAGGACTCTCACAGCAGCTGCTCTTTCAAGGACAACTCCTGCCAGATCTATGGCTAACCCAAGGCCATTCCAGCAGGTGCAAGTGGAGGAGGGGGGAATCAAGCCTGGTTCTCCCAGATAAGAGTCCACGCACTTAACTGTGGAAGGCAAGCTTAAATACTTCGGTCTTACAAGCCCGGCAGAACTGTGCCAGGTCCCGCAGGGCCCTGATGTTTTCAGGGAGGGCATTCCACAGAGCGGGGGCTGTTGTTGAAAACGCTCTGGCTCTAGCGGTGGACAGTCAAACTTCTTTCAGTCCGGAGATCTGAAGGAGATTTTGAGACTCTGAATGTAGTGCTCTCTGGGACAGATACGAGGAGAGGCAGTCCCGAAGGCAGACACATCCCAGGCCTGTGTTGCGCCTGGAGGCTCACTCAGTTTGCAGCATTTCGAGTCGAAAGGTTTGGGCGGCAGGCAACGGGAAAGACCTCTTCCTGGAGCGCTATCGCTAGCCCAAGTGGACAATTCTGACCTTGATGCACCAGCGGTCTGATTCAGTATAAGGCAGCTTTATGTTTGGCGTAGCGGTTAAGTGTACGGACTCTTAATCTGGGAGAACCAGGTTCGATTCCCCCACTCCTTCACTTGCAGCTGCTGGAATGGCCTTGGGTCAGCCGTCGCTCTCGGAGAGCTTGTTCTTGAAAGGGCAGCTGCTGGGAGAGCCCTCTCAGCCCCACCCACCTCTGTGAAAGCTCTCTGTGAAAGGAGAACCAGTTTGGTGTAGTGGTTAAGTGTGTGGACTCTTATGTGGGAGAACCGGGTTTGATTCCCCACTCCTCCACTTGCACCTGCTAGCATGGCCTTGGGTCAGCCATTGCTCTGGCAGAGGTTGTCCTTGAAAGGGCAGCTGCTGTGAGAGCCCTCTCCAGCCCCACCCACCTCACAGGGTGTCTGTTGCGGGGAAGGAAGGTAAAGGAGATTGTGAGCCGCTCTGAGACTCTTTGGAGTGGAGGGCGGGCTATAAATCCAATATCTTCATCTACCTCACAGGGTGTCTGTTGTGGAGGAGGGAAATAAAGGAGATGGTGAGCCGCTCTGAGACTCTTTGGAGTGGAGGGCGGGATATAAATCCAACATCTTCTTCTTCTCTCAGCCCCACCCATCCCTGTGAGAGCTTTGGCTGACCCAAGGCCATTCCGGCAGCTGTAAGTGGAGGAGTGGGGAATCAGATAAGAGTTCTCCCAGATAAGAGTCCACACATTTAACCACTACACCAAACTGACTGTCCTTGGTTACAATCCTGTACGCTTGGGTCATCATTTACAACCCCAGGCAAGAGAAGCTTTGGAGGGCCAGGGCAAAGGAGCTGAGATTCCCATCCGTCTGGATCCTTCAGCTTGTCCAGTCCCTTCCTATCAAAAAGCATCTTAGGGGAATCTGCCTTAATCCAGAGATCCTCCCACTGGCCAGATTTTCCTTACTGTTCCAGCGTCTTCATGCCGAAAGACTTTGGGGCACAAACAGTATAGAGAAGGGGGAGCAGGAGAAAGAAATGTTATCATACAGGATAGAACAGGGGTGTCCAAACTTGCGTAACGTAAGAGCCACACAGAATAAACGCCAGATGTGCCACGTTCTCAGGGCGCAGGCAGGTAGGAGTCTAAAGCCAGTCCAAGGTCAAAGTCCACGGAGTCAAGCAGGAGCCAAGTCACCAATGCAGAATCACAAACCGGAATCAGAAGTCAGTGTCCAAAAGCCAAAAGGTCAGGGTGCCAAGGAAATCAAGCAGGTCAGGATCAGGAAGGAACATGGATGCAAGCCAGAGAATAGACTTGTTGCTTCCACAAGGTTACCAGGTCCTGGGCGGGAGCTATATGGGAGCCTCAATCAGCCTGCTCCCTGTGTGGCAGTGACTCTGCTAGAACTCAGGGCTGAGAGATTGGAAGCATCGGCATGCCTCACGTCTTCGCTCTGAAAGTTCTTTCTGGAGCCTGCTTTGAACTCTTGAGATGGGAGGAGGAGAGCTTGGAGGAGATTGATCGTCAACAGCTGACACTGGTGCCTGGAGAATGATTGATGGGCCAGATGTTCAGCTGAGGAACTGGCTGGCAACTCTTCCAGGTCTGTTAACCCTTCCAGCTCCTCCTCGTCAGGGCTCATGACAAGATGTTTGAGAACCACATGACATGAACATCAGATGTTTGAGAGCCACAAGATGGAGGGAGAGAAGGAAGGAAGAGAGAGAGAGAGGTGGAAAGAAAGCAACTTTAACTCTCAATGCATTTTCCAAGCTGCCAGCTGGCTTGGCTTGGAGAAGTGATTTAAAGAGAGAAATGCCTTCTCCAAGCAGGCTGAAGGGGCATCGGGGGCTCCAAGAACGACATAATATGTGTGAAAGAGCCACATGTGGCTCCCCACACACTCAATCTTTCCTTCTTTCTCTCCCTGCCCCCCCCCCCCAGTTTGATCAGTACAGCATGGTCGAGAACACACCGGGGGCTTTGGATTCAACAACAGCGCCTTCCCAGAAGACCTGGGTGCCTTAAACTACCCCATGGGGGACAACATGGGCCTGTCGGGAGGCGGCAGCAGCACGCACAGCCCTCATCCGCTCAACCGCCAGAACCTGAGCCACTGCAGCCGCCACGGCCCCATTCCCAACATCATCTTCACAGGTATTTGGGAGGGGGTTGATGGAGGGGAGGACTGGGCTTTTGCCGGAGGCGCTGACAGAGTCGATCAGGCCTTTCCTTTGTAGCAGGGACTCCTTTGCATATTAGGCCACACACCCCTGACATAGCTAATCCTCCAAGAGCTTACAGGGCTCTTCGTACAGGGCCTGTTGTAAGCTCCAGGAGGATTGGCTGCATCAGGGGTATGCGGCCTAATATGGAGAACAAGAAGAAGACTGCAGATTTATACCCCGCCCTTCTCTCTGAATCAGAGACTCAGAGCAGCTTACAATCTCCTATATCAGGGGTGGCTAAACTTGCTTAACGTAAGAGCCACACAGAATGCACATCGGATGTTTGAGAGCCTCAAGACATGGACAGATATTACACACACACACACGTGTTTATGAAAATTCTTAAATACTTTATTTGCACAGACAAATCCAATTAAAGTTATATATATATATATTTTAATTTTAAAATACAAACATGCTTAAAACTCTTCCAGTGGTTTAAGCTGGAAAGATGGGGGACTAGTGGAATTTGGCAATGCAATTTTTAAAATAAAACATCCAGAAAAAAGCACAAGGCTCTGACTCTGTGGAAATAATGAAATGGCAATGTAAACTTCTCCCCACCAGTCTACTCAGATTGGCAAAGCCTTTCCAGTATAATATCCCCCTTTGGCTGGGGGTTCCCACGTTAAAGAGTACTCAATAGGTTAGGTCCATTCAGGAGAGATAAGCTGGCTGAAATCATCAACCCTTGTTTGCAAGGACACAACTCCGGGAAGCGTGAGTTCCAGCTAGCTATAGGAAAGCTGAAAATGTAACCATCTCCACTCCATTTGAAACCATTGCATAGTTCAGACAAAGCTGCAAGGAAAATGTGGAATGGATCTTGAAATCCACGCCGCATTTTCCTTGCAGCTGCCAGCAAAGAAAGGCAGGAAGAACTTGGGACTCAGCCTGCAAGCTTCAAAAGCTACTTCAAAGAACCTTTGAAGCTCCTAGGCTGAAACCAAAAGAGTCTCAGCCTGCAAGCTTCAAAGAGCCTGGGAGCTGTAGGAGCCTGGGAGCTTCAAAGGGTAAGGACAAGAGGGGGGGGAGGAAGAGCTCCGCGGGCCTGATCAAAGCCTTGGACAGGCCGCATCTGGCCTACGGGCCGGGTGTTTGACACCCATGAAAGAGCCCTGTTGGATCAGACCACTGAGGGTCATCTAGACTTGCCTCCTGTCTCACATAGTAGCCAGCCAGTTCCTCTGGAGGGCCAACAACAGGGCAGAGAGGTCGAGGCCTTCCCCTCAGAAGAACATCAGAAGAGCCCTGCTGGATCAGCCTAGTGAGGGTCTATTTAGTCCAGCCTCCTGTCTCACACAGTGGCCTCAACCAGTTCCTCTGGAGGGCCAACAACAGGGCAGAGGGGCTGAAGCCTTCCCCTCAGAAGAACATCAGAAGAGCCCTGCTGGATCAGACCAGTGAGGGTCCATCTAGTCCAGCCTCCTGCCTCACACAGTGGCATCAACCAGTTCCTCTGGAGGGCCAACAACAGGGCAGAGAGGCCGAGGCCTTCCCCTCATAAGAACATCAGAAGAGCCCTGCTGGATCAGACCAGTGAGGGTCTATTTAGTCCAGCCTCCTGCCTCACACAGTTGCCTCAACCAGTTCCTCTGGAGGGCCAACAACAGGGCAGAGAGGCTGAGGCCTTCTTTTCATAAGAACATCAGAAGAGCCCTGCTGGATCAGACCAGTGAAGGTCCATCTAGTCCAGCCTTCTGCCTCACACAGTGGCCTCAACCAGTTCCTCTGGAGGGCCAACAACAGGGCAGAGGGGCTGAAGCCTTCCCCTCAGAAGAACATCAGAAGAGCCCTGCTGGATCAGACCAGTGAGGGTCCATCTAGTCCAGCCTCCTGCCTCACACAGTGGCCTCAACTAGTTCCTCTGGAGGGCCAACAACAGAGCAGAGAGGCTGAGGACTTCCCTTGATGTTGCCTCCCAGCTCTGGGATTCAGAGGTGCCTGTGAATCTGGAGGCTCCCCTCAATCACCATGACTAGTAGCCGCGAGAGACCTATTGCCCATGAACCTATCTAATCCCCTTTTAAAGCTCTTTATTCCTGTGGCCATCCTTACATCCCCTAGCAGCCAGGGGATGTAATCCCTCTGTACTGTTTCCTTTTGTCCATCCTGAGCCTACTGCCCATCGGTTTCACTGGATTTAATTTAATTTAATTTTTCAATTTATACCCCGCCCTATCCCACAAGCAGACTCAGGGCGGCTCACAGCATTAAAACAGCTTTAAGCAAACCACATCGAATGAAACAATACTGTAAGCACAAAACGTCATGTAAAATCAATCCACACCATTGGCAGCGAACCAAACAACAGCGTAGAGGCTGGAAGCTTTCAGCAGAAACTTGAGCACCTTGTTAATAGGGGAAGCAGTGGCTTCAGAGGATTCCCACTGGACCAATTAAAAGGATGCAGAGGCCAAAGCCTGCCCCTGATGCTGGTATTCAGCCATTTGCCACAGCTGGATTTGGGAGAGTCCCTTGGGAGAGGCCAACGCCATGCTGGGAATTATTAGGAAGGGAATTGAAAACAAATCAGCCAGTATCATAACGCCCCTGTATAAATCGACGGTGCGGTCTCATTTGGAGTACTGTGTGCAATTCTGGTCACCGCACCTCAAAAAGAATATTATAGCATTGGGAAAAAGTCCAGAAAAGGGCAACTAGAATGATTAAAGGTTTGGAACACTTTCTCTATGAAGAAAGGTTAAAACGCTTGGGGCTCTTTAGCTTGGAGAAACGTCGACTGCGGGGTGACATGATAGAGGTTTACAAGATTATGCATGGGATGGAGAAGGTAGAGAAAGAAGTACTTTTCTCCCTTTCTCACAATACAAGAACTCGTGGGCATTCGATGAAATTGCTGAGCAGTTGGGTTAGAACGGATAAAAGGAAGTCCTTCTTCACCCAAAGGGTGATTAACATGTGGAATTCACTGCCACAGGAGGTGGTGGTGGCTGCAAGCATAGCCAGCTTTAAGAGGGGGTTAGATAAAAATATGGAGCAGAGGTCCATCAGTGGCTATTAGCCACAGTGTGTATATATATATAATTTTTTTGGCCACGGTGTGACACAGAGTGTTGGACTGGATGGGCCATTGGCCTGATCCAACATGGCTTCTCTTATGTTCACCACAATGGGCCCCCTCTGTGAATCTGTCTGCTCCCCTTCAAAGGTTAATATGCAATTAAAGGGCCAAACATTAAAACAGAGTGTAAAATAAATCATAAACCAACTGGCACAGGATTCCTCATGAATAAACAATTTTTATTAGTAACATATGGTAGCAAAACTATATCTACAACTTATAAAAACTTAAAGTAAAAGAAAAAACTTTCTACCCCATATCTTACTTTTCCCCCACCCCTCCCCCGTTACTTGACCCCCGCCAGTGTTATTTACTTAAAGGAAACAACTATTAAAGGTACCCTTAACTGTTAAAAAAACCCCAAAAGTTATATTCTTATTTTAAAAACCTTAATCATTATCAAAGATTGTCCAATGTCCTTTTATGTTCCACTCTTTTTCTACGTATCTTCTGAATTTCTTCCACTCCAACTTAAAAAGTTCCATATCATAGTCTCTTAATTTTCTTGTTAATTTGTCCATTTCACTCCATGACATAACTTTTGTAATCCAATCCCATTTCTCTGGTATTTTTTCTTGCTTCCACAGCTGCGCATACAATGTCCTAGCAGCTGAGAGCAAGTACCATATTAAAGTTCTGTCTTCTTTTGGAAATTTTTCCATTTGTAATCCCAGCAGAAAAGTCTCCGCCACTTTGTTGAATTCATATCCCAGAATCTTAGAAACCTCTTGCTGAATCATTTGCCAAAACATTTTAGCCCTTTCACAAGTCCACCACATATGGTAGGAAGAAGCTTCGTGCTGATGAAGTGTGCTTAGAGAGCGCACGAAAGCTTACGTTCGGAATAAACAGGACCGGATCTACATGTTTTTTTGAGAGGGGGGGGGCAAAATTAAAAAATGGCACCCCCTTATGGGCCACTCTGTCTTATGATCCCATAGAATACAATGGACTCCATACCCAATT
Source organism: Heteronotia binoei (assembly GCF_032191835.1). Classification (NCBI taxonomy): domain Eukaryota; kingdom Metazoa; phylum Chordata; class Lepidosauria; order Squamata; family Gekkonidae; genus Heteronotia; species Heteronotia binoei. The sequence goes on from NC_083223.1 coordinate 268,638,017, forward strand.
TGGCGGGGGCCCCCCCTCCATTGGCGCCCAGGGCAAGCAGCCGCCTCTGCCCCCACCCCTAGATGAATAAAACTGTGAATAAAACTAAGTTGGTCTTAAAGGTTCGACTTGACTCCTATTTTGTTCTACTACTTCAGACCAACATGGCTGACTACTTGGATCTATCAACATGCATGTATTTATTGTAGAAAGCTAAAACCATTTAAGGGCCCATCGCAAGCCTCTATCCTCTGTACAAATCATAAAACCACAATGGGAACCCACTCGACTTGACCTGACGCGTTTCGACCTTGACTGGTCTTCTTCAGAGGCCAGAAAGGTAAGCACACATATTGGCTCACAATGCAGAATAGAATAAAACAATAGAACCATGCTGGACCACAAGGAAATTTAATGAAGCGGCAAAGGCTTAGAGATATTCTTGAGGCCTCTTATTCTACAGACTTGTGTCTTAATCAAGGGCATTCATATTGCATCCAGCGTCTTATTGTATGCTGCATGGTCCAGAATTGATCAAGATAGGTGTAAGGTCAGAGCCTATGTGCCAAGGGTTAAGTCTAGGTCGAAACACGTCAGGTCAAGTTGAGTGGGTTCCCATTGTGGTTTTATGATTGTACATAGGATAGAGGCTTATGATGGGCCCTTAAATGGTTTTAGCTTTCTGCAATAAATACATGTATGTTGGTTTATGATTTACTTTACACTTTGTTTTTAATGTTTGGCCCTTTAATCGCATATTAACCTTTCAGGTTTCTTACTCCAGTTTTTGGGTTAAGCTTCTTTTGTTTTTCCTTGCTCCACTTCAAAGCCATCTATGCCTGTGGCCACCGCTCTGCCACTGGCAGAGTCCCACGGTTGGAATTACTGTGGAACTCATTGCGACTTGATTGGAGAACAACAACAAAAGGACAAACGGCAGTGTGAAGGTATACCGCAGCAAAACAACCGAGTCTTGTAGCTGTAACAGTTTATGATATACAAAATTACTACTACACCTTTGTAATGAAATCCAGTATAATGGAAGAGTAGTCTTTATATAATAATAATAATAATAATTTTTATTTATATCCCGCCCTCCCCGCTGGAGCAGGCTCAGGGCGGCTAACAGGACATGGTATACCACGATCAGTTATACAATTCATAAAAAATACAGTTAAAATACAGTAAAATAATAATAGTAGTAGTCTTTATATAATAGTATATACTATTTATTATATACTATATAATAGTAGTCTTTATATAATAGTAGTCTTTTTATAATGGTATAGTAGTCTTTATTTAATCATTTAAAATGAATTAGACGGATAAAAAAAATTTATCACACTGTATGTAAATATTCACTTTTCCAAATGAAAAACTTTGAAGGTTATTTCTCTAGTTTCTGATTGGCAGTTTCGGTCAGTAGGTTTGGACCAATTTGACTTTGAATATACAATGTGACTTGCAACAAGACCTGACCAACCCCTGTTTTCATTGAAACAGGACGGGGAAGCAGCCGCCTGTCTTGAATGATCGAGTCATGGTGTGTTGGGGCTTACAGACTTGGTGTGACAGTGCTTGATCTTTATTAGTGTGGTTTTCTAAGGTATTTCACGTATACTGATGTTGCAAGTCTGAGTGGCCAAACTGCGTCTCAGGAGCCACATGTGGTTCTTTCACGCACATTTGGCTCTCAAAGCCCCCACCGCCCCGTAAGCCAGCTTGGAGAAGGCATTTGTCTCTTTAAATCACTTCTCCAAGCCAAGTCAGCCAGTGGCTTAGAGAAGGCCTTTAAAGTTAAAGTTGCTTTCTTTCCGCTCCTCCTCCATCTATTTTCCTTCCTTCCTCCCTCCCTCCCCAAAGAGCCAGTTTGGTGTAGTGGTTAAGTGTGCGGACTCTTATCTGGGAGAACCGGGTTTGATTCCCCACTCCTCTGCTTCCACCTGCTGGCATGGCCTTGGGTCAGCCATAGCTCTGGCAGAGGTTGTCCTTGAAAGGGCAGCTGCTGTGAGAGCCCTCTCAGCCCCACCCACCTCACAGGGTGTCTGTTGTGGGGGAGGAAGATAAAGGAGATTGTAAGTGGACTCTTATCTGGGAGAACCGGGTTTGATTCCCCACTCCTCCGCTTCCACCTGCTGGCATGGCCTTGGGTCAGCCATAGCTCTGGCAGAGGTTGTCCTTGAAAGGGCAGCTGCTGTGAGAGCCCTCTCAGCCCCACCCACCTCACAGGGTGTCTGTTGTGGGGGAGGAAGATAAAGGAGATTGTGAGCTGCTCTGAGATTCAGAGCGGAGGGCAGGATATAAATCCAATGGTAACTGGAAAAAAACCCAAAGGGAAAATGCCCAAAGAAAACACTCCGCTGACATAAATGCTCACAGGAAAAAAGCCCCCATGGAAACATGCCCACATGGAAATAAACTCACATGGAAAGAAGCCCATAGTAAAAGTAGCCCACGTGGAAAAATATATAAAGCACAAACGTATAATTGTGGATAACCATTAGTAATATTTTGTTGCTGTTTTTGGATTAAAATATGTCATATTCACATGCAACAAAAAGTGACCGTTTTGTTACCAATGCACTTTATTAAGAAGGAAAAACAATAATGACAGAAATTAAAGCTCTCCATAGAAATATATTTAAATAAAATTAAGTAACTTTATTAATTTACAGTTTGTCAAACTTTTAAAATGTTAATACATTGTGGTGTACCCAGTGACCGTGACAAAAGGCTATCTAAACCTAATAGTAAAAGCAACAATTATTTAACACTAACAACTCGTATAATTCTTCATTGAAAATTAGCCGATCTCTTTAAGTACCTAAGTTTATTTCCCACCTGCTCATAACGCTGCACAGAAGTGGCAACCATGGCATGTAGTGCCTCATATTTCCTCTTTTTCACCTCTTAGCGACCTGCCTGCGCATTGGCGGGGGGGGGGGGACTAAACCACAGACAAACGATCACCAGCGTTCCCTCTAAGCGAAGTTAGTTTGAGCTAGCTCACAGTTTTTTAGCTTCCAGCTCACACATTTTTGTCTTAGCTTAGGAAAAATGGCCCCAGAGCAAACTACCCGTATTTTTCAGACCATTAGACGCGGGTGCCTGGCTTGGAGACAAGCGGCGAGATTGCTCCCTCCGCCCGCACTGCAAACCCAGCACTTCGCAGGGAGCGATCTCGCCACTTGTCTCCCAGCCAGGCACGCAGGCGCGGGGGAAGCACGCCGCCCCCTCCACAGCCGGCGCTCGCGAAGCGCTGGGTTCGCGGAGGGGGCGGGTGCTTCCTCCGTGCCTGTCTGCCTGCCTTCAGCTGATGCTTACAGCAAGCGCCAGGATCGCTCCCTCCGCCCTTCAATCCCAGCGCTTGCTTTAAGCATCAGCTGAAGCCAGGCAGACAGGCACGGAGGAAGCACCCGCCCCCTCCGCAAACCCAGTGCTTCGCGAGCGCCAGCTGTGGAGGGGGCGGCGTGCTTTCTCCGTGCCTGTCTGCCTGGCTTCAGCTCTGATGCTTAAAGCAAGCGCTGGGATCGGAGGGCGGAGGGAGCGATCCTGGCGCTTGCTGTAAGTGTCAGAGCTGGAGCCAGGCAGGCGCGGGCGAAGCGCCAGGATCAGAGGCGGAGGCAGCGGATCGCCCCCCCCCCCCGAGGAAGGTACATACCTTCGTTCCATAAGACGCACACACTTTCCCCCCCACTTTTTTTGGGGGGGGGGGAGTGCGTCTTATGGTGCGAAAAATGCGGTAATTTATGCAGTAGCTCAAAACTTTTAATGACAGGAGCTCACAAAGAAGAACTTTTGGTCACAAGACCCCAGAGCAGCAAAGATATAAGTAAACCAGAGGTCCTCAACCGCCAGTCCACGGACCCAGACAAAAGAGGCAGCGCAGGAGAGGCAGCCTCAGAGCAAGCCGGAGTAGCCCCACTAGGACCTGGGCAGATGGAAGAGGCAGGGCAGCCTCACGTGCAGGGGAAGCAAAAGGGGCAGCGTGGCAGTGGCCTTCCCGTCCCCCTCATTTAAAGACCCCTGCTGATCAGCTCACACCTCATCTACGGACCACCAATGTGGGGGGCAGGGATGGGGAGGCAGCCTGGGGTGGCGAGAACCCCAGTGCTGCCCCCCAAGTCCCTGGGAAAAATTGTCTTCCAGGAAACCAGTCCCTGGTGCCAAAAAAGGTTGGGAACCACTGAAGTAAACCACATTTCTCAAAATGCGTTCTAAAGAAGTACAAAAAAAGATACCTGGCTGCTTTGAAGACCTTTCTGCAGACAATACTGTTTTTTATATTTCCCCCCCCCCAAAAAAACTATGAGCGAGAAACAGAATGTGAAAAACCGTGCTTTACTAAATCAAACCCGTGCTACTTCTAAATAAATTCTTCCCAATATCTATTTTTCCCCCCTCAGCATGGTGAACTTACCTAAGTAAAAAGTCTTGCTTTCTTCAGGATCTGGATAGTAAATGGCCTGGGTCTCATCAGGCTAATACTTTTATATCTCTGGTCCCCAATTATAGAGACTGGTGTGATCCAGCAGGGTTCTTCTTGTGTTAATTATACCTTCCCCTTCAGCTTCCCCCCTGCCTCCTTCTCCTGCTTCTCTTTCTTAAATAGCAGAGGTAGTGAAGGCCTCATAGATCTCAGAAGCTAAGCAGGACGGACTCTGGCAAGTATCTGGAAGGAAGAAATAAATAAACATAGTTGGAATGAATTGAAAAATGGTATAATGTAGAATTGATCCATGGGTATCTCGGCTCGGGGGGGGGGGCTGTTTTTTGAGGTAGATGCACCAAATTTGCAGCATAGTATCCAGTACCTCTCCCCAAAATATCCTCCCAAGTTTCAAAAGGATTGGACCAGGGGGTCCAATTCTTTGAACCCCAAAAGAAGGTGCCCCTGTCCTTCATTATTTCCTATGGAGGGAAGGCATTCAAAAGGAGTGTGGTCCCTTTAGATGTGATGGCCAGGACTCCCTTTGGAGTTCAGTCGTGCTTGTCACAGCCTTGCTTCTGGCTCCACCTCCAAAGTTTCCAGATATTTCTTGAATTGGACTTCGGCAACAAAGTATTATTAATGGTTATCCACAATTATAAAAACCTATGGTGCTTTACATATTTTTCCATGTGGGTTTATTTCCATGTGGGCATGTGACCAACACTGAAGTCCTCAAGCGGGCGGAGGTTACCAGCATTGAGGCACTGCTGTTGAAGACGCAGCTGCGCTGGGCAGGGCATATTTCTAGGATGGAAAACCACCGCCTTCCCAAGATTGCCCTGTATGGCGAACTCTCCACCGGCCATCGAAATAGAGGGGCACCAAAGAAGAGGTACAAGGACTCCTTGAAGAAATCCCTTGGCACCTGTCGCATCAACCATCACCAGTGGTCTGACCTAGCCTCAGATCGCAAAGCATGGAGGCACACCATCCACCAGGCTGTCTCTTCCTTTGAGAACGCACGCATAGCTGGTCTTGAGGACAAAAGGAGATTGAGGAAGAATCGCACTGCTACAACACCAATCCTAAATCAGACTTTTCCCTGCAGCCACTGTGGCCGGACCTGCCTGTCCCGCATTGGTCTTGTCAGCCACCAGCGAGCCTGCAGCAGACGTGGACTACTGCACCCTTCTTAAATCTTCGTTCGCGAAGCCAAGCCGAGAGAGAGAGAGAGATGTTTCCATGGGGGCTTTTTCCTCGTGAGAATTTATGTCAGTGGGGTTTTTTCTTTGGGCATTTTTCCTACAACCAAATCCAAGATCACCTTCTTCTCTCTCCCTCCCTTCGCTGTCGTTTATTCTTTGCGGCTCTTACATTAAGCAAGTTTGGCCACCCCTGTTCTAAAATATTTACATGTCATATAATACAGGTTATCTATACTGGGTAATGAAAATGATGAAATGAGAACTACTGCACACTTATTGAATTATATCAGACTTTATTACAAAGGTGTTATAGTGATTTTGTATATCGTACTGCTATAGCTACGAGATCCGGTTGTTTTACTTGATAGGGTTAGGCATGCCTAAAGGATGCAAGGAAGACTGACTGTCCTTCTTCTTCCCCCATCTCTTTCTCTGTCCACTCCAGAGGATTCCCCGCCAGGGATCTCCAAGGAGATCGCCAACGTCTTGGCCAGCATGCCCGGTTTCGAAGTGGACTCCTCCCTGGGCTTGGACGAGGACCTGAAGATTGAGCCGCTCACGTTGGACGGACTCAATATGCTCAATGACCCCTACACCCTTCTGACCGACCCGGCCGTCGAGGACTCCTTCCGTACCGACCGGCTTTAGTGGGGGGGGCGGAGGCGTCCCCCAGAACACCCAGCGAGGTCACACCCTCGCGAGCCACAGAGAAACAAAAGGCCAGTTCCCGCTCCCAAAATTCTGGGTGTCGGTTGAGCAGGACATTTGGGGGGAGGGAGAGCAGAGATTAAGCCCTCCTCCTCCGATCACAGTGCCCTTCCTTAGAAATACCTGGGGCTTCTAGCTCACAGTATGCTCCGGAATCAGATTTTACAGGGAGCGAGCCCGGATTGCAATGTACTTGAGGGGATAGGGGGGAAATCGGTCCTGGAGCTGAGATGCAAGATCGTGAGAGCCCTACTGGATGAGACCAGTGTTCCATCTAGTCCGATGCCAATAACAGGGCATAGAGCTCGAGACCTTCCCCTGATGTTGCCCCCCCCCCCCCCCGGCGCCAGGATTTAGAGGTTTAGTGCCTCTGAATTTGGAGGTTCCCCTCCGTCACTGGCTAGTAGCTGCCAATAGACCTGTCCTCAATGACTCTGTCCGCTTCCTTTTAAAAACCATCTGTCCCCCATAGCCGTCACTACATCCTCTGGCAACAAATTCCGGGGGAAGGGAAAAGGCTTCCGGGCAGCAGAGAGGGGGCGAGCATTGCAAACTGTGGTTCTCTTGGTCCTCAGCAAGTGAGAAATTCTGGCAGTTAAAATCCTCCAAATTGTGCATTTTTGGGGTGGGGTGGGAATAGACTGCGTCGGAGAGTAGCGTTTTGGTCTCCTTGCACCAAGGGATGCGTGTCGTTTGTGTACGCGAGTGTGCGAATCTGAGGCCAGTGTCCGTCCCGAGTCCCGACCGGTTCCAGCCATTTCGTTGCCCCTGTGTGTGTGCGTGCGTGTGTATGTACACCTACACAGTTAGATCCAGGTAGTCAGCCGTGTAGGTCTGAAGTAGTAGAACAAAATGGGAGTCAGGTTGCACCTTTAAGACTATACTGCATGTATGTTACATGTTAAAAGGTAAATTAGTTGGATGGGAAATCTTCTGAGATATAAATGCCTTCCTTTTGACCCAGGCTTAATGCAATAGAGTCATTAACAAACATTCTCGCAATTTGATATATTACTGTTTTGTTGCTTTTGCATGCTCATGCTACTCAGATCAAAGATTTGCTCAATTTGTTAATTTTACTATTCTGATCAAATGCTTGCTCAATTTGTTAATTTTACTATTCTGACATTGAAGAGAGCCAGTTTGGTGTAGTGGTTAAGTGCGTGGACTCTTATCTGGGAGAACCAGGTTTGATTCCCCACTCCTCCACTTGCACCTGCTGGAATGGCCTCGAGTCAGCCATAGATCTGTCAGAGGTTGTCCTTGAAAGTGCAGCTGCTGTAAGAGCTCTCTCAGCCCCACCCACCTCACAGGGTGTCTGTTGTGGGGGCAGAAGATATAGGAGATTGTAAGCCTCTCTGAATCTGCAATTCTTCTTCTTCGTCTTCTTAAATTTGTACCATTTTGCATTCTAAACCACTCCCTACCAGATAATTTTACTATACTGTCATTGACTCTTAAATTTGTACTAGTTTGCATTCTGAGCCACTGATTACCAGCTATATGTGGCTTTGCTCACTGTCCCAGATTCCTCGTCTGATGAAGTGTGCTTAGAGAGCACACGAAAGCTTGCGTTCTAAATAAAACTTAAGTTGGTCTTAAAGGTGCAAATTGACTCCTATTTTGTTTTACCTACACAGTTAGCTATCAATCTCTTTGTCACGCGTCGAGGGGTGGGGTGGGGTGGCAGTCTTGGGGGAGGGTGGGTTCTTTTGCAAATCATGTTTTTAAAATTCTGTACATAACTCTTCCATCTAATCTCCCCTCTCGCCCCTCCCTCCCTTTCAGCTGCCATGTACAGAGGGGAAAGGAGAGAAGGTGGTGGGGGGGAGAACTTCTCTTGTAAAGCACTTGTAACTTTGTATTCTTATTGTCCGGCGTCTGTACTTGAGTTGAGGGGGGGCCGGGGAGGATGCGGGGCATGGGGTGTGTGGCACTTGCCCCCCCTCCGCGCCCTCCTCCTCCTCTCCCCCCGCTACGAATGAGAAATACCAGAGTGATTTTATTATTTTTTTTAAATATATTATATGTTAATTATAATAAGTCTCTGCCTGTGTGTGTGTGCTTCATTGGGACGGGCTGGTGGGATTCCATCCAACCGTTTGGGGACGGTCTAATCGAAAGCGGGGCTCAACAGGCGTTCAGTTTCCAGCAGATGACTCTTTAAGAAGCCGATAAAGAAGGCAGGAAGGATCTGGCCTTCCCTTGGCTGGTTTGTCCCAGCAGCCAATACCATTCAGAAGACTGTTTCCAAACATGGAAGTTCCTTTGACAACCTCAAAAGACTCACCTCTGTTTCCCTTCCCATCAGTATTTAAAGCAGGGGTGTCCAACATGCGACCCAGGAGCCGAATCAGGACCCCGGAGGGCTCCTCTCGGGCTCCCAAGCAACTGGCTGTTTTCTGCTTCCTTCTCCCTCTCTCTCGCTTCCTTCTGCATCACAGCTTGCTTTGCCAGGCTTGCTCAATCACACAGAAGCTACAGAGCAAAACCTCTCCATTGGCTGAGGCTCCTCCCTTGGGGAGGAAGGGGGAAGGGAGAGCTTGCTTTGCCAGGCTCTCTCAATCGCACAGCGGAGCTACTGAGCCATGCCTCTCTTCCTTCTGTTGGCTGAGACTCCTCCCCCTCCTGCTCCTCTGGGGAAGGAAGGAAAGAGCCAGAGCTTCCTTTGCCCAGTTCCCTTGGATCGCACGGGAGAGATACAAAGAAAGCACCTTTAAGGCCAACGAGTGCTAACGACTTAAGCACGTTTTAATTTTAAAAACAAAAAAAATCTTTTGTGTTTGTCTGTGTCCTTTATAAAGTTTATCTCTCTGCTACCTGATCTTAAGTAGGTACACAGATGGCCCAGCCTGACGTGGCTCAGCCCGACAAGGCCTCATTATATTTGACCTGGTCTTCATAACAAATTTATACCCCTGGTATAAAGTCGTCTGAGATAGCAGCCATCGTGACACTTTGTAAGAAAACACCTCAAAGCCTCTTGGTGTAACAAAAAATCAAATGATACTCCTTTTTGTTCCTGCTTATCCAGTATTTACTAATAAGAGACACAGGGCTTACAGTGATAACCAAACATAATATAAACGAGCGTATTTGTACAACGCAAAATCCTTCCGGAACCGAAAGCACACGCTGCTCCTACTGTACGATGGATCGGTGTCCTATAGAAAAAATATGGAGCTGTGATACAAGTCCGACAGTATCCAAGACCAGTCCAATATTGTTTCGAGCGCAGAGACTCCTCTTCTTGGGACCGTCTTCTTTGTTACTGATTCAGTAGGTAAGTGGTGCTTCTTTTAAATTTTGCTGTAAAGTATACCAAACATTTGCGAGAGTCTCATGTAAACTGAACAAGCATTTCTACATAAAAATCAGCCACAAATATTACATGCTAGGCAACCAATTATATATAAATAAAATGTGCCGCATTGTAAACTCACTCTCACTTTCGTGACACTCTGTGGCAGTGAGTTCCTGAAGTTTCGTAATGCACCTCTCTGCTCATGCGTACATTCTCTGATTTTCATTGAGGTTTCCTCGTGGAGGAGGAACATTTGGAACTGGGGTTTAAGTATACTGTGGTAGATGATGCTGGTTAAGAACATAAGAGAAGCCGTGTTGAATCAGCACTATGGCCCATCCAGTCCAACACTCTGTGTCACACAGTGGCCAAAAAACCCCACCCCAAGTGCCATCAGGAGGTCCACCAGTGGGGCTAGAAGCCCCGCCACTACTGTGTCTCCCCAAGCGCCAAGAATACAGAACATCGCTGCCCCAAACAAAGAGTTCCAACAATACGCTGTGGCTAATAGCCACTGTTGGACCTCTGCTCCATATGTTTATCCATTCCCCTCTTGAAGTTGTATATGCTTGCAGCCACCACCACCTCCTGTGGCAGTGAATTCCATGCGTTAATCATAAGAACATAAGAGAAGCCATGTTGGATCAGGCCAATGGCCCATCCAGTCCAACACTGTCACACAGTGGCCTATATGTGTGTGTGTATACACACATATACATACATATACACACACACACATATATATATACTGTGGCTAATAGCCACTGATGGACCTCTGCTCCATACATTTATCCAATCCCCTCTTGAAGCTGTCTATGCTTGCAGCCACCGCCGCCTCCTGCGGCAGTGAATTCCACATGTTAATCACCCTTTGGGTGAAGAAGGACTTCCTTTTATCAGTTCTAACCTGACTGCTCAGCAATTTCATTGAATGTCCACGAGTTCTCGTATTGTGAGAAAGGGAGAAAAGGACTTCTTTATTCCAACAACTGGGCACATTTGGAGGCTTGGCTGTTATAACGTGGGATTGATTGCTAACAATATCCAAAGGTTATTTGCATCAGGAAAGCACTGCTGTTAGTGGAAAAGACGTGCAGGGAAGCCTGACACACATTTGCCGAGTCCCAGGCCTTGATTTAAGGGCAGCGTTGGCGAGCTACGACTCTGCGCTTGCCCACACGCCTTCTCAAAGCTGCCCTTATTTAAACTTCCAGCATCTTACCCAGTGCTGAACCATTTGTCTGCGCTTCGGAGAGCTGGTGCGCTAACAGCAGCTCCAGTCTAAAGGAGGTGCCGGAGACATAAAAGAGCGCACAAGGGAAATTCTCACTGTCAGCATCGTGTTTAAATCGGGTCACAGGTTCAGAAGAACATAAGAGAAGCCATATTGGATCAGGCCAATTGCCCACCCAGTCCAACATTCTGTGTCACACAGTGGCCAAAAAACCCCAAGTGCCATCAGATCCACCAGTGGGGCCAGGACACTAGAAGCCCTCCCACTGTGCCCCGCCCCCAAGCACCAAGAATACAGCATCACTGCCTCAGACAGAGAGTTCCTACGATAAGCTGTGGAGGGACGGTGGCTCAGTAGTTGAACATCTGCTTGATAAGCAGAAGGTCCCAGGTTCAATCCCCGGCATCTCCAACTAAAAAGGGTCCAGGCAAGTAGGCGTGAAAAAACTTAGCTTGAGACTCTGAAGAGCCGCTGCCAGTCTGAGTAGACAAGACTGACTTGGATGGACCAGGGTCTGATTCAGTATAAGGCAGCTTCATATGTTCATATGGACCTCTGCTCCATATGTTTATCCAATCCCCTCTTGAAGTTAGCTATGCTTGTAGCCGCCACCACCTTCTGTGGCAGTGAATTCCGTTTGTTAATCACCCTTTGGGTGGAGAAGGACTTTGTTCATTGCAGCCAAAGGACAAAGGAAATCAAGTTTCAGGTTAGCGGCTCTGTCAGTCTGCAGTAGAAGACCAACAGTACCAGGCTCAGTTGTGGGCCTGGTACTTTAAAAATATTTTTATCAATGATTTAGATGAGGGTGTGGAGGGTACTTATTAAATTTGCAGATGACACCAGATTGGGAAGACCAGCGAACCCACCAGAATTCCAGGGCTTTTTTTGTAGCAGGGACTCCTTTGCATATTAGGAGGTTAGGCGGCTAGACTCAACTCCACCAGAGCAAGAGCCTTCTTGGTTGCGGCCCCAATACTTTGAAACACCCTTCCAGAAGCCCTCAGGGCCCTGCGGGATTTATCGCAGTTCCACAGGGCCTGCAAGACTGAACTGTTTCGGATGACATACTGGATCCATAGCGCTTTGATTACTAACTGCCTAGGATCTGTGCGCGTGAGAAAGAAAATATTACATGATTTGCCTGAAGTAGCACCATTGTCATTTATCAGATTGCTTTATTGTTTTAATATTATGAACATATGAAGCTGCCTTCTACTGAATCAGACCCTCGGTCCATCAAAGTCAGTCTTGTCTACTCAGACTGGCAGCGGCTCTCCAGGGTCTCAAGCTGAGTTTTTTCACGCCTATTTGCCTGGACCCTTTTTTTTTAGTTGGAGATGCCGGGGATTGAACCTGGGACCTCCTGCTTACCAAGCAGATGCTCTACCACTGAGCCAACGTCCCTCCCCCTATTGTTTTTGTTTACTGTCTATTTTATGCTGTTCGCCGCTTTGAGTCTGTATGGAACGGGCGGGATATAAATATAATGTAAATAAATATAAGGCCACACCCTCCTGATGTAGCCAATCCTTCAAGAGCTTCCAGGCCTCTTTGTACAGAGCCTACTGTAAACTCTTGGAGGATTGGCTGCATCAGGGGGTGTGGCCTAATATGCAAAGGCCTTCCCGCTACAAAAAGCCCTGCAGAATTCAATGAGATCCAAACATGCTGGGAAAGTAGGCAGATGTGAACAAGTTGTAATTGAACAAAGATAAGTGCTGAGTTCTACATCTGAGTAACAGAAGTTAGTAATGCGCATACTGGATGGGAGATATTACTTCCGGACAGCAGTGAGTGTGAACAAGATCTTGGGGTACAGGCGGACTGCCTTAAAAACCCATTGCTGGGTTTGCCATAAATCTAAGCTAAGCAGGGTCGGTATTTGGATGGGAGACCACCAAGAAAGGCTCTGCAGAGGAAAGCAAAGGCAAACAACCTCTGCTTCTCACTTGCCTTGAAATCCCCTTGCTGGGGTCATTATATGTTGGAAGCTAAGCAGGGTAAAGAACCTAAGAGAAGCCATGTTGGATCAGGCCAATGGCCCATCCAGTCGGACATTCTGTGTCACACAGCGGCCAAAAAAACCCCAAGTGCCATCAGGAGGTCCACCAGTGGGGCTAGAAGCTCTCCCACTGTGCCCCTCCAAGCACCAAGAACACAGAGCATCACTGCCCCAGACAAACCTCTGCTCCATAGGTTTATCCAGTCCCCTCTTGAAGCTGTCTATGCTTGCAGCCACCACCACTTCCTGTGGCAGTGAATTCCACGTGTTAATCACCCTTTGGGTGAAGAAGGACTTCCTTTTATCAGTTCTAACCCGACTGCTCAGCAATTTCGTTGAGCGTCCACGAGTTCTTGTATTGTGAGAAAGGGAGAAAAGTACTTCTTTCTCTACCTTCTCCATCCCACTCATAATCTTGTAAACCTCCGTCATGTCACCCCCTCCGTCGACGTGGCCCCGGAAGGTTGGACCAGAACCAATGGGTTGAAATTAAATCAAAAGAGTTTCTGGCTCAACATTAGGAACAACTTCCTGACCGTTAGAGCAGTTCCTCGGTGGAACAGGCTTCCTTGGGAGATGGTGGGCTCTCCTTCCTTGGAGGTTTTTCAACAGAGGCTAGATGGCCACCTGACAGCGATGAAGATCCTGTGAATTTAAGGGGAAGTGTTTGTGAGTTGTGCTGGGAGTTGGACTAGATGACCTTGGTGGTCCCTTCCAACTCTATGATTCTGTGACCTTCCTGACAGAGTGGTTCCTCAGTAGAACAGGCTTCCTCAGGAGGTGGTGGACTCTCCTTCCTTGGAGGTTTTTAAACAGAGGCTGGATGGCCATCCGACAGCAGTGAAGATCCTGTGAATTTAAGGGGAGTTGTTTGTGAGTTTCCTGCATTGTGCAGGGGGTTGGACTAGATGACTCAGGAGATCCCTTCCATAGAGTTGGAAGGGATCTCCAGAGTCATCTAGTCCAACCCCCTGCACAATGCAGGAAACTCACAAACACCTCTGTGACGTTTCTCCAAGCTAAAGCATAGCCACTTTTGCAAGGGAGAAGCAGCGTTCTGTGGCGCTCGGAAGCTTGCAGGGCCGGGCCGAGGCGGCGAGGCTCCCCAAGCCGTGGCTGGGCCTCCCGTCCGGCAGCGGGCGCTGGAGGAACCTCACCGCGGGAGGGAGAGAGGGAAGGAGGGAGGGTGCGGAGTGTGGAGCCGAGCGGGGAGCGGAGCAGCTGAGCCAGGCCGGCCCGGGCTATGGCGTGGGCTGGAGGCTAGCAGGAGCCCGAGCGGAGGAACCAGCCCTGCAAATCCAGCCAGACTCTTGCAAGCTGCACAGGTACGGGTAGGGGGGTGGAGGGCTAGCCTCGCTTTTAGCCAGGACCCCCTCCCCAGTTCCCCTCCCCCCCCCAGACATCTCCCTGTTGCACCAATCTGGGCATTGCAACACCCCTCTGCGCCCCCCCCCCAACCCCCTATGCATTGCAAATTCTTGCAAATTGGAATGGTATTCTCGCTCTCTATTTCTCTCTTTTCAGAGGCGGGAATCTATCTCAAGGTCCCCCTCCCCAGTTCTGTTGCCGCCGCCTCCCCCCCCCCCCCCGTGATCCTCTCCCCCCCCAGCTGTCTTCATGGCCTCACGCCCCCTCCCCCCCCCCGCCGCCTCCCGTCCCAGGTCGTTGCGAAAGAGACCCGTGGCAGTGTGACTTTGCTGTCCCTTCCCCAGTATCCAGGGCCAGGCATCCTCCCTCCAAGTTTTATTTATTTATTCCCCCCCCCCCCTATTTTGTATCCCGCCCTCCCTGCCAGCAGGCTCAGGGCGGCTAACAGCATAGGGACATCATCAAAGACGGCCATCTATCATAAAACAGTATTAGAAGAAAACATGGAAGCAGTGATTAAAACCGTAATCTGTAAACTTAACTTCTTTGAGGCTGTATCCGCGGATAGGTAATGTATATGATCGATAGATAGATAAATAAATGGACGGCGGGCCCGTAGTTCTTTGTAGTTATCCAGTTATGCTAATGGCCTAGTTTTTGAGGACTAGACCATGGGAAGGCCAGACTGTGGCTCGGGGGCCACATGTGGCTCTTTCACACATACTGTGTGGTTCTTGAAGCCCCCGCCACCCCATCTGCCAACTTGGAGAAGGCATTTCTCTCTTGAAATCACCTCTCCAAGCCAAACCAGCCAGCAGCTTGGAAAATGTATTCAAAGTTAAAGTTGCTTTCTTTCCACCAGTTTGGTGTAGTGGTGAAGTGTGCGGACTCTTATCTGGGAGAACCGGGTTTGATTCCCCACTCCTCCACTTGCACCTGCTGGCATGGCCTTGGGTCAGCCGTAGCTCTGGCAGGAGTTGTCCTTGGAAGGGCAGCTGCTGTGAGAGCCCTCTCCAGCCCCACCCACCTCACAGGGTGTCTGTTGTGGGGGAGGAAGGGAAAGGAGATTGTGAGCCGCTCTGAGACTCTTCGGAGTGGAGGGCGGGATATAAATCCAATATCTTCATTTACCTCACAGGGTGTCTGTTGTGGGGGAGGAAGGGAAAGGAGATTGTGAGCCGCTCTGAGACTCTTCGGAGTGGAGGGCGGGATATAAATCCAATATCTTCATTTACCTCACAGGGTGTCTGTTGTGGGGGAGGAAGGTAAAGGAGATTGTGAGCCGCTCTGAGACTCTTCGGAGTGGAGGGTGGGATATAAATCCAATATCTTCATCTACCTCACAGGGTGTCTGTTGTGGGGGAGGAAGGTAAAGGAGATTGTGAGCCGCTCTGAGACTCTTCGGAGTGGAGGGTGGGATATAAATCCAATATCTTCATCTACCTCACAGGGTGTCTGTTGTGGGGGAGGAAGGTAAAGGAGATTGTGAGCCGCTCTGAGACTCTTCGGAGTGGAGGGTGGGATATAAATCCAATATCTTCATCTACCTCACAGGGTGTCTGTTGTGGGGGAGGAAGGTAAAGGAGATTGTGAGCCGCTCTGAGACTCTTCGGAGTGGAGGGTGGGATATAAATCCAATATCTTCATCTACCTCACAGGATGTCTGTTGTGGGGGAGGAAGGGAAAGGAGATTGTGAGCCGCTCTGAGACTCTTCGGAGTGGAGGGCGGAATATAAATCCAATATCTTCTTCTTCTTCTTCTTCCCTCCATCTATTTGCCTTCCTTCTTTCCTGCTCTCAAACATCTGATGTTCATGTTTTGCGGCTCTCAAACGTCTCACGTTAATGTCTCTTGCGGCTCTCAAACATCTGACATTTATTCTACGTGGCTCTTACGTTACGCAAGTTTGGCCTCCCCTGGGCTGGACACACTTCCCCAGGCGTCTCCATAGGACTGCTTGTCCTAATATGTAAAGGGATATTTAAGGACACCCCCGCAAGTACCTGTTGCGTCCCCCAAACAAGTGTTAATTTTCCCGAAGACTCTGCCCTATTTTCCCCCTGGCCAGACACCCTGATATCCCCCCTTTTCCTTCTCCCCACAAGATCTGGTTCACTTCACTCACCCCCACCCCTCCTACAAATGCTGTTCTGAGGGAAATATTTACTCCTTCCATGTCTCCCTCAGACCTGTTGAAGACACCCCAGTTGTTAGGCAAATACAGAGCAACCCCCTGCCAGGGGGCCTAGGGGGGAGCTGAGGGGGGCACAAATACAGGGTGACCCCCTGCCAGGGGGTCTAGGGGGAAGCAGAGGGGGCGCTTGCCTTGGATGCTGCCAGAATGGGAGCACCAAATTGGGTATGGAGTCCATTCTATACTATGGGCCCATAAGATAGAATGGGCCCATAAGGGGGCATCATTTTTTACTTTTTTACTTTTGCCCCCCCCCTCAAAAAACATAGACCTGGTCCTGCCCCCTTTGTCTCTTTCCATCACTTCCCTTTCTGAGAGCGATTTTGACTGGACCCCCCCCCCCCGATGCCCTGCACCCCTAATGCCATCTGTTTCCCTTTGAACTCTCCCTCCCCTTTCACATTTTTGTCTGGGTTTTCTGTGCAATTGGGACATGGCACACACACAAATACCCCCCTCATTGTGTTGGCTTGCAGTTTTTAAGGGGCACCTCCCCAACCCCAAAATTTCTGACAAAGGCATTGATCCCTATCGTCTGCCCCCTCACCAATCTCCCCCCCTCCTTAATTCTTGCAAGAATACTAGTTTGATAATCGGTTCCTTTCCTGTTCCTTTACCACCACCCCAAATCTTTCACAGGTTTCTTATCTAGTCCCTCTTTTCCGTTTACCTATTTGACTTCCCTCCTCTTTAATTCTCTCCGGAATACGGATTTCTTTGCAAAACCGATGACTTGAACCATTCCGGTGGCTTTGGTGTATTGAGGTGTATTGAGTATTGGAAGTGCAGGGAAGTTATTCCAGGTTATTTTAAATGTATTTGACTTTCGGGACTCACTGCCACAAGATGCGGCGGCCGCTACTAGCTTAGATGGGTTTAAAAGGGGGTTGGGCACATTTCTGGGAAAGTCCACCAGTGGCTACTCAGCCATCATTGCTGAATGGGAGCTCTCTGGGTTCAGGAGCAGAATTCCTCTGTTAGATTTATGATGGCCCTGCGAGGTTTCCAAGGCAAGAGGGATTCAGCTACGCCATTGCCTGCTTTTGTGTAGCGACCCTGGACTTCCTTGGTGGGCTCCCATCGAAGTACTAACCAGAGCTGACTCGGCTTAGCTTCCAAGATCTGATGAGATCAGGCTAACCTGGGCCATCCATGGAAGGGCGATGGTTAGATGCTGGGAAGTAAATTACTGGGTGAGGCCTTCAGCCAGTGGTGCTTGCCCGTGGACTCCGCTGTGCTATTTGGGCTCTTTAGCTTGGGGAAACTTCGACTGAGGAGTGACATGACCGAGGTTTACAAGATTATACACGGGACAGAGAAGGTAGAGAAAGAAGGACTTTTCTCCCTTTCTCACAATATGAGAATTATGTGGACATTCAATGAAATTGCTGAGCAGTCGGGTTCGAACGGATAAAAGGAAGTCCTTCTTTACCCAAAGGGTGATTAACACGTGGAATTCACTGCCACAGGAGGTGGCAGCGGCTACAAGCAGAGATAGCTTCAAGAGGTAATTGAATAAATGTATGGAGCAGAGGTCCGTCAGTGGCTATTAACCACAGTGTATTGTTGGAACTCTCTGTCTGGGGCAGTGATGCTCTGTATTCTGGGTGCCTGGAAGGGGCAACAGTGAGAGGGCTTCTAGTGTCCTGGCTCCACTGGTGGACCTCCTGATGGCACCTGGGTTTTTTGGCCACTGTGTGACACAGAGTGTTGGACTGTATTGGCCGTTGGCCTGATCCAACATGACTTTTCTCATGTTCTTATCTGATGGAGCACAGGATGCTAGACTAGATGGCCTGCCAAGTCCAATTCAAGTAATATCTGGGGACTTTGGGGGGTGGAGCCAGGAGACATTGGGGTGGAGCCAGGAGCAAGGTTGTGACAAGCATAATTGAACCCCAAAACATAGACGTCTTCAAGAGGGGATTGGATAAGCATATGGAGCAGAGGTCCATCAGTGGCTATTAGCCACAGTGTATTGTTGGAACTCTCTGTCTGGGACAGTGATGCTCTGGATTCTTGGTGCTTGGGGGGACAGTGGGAGGCCTTCTAGTGTCCTGGCCCTACTGATGGACCTTCTGATGGCACCTGGGTTTTTTGGCCACTGTGTGACACAGAGTGTTGGACTGGATGGGCTATTGGCCTGATCCAGCATGGCTTCTCTTATGTTCTTATGTCTGGGGCAGTGATGCTCTGGATTCTTGGTGCTTGGGGGGACAGCGGGAGGCCTTCTAGTGTCCTGGCCCTGCTGATGGACCTTCTGATGGCACCTGGGTTTTTTGGCCCCTGTGTAACACAGAGCGTTGGACTGGGTGGGCCGTTGGCCTGATCCAACATGGCTTCTCTTATGTTCAGACAGGATGCTGGCTAGATCCACAGCCCTTTAGACTGTCCCCGTCAGGGCTTTTGTGCGATGTTACGCAAAGGTGTCAAATTGAACCTGCACACAGCCTGCGGCTCTGCCCCAAATACTGGGGGCTGTTTTTTGGAGGAACGGGGTGGCGGGGCTGGAGAGACCAGATGGGCCAGGTGCGCGGATGTGGGCGGGAGGGCGTAACCGCCTTCTGCCCGGTTTTGGGGCGTGGGTTAGCAGCCTGCATTTGCTGTGTCGGCTTCTTTCTGGTTTCTCCTTCCTCTTGCCTTTTCTTAAATAGCTTGTGCAGCTCCGTAGCTACATCCTTTCACTTCCTCCGGATCTTCAAGCTTCTGAATGGGGAAAACCTGACCCAAAGTGACCCCCTCTCTTTCTTTGGGACTGGTACATTCTTTTCTTCCAAAACTCTTCCTCTTCCTATTTCCTAATAGAAACGTTGACCCCACCCAGCTTTGAATCGCTGTATCATTTTCATTTTTAAGATAGCAGCTTCAACAGCTTTTTCTCCCCTCCCCTCCAGAAAGTGTGTATGCATGTGGGGGGAGGCAGGGAAAGATAACTTCCCTTTCTAGGCTTGCAGGAATTTCCCCTCTTGGCTTATTCTTGCTTTCTCTGCGGACTTTCTCTGGGTCTGTTCTTGGCACTGGAGAGGAAATGGAAATGCGATGTTCTTTTCTTGGCCTGGGAGGAAACCTTGTGCTTGCGACAGGATCCAGTACACAGAGCCCGGCCTGTCCCCTTTACAGACTTCAAGCCACTGAGCAATCTTGTAATTGGCTGCTGCTGATATCCAGGAGGGAAATAATTTCATGTCATAAGAAGAGCCCTGCTGCATCAGCCCAGTGGTCCATCTCGTCCAGCATCCTCCCTGACACAGTGGCCTCAGCCAGTTCCTCTGCAGGGCCTACAACAGGGAAAAGAGGCCGAGGCCTTCCCCTCATAAGAACATCTGAAGAGCCCTGCTGGATCAGCATCCTGTATCACACAGTGGCCTCAGTCAGTTCCTCTAAAGGGCCAACAGCAGGGCAGAGAGGCTGAGGCCTTCCCCTCATAAGAACATCAGAAGAGCCCTGCTGGATCAAACCAGTGAGGGTTCATCTAGTGCAGCCTCCTGTCTCACACAGTGGCCTCAACCAGTTCCTCTGGAGGGCCAACAACAGGGCAGAGAGGCCGAGGCCTTCCCCTCATAAGAACATCAGAAGAGCCCTGCTGGATCAGACCAGTGAGGGTCCATTTAGTCCATCTTCCTCTCTCACACAGTGGCCTCAGCCAGTTCCTCTGCAGGGCCTACAACAGGGCAGAGAGGCCGAGGCCTTCCCCTCATAAGAACATCTGAAGAGCCCTGCTGGATCAGACCAGTGAGGGTCCATCTAGTCCAGCCTCCTGTCTCACACAGTGGCCTCAACCAGTTCCTCTAGAGGGCCAACAGCAGGGCAGAGAGGCTGAGGCCTTCCCCTCATAAGAACATCTGAAGAGCCCTGCTGGATCAGACCAGTGAGGGTCCATCTAGTCCAGCCTCCTGTCTCACACAGTGGCCTCAACCAGTTCCTCTGGAGGGCCAACAACAGGGCAGAGAGGCCGAGGTCTTCTCCCCATAAGAACATGGAGGCCAAGGCCCTCCCCTCATAAGGAGATAGAGAAACCCCTGCCGGCTCAGCCCAGTGAGGGTCCATCTAGTCCAGCATCCTGCCTCACACAGCAGCCAACCAGTTTCTCTAGAGGACCACCAACAGGACATAGAGGCGGAAACCTTCCCCTCATAAGAAGAGCCCTGCTGGAACTGACCAGTTGCCCATCCAGTCCAGCATCTCGTCCAGGGCCAGCATCTCGTCCAGGTGCCCAAGGCGAGCTGCTCACTAGCCCCGCCCCCATAATGAAAAAACAACAACATTGAATTGTAGATGAAATGAAGAAACTTAAAACTATTTACCTTTTTAATTTACAATTTTTTATTTTAAACTTTAATTTTTTTTAAAAAAAATTGAGATTAAGCAATAAAAACGGTGAGAGTACTACTTGATCCTTTTAGGTGGAGGTGCCAGGGCCAAGACCTTCACATGGCCATTTCTACTTTATCCTTTTAGCTGGAGGTGCCAGGGACAAGACCTTCACATGACCATTTCTACTTCATCCTTTTAGCTGGAGGTGCCAGGGACAAGACCTTCACATGCCCATTTCTACTTCATCCTTTTAGCTGGAGGTGCCAGGGACAAGACCTTCACATGGCCATTTCTACTTCATCCTTATAGCTGGAGGTGCCAGGGCCAAGACCTTCACATGGCCATTTCTACTTCATCCTTATAGCTGGAGGTGCCAGGGCCAAGACCTTCACATGCCCATTTCTACTTGACCCTTTTAGGTGGAGGTGCCAGGGCCAAGACCTTCACATGGTCATTTCTACTTGAGCCTTTTAGGTGGAGGTGCCAGGGCCAAGACCTTCTCATGGCCATTTCTACTTGAGCCTTTTAGGTGGAGGTGCCAGGGCCAAGACCTTCACATGGTCATTTCTACTTGAGCCTTTTAGGTGGAGGTGCCAGGGCCAAGACCTTCACATGGCCATTTCTACTTGAGCCTTTTAGGTGGAGGTGCCAGGGCCAAGACCTTCACATGGCCATTTCTACTTGAGCCTTTTAGGTGGAGGTGCCAGGGCCAAGACCTTCACATGGTCATTTCTACTTGAGCCTTTTAGGTGGAGGTGCCAGGGCCAAGACCTTCACATGGCCATTTCTACTTGACCCTTTTAGCTGGAGGTGCCAGGGCCAAGACCTTCACATGGTCATTTCTACTTGACCCTTTTAGCTGGAGGTGCCAGGGACAAGACCCTCCCATGACCATTTCTACTTCATCCTTTTAGCTGGAGGTGCCAGGGACAAGACCTTCACATGAACATTTCTACTTGAGCCTTTTAGTTGGAGGTGCCAGGGCCAAGACCTTGTGCATGCGAGAAAGATGCGAGAAAGAGCACATCTCAGAGAGGCCTGAGAGGAGCAGAACAGAGCAGAGCAGCTCTGATAAGCTGAGACAGCTGGAGAAGTTGCTAAGAATTTCTGCGTTTTGAAAGACTTCATTCTGAGGCTTGGGTGACTGCTGAAAAGGCTGAGTTGTGATAGCTGGGGAACTGCTGTATGTTTGGGTGAGTGGGCTAAAGGTGAAAGTGATTGATTGATTGATTGATTGATTGAGAGTAATTGTTGATGATTGCTTAGGAGTGGTCTGCTCCACCCTCTTTGCATTTTAAGCTGCGCCTTGCCAAAGGCGCGAGCCTTTGGCGAGAGCTAAAGGGCTCTTGGCCTGTGGCTCTTTGCCTGGGGGCTTCCTAAGGACCAGGAACCCAGATCCCTGATTTCCTTGTTCTCCCAATAAGGTAAGTTGACCTTCCAGAAGGGGAGCCACGTAAACAACAGCATTTAAAGAGGACTGTATATTTAATATATATATCATGAAGGTAGAATGCCAGCAGGGGGGTGGGGGCTTTCCAGTGTTTTGCACTGAGTGTCACATGTATGACTATCTGCCCACAGGACAGAAGTCTTGGGTATGTGCTCGATGCAAAGAGTTCCTCGTCCTCAGGGAACAAGTTCGTACCCTTGAGGCCGAGGTGACTGCCCTGGAGAAGCAGAGACGGTCAGTTAGGCAATTGGGGAAGACTCTCGGGGGCGTATTAGATGAGCCCCACTCTGAATGTGGCAGCCCCGTTGCTGCCAGAGAGCGTGAGGGTCGAGAGGGAACAGGGCACCCTGCTGAGGATAAGGGGAATGCGCCCTCAGAAGGGACCTCTTCTTCGGTTGGTGAGTGGGTATCCTTTCGCGCCAAGGAACCATCCCTGGGCAGGGGGAGAGGGGGGGTCTTGGTAGTTGGTGATTCGATCCTTAGGCAAGTAGACAGCTGGGTGGCAAAACCGTGTATTGACCGTATGGTGACTTGCCTGCCTGGTGCGAAGGTAGCGGACATTACGCGTGTAGTAGATAGGCTGATAGACAGTGCTGGGGAGGAGCCTGTGGTCATGGTGCATGTTGGCACCAACGATGTGGGGAAATGCAGTCGTGAGGTCCTGGAGGAGAAATTTAGGCTGCTAGGTGGGAGACTTAAGGCCAGGACCTCCAAGGTGGCCTTCTCGGAAGTGCTACCTGTTCCACGTGCAGGGCAGGAGAGACAGGCGCAAATTAGAAGTCTCAATGTGTGGATGAGACGATGGTGTAAGGAGGAAGGGTTTAAGTTTGTTAGGCACTGGGATGCTTTCTGGAACAAGCCGGAGCTGTACAAAAGAGACGGTCTCCACTTGTCTCCGGATGGAACCAGGCTGCTGGCGCTTAAAATCAAAAAGGTGGCAGAGCAGTTTTTAAACTAAATCTTGGGGGAAAGCCGACAGGAGATGGAATGTCTCTGGTTCGGGAGGACTCGTCTCAAAGAGATGAAGGGTTGGCTTCTATTTTTCTACCGAGTAACGGATCAGAGTTGTCCACTGTGATGGTGACAAACAGTATGGACTGTCTGCTAGAGTCTCGAGGCGGCAGGAGAGAGGTGGCGGGCCTAGCTTGCTTGGGAAATTATAAATGTTTGTATGCAAATGCTAGAAGTGTCCCAAGTAAAATTGGTGAATTGGAATGTTTAGTGTTGGGAGAAAACATAGACATTGTGGGAATTTCAGAAACTTGGTGGAATGAGGAGAATCAGTGGGACACGGTGATTCCTGGATATAAGTTATATCGGAAGGATAGGGAGGGAAGGGTTGGAGGTGGGGTGGCTCTGTACGTCAGAGAGGATATACGGTCCAGTAAGACTGAGGTCAGAGAATTAGATTCCCTTTTAGAAATGCTTTGGGTTGAAATAGAGGGCCCAAAAGGAAATTTAACTATGGGAGCTTGTTATCGCCCACCAAATCAAAAGAGAGAGGACGATTATAATATGATGGAGGGATTAAAGATAGCGGCTAAACGTAAAAACTGTGTCGTAATAGGTGATTTTAACTACCCGCAGATTGATTGGGTCAATATATGTTCTGGTCGAGAGAAAGAGATTGAGTTTCTTGATGCTCTCAATGACTGTGCTATGGAGCAGATGGTCTCAGAACCTACCAGGGGTGGGGCGATCCTGGATCTGGTCCTAAGTAATGCCTAAGACTTGGTGAGAGACGTAAAAGTGATTGTGCCGCTTGGGAACAGTGACCATAATGTTATTGATTTCACCATTTGTATAAATAGGGAGTTGCCCAAAAAGACCGCCACAACCACATTTAACTTTAAAAGGGGTAAATTCTCTGAGATGAGGAGGCATGTGAGGAGGAAACTGAAAGGAAAGGTAAATACGGTCAAAACCCTTGGGGAAGCTTGGAGACTATTTAAAACTATAATCCTAGAAGCTCAGATAAAATACATACCACAAGTTAGGAAAGGCACAAACAGGTATAAGAAGAGGCCAGCATGGTTAACAAACAAAGTAATGGAAGCTGTAAAAGGTAAGAAGGACTCCTTTAAGCGGTGGAAAACCAGTCCAAGTGAGATTAATAAAAGTGAACACAGGCAGTGGCAAATCAAATGCAAGACTGTGATCAGGCAGGCAAAAAGGGACTATGAGGAGCATATTGCAAAGAACATAAAGACCAACAATTTCTTCAAATATATTAGAAGTAGGAAACCAGCCAGGGAAGCAGTGGGGCCCTTGGATGACCATGGGGTAAAAGGATTACTGAAGAAGGATGGGGAAATGGCTGAGAAGCTGAATGCATTTTTTGCCTCCGTCTTCACCGTGGAAGATGAGAAGTGTTTGCCCGCCCCAGAACCACTAATATTGGAAGGGGTGTTGAAAGACCTGAGTCAGATTGAGGTGACAAAAGAGGAGGTCCTACAACTAATAGACAAATTAAAAACTAATAAGTCACCGGGTCCGGATGGCATACATCTGAGAGTTCTGAAAGAACTCAAAGTTGAACTTGTGGATCTTCTAACAAAAATCTGTAATCTTTCATTGAAATCTGCCTCCGTTCCTGAGGACTGGAAGGTAGCAAATGTCACCCCCATCTTTAAAAAGGGTTCCAGAGGAGATCCGGGAAATTACAGGCCAGTCAGTCTGACTTCAATACCAGGAAAGTTGGTAGAAACCATTATCAAGGACAGAATTAGTAGGCACATTGATGGACATGGGTTATTGAGGAAGACTCAGCATGGGTTCTGCAAGGGAAGATCTTGCCTCACTAACCTGTTACATTTCTTTGAGGGGGTGAACAAACATGTGGACAAAGGAGACCCGATAGATGTTGTTTACCTTGACTTCCAGAAAGCTTTTGATAAAGTTCCTCATCAAAGGCTCCTTAGAAAGCTTGAGAGTCATGGAGTAAAAGGACAGGTCCTCTTGTGGATCAAAAACTGGCTGAGTAATAGGAAGCAGAGAGTGAGTATAAATGGGCAGTCTTCGCAGTGGAGGACGGTAAGCAGTGGGGTGCCGCAGGGCTCGGTCCTGGGTCCCATGCTCTTTAACTTGTTCATAAATGATTTAGAGTTGGGAGTGAGCGGTGAAGTGGCCAAGTTTGCGGATGACACTAAATTGTTCAGGGTGGTGAGAACCAGAGAGGATTGTGAGGAACTCCAAAGGGATCTGTTGAGGCTGGGTGAGTGGGCGTCAACGTGGCAGATGCGGTTCAATGTGGCCAAGTGCAAAGTAATGCACATTGGGGCCAAGAATCCCAGCTACAAATACAAGTTGATGGGGTGTGAACTGGCAGAGACTGCCGAAGAGAGAGATCTTGGGGTCATGGTAGATAATTCACTGAAAATGTCAAGACAGTGTGCGTTTGCAATAAAAAAGGCCAACGCCATGCTGGGAATTATTAGGAAGGGAATTGAAAACAAATCAGCCAGTATCATAATGCCTCTGTATAAATCGATGGTGCGGTCTCATTTGGAGTACTGTGTGCAGTTCTGGTCGCCGCACCTCAAAAAGGATATTATAGCATTGGAGAAAGTTCAGAAAAGGGCAACTAAAATGATTAAAGGGCTGGAACACCTTCCCTATGAAGAAAGGTTGAAACGCTTAGGGCTCTTTAGCTTGGAGAAATGTCGACTGAGGGGTGACATGATAGAAGTTTACAAGATAATGCATGGGATGGAGAAAGTAGAGAAAGAAGTACTTTTCTCCCTTTCTCACAATACAAGAACTCGTGGGCATTCGATGAAATTGCTGAGCAGACAGGTTAAAACGGATAAAAGGAAGTACTTCTTCACCCAAAGGGTGATTAACATGTGGAATTCACTGCCACAGGAGGTGGTGGCGTCCACAAGCATAGCCACCTTCAAGAAGGGGTTAGATAAAAATATGGAGCAGAGGTCCATCAGTGGCTATTAGCCACAGTGTGTGTGTGTGTGTGTATATATATATATATATATATTTGGCCGCTGTGTGACACAGAATGTTGGACTGGATGGGTCATTGGCCTGATCTAACATGGCTTCTCTTATGTTCTTATGTACAGCTCCCACCCCATGGCTCCATTAAAGTAGAGTAGGAAGGATGAGTGGCAGCAGGCAACTTCAACAGGAGCCAATTTTTAGAAAATGTAATTGGCTCTTCTTCAGCTTTTACATTTGGTTAATTTATCCCTACCGGGCTCTGAGGAGCGCACTGCACAGGCGCCGTCTGCTTTCGCCCGGGTCTGTGACAGACCTAGGGAATGCAAAACAGGCTGGGCAGCGTCTGCACTCCATGGAGCCTGCTTTCCATTGGGAAAGGCAGGCTTCAAGGAGCACACATACTGCGCATGGGGAGAGGGGGTGCCTGGTAGCACACCCTAGGCCAGGTGGTACCCTAGGCGGCTGCCTACTTGGCCTACTCCCACTTGTCGGCCATGATCCCATTTCAGAAAGTGACCAACCAGTTCCTCTGGAGGGCCAGCAACAGGACAGAGAGACCGAGGCCTTCCCCTCATAAGAACATCAGAAGGGCCCTGCTGGATCAGATCAGTGAGGGTCCCTCTAGTCCAGCATCCTGTCTCACACAGTGGCCTCAACCAGTTCTCCTGGAGGGCCAACAACAGGGCAGAGAGTCCAAGGCCTTCCCCTTATAAGAAAGAAGAGCCCTGCTGGATCAGACCAGTGAGGGTCCATCTAGTTAAGCCTCCTGTCTCACACAGTGGCCTCAACTAGTTCCTCTGGAGGGCCAACAACAGGGCAGAGAGGCTGAGGCCTTCCCCTCATTAGAAGATCAGAAGAGCCTTGCTGGAGCAGACCAGTGAGGGTCCATCTAGTCCAGCATCCTGCCTCACACAGTGGCCTCAACCAGCTCTTCTGGAAGGCCAACAACAGGGCAGAGAGACCGAGGCCTTCCCCTCATAAGAACATCAGAAGAGCCCTGCTGGACCTGACCAGTGAAGGTCCATCTAGTCCAGCATCCTGCCTCACACAGTGGCCTCAACCAGTTTCTCTGGAGGGCCAACAACAGGGCACGGAGGCTGAGGCCTTTCCCTCAGAAGAGCCCTGCAGGATCAGAGCAGTGGGGGTCCATCTAGTCCAGCCTCCTTCCTCACATAGTGGCCTCAACCAGTTCCTCTGGAGGGCCAACAACAGGGTATGGAGGCTGAGGCCTTCCCCTCATAAGAACATCAAAAGAGCTCTGCTGGATCAGACCAGTGAGGGTCCACCTAGTCCAGCCTCTTGTCTCACACAGTAGCCTCAACCAGTTTCTCTGGAGGGCCAACAGCAGTACACGGAAGCCAAGGCCTTTCCCTGATGTTGCCTCCTGGTACTGGGATTCAGAGGTCGATTGCCTCTGAACATGGAGGTTTGATTTATTTGCCGTGACTGGTAACCCATGTTAGATCTCTCCTCCATATCCCTCAGCATCCCATTCCAACTGAGCTGCGTTATGGGACTGCTTCTGTAAGAACAAAGAACCCTACTGGATCACCATTCACCAAGTCCACTCTGGCTAGTGAGGCACCTCAGTTTTGTTCACCCCCTCGACAGGTATCCTGAGATATACAGCCTTGGAACGCGGAGGTTCCATTTAGCCACCACGCACCATAAGCTTGTTCTCCCTGAATTGGTCTTCGGTTCCCCTCTGAAGCCTTCGGAGCTAGCGGCTGCCCTGTGGCAATGAGTTCCTCACATCGATGTTGTGACTGTGCCAGATGGTGAGAGAGAGGGCGGGAAGGGATGAGCCAGCTCTTGTAGGCTTTTCTTAAGTGCCCAGGGTAATGCCAATTGCCACTTTGCGGTCAGGCAACAGTCCCCAACCCCCGATGGTGCCATCAGGAGGTCCACCAGTAGGGCCAGAACTCCCACTGTGCCCTCTGCCCCCAAGCACCGATAATACACAGCATCACTGCCCCGGGCATAGTGTTACACCTCAAAGGGGGCTCTCCTGTTTGGAATAAGAAGTAGCAGGAAATGCAAAGAGCGCTTGTGAATGGTTCCTCATCCTCTTGGAGAGGAGTGCCTCAAGGATCTGTCCTGGGACCTGTTTTGCTCAACATCTTTATAAACGATTTGGCTGAAGGAATAGAGGGAATGCTTATTGAATTTGCCGACGATGCTAAATTGGGAGGGGTTGCAAACACAGTAGAAGGCAGAAACAGGATACAGGATGACCTTGACAGGCTGGAAAACTGGGCTAAAATCAATAAAATGAATTTTACCAGGGAGAAATGTGAAGTTCTGCATTTAGGTAGGAAAAATCCAATGCGTGGTTATAGGTTGGGGGAGACTTGTCTTAGCAGTAGTCTGTGCGAAAAGGATCTAGGGGTCTTAGTGGATCATATGCTGAACATGAGTCAACAGTGTGACGCGGTGGCTAAAAAGGCAAATGCAATTTGGGGCTGTATCAACAGAGGTATAGTGTCCAGATCTCGTGAAGTGATGGTATCGCTTTACTCTGCTCTGGTAAGACCTCACCTGGAGTATTGGGTTCAGTTTTGGGCACCACATTTTAAGAAGGATATAGACAAGCTGGGTCCAGAGGAGAGCGACGAAGATGGTGAGGGGTCTGGAGACCAAGTCCTATGAAGAAAGGTTGAAGGAGCTGGGCATGTGTAGCCCGGAGAGGAGGCGGCTGAGAGGTGATAGGATCACCATCTTCAAGTACTTGAAGGGCTGTCATTTAGAGGGTGTGGAATTGTTTTCTGTGGCCCAGAAGGTAGAGCCAGAACCAGTGGGTTGAAATTAAATCAAAAGAGTTTCCGGCTCAACATTAGGAAGAACTTCCTGACTGTTAGAGCGATTCCTCAGTGGAACAGGCTTTCTTGGGAGGTGGTGGGCTCTCCTTCCTTGGAAGTTTTTAAACAGAGGCTAGATGGCCATCTGACAGCAATGAGGATCCTGTGAATTTAGGGGGAGGGGTTTGTGAGTTTCCTGCATTGTGCAGGGGTTTGGCCTAGACGACCCTGGAGGTCCCTTCCAACTCTATGATTCTATGAAGTTGTGTTGTGAATTGTGGCCTGTTCCTGTTGCATGTATCTGCAGGGCTGCGGCTCTTCTAGACTCATATCCTGTGTGTGTTTTTGGTATGTAGAAGCATGCAAGTCAATTGACTCTTACGTGGCAAATACTTCCTGTGTAGAAGTTGGGTTCCTTTTATCGTCATCGTTGCTTTCGCTTACGCGATGATGTCAGCCACTGTCTGTGAGGGTTCACAGTATGCCATAAATGAGAAGCAAAGTCTCCAGCCCAAGAAACTTACAGTTCGGAGAGTGTGTTTGTGTTAAGGAACATCAGGCAGTGTCTAATGCCCCTATATGAATCAACGGTGCGGACTCATTTGGAGGACTGTGTACAATTCTGGTCACCACACAGCAGGTTGGAACACTTTCCCTATGAAGAAAGGTTAAATCGCTCGGGGCTCTTCAGCTTGGAGAAATGTCGACTGCGGGGTGACATGATAGAGGCTTACAAGATTATGCGTGGGACAGAGAAGGCAGAGAAAGGAGGACTTTTCTCCCTTTCTCACAATACAAGAACTCCTGGGCACTCCATGAAATCGCTGAGCAATCGGGTTAGAATGGATAAAAGGAAGTCCTTCTTCACCCAAAGGGTGATGAACGCATGGAATTCACTGCCACAGGAGGTGGCGGCGGCGGCTACAAGCATAGCCAGCTTCAAGAGGGGATTGGAGAAACCTATGGAGCAGAGGTCCATCAGTGCTACTAGCTACAGGATATTGATGGAACTCTCTCTGGGGCATTCTTGGTGCTTGGGTGGGTGGGGGGGGCAACAGTGTGAGGACTTCCAGTGTCCTGGCCCCACTGATGGCTCTCATGATGGCACCTGGGTTTTTTGGCCACTGTGTGAGACAGAATGTTGGACTGATGGGCCATTGGCCTGATCCAACATGGCTTCTCTTATGTTCTTAACATCCTATCCTTAACAGCCTTGCTCAGGTATTGCAAATGGAGGGCTGTGGCTTGCGTGATGGAGTCAATCCATCTCCTGGTGGGTGTCCCTCGTTTCCTGCTGCCTTCCACCTTTGCCTTTCCCCATGACTCTTGTCTTCTCATAACGTGACCAAGGACGAGAGCCTCAATTTTAGTCATTTTAGCTTCCTGGGAGAGTTCAGGCGTGATCTGATAAGAACCCACGCTGATTTGTCTTTTTGGCGGCCCACAGCATCGTTAATACTCTTTCAATACCACTTTTCAAATGAATCAACTTTCTTCCTGGCTTCTTTCTTCGTTGGCCGACTTTCTTACCCATAGAGGAGGAAGTGGGAAAAGACATGCAGGGGTGAGCCAGGCAATGGAAAGATGTGGAAATGCCATTGCAAGCAACCAAGTTTCCAATCAGGACAAAAATCCAGCAGGGTCCTGCTGAAAATCCTTTTAGTCCTCTCAGAGCTCTCTCAGCCCCACTTACATCACAGGGTATCTGTTGTGGGCAGCTGCTGTGAGAGTCCTCACAGCCCCACCCAACTCACAGGGTGTCTGTTGTGAGGGGAGGAAGATAAAGGAGATTGTGAGCCGCTCTGAGATTCGGAGTGGAGGGCAGGATATAAATCCAATATCATCATCTTCTTGTGGAGAGAGGAAGAGAAGGAGATTGTAAGCTCAGGGGTGGCCAAACTTGCTTAATGTAAGAGCCAAATAGAATAAATGTCAGATGTTTGAGAGCCGCAAGACATGAACATCAGATGTTTGAGAGCGGAAGGAGGGAAAGAAGGAGAAGAAGGTGATGATATTGGATTTATATCCTGCTCTATACTCTGAATCTCTGAGTCTCAGAGTAGTCACAATCTCCTTTACCTCCCCCCCCCCAACAAAAGACACCCTGTGAGGGTGGGTGGGACTGAGAGAGCTCTCCCAGAAGCTGCCCTTTCAAGGACAACTCCTACGAAAGCTATGGCTGACTCAAGGCCATCCCAGCAGGTGCAAGTGGAGGAGTGGGAAATCAAACCCAGTTCTCCCAGATAAGAGTCTGCGCACTTAACCACTACTCCAAACTGGCTTTCAAGGAAGGAAGGAAAGAAAGAGACAGAGAGAGAGAGAGAAGATGAATAGGGAGAGGTGGAAAGAAAGCAACTTTAACTTTTAAATGCATTTTCCAAGCTACTGGCTGGCTTGGCTTGGAGCATTGTCTTAAAGAGCCTTCTCCAAGTCGGCCAATGGGGTTTTGGGGTCTTTGAGAGCCACACAATATATGTGAAGAGCCACACGTGGCTCTTGAGCCACAGTTTGGCCACCCCTGTGGTAAGCTGCTCTGAGACTCCCAATTGAAGGGTGGGGTCTAAATCCAATCTCCTCCTCTTTCAAAGCTGTTCTGCCAATCAAGGTGCTTCTCTCCCTTCCCCCTTGGAGAGATCTTTCCACTTGTGCTCCAAGGGAAAGTTTCCCCTACCAGGAGAGTGGGAAGACACCACCGTTAGCAGACCAGATTCCAGTTCAAGGGCAAGAAGGCAAGAGGCCCTCTCCCGCCATTCCCCGCCTCCCGCAATTAATATTCAAAGATACTTTTAGGGTTGCCAAGTCCAGTTCAAGAAATATCTGGGGACTTTGGGGGTGGAGCCAGGAGACTTTGGGGGTGGAGCCAGGAGACTTTGGGGGTGGAGCCAGGAGACTTTGGGGGGTGGAGCCAGAAGCAAGGCTGTGACAAGCATAATTGAACTCTGAAGGGAGTTCTGGCCATCACATTTAAAGGGACCGCACACTCTTTAAATCCCTTCCCTCCACTAGAAATAATGAATGATAGGGGTACCTTATTTCGGGGCTCATAGAATTGGACTCCGTGGTCCAATCCTTTTGAAACTTGGAGGGTGTTTTGAGGAGAGGCATCGGGTGCTGTGCTGCAAATTTGGCGCATCTGCCTAAAGAAACAGCTCCCTCAGAGCCCCAGATACCCGTGGATCAATTTTCCATTATACCCAAGTGAATCGGTCTCCATAGGGAATAATGGAGTGTCCAGCAGACATTTTCCTCCCCCCCCCCCCCGTTTTGCTTTCTGATGATCCTAAAGCAGGGGGAGGGCCTCCAAACCGGGGGATCCCCTGCCCCCACCTGGAGTTTGGCAACCCTAGATACATTGGAACACAGAGCTTCCATTTTCTATCATTGTTCACAGCTTCTTGATTTCAGTTTGGGGTCAGGTGGAAACCCAAAGTTCCCTCCGAGCCATGGCAGAAGAAAGAGAACTACCTTGGGTGCTGAGTGATAACTACTGTTTAATTTCCTGCCCCTACCAGGTGTTAGTTGCGGGGTGGGGGGGAACCGGCTGGAAGCCGTAGCTTTAGAGGGCAGTTGGCAGCTGCCCAACGTTTCCCCTTTGCAGAAGAAGAAGAAGACAACATTGGATTTATATTCTGCCCTCCGCTCAGAGTGGCTCCCAATCTCCTTTATCTTCCTCCCCTACAACAGACACTCTGTGAGGTGGGTGGGGCTGAGAGGGCAAGCTCTGCGAGAACTATGACTGTCCCGAAGCCATTCCAGCAGCTGCAAGTGGAGGAGTGGGGAATCGAACCCGGTTTTCCCAGATAAGAGTCCGCACACTTAACCATTACACCAAACTGGCTCTAAAGAGGGTGGCATTAAGCACAGCTCAAGAGCTGCTCAGCTGTTGCCTTGAGGTGCTAGTCTTCTGTGTGCGGGGACTTTCCCCTCAGCATTCAAAAGCACTGCTTCACCCCCTGTGTGCTTTGAAGTGGTGCAGTCCAAGGAGGACTCTGTGTGTCTTCTCAGTGCAAACAGACTCTGCCTGGCATGTTTAAAAACCCTTTTTCCAAAATGGGGAAGTGACATTATAGGGCAGGGGTAGCCAAATTGTGGCTCTTTCACACACATTGTGTGGCTCTTGAAGGCCCCACCACCCCGTCAGCTGACTTGGAGAAAGCATTTGTTTCTTTAACTTGCTTCGCCAAGCCAGCCAGCAGCTTGGAGAATGCATTTAAAGTTAAAGTTGCTTTCTTTCCACCTCTCCTTCCCCATCTATTTGTCCTTCTTTCCTTCCTTCTCTCAAACATCTGACATTTATTCGATGTGGCTCTCATGTGAAGCAAGTTTGGACACCCCTTTTTTTTAGGGGATGGGAAGCAGGGCAGAGAGCTAAGCTCCCTGGACTCTCACCCAGAATGCCCTGTGTGTTTTCCCTTTGTATAAAACACAGTATAACTTCAGCATCTTGGTGCCCCAGCCGATGACCTTTTCTGAGATTTCTCAGAGCTCAGCCGCTGCAAAAGGAATTCCCACTCTGGGTCTCGAAATGTCGTTTCCGTTTAGAATAAGAAAGTAAGGGCTCTTTGTGTGCCGTTGTGCGTTTTGCTCTGGACAGAACAAAACCCTCTGGTGTTCACGGTACACCCAGGCAGAGGGCCCCGAGTGCCAGATCTGGCTGGCCGCAACCCTGTGCGATGCTACGATCTTGGTGAACCTCAGTTCGGGTCTCTTCTTGCGCGCTCAGCTTCATCCAAATGCACTCACGTTGCCCCCTTTTGTGGCCTGTTTTGTCGTGGTAGTGCCGGCTGCCTGCCAAAGGCATTACCTGGCAATTTCTGGGGTCGGGAATTTAAATCGAGGCGTTTGCTATTCCTGCAGCAGAGAGGTGCCAGTGAGAGGTGGGAGTCATGTGGGCATCGGGCTTAAAATAGAACAGCGGCTGACAGCAGGGCGGGGAGAGGCCGACAGTGCCCGCGTTTGAGGGCACGCGGAAGGACAAAAAAACTCCTAGCAGCCGGCTGTCAGTGGGGGCGAATGTTTGTCTGCTGTGCACGCTTCATTCTCTTTGTGCGAGATGTAGACTGCAAAGGGAATGTACCCCTAGGGTGTGGGATAGCCCTCTCTTGCTCTCTTTAAAACTTCTGCGCCCTTGAGAACTGTGAGACTTAGCGAGTGGATGTGAGTTCTGGGTTCAAGTGCTCCCAGAGAGTCACAAAGCTCACTGGGTGTCGCGATCTCGCGTTCAGCCTATCTTGCAGAGCTGTTGTGAGGTTAACTTAGGAGCCGGGGAGAGTGGGCTAAAATTGTCACGGTCATCAGCATAAATGGTATAGCTTCTTATCTTCCACCACATTTGCATGGACACGGGGCTCTGTGCTTCTGTATTTTGACAAAGGGCAGAGAGACTTGAAAACATAAAAGCCCTGCTGGATCAGGCCAGTGGGCCATTCCCTCTGGAAGGCCGATGATACAGCACAGAGGCCGAGGCCTTCCCCTCATAAGAACATCAGAAGAGCCCTGCTGGATCAGACCAGTGAGGGTCCATCTAGTCCAGCATCCTGCCTCACACAGTGGCCTCAACCAGTTCCTCTGGAGGGCCAACAACAGGGCAGAGAGGCTGAGGCCTTCCCCTCTTAAGAACATCAGAAGAGCCCGGCTGGATCAGACCAGTGGTCCATCTAGTCCAGCATCCTGTCTCACACAGTGGCCTTAACCAGTTCCTCTGGAGGGCCAACAACTGGGCAGTTTCTCCTCATAAGAACATCAGAAAAGTCCTGCTGGATCAGACCAGTGAGGGTCCATCTAGTTCAGCATCCTGTCTCACACAGTGGCCAACTCTTTCCTCTGGATGGCCAACAGGGCCCTTCTGGTGTTCTTATGAGGGGAAGGCCTCGGCCTCTCTGCCCTGTTGTTGGCCCTCCAGAGGAACTGGTTGAGGCCACTGTGTGAGGCAGGATGCTGGACTAGATGGACCCTCACTGGTCTGATCCAGCAGGGCTCTTCTGATGTTCTTAAGAGGGAAAGGCCTCGGCCTCTCTGCCCTGTTGTTGGCCCTCCAGAGGAACTGGTTGAGGCCACTGTGTGAGGCAGGATGCTGGACTAGATGGACCCTCACTGGTCTGATCCAGCAGGGCTCTTCTGATGTTCTTATGAGGGGAAGGCCTCAACCTCTGTGCTGTATCATTGGCCCTCCAAAGAGAACTGGGAGGTTACTCCACAGGCCCCATTCCTGTGGAACTGGCATGCTTGCTACTCCAAAGGAGTTGGGAAGCCATGTTTTTTTTTAAAATAATAAAAAGCTTTATTAATATAAAGTTCAAGGTACAAGTATGAAAATGCATCGGCAGATGTGTAACATGTACCCATATACAACGGGAAGATGGATATAAACAAAGTTAGTTGTTAAAATGCAGGTTACAACAACAGTTGACATGACATCAGTATAGCATGATGTGGGTCATTAGGATTTGGGAAGCCATGTTAAGAAGTGTAAGGCTAACCCTTGTCCACCCAGGGTGGGCTATGAATCTGCACGTCCCTGGTTCAAATGTCACCTGTGTTGTTATCTCAGTTCAAAGTCTGGAGCGTAGCCCTCACTCTTAGCTCCCCGGCCCCCCCGTCTGCAATATGGGAATAATATCAGTTTAACAATCGCAAGAAGAGATTAGAACAAAGTTTGAGTCCAGTGGCACTGTGAAGACCACCAAAGTTTAATTCTGGCGGGTGCAAGCTTTCATGTGCATGCAGACTTCTTCAGATAGGCGGAACAAAGTTTGAGTGCAGTGGCACCTTTAAGATCAAGATTTAATTCTTTGTGTAAGCTTTTGTAAGCACATGTACTTCTTCAGCTAATAGGTTCAGTTCTGCCGATCTGTTCTCTTATGGCAGGGGGTGGCCAAACTGCAACTCGGGAGCCACATATTCTCTTTCACACATATTGTGTGGCTCTTGAAGCCCCCACCACCCAGTCAGCTGGCTTGGAGAAGGCATTTCTCTCTTTAAATAACTTCTCCATGCCAAGCCAGCTGACAGCTTGGAGTATGTATTTAAAGTTGCTTCCTTTCCACTTTTCCCTCCCTGCATCTATTTCCTTCCTTCCTTCCTTCCTTCCTTCCTTCCTTCCTTCCTTCCT
This sequence comes from Heteronotia binoei, assembly GCF_032191835.1. Taxonomy (NCBI): domain Eukaryota; kingdom Metazoa; phylum Chordata; class Lepidosauria; order Squamata; family Gekkonidae; genus Heteronotia; species Heteronotia binoei. Next base: position 268,674,073 of record NC_083223.1, read on the forward strand.
TCCTTCCTTCCTTCCTTCCTTCCTTCCTTCCTTCCTACCTACCTACCTACATCTGACGTCCATGTCTTGTGACTCTCAAACATCTAATATTTAGATGTTTATGTGGCTCTTATGGTAAGCACGTCCGGCCACCCCTGTCCTATGAGTTCCCCTTTTGCTGGGGTGCAAGGAGTCTCTGGCTTTTTTGTGCTAGGAGAAAACACTGCCCTTCGCGGATCGTGTCCTCACGATTCAGCCTGTACTGTGTGAGATTGGGGAGAGGTTGTGGCTCGGTGGTAGAGCATCTGCTTGGCATGCAGAAGGTCCTCGGTTCAGTCAGCATAGTGCAGTAGTTAACAATGTCGGACTGGAGAGCCGGTTTGGTTATAGTGGTTAAGTGCGTGGACTCTTAACTGGAAGAACTGTGTTTCATTCCCCGCTCCTCAACATGCAGCCACTGGTGTGGCCTTGAGTCAGTCACCATATGAACATATGAAGCTGCCTTATACTGAATCAGTCCCTCGGTCCATCAAAGTCAGTATTGTCTTCTCAGACTGGCGCGGCTCTCCAGGGTCTCAAGCTGAGGTTTTTCACACCTATTTGCCTGGACCCTTTTTTGGAGATGCCGGGGATCGAACCTGGGACCTTCTGCTTCCCAAGCAGATGCTCTACCACTGAGCCACCGTCCCTCCCACCAGTTTTCGCAGAGCTGTTCTGCTCAAGAGCAGTTCTCTCAGAGCTCCCTCAGCCCCACCTGCCTCACAGAGGGTGTCTGTTGTGGAGAGGGGAAGGGAAAGGAGATTGTCAGCCGCCCTGAAACTCCTTCAGGAAGTGATGGGCGGAGTATACACCCAGTCTCTTCTTCATCATCTGGGAGACCTGGATTTGAATCCTCACTCGTGCCATGGAAGCTCACTGGATGACCTGGGGCCAGTCACACCCACTCTGCCTTACCTATCCTACCTCACGGGGTTGTCATGAGGATAAAATGAAGGAGAGGAGAACAATGTACGTAAGTTGCATTGAGTCCCCAGTTGGGTTGAAAGGCAGGGTGCTAACAAATTAAACATAATAAACCCCGCCATCTCCAGTTCGAAGCATTAGATTGGAGGAGATGAGAAATATTTCCAGCTGGAAGATTGGAGAGCGGCTGCCAGTCAGAGTAGACAGTGCTGAACTTTATAGACCAGGGATGGCCAAATTTGCTTAACAAAAGAGCCACAGATGAAACGTCAGATGTTTGAGAGTCAGAAGACATGAACGTCAGATGTTAGAAGGAAGGAAGGAGAGACAGAAAGATAGATAAGGAGGAGGGAGAGGTGGAAAGGCAGCAACTTTAAACACATTCTCCAAGCCAGCTGACTGGGTGGTGGGGGCTTCGAGAGCCACACAATATGTGTGAAAGAGCCACAATTTGGGCACTCCTGTTATAGACCAAGAGTCTGACTTGGTGCGAGGTTGCTTTGTGGGTTCATATGCAAGCGTTCAGGAACGTTTACAGAATGCTAAATCTTCTACTGTATTTCTATAAATATGAAATGTTGGGTTTGGCATCCAGGCGTTCTTCCCTGTCTCTCTGATTTGGGGTGGGGTCTTGAATCACTTGTGTGTGTTAACACCCCCCCCCCCACGCGCACACACCTGTCATTCTCTCCACTGACGTGTCCCTGTTTCATTAGCTAAGTAACCATAGCAACCTCACAGCCAGGTTTGGTTCCCTTTTTGCTGTCTTTGGTAAGTGCATCTCCTACAGGGGTGTCAAACTCATTCATTAGGAGGGCCAGATCTGACACAAATGGGGCTTTGTAGGGCTGGGCCATGAGTGTCAAAAAATATAATGCCAGGTATTGGAGATGTAAATGTTATAATGGACGCAAACACAATTAAAGATATTATCTTTTTAATTTAAAATACAAATATGCTTAGAACTCTTCCAGTCGTTTGTTTAAGTTGGAAAGGTGGGGGAATAGCGGAATTTGGCAGTGCAGTTTTCAAAATAAAACATTAAGAAAAAGCACGAGGCTCTGACTCTGCAAACGATTAAATCTTTCCCATCATCGACTGCCTGGTCCTTTTAACTGGAGATGGGGATTGAACCTGGAATTAGTTTTAACCTTTCTTCATAGGGAACACAAAACGCTTGGGGCTCTTTAGCTTGGAGAAACGTCGGCTGCGGGGTGACATGAAAGAGGTTTACAAGATTATGCATGGGATGGAGAGAGTAGAGAAAGAAGGACTTTTCTCCCTTTCTGACAATACAAGAACTCGTGGGCATTCGATGAAATTGCTGAGCAGTCGGGTTAGAACGGATAAAAGGAGGTACTTCTTCACCCAAAGGGTGATTAACATGTGGCATTCACTGCCACAGGAGGTGGTGGCGGCTGCAAGCATAGCCAGCTTGAAGAGGGGTTTAGATAAAAATATGGAGCAGAGGTCCATCAGTGGCTATTAGCCACAGTGTGTGTGTGTGTGTGTGTATATATATATATATTTGGTCACTATGTGACACAGTGTTGGACTGGATGGACCATTGGCCTGATTCAACATGGCTTCTCTTATGTTCTTATGTAGTTTGGTGTAGTAGTTAAGTGCGTGGACTCTTACCTGGGAGAACCGGGTTTGATTCCCCACTCCTTCACATGCACCTGCTGATGTGACCTTGGGTCAGCCACAAGTTCTCTCAGGGCTGTTCCTCTCAAGAGCAGTTTCTGTCAGAGCTCTCAGCCCCACCTACCTCATGGGCTGTCTGTTGCAAAGAAGAAGAGGCAGAGAAGAAGAGAAGAAGAAAAGAAGGAGGAGGAGAAGAAGAAGAAGATCATAATATTGGATTTATATCCCGCCCTATACACTGAATCTCAGAGTGGTCACAATCTCCTTTACCTCCCCTTCCTTCTCAAAACAGACACCCTGTGAGGTAGGTGGGACTGAGAGAGCTCTTACAGCAGCTGCCCTTTGAAGGACAACTCTGCAAGGCACATGTAAATGTTTTAATTGTTTTTATGTTTTTATTGTTGTTTATTGTATCCGTCACACTAATGTGGTTGCGTCGACGCTTGGTTTGTGAGCCGCCCTGAGCCTGCTTTTGGTGGGGAGGGCGGGATATAAATTAAATAAATAAATAAGGCCACTCCAGCAGGTGCAAGTGGAGGAGTGGGGAATCAAACCCGGTTCTCCCAGATAAGAGTCCGCACACTTAACTACTACACCAAACTGGCTCTCATAAATTGACTCTGAGACTCCTTTGGGTAGCGAAGGGCGGGGTATAAATCCAATTGCTTCCTCTTCTTCTGCATGACAAGCAGAGGCTCTTCCACTGAGCCAACATACCTCATGTATGTTGAACCAGGAAAACCTGGGTTCGAATGCCAACTTTGCCATGAAATCCACTGGATGGCTTTGGGCCGCTTGCTCTTTCTTAGTCTAGTCTACCTTATGGGGTTGTTGTGAGGATAAACCAAGGAATGGAAAACCACATGTGCCACCTGAAGCACCTTGGAAGAAGGGTGGGATGCCCTCGCAAACATTCCCGGCAGTGCCAGGGATGGAACTTGGGATCTTCCCTACCCAAAGTATGTCATCTGCTCCTCAGGGCCCTCTGTTCCCTCTACGAGAGCCAATTGGGTGTGGTGATTAAGTGCGCGGACTCTTATCTGGGAGAATCAGGTTTGATTCCCCACTCCTCCACTTGCAGCTGCTGGAATGGCCTTGGGTCAGCCATAGCTCTCGTGGGAGTTATCCTAGAAAGGGCCACTTGTGGGAAAGCACTCTCAGCCCCACCCACCTCACAGGGAGTCTGTTGTGGGGGGAGGAAAGTAAAGGGGATTGTAGGCCACTCTGAGATTCTGTCCTTGAAAGGGCAGCTTCTGGGAGAGCACTCTCAGCCCCACCCACCTCATAGGGTGTCTGTTGTGAGGGAGGAAAGTAAAGGGGATTGTAGGCCGCTCTGAGACTCTGTCCTTGTAAGGGCAGCTTCCTTGTAGACTCTGTCCTTGTAAGAGCCAGTCTGGTGTAGTGGTTAAGTGTGCGGACTCTTACCTGGGAGAACCGGGTTTGATTCCCCACTCCTCCACTTGCAGCTGCTGGAATGGCCTTGGGTTAGCCATAGCTCTCGCAGGAGTTCTCCTTGAAGGGGCAGCTGCTGTGAGAGCCCTCTCAGCCCCACCCACCTCACAGGGTGTTGTGGGGGGAGAAGATATAGGAGATTGTGAGCCGCTCTGAGTCTCTGATTCAGAGAGAAGGGCGGGGTATAAATCTGCAGTTCTTCAATTCTTCTTCTTCTGGGAGAGCTCTCTCAGCCCCACCCACCTCACAGGGTGTCTGTTGTGGGGGAGGAAAGTAAAGGGGATTGTAGGTCGCTCTTAGACTCTGTCCTTGAAAGGGCAGCTTCTGGGAGAGCTCTCTCAGCCCCACCCACCTCACAGGGTGTCTGTTGTGGGGGAGGAAGGTAAAGGAGATTGTGAGCCGCTCGGAGACTCTGATTCAGAGAAAAGGGTGGAATATAAATCCAGTGTTGTCGTCTTCTACGCGGAGCCGGCTCACCCTCTTGGAATCTCACAACCTGCAGCTAGGGGAAACAACTGGAAGGCAGGACGCCACCTCGGAGAGCTGAGACAGAGGGTGTGGCGCCTGCACTTCATTATTTCAAGTTACCATCCAAGGTGCTGACTGGAAAGGTAGTGACGTAAAAGTGTCAGAAGTCAGCCTCGTTGCAGTTGCGTCCGGAGGTGGCTGCTACAGGAAGCCCTGAGGTTCCTCCCTTCTTGGCATTATTTTGAGTCACATCTTGGCTATGAAACTCGCCTTCTTATTCTAAGGCTTGGGCCTTCCCGTGGTTGTGATGAGTGTCCCTCTGAGCATGTGTGGGGGCAGGGGGGGGGGAGGTCCGTTTGGTCACTGTCGCCGTTGCCACTCCTTTGAGGGTGAGCGTATAGGGCACTTCAGGGAAGAAGAAGAATTGCAGATTTATACCCCGCCCTTCCCTCTGAATCAGAGACTCAGAGTGGCTTACAATCTCCTACATCTTCTCCCCCAACAACAGACACCCTGTGAGGTGGACGGGGCTGGAGAGGGCTCTCCCAGCAGCTGCCCTTTCAAGGACAACCCCTGCGAGAGCTATGGCTGACCCAAGGCCATCCCAGCAGGTGCAAGTGGAGGAGTGGGGAAATCAAACCCGGTTCTCCCAGATAAGAGTCCACGCGCTTAACCACTGCACCAAACTGGCTCTTGATTTTGGGAAAGGATTTTGGGACCAGCATCGACCGCGGTCAGTTTTCTGGGTCTTAAAACCTCGAGCCGTTGATTTTGCTGCTTCCCGCCCTCTGCAAAGAACCTTCTCTGTGGGTTCAGCGATACCAACAGGAAGGTGATTCCAGTTTCCAGCTGCCACTTCCTTCCCCATTTCACTCTGGAGCCCCAACCGTCCGCTGCCCATAGAACTTTCCTCGCTGAGAACTGAGCTACCTTCTGCTCCGAAGGGATTGAGAAGGGCCGGTATCCTAACCAGCTGCCCCGTTACATCATACTTTGGAAGCATCCCGTGGCTGGCGTCTTTGGCCAAAGTTAACTTGACCTCTTGGAAGCGTGTTGACTTTTTGCTTGCTGACAAATGGTTCTACTCACGTGCCTACCGGTGCGTGCTTAGCTAGCGTAAGACAGATGGCGTGGTTGGGCAGGAGAGCTGGGACGAATTGTTCACCCTAGGTGAGTAGCTGGCTGTAATGTTAGCTAAAGAAACCAAAAAACCCCCTGGGAGTTCAGTGTGAAAAAGCTTGACTTAGAATCATAGAATGATAGAGTTGGAAGGTACCTCCAGGGTCATCTAGTCCAACCCCCCTGCACAATGCGGGAAATTCACAAACACCTCCCCCTAAATCCACAGGATCCTCATTGCTGTCAGATGGCCATCTAGTCTCTATTTAAAAACCTCCAAGGAAGGAGAGCCCACCACCCCCTGAGGAAGCCTGTTCCACTGAGGAACCGCTCTAATAGTCAGGAAGTTCTTCCTAATGTTGAGCCAGAACCTCTTTTGATTTAATTTCAACCCATTGGTTCTGGTCTTGCCTTCTGGGGCCACAGAAAACGATTCCACCCCATCCTCTATATGACTTTAAAGTGAAAACACTGAAATGAAGAAGCGATAAACGTTGTGCAAAAAGGTTGTATTGGTCTCTTTAAATCTTCCAACCAGAAATTGCATACATTGTACAAGATATCATCTCAAATTCTTAAAGCAGGCTATTGTCCAGAGTAACAAGCAGTACTCCCTCTAAGCTGTGGTGTCTTGTGAGCAAAAATTCTACTTTGCGAGCTACTGGCATTCAAGTTGTGAGCTGCTTCATAAATTAGTTTGCTTTGGGGGCCATTTTTCCTGAGCTAAGACAAAAATGTGTGAGCCGGAAGCCAAAAAGCTGTGAGCTAGTTCACGCTAACTCAGCTTAGAGGGAACATTGGTAACACACACTATAAATTGCTAGCTATTGGTTCTTCATTTCAGTGCTTTCACATTAAAGTAATGCTAGGTGAAGGTAAGTAAGCTGATAAAATGATCAAGTTTTGTTTTTAATTTGAAAAATTATGTTCTTTGTAGTCCGCCTTTCCCACTGGGACTCAAGACAGATTACACGGAGTGAGTCACTACAACCAACAGGATGGGACATCCATTAAGCAGTGAAATAGGATTTGGGTCGTAGAACCAACCAGAAGTCTGAAAAACAGAACAGAAGCAAAACAAAAGTGTGAACGTTTGCATTAAACGATGCAAAATTACCCAGCAGGATCCAGTTTACAGCCAACTATACATAGTAGTATTGTATTCACAATAATTTGCGAATCATTGTGTACAGTG